>NC_040246.1:18557500-19203528 GCF_001444195.1 Xiphophorus couchianus | reverse complement strand
TTTAAGTAATATTTTATATATATAGCATTTTTAAACAACTGAAGTTAACATAGTTACTTGATTTTATTCTAAAATGGCTGAAAAACACCTGATACTGCCCCTTTAATGACTGTGACGTACACCTCAGACAGGACAACGCTGCGTCTCTGCCGGTGTTCTGGCGATCTGGTTGGCTGCTGCCAGGCAGCTCCAGCTCCATCCCGTTGCTTTGCCGGGTCAGAACCAGCAGCTGAACTGTTTTCCTCTCAGACAGCAAACATGTAGGAATCATGTGGCTCCTTCCAGCTGGACGAACGCTCGGTTTCCTCCCTTTCTGTGAAGCTCAGCTCCTTGCGTCCTGTGTGTTTATTTTTGCCAGAGGCAGGTCTGCTCTTTGACTTAAGCCCAGAAGGGAAATCTTAAATCTCCACAGAGAAACCACTTGCTTCTTTTGCAGTGTATGGAGGGGATGCAAATGATTGACTAATGAGCTCATCTAAAGTTGATTGACTAACGATTAATTAATAAGCAGCCATTTTCTTTAAAACCCGAGTTTTCACTTCCATAACATAAATGGTTGTTTTTGATTTTGAAAGAATGTTAAGACTTCTCTTCATGAATTAACTCACTACAGCCCTAAAAATGAACCATAATTATCAGCATTATGTTTTTTTCCCATCATGTTATAATTTTTCTCCATTATGCCCTTTGCTTTTCTTGCATATTATTCTCATTTTGTAGCAAAACAGTAATTTTTGAATGAGGAATTGACCCTTCTCCCGCTAAATGAACGTTATTAAGGTAAAACTTGACTTAATGAGCTTTATATTTGAAAACATAAACGCATAAAGACCAGACTCTGGACTCTTGGACCGTTTCTCTTCCTGTTCTTGTCACCATCTTTATTTCTGTATCTGCTGCTCCGCTTAAGGATGACCAGCGGCACCCTCTGCTGGATGGCGGCAAAACTACAACACAAAAAGAATCAATTTGGGACTAATTGATTCTTTCTAACAAAACAACAGAATATGTCTTGTTATAAGTTAAGATTTTGCCAGTTTTAAAAAAAATCAATGTTAAGGAATTAAATACTTAAATTAATATCCTATGTCTTCTTGCTGAAAAGCTATTTTACCGTTTCTGTTTTTAACGTTGTTGACTAATGTTAATTGTTGATTAATGGTAAACCATTAATCAACAATTAACTGTAAGTTGGTTGTTTGCATCACCATGGAGGAAGATCTTTATAAAAATGTAGCCTCATTCTGGGCTTTGTTGCATAATGCTGATGCGCTTAAGCGTATACATGAGTGCATTTTTAGTCCTTTGGCTGTGCATTGCTTTATGCTGTCAGGTCTGATGAAGTTCTTGCTGCTGGATGAGGAGGAAGCTTTAAAACAGTTGGGCTTTTGTCCTACACCGTCATTTCAGGATGATTTTTGAAGCGCTTCTGCTGGTGACTCATTGTTGGAGAGGTAAAATGATGGAGGACACACTGTTTTACAGCAGTAAAACTGCACTGCAGGCTGCTGCTGCTAGCGTCCACGTGAGCCAAAGTCATCCGTCTCCAAGCTTTAAGCTGGCAGAGAGAGTCTCACAATAAACCCTGAAATGTAGTGGAGAGAATTCAACCTTCAAGGGAAGAAAAAAACAGCATTTTAACTGTTAATGAGTGTGTAGTTTTTTTCCGAGGGGTCAGAAGACGTCAGAAAAGCTCTTAAACTTATTTATTTTCATTTTAGGCAAACATGACAAAACGTTTGCCATGTTTACAAAGTAGTCACAGGCCAAAAACAATCCAAAATCAAGCCATTAAGCTTCGTAGAGCAAGAACTTGAAAGGGATTTTTACGGCCATGTATTAGGGCCTTTATAAATAGAGAAAAAGGAGTACATTTCCACCAAATACTCAGAAATTTTGTGATTAATCTAGAAAATTTTGTAGGTTGCACAAAGTCAATACAAGGGCCACAGGTGACCCACAGACCGCACCTTGGACACCCATGCTTTTTGCAATTCATTTTATTTTCCAACCCATTTTGGCTGTGTGTATAGGTCAGATTTTTGTTTTAAAATGTAATTTTTTTCTTAAATTATCCCCAAAACAACACATTTGTTCATAAAGAGAATAAACATCCTATACCTGTCATAGTCCTTAAATGTGTCCTTAAGTAAACTAAAAGTTATTTTTTTGTCCAGCAGATGGCAATACTCTCTCCTTTTTAAACTCGCAGCCAAATTTCACACTTTTTGTGAATTTCTCCAAGAAATACGTTTTGTACTATTATGCAGCTATTAGTGCTGCATAACTGTGTCTATCTTTCTCTCCAATGACAATATCAGCAATTAATTTTAATTATTTTTCTTTAAAAAATGGTCCAATGTTAGTATCTTGGCTTTAAAGTGGTTATAACAAAACAATAAAATTTAAAAATAAGATTTTAGGGAGTTTACATTTTTTGTCCCTAGGACTTTGGGTGGGATTTTTTTTAATCTGACAATATAAAAAACATAACGATAGCCTCAAAATCACTATTAGAGAGAATAATGGATATATATCACAGCTTAAAGAGAAATCCTACAAACAGAAAAATCTGACGACTCCATTTCTGTGAAGAAGGAAGTTGCTCTCAGTGTTTCCTTTAGAGGTTTTTGCAGTTTCCTTCAGTGGTTCTTGGTGTAGCGCCACCACAAGTGAGGAGGGGAACTTTTTTTTTCGTTTAGTTTGGATCGTTTGACACAATGTAGTGTGAAAGCTGAAAATTCCCCAAATATTGCAACTTTGGTCCCCAATCAAACTGTGTCTACAGGACCTCCAGGTGTGAAAACGCCCAAAACATTTAAATCACAAACAAGGAAATACTTTTTTACATCCTTTCATAGTAAATATAAACATCTTGATACTGTTGATCAAAAACTTGGGGAACTTTAGTGGTGAAGTAATTGCTTGTGGATTTTTAAAAAGTTCCTGTTGTATTTCTGTGACCTTATCAGCTCCAGGCTGCATATTTCCTGCCATTTTAAGGCACACAAAGCCCTCTAATCTTTAAGATTGCTCTTTGTTTGCTTCCTGCACCTCGGCTTGCCGTAAAGAAGCTTAATGTCTGCGTTGCTTCGGCCAGATGGACCCTGCGTGCGGACAAACTAAACCCACATATGAGCAACAGAGAATTATATTACACATAATTGCTGCTCAGTTTGTCTGAACTGGAATAATTAAATGGAATAAAGGTAAACAAGTAGAATCCATTGTGTTTCCTACAAGGGTTAAACTGTAAAAGCAAAAGTAATTTTGGTGTAGTTTATAGTGCAAATATTTTAGTACACTTGAAGTAAGACAAAACTAACTTAAAAATAACTTTTCGGCAAGATGTAGAGCACACGTGACAAACTCAAGGTCCGAGGTCCAAATCTGTCCCGCCAGAAGATTTTATGTGGCCCTCAAATAGAATCTTAAAATAACAGTTGTGTTTTTTGCATATCATTTTATCAATCAGCAGTTTTATTTGTATTGTTCCAAATTAAATAAAGGTGAAAACATGTTTAATATGATTTAATTTCAAGAAGTTCTCACCATCAGCTGGTTATTAATAGGTGTTTTCATCAACACGTTCTGCCACAAACGGCCCTTTAAAGACATTCTTGATTGTGATGTGGCCCAAAATTAAAATGAATTTGACACAGCTGATTTAGAGGCTTGTTTTAAGTAAATAATTCCTTAATATCGCAGAAAAAGTTCTTGTTCCACTGGCAGATTATTTTATTTAAAATAGGAAATTTTTTCCATGTTTTAAGTGGAATAATCTGACAGTGGAACTAGAACCTTTTCATCAATATTAAGGAATTATTTACCTAAAATAAGCGACTATATCTTGCTGAAAAGTTACTTATAATTTAGCTTTGTCTTATTTTAAGTGCAGTCAGATGATGACCAGGAATACTTGGTAAGAGTTTGTGTTTTTGCAGTGTAACATGTAATTTCCACCCTGTGGAAGTCATTCCTTGGGGGCCGGTCTGCAGCGATCAAATGCTCTCTCTCTCTCTCCTTCATTCCCTTTCCTTTTCATCTCCCTCCTACTCTCTCTCTCTCTCCGTCTTTCTCTCTCTCTGTGCCTCATGCTTTGCTGGCGTGGTGGTTTCTTAAAAAACAGCTTTTGAGGATGTGAAGAGGGGAAAGACTGAGTGTGCTGCAGCATGTGTGGCTCTCCGTCCTCTCAGACCAACACTTCCCCCTCTCCTCCGTAATCGTCACCTTTTTTTGTATCTCCTCTCATCCTCGAGGATAGCGTCCTCTCCGACATGTACTCCCTGGATGACTTCGGGTAAGGCAGCGCGACTCTTCCTCTCCGCCTCTCGTTCTGTGTTTGTGGAGTTGTGCGAGTCGCCATCGGATTGCTTCTGGAATGTGTGGGAATGATTCTTCGCTCCTGAGTGTTTCTTTTTAAAGCTTGGCTCGGCTTTCAGGCCACATAATCTGCTTCCTTCTTGAAAAAACGCTCGCAGGTTTGCTCGTCTGAAAGAAAATAGGGAATTTTTCTGCTTTTGCTTCTGCGTTTAAGCTGCTCTTCGTGCCATGAACTCCTCTGGTGTGGCAGAGAAAATGAGAGAAATTCGAGGAAAAATGCCAGTTTCTCTTACACCCTCCCGTCTGTGTTTTCTTTGCTTGTGGAGAATTGATTTTGATTAGCTTAGTTCCCATTTTTTCCAGGCAGAAGGAAGGAGTTTCTGCCTCAATGCTGCCAATTTGCAGCAGTGATCTGACTCAATGCATCACCTAAAGTAGGAGAGACAGGAAGAAAAGGATAGAGAACGTTAATCTAAGATTGCTGGAGTAGCAAGAGCCAGATGAGATTCAGACAAAGAGGTTTGTGCATAATATGGCATGAATCAGCTGCTTCATGCCGATTTGTTGCAGCTATCTCACAGATGTGGGTCAAGAGGGATAATATCAATGGTTTAAATTTGACCGCGTGAACTCCAGTGATCTATTGCAACCAGATCACATGTCGGATCACAACCGGAAACTTGTCTGCATGTCAGAGCAGGTAACATGGAGGGAAGGTGGCTCAGACTGTCATTTCGTCTTACAGACACACAGGGACGAAACGATTAATCGGATAAACCATGATTAATCGATTAACCGTTAATAATTGGTCAATTGGTAACTGGCGTATGCAGACTTAAAAATATGCAATTGGCTGGAAGAAAAACATATTCAGAGCTTTATTTAAGCCAAAACTGTACAAAAACTTAATTTTAAAAAGATCAAACTTACACTAAAGGCATGTTTAGTTATTGCATTTTAGGCACTTAAATGTTCATTTTATTTCAAAAACTTGGTTATTTGTTCACCTGCATTTTTTAAATTGATTTCTATTATTGTATAAAATAAGCTTTTGTGGTTAGATGAAAAAATCTGCAGAATTTTTATCCAAATAATCAATTGATCGTCTGAATGATCAATAAAATACTCAGCAAAATAAACATACATTTCTCATCAATACGACTGTCAGGTTCATGTTTGCCTGCAAACAAAAGTGCACTGCAAAACCACCAAATCTTACCAAGTAGTTTTGGTCTAGATTGTTGTGCAAATATCTTAGTGCACTTAAAATAAGACAAAACTAACAGACAGTTCACAGTTCAGCAAGATTTTAGATCTTTTAAGTAAATAATTATTAATATTGATTAAAAACACTAGTTCATTGTAACAAGAGAGTTTTCCCATTAAGTGAAATAACCTGCCAGTGGAGCTAGTACTTTTTCATCAATATTAAGGAATTATTTACCTGTAATAAGCTCCTATATTTTTCTGAAAAGTTTTAAATTAGTTTCATCTTATTTAAGGTGTACTAGGATATTTGCACTAGAAACTAGACATAAAATACAAAACAGAAAAGAGTCTGTGTTTTTGCAGAGTGCTAATTCCCTTTAGAGGGCGAGTGACACTGTCAGGTTGGGGGTTTGTGTTTGTGTTGTGCAGTATGTATCCATGTCGATTAGCCTGAGGCCTGATTGGCATCGAAAGACATTTGTAATAAATAATTGATGTAATCTGGGGCGATCAGTGTGCTGGTTTTAGGCTTTTCACCAGATATGATATTCATGTTTATCTCAAAGCATTTAAATATGATCAGATAGTGAATTTAATTCAGTTATCCTCTTCAAAAAGTGAAACTTATAGATGTATGTTGCATCTATTAGCTAGTCAAACTGTGGAGACGTTTAAAGTAAGGTTAGGTTCGGTAACACTTTATTTGACGGGTTGTGAATATGACTGTCATGACACCGTCATAAACATGATATAACACCTGTCATAAACATGACATGAACATGTCATAACACCTGTCATGAACATGAGTACGTCTTCATTTATATTTATGACTGTTGTCATAAAGTGTCATTCGGAAAATCATGACACTTTTAATACAAAGTTGACATTATTCAAAATGTCTTAGTTATGACAGCTTGACATTAACAAAGAAATCATGATCTGACATAAATTTGTTATAAAGTATTACTGATGAAACTTTAGCTTTAATAACATAAAGCTACATAATTTATTTTAGTTTTTTAAAGTACATAATTCCTTAATATTGATGAAAAAGTACTTGTTCTATTGGCAGGTAAATTAAATTATAATATGAGAAAATTTTCTTCTTATGAGTGAAATAATCTACCAATGAAACAAGCACTTTTCTTTTATCAATAAACAATAGAATAAACTCCTTCATCTTGCTGAAAAATTACTAATAAGTTAGTTTTATCATATTTCAAGTATGCTAAGATATTTGCCCCAGGAAGTAAACCAAAACTACTTGGTAAGATTTTGTGTTTTTGCAGTGTAGAGGTTTGCATGCAGCTTTATGTGTCGTTTTTCCTTGAGCAGAGGCTGAGAAAACAGGGTTGGTCTCTTTGTGGGTGTTGATGGACAGTTAGCATGAAACCTCTGCAGCTAATGAGTGTTGTATTCATGTATTCACGCGCCACATCCGTCCTCTGAGGTCGAGGCCACCCCAATCAATATTAGTCACCACAGTATAGACCGGTGGTTGTTAATTTAGGTTCTGCTCATCACTGGCTGGTGGAGAAGGCTGGTGGTGAGCGGTAGCAGCAGAAACCCCAACAGCAGACTGAAAAAGCTGTGTATGATGGAAGGGGGCGGGGCTTAGGACATGAGGTAATCTCCCTTGGGTTAGCAATACTACAATAGCACAGAGGCTCAAACACACAGCTGGCAGGTCAATGACTTCATCTCTGCCTGTCTGTCAGTCAGTCATCTCTTTGTTGCTGGAAGGATGGATTATTGGTCCAACTGTGGATGCAGCAGTGCATGAATTCAGAACCACTGGATCTCATCTCTTATACCAAAAGGATGTTTTCTTGCCCATCGCTTCTTTTTAATTCTGGTCAAACGTGACGGTTAAAGCTGCTCTCCTGGGGTTGTAGTTCTGCTTCCCTTTTGACCAAAATGGACATTCATCGGGTCCAAGCGGTGCGTTACTGCCTCCCTCAGAGCGTCAGTGACTCGGGGTTGTTTTACAGCCATATCGCTGCCAGGTTTGTGCTGACACTTTCTTTGTCTGTGACACGATTAATCAGATTACTCATGATGAATTGATTGTTGAAATAATCGTCTAGTAACTTAGTAATCGATTAATCGTTAACCAGAGTATAAAGACTAAACAAAATCTAGTTTCTGAAAGAACAACATATTCAGAACTGTAATTAAGCTAAAATATACAAACTTGTATTTGCATTTAAAATAAAAACTTTATTTTTCTGTAAATGTATTTTACAGAAACTCTTCAAGTTCCATAGTTTTAGTCTCACCTGATTCAAATTCACCAAATGATTGCTATGTTGTTGCTTTTTAGGCAATGAATTGTTACTTTCTTGTTTAAAAAAGGACTTGAATTATTTGTTTTTGTATATTGTATGAAAAAAGTTTAAGAAGTTAAATGAAAATCTGCAGAATGTGGCAAATTTTAAATAAGATTAATCACTTAATCATCAGAATAATCGATTAATTGTTAACTAGAGTATACATACTGTAAAAAAGAGGCAATTTGGATAAAATATTCAGAGCTGTAATTAAGCTAAAACTGTACCAATTGTATAAACATTTTGCATTTAAGATAAAAATCATTTGTAAATATGTTTGCATTGTTTTGACTTGACCCGGTTCAAATTGTTGTTGCATTTTAGGCAATAAAATATTTATTTCTCATTTTAAAAATTAATTTAATTATTTGTTTTTTATTGTATAAAAGTTTTTTTTAATTAATTGAAAAACATGTAGAATGTGGCATTTTTAAAAATCAGATTAACCGATTAATCATCAGAATAATCGATTAATCAATTAGTAAAATAATTGTTAGTTGCAGCTGTATTCTGTGGATGAGCATTTCCTCCGATTATAAATATCAGAGAAGAGTGAAGTGTTATGACTGAAATTAAATAATAAAACACTTTATGAGGAATTTTAAATGAGTTGGACGGAGTGAGTGTGAAAAAGGAAGAAAGCTTCTCAACATTTGTGCAGCACAGATGGACAAATCTTTCCTTTTTGTATTTTAATCAGAGCTAAAATACTAATCTGTAATCTTAATCTGCTGTATGGAAACAGAATTGAGGTTATTTGGGATTAGTTGCTCTGTACATGACTGGTTTGAGCTAACTGTTTTGTTTTTTCCATAAAACTGTGAAGCTGATCTACCGTTTTGTAGATCCTGTCTTGTTGCATTTTCCCAGTGAAAGTCAGAGATGCAACGAGCCTCGTCGTTATTCTGAACACTCTGCAGCTTCGCACAGAGCATCTCTGAACAGCAGAACTCTTTAAGGCCTCCATGCATTTTTAATTCACACATGTATTAAACACAGTTTGGCTTCTGGCTGAGGCAGCAGTCTTTCAGGCCAGTGGTCTCTGCGGGGTTGATGCTAACAGGGTCGCTGCGGTTGTCCCCACAGCTCGGATGGCAGCCTTGTTCATCTTTAAAAGGAAAATTATGAACAGTTAGACCTTTTTGTGTTCCTTCTGCTTAAAATTGTCTTGACCTTTGGGGTAAAATGACCTCTTTTGGCGTTTTAAACTATAAAAATCCACAGTTAGCTTTTGACAGTTGTATTTTGTTGGTTTTATACATGCAGGGGCGGCTGCATGCTGAGCCAAATATAACGTAGATAATTAAAGAATCAGAAGCAGGGGAATGTAAACTCTAGATTACACGTTATTTTCTGGTGCTTTTATATTTGTGCATAAAACATAAAGGGAATTTATTATGCAAAATTTACATTATGCATGGTTTTGTTATTCCATCTGTTTCTACTGCTTCTGAAAACAACCCAAGCTCTTAGAGAAATCTTTTTGACTATAAGTTAATGTATTTTGGGTAAATTTAAAAACCTTTTGAATGTAATGTTACAAATCAGCAGGCACTGCCCGTTACCTAGCAACCCCAGCAGACTTCCAGAACATTTGGTCAGCTAGTTTTATTGCTGCATGCGCTGTACAATGGCTGCTGGAAAAGACAACTGTTTTGTTGCTGACTCACCTTCCATAAATCACTTGCAGCATTCTTGTTGGGTGTGCAGGAGGCTCCACTTCTACTTTTCAAAGATGTCTGGTTGTGTAATTGCGCAGTCTGTTTGCAGCCATTTTCATGTGAGTGTAAACGTTGAGTTGGGGGCGTGACAAGACGCCCTAAAACAGCTCATTCTGAAAGGAGCAGACTAAAATCTCATCATATAAGAATGATTTTGTGTAAAAGATGTTATGAACATGTTGTGTATAGACCACAGACCAATCCTAACCTGTTCAAAGAAGCATAATAGATCACCTTTAAGGTTGTTACCCCACCAACTAAATTATCATGGCACTAGATTTATGTTTTTTCCGCAGTGACTGTGGCATAGAGAGCTATGCCCAGAGCTATATTTATGTGGTTTGCATTAATGCCTTTAGGACTTCGAGTTTTGTTCATTTGGAGCTTAACCATCCTCGATTGTGCAGTTTTAGTGTTTACTTGTGTGGACCAGATGGGGTAGGGGTGGGATTAGATAAATATACAGGCTGTGGAAGTGGGTGCACTCAGGACAACATCTGGGATTGGCATGTTTAGGCTTTGGAATATGGATTATAAACCCAGCACAAAAAGTTAAACCATTTGTATTTGGCTTAAGGTTTTCTTTCCTGTAGCAACGTTTCTTGGCAATAAGTCTCAAACCGTTGGAAAGCCTGTTTACTCCTTCCTAAATGGTGCCACATTTGTTCAAGGCTTGTTGTAGCTCAGAATTAAGGCAGATTAATCGTTGCACCCCTACTCAAAAACATTAAAAATGACAGTAAAGCAAAAGCATCTATTGTCCTGAGAAAGTTTCTGCTTGGTCGTCTGGCTGCTGACTGTCATCTGCGTTTTGTCGATTTGAATGGGATTCCTTCCACTGAAACCAAGTTTCTCTATGATACTTTATTATCCTTGAATTGATCCAATCACTTTTACTCATCTCTCCAGCATAGAAGATCTTTGGCCAAAGTAGGAATGCTCACTCTGCTTTTTTTTCTGTTGCCATTAAGTTTTAGCACGTAAGTTTGACTTGATCTGGAGAAAGCAGTTTGATTTCTGTTTTCAGCAACAGGTTGTCATGCTCTGCATTCTGTCTTATATGGCATGTTTTTTTTAAAAAGGGGGGTTTACTAGCGCTGAAACGATTAATTGCGATTAATCGATTACGGAAATAATCATTAAATAATTTAATGATTGAGTAATTTTTAAATGGAGGATTCAGACCCAAAAAAGGCCTTTTGCTGAAAGAACAACACACTCAGAGCAGTAATTATACCAAAACTGTACAAAACATATATATATTTTGCATTTAAGACGAAATAAGAAAAAAATTGTAAGTATGTTTTACACAAAACTCAAGTGGCATAGTTTTAGCTTCACCTGGTTCAAATTCTGTGAAAAAACTTAATTTAGTCATCTAATTATTAATTGGTTAATCAAATAAGAGTCAGTAGATTATCCCTATACTATGTTAATTTTTAATCAAGCAGAAGGGCTGAGCGCTTCACATTTTGATGCAGATGCATCCGTTGCTACAAATGATCAGGTGTTCACTACAGGAATGCTGTCATTGCATTTTGGCAATGAAATGTTTATTGAATTGTTTATCTGCATATTTAATGTATTTATATTATTGTATAAAAAGGCTTAAGTGAAAAATCTGATAATCGTTAGTTGTAACCCTACTATTATCTGTTCTTTGATGAAGTTGGTTTTCTCTTGACAGTGTGCAGGATTTCTAAGTATTTATGTTGTCTAAATTTAAAATGAAATGGTCTCAACCGCATCAATGTGACTCTTACTGACTTTAGAGCCAGCAGTGATACTAAAACCCAGCTCACATTGACTCATCAGTTTGGTTTTAACAAGCGAACAGAATCTGACCCGGCTTCTCGCTGCCGGTTCTGTTTTTAGTTCCCGGTGCCTGTTTCTCTGCCCGTGAGCAGTACTTTCCCCCCTGGAACAGATTAGAGGTCTTGCGCTGGAGTTAAGTCGTGGTTAATTTAGACTTAAAACTGCTGTGAGGTAATGATCCGCCCAACTTGGCTCGGTCTCTAATCCAACCTGTCAGTCAGCTGAACTCCACACCCACCCAGATGCTGGCGCTGTAAATAAACTTGCACACCTCCACCCAAAGCGCCAGCGTCACCCCAAAGACTACTGTAATTATACATACATCAAATAAAATCTACGCACTGGAAACAAACTGAGAGTATGAAAGAGTTTTTTCCTGCTTCCTGTTGTCCTAAGCCATGCCTGCGCTAAAAATATCCATCTGTTTTATTTTGGGTTTTCGTACAGTATGGGTACCATGATGTATGGCATGCTGGTGGATAATTATGTGTTTCTATTCCTGTTTGGGGAAGAAGGCAGAGCAGCATGTCACAAACGCAGGGCGGGTTGATTCAGTCTGAGCAGCAATTTGCATTTCTAAGTCATTTCTATCTGCTTCTCTTGGCCTCAACTAACGATTAATCGATTAATCTATCGATTATTCTTACAATTAATTGCGTACTTGAAAGAAAAATTGGCACATTTTGAATTTTTCATTTAACAACTAAACTAATTTTATACAGAATTATAAATACATTAAAAAGTGCAAAAAATATTTAAATTCTTTTGTTAAATAATAAAACAAACATTTTATTGCATAAAAACGATGACACAGCATTCCTTTAGTGAATGCTTGACCATTTGTAACTAAAAAATACTTCTAACATCAACATGTGAAAATGATTGGATAACACAAGGACTTTTTAAAATTATTGTTTTATTTTGCATAATTTGAAGCAGGTAAAGCTAAAATTGACACTTGAGGCGTTTTGGGTAAAACATCTTTACAGACAAAGGTTTTTTATTATCTTAAATGCAAAATGCTTGTATTTTTGTACAGTTTTGCCTTAAATACTGCTCTGAATATGTTCCTCTTTTAGCAAATTGCCTTTTTTAGCACGTAAACTCCAGTTAACGATTAATCGATTAATATTTTAATAATCAATTAATCCGATTAATCGTTTCAGCTCTGATAAATTCACTGCTTAAGTTGAACAAACACTGAAAGCTTAATGCATTCTTCCTCATTCTGCTGTTTATTTACTCCTCTGTTGCCGACTTCATGTCTCCATAAGCAGCAACTCCGACCAGCGATGCATTAGACCGTGTAATTATTCCTGCTGCTGCACATGGCAGCCTCTTTATGTGCTTTTGCCATTCAGGAGCTTTGAGCTAGTTAATGAGCATGAACCAAAACGGATTATTTGAAGGAATGAAGTTGTCACTTTGCAGGACGCCTCCTGGTTGGCCGAGTTATATTCAGAGGAATCTGCTGTGGAAAGTGGTGCAGAGGAGGTGTTTAGGATGTGATTATGTGATGAGCATTTTCTTATTCCTGTCATACTTGATAGAAAATTATATCAGTATATTTAAATTTGATGAACAAAGAAAAAATATCAGTTAGTTTCATTCAAAGTGATATATTTCAAGTGTTTAGCATTGATGACCACTGGATTAGAACCATATTTTCCTGCAGTAAGTTAAACGTTTTCAAAAAGCTCCTAAGGAAATAAGTATTAAGAGTAGAAATTATTTTGGTTTGTGCAGGGATCATAAAGCCATATTTCATGTGTCAGCAGGTCGAATCGGTGATCAGAGCCACAGATAATGTAATAGGGTTAAATAAAGAGTCTTCAGTAATAACATCCATTTAAATTGAATTAATACTGAGGCTTGACTATTTTTAGCTCAAAGAAGGTCACTGTGTGCAGAAAGAAAACAAAACCCAGAAAGAAAACAAAACCCATACTTTACAGGAATTTTACACAAGAGCATCCTTAGAAGGAGTTTGCTCAGCCAATCAGAGATGGACTTTAAAAGAATGATGCTAAAATGTAGCAAAGCGTACAATGTAAAAAAAACCCCAAACATTTATCTAATCTGAATATGAAAAGTGTGATCGGTCCTGAAGTTTCTTGATGGGTTATCTGGTTCTGAGTGTTGGAACGCAGCTGCATTGGGAGCCGGAAACTTCCTGTGAAGGAGCCGTCACAATTCTCTGCTAAGCCAATCAGAGAAGGACTTTGGATAACCTGCAGACTTTGTTGTGTAACGTACATCCAAAAAGCGTACACTGCAAACAAATGTTTGTAAAACTAGCTGACCAAACGTGCTGGAGTTCTAATTGGGTTGCTAGGCGACGGGCTGGGCTCAGGTGGGGTTGCTAGGTAACGGCGTACTGCCTGTTCTGTTGATTGTGACCTAACAATTGGGAGGTTTTTGAAACGGCCCATTTTCCAGACACCAAAAAGCATTAAAAAAAATTTTATTTGTGAGAAAAATGTTAAGTGCTTGAACTGTTTAGATGTTTTTGGAAATTCAAATGGAAATTTAAAGATATACAAAATCTGAATAGGTTTCCTTTAAAGGTAAATGGTCTGAACTTATATAGCGCTTTTCCAGTCATTTTTGACCACTCAAAGCGCTTTACACTAGAGTCACATTCACCCAGTCGCACTCACAAACACATTTATAACACCGATACGCAGATCGGTAGGCAATTTGGGGTTAAGTGCCTTGCCCAGAGGCACATTGACATGTGGCAGGAGGAAGCTGGAATCGAACCTACAACCTTCCGATCGCAAGACGACCACTCTACTAAAGAGCCACAGTACTGTGGCTATTTTGTACCCTATTTTGTACCCTAAAGGTACAAAATAGTTTGACAAAGTTAAAAGTGAAAACTCTGATTTGAGTAGAAAGCAAAAAAAGGCAAATTCTGCAGACTAGAATATTCTTGTCATCTCTTTTTCATTTATTATTCATCCTAAATATTTATTTGCTGATGACCTACTTCCATGATGCTTCTGTTTGCTCTTGTGCGAGGTTTAGTTTGCATCGCAGAGACAAAGGTCCAATAATAAATCCATTCAGACGCCTGCCGCGCGCGCCGGCCTCAAATGACTCATCGTTTGTTCGGGTTCGTTCAGGCGCCTTCCGCTGCGAACCGGCGGGATGAAACAATTAACCCTGGCATTAAAAGCTTACTGTCGCGATAACAGAAGTCCTGTCCTTGGGCGGTATCCAGAGAGGACACCTCATGCCAGTGCCCTCCTTCCTAAGGGAACGCTTCCTCAGCCTAGATACAGTTCACTCAGCAAAAGCATAAAACTGAGCGTAACATTTCTATTAAATCCACTTCATGTTTTCTGGGGATGCTCAGCTTCGGATGTTTTTCCCCAGCACTGAGGTTCCTGCTAATGGACCGATCTGTTCTGGGAGAGAGGAAGCACGTAGTATGTAGGAAAGGATTTGGCTGGAGGAGGTTGGGATGAAGAAGGCACATATGTCCAATCATGTGTGCAGGGAAGTGCTTTACTTAATTCAAAAGGCTGGGAATGTGGCCTCCTTTTCGCCACTCGCCTTTGAGGCTTATTTGACATGAGGAAGTGCTCAGGGCGGCAGAAGTCCTGTTCATATCCTCTCTCCACAGCCTTTAATAATATTTAGCTTCCATTGAGAAATCTCCTTTTTCTAGCAAAAACTCTGTGCGCTGAAATGATTTTCACATTAACTTGGGGCGCCTTTACCACATTAAACCAACACTAAACCATAGATTTTAATATTAAGAAATAACTGTTGTAGAAATGAAATGTTATTCTTTTGTTTTCTGTCTTTAGACAGAACCCTCCGTTCTGTTTGTGACTTGGTAAAGGTGAGCTACTATGATTCCTTCAACAGGTTTAGATAGGTGCTAATTACATTTTTTCACAAAATCATTCTTAGCCTATTTTGAGACTCTGTCATTGTAAATCCAGATAAGCTGCTGCTGGCCACGAACCTCCAACTCAACGTTTACACACGCGTATGAAAATGGCTGCAAACAGATGCGCAGTTACATTACCGTACGTCTTTGAAAAACATTAGTGCAGCCTCCTGCACAACCAACAACAATGCAGCAAGTGGTTCCAAAACAGTTATCTTTTCCAGCAGCCGTTGTACAGCAGTAAAACTAGCTAACCAAAAGTGCTGGAGTTCCGCTTGGGTTGCTAGGTGACTGATTGAGCTCTAAGGTTGCTAGGTAACGGGCTGGGCTCCGCTGCAGTTGCCAGGTGAGGGGCAGTGCCTGCCGATTTGTGATGTTACATTCTGGAGGTTTTTCAAGCAGCTTATTGTGGACTAGAGGCTGAGCACAGAGAGCTGGTGGACCACTTTGTGTCATGGTGTGGAAACAATCCTCTCACCTTGAATGTAAACAAAACAACAGAGATGATTGTTGATTTTAGGAGGAACAGGGTTAGATCAAACCCTTTTCCCAGCATGGGAGAAGAAGTGGAGGTGGTTGAGGAATATAAATACCTTGATATCCATCTGGACAACAGTCTGGACTGGAGACGCAGCAGAGAAGTGTCCATAAGAAGAGACTGGACTTCTGGAGGAAGCTAAGATCCTCTAAGGTTTGCAGCAAAATGCTGCAGATCTTCCATCAGTCTGTTGTTGAGAGCGCCATCTGTTGGGGTAGCAGCATCAGAGCCAGGGACCTAAAGACGCTCAACAGTCTGATAAAGAAGGCTGGTTCTGATCTGGTTTTGTTCTGATCTGGTTTTGATGTGGTTCTGATCCGGCTCTAATCTGATCCTGTTCTGTTCTGGTTCTGAACTGATTGGATTCTGTTCTGGTTCTATTCTGGTTCTGTTCCTGTTCTGTTCTGGTTCTGATCTGGTTCTGTTCTGGAGATGATTATCCAAAGAATGATTCTTCATAAGGTCAAGAAAGTGCTGACCATCCTCTTCATCAGACTGTCTTGGGAAAACAGAGTGTCTTCAGTCAGAGGCTTCTTCAGAATTGCTGTAATACAGACTGCTACAGGAGATATTTCCTGCCAACAGCGTTCACCATGTTTTAAGTTTTTTAATTAATGTGTTAGAACAACATTTAATTTCCCTTTGGGATCAATAAAGTACTTTTGAATTTAAATGTAAATGTTATTGACCAAAAAACACTTTGGTTGTTTATAGAAGCAGTAGAAACCCAAATAAGTGTAAAAACGTGCAAAATATGAATTTTGCATAAAAGATGCCCTTTATCTTTTGTTACTTCTGCTTCTCATCCACCCAAAATGTAACTTTAAACAATTCTAACATGACTAACTCGCACGTTCCACACTCTAAAGTTCTACCCTGCATTGCATTTGGGCCCAGTAAATCCCTCATGTTGGTCTTTCTTCCACTCCTCCTGCATGTGATGACGCTTAAAGTCTGCGTTTCGTGGACCTCAGCAGGTGCTGAGGATCTTCTCGGTTGAAGCTCAGCCAAGCGCCTGCTGCAGCCACTTTTAGCCCCTGATTGTTTCAGTAGATCGTTCCGGTGAGTTTCTCCTCCAGCAGCGTGTGGAGACACGCCCAGTTGGACCTAAACCAGCTGACTGGATTTGGCTGATTGGGGAATTTTATTGGCTTTTTTTCTGGCTTTAAGAGACTCCCATGTTGCTTTATTAGTGTGTTTGGCATCATATTCTCGCTGCAGGAAGGAGTTTTTCCTTTAACGTGAACATACAGTATCTACTGTAGAGCTGTGTTGTAGCCTCTCTTATGCCCAGTCATTCCCACATCATAATCCCCTCACCACCATGTTTAACAGATGAGTTGCAGGCTTTGGATTTAATCCAATTCCTTTCCTTTTTATTCTCATTTTATCCAGAAATGTGCAGCTGTGCATCATGAGGTGTACTTAGCCTCATGTATTATGTACGGAGCCTCGTGCTGGAAGCCCGTTGAAAGGCTGTTTACATCGTTTTAAACTGCATGATTGTGAGCGGGAATAAAAATACCAATAGGTATTTTGTTCCACAGTAGGAGTGTAACCACTAAACCTTTTATGGATGCAAAAGCAAGAACCCCCCACTTGATGACTTTGTGTTTCTGTGTTTGATATGATGTAAAGCACTTTGAAATGCTTTGCTGCTGAAATGTGCTATACAAATAAAATTTGATTGATTGATTGATATTTACTGCCTTCTTTGCCATGTTGCCCAAAGTTGACTGAGAATTAGCCTCTAGATCTCTGCTTCAAGATTATATTAGAATTTTATTTTAATCAAATCTGATCCAATCTAATGTCGGTACCAAGGTCACACACAAAAGGATTTATAAGAAGTTGTGAAATCTATCTTTTTCTTTTTTAAATCTGTGTTGCCTCTTACACGTTTCTGTTCCTCTTGTTCTGCTTTCCTAATCATGATGGAGCAATGCACAAAGCAGAACTAGACAAAAACATTCAGCCTGAGTTTCTACATCATCTTCCAGCTCGGCGGTTTAAACTGCTCCAGAAATAGGAGCTGTTTTTGTAAGGAGAGAGTCAGCCGCCTCCCTGCGCCCATCCCTTCGCGCTCCCAGATTGACTCTGATGGTCTGCGGAGTCTCTGAAGTGGAGAGACGTGTTTGTTACGAGATTAGAGGCTCTGCTACTCACACACAGACATGCAGGAAGCTCAAAATCTGCAAAAATCCCACATTGTTTAACATTTACAAGAATTAAATTCAAGGGCTTGCCAGTGATTGCTCATTATTTTCCACTTAAAATTAGTTTTGGAGTAAATTTCCTCATAAAATCTGATAAATAAGAATGAATACTTACTGGTGCACTCAAGTAAATTAGAGTATTATCGCAAAGTTAATTTATTTCAGCTATTCAATTAAAAAACAAATACATTTATCACACAGATTGATATTACAAGCATTTATGTCCGTAAGTGTTTATAATTTTGACTTAAACTGATTAAAGGGTTTATTTTTATATACAGTACAGACCAAACGTTTGGACACTTTCTCATTGAATTCAATGAGAAAGTGTCCAAACGTTTGGTCTGAACTGTATATGTATAGAAATGTGGAAATACTGAAAAAATATCCATGCACTCTACAGTATAGATACTGAAAGGGCTTATACAGGGTTTATTTTGCATCAATGTTCTTATTTATTAAATAATCTCAGCTTGTTTAATTATCTTTCAGCTTGTCGGCATTATTTGTCCCAAACGAGTTTCATAATAACCTCAAAGCTGTTTTATTTCTGTTTTTTCCCACACCTTTTCCTTCCACTGAACTTTCCACATCAACCATTTTCTTTAGCTGCGTGTTTTTGTGACAGACCCACAAGAGGTTTGCTGGACAACATTCAGGTCAGCAGCTAAAACTTAAAATTTTTGTATTAAATTTCCCAAATGTATTGGTTTTCATGAGTTATTGCTCAAAATAATCAAAATAGGTGAAATGCATCCACCTGTGTGTAATTAATCTTTATGACTTTGTTTCTTTTAAAGGAAGAACTGAAATAAATCAACTCTTTATGGAAATTCTTGGAAACATCTTGGATAATTGGAATAAGTTGGATTTTGCATCTGATGTTTATTGGAGGAGCTTCTTAATGTCAGAAGTCGTCTTCTTGAAGAACAGTTCAGTTTATGCGCCGGCGTTCTTAACATTTAATAGTAGAAATAATAATCTGTTTTCAGCTGGTGTGAGTCAAACTGGTTCTTTTGCTTTGGGATTTCGTCTTGAGTCGATTCATCCAGTTGTTTTGAGAGCGGATGAAGGCAGAAGAAGAACTTTATCATCACTGCTGAATTGTTGGAAGCTGAAAGGAAAGTGGAGACGATGTGGCAGCTGAAAAGTGTGAAAAAGATTTGAGACGTAGTTGTTGCTGCAGATGAGCGTCTCGTGGTGTTCTGATATTTCAGTAACGACGTCTTCAAGGCTTTTCACCTCAAACTACTGCAGCGCACTCAAACTCTGTTAACTTTCCATGTTTTATCATGCTAAAACTGCACATTTCTATTTATTTCACTGAGTTTTCAATTTTATTCACTAATACAAATCTGAAAAGTGTGGTGTGCACATTTGCAACTGCGTATTAGAGTAATCCTTACAAACACATTATGTGTTTGTTTTTTCTATCAAAGTTCAACTTTTCCAGTTCAGAAATGTTCCTGTTTCTTTGTAGTAAATTCCTGAGATTAATCTTAAAATGTCTGCATTTTTTCTAGCAAACTTTCAACTTTTCAAGCTCAGAAATGTTCTTATTTTAATCGTTAGTCGATGGATAACATTAATCAGCTTTGATCAATAACTTGCATCCCTAGTTGAATCATATTTGTTGATTTTAACCAATCATACATTTCTGTTTAATGTGGCTTAACTTTGTTTGCTGGTAAAATAAAAGATTCTCACTCTGGTGATGTGTGTATGGATCAAACACTTCAGTTTTTAACACCCTCTATCATTATCCTCAACACACACACACACTCTTTTATGCTCAAGCTTCTTAACACCACAACCAACACCAGTACAGAAGCAGAAATCCTCCAAGTTCAGAGGAACAAACTTCCAGAAAACTGTAAAACAGCTGAAACACTGACTTCTTTTAAATCTCGACTAAAAACCCACCTGTTTAGGATTGTATTTGAAATGTGATCAATTACAAATTTATTGATGGAACCTGACTTAATGCTGTGTTTTGATTGTTGATTCTATGTTGCATTGTGTTTCTGTGTTTGTAATGATGTAAAGCACTTTGAAATGCCTTGCTGCTGAAATGTGCTATACAAATAAAATTGGATTTGATTTGATTTGATTCAGTTTTAGGTCTGCATTGCCGTTTTTGTAAGCGTCCCCATCCTATGCCCTATAATCACAGGCCAGCAGATTCCTGCTGAGCCTGGATATATTTTCTGAAGTGGTTAAAAACAAGAAGGTTGTGCAACCCATGGATTGGCATGAAAACTTTTAATAATTAACTTTTATTGCTGCCAGAAACAGGAAAAAGCCCCCAATGGGTCAGTGTAATGTCTCAGCTCTTTACTGAGACAAATAAAGTAAATATTCTGTATCCCCCACATTAACATGGACCTTCCTCTCCTCCTCCTCTTCCTCCAGTGAGCAGAGCATCTGCCAGGCAAGGGCCTCTGTGATGGTCTACGATGACGCCAGTAAGAAGTGGGTGCCCATCAAGCCGGGGCAGCAGGGCTTCAGCCGCATCAACATCTACCACAACACTGCCAACAACACCTTCAGAGTGGTGGGGGTCAAACTGCAGGACCAGCAGGTGAGGGGTCACCCTGGACATCACATCCAACCGGCTTTACTGATCGCAAAACACAGCAGCAAAAGTCTTTGTTTAAAAACAAACAGCTGGCTGAATTGTAAATGATTATTTGGCTTATGGTGTACCACACGTTTCAGTGCTTGGGCTTATCCTATTCATTCACATACCCTTCTTTTTAGGTTCAGATAAGGTTCTATTTTTTCATGTTTTCACACCTGATAGTCCAGTAGACTTGGTTCAATTTGGGACCAAAGTTGCAACATTTGTTACATTTTCAGCTGCTGTGGTTTGCTTTCACACTGCACTGTGTCAAACTAACCAAACTAATTGATAAACTTGTTCACTTCCTCGCCTGTGGGGGCGCTGCACCAAAAACCACTGACAGAAATTACATGAAAACCTCTGAAGAAGACATGAGCGCAACCTCCTTCTCAAATGTAAACAAAAATGGCTGCACCATAAAAACCCAAAATCTTACCAAGTAGTTTTTTGTTCAAACTAACTCACAAGTAACCTTTTGACAAGATACATAAGATTGTTTTAGGCCAGTAATTCCTTAATGTTTACAAGAAATACCAGTTTTATTGGCAGATTATTTTCATTTCTAACAAGACATTTTCCCCATGTTTTAAGTGACATTATCTGCCAATGGACTTGAATTTTTCATCAAAATTAAGGAATTATTAACTGAAAGCAACCTCCTGTATCTTGATGAAACATTACTTATACATTAGTTTTGTCTTATTTCAAACAAAAAAGACAAAACTATTTTGTCTTAATTAGTTCAAATATTAAAATATTTGAACTAATTAGACAAAACTACTTGTCAGGATTTTGATTTTTTGTGGTTGTAAGAGTTCTTTATTGTCTGTGGCCAAAGACCAGGAGACATTTCTCCCAAAGACTCTTGCGTTTGTTTTGATTGCATTTACCCAGAATGCCCTGCGCTGTAGTCCGCTTCCTGCTTTTCTCTAGTCACATATAGATTCAACCCAAACCAGAGTTCACTTCAACCGAACCGAGGCTGAGGTTTCGTCAGCTTTTTTGGTCTACGTCAGAGTTCGACTACTCATTCACACCTCACCATACGAACCGGACTTTCTTAGCAAACGGACATGAGTTGGATTAATGCGGACTAAACAGAGCTGATGTGAATCCACCATAAAATCTCCATACATGTTCCTCTTTCTTTCAGGTGGTTATCAACTACTCCATAGTGAAGGGTCTGAAATACAACCAGGCCACCCCGACCTTCCACCAGTGGCGGGACGCTCGGCAGGTCTACGGGCTGAACTTCGCCAGTAAGGAGGAGGCCACCACCTTCTCCAACGCCATGCTGTTCGCCCTCAATGTCCTCAGCTCCCCCGACAGCGGAGGTGAGGCGCCGTCTGACCTTCATGGCACCGGGTTCCCCAAGAGTCAGAAAATATCTGCAGTTTGGTTTCATTCTGAAAAAAAATCTTTGTACAAGTTATTAGTTGTTATTCCATTCAAACATCCACTTTCTTCCTTATCATTTCTTGTTTTTGCAGGTTCCATATTTAAAGCCTGATAACTGTAGACATCTAATATACTGTAATATATTTCATTAAATTGAGATAAGGGGTACTTTCTCCTACTTATTGCTTTTTAACTTGTTTTCTAGATTATGTTTGAAATTAATAAATAAATACAAAAATCTATCCATCCGTTATCTAAACTCGCTTACCCTGCGACACTCAGAACAAACAATCCTTGTCGTTCAATAGGGATTAAACGATATGAACTTTTATTACGTTATTTTGTGATTATATTGAGATAACAATAAAGATTATGATCAAAAAAGTATTATTTTTTCAGCACTCATAGCGCCACAAACACACTTAAAAACCTGTAATTTATCGCTCTAAACTGCACAAAGTAACTGCATTTAATCATATTTTTTGATTTGTTCATGCTTTCACAGATCACAAAGTATAGGAAATAGCAAAAATAATATTTCCAATCATATAACTAGTTTTGTTTTTTGTTTTAACTAATAATTTAAACGTATCATGACAACAATAAATCAAATTCTTATGATTAAGAAAATATATGATAAATTCCCACACCTACATGCAAACACTCAGAAAGACCCCCAGGCTTGGATTTGAACCCAGAACCTTCTTTGGCACTGTTATTTCTACCACAAATTGTGTTTTTATTCTAAAAAGGGCCAAAATGGGTTGAAAACTTTTGTATTTTGAGAAGAAATGTTTCTGGTTAAAAGTCAAAGTTTTGAGAAAATGTTGCTGGTTTCCACCAGGTAGTGATAAAACTCTGTCTCTGATATAAGTTTTATCTTCATATCAGCAGATTTTCTGATTTTAAATGAGCTGTGCCACATAGCATGCTTTAATGAGAATGATACTCATAAATAATGCTGTAATCAGCACATTTAAATTGGAAAAAAGGCCAAAAAAAGAGAGAAATCTTAAATAGTCGTTATCTATTAATGTAATTCACCTGCTTTGTAGTTTTTATTTAACATAGTTTGAAGAATCTGTGCAGTAAGTCGGCCCAGAAGTTGCATATTTGGGATTTTTTATGTAACAGCAAGGAATCATGGAAATCACTGATGCTGTATAATTAGTTGAATTAGTTACACCTGCATTAGTTGCTCTGCTCAGTAACAATACTGCGTCATTGTTACTATGACGCAGTAACAATGCCGCTTATCAGAATTAGATTGTTTTTATTTTCTTATATAGTTTTATTCTAATTCTCTGCACAAAATTTAGACAAAAAATGGTTTATACCCCGACATTTTCTAATTCTGATCACTTTCTTTTAAATCTTTGATAAGGTCTTAAAGGCTTTTTTTCTGAATAATGCTATTCAGGTGGATTATTTAATATTTAGTCTGATTTTTCACATTCAGTAAATTCAGTGAAGTGTAAAAAAAAAAAAAACAACCTGCTAAACTGATCTTTACTGCTCCCTGCTGGTTGATGTCAGATACTGCAGCTGTAATCCCAGCACCAACAAACCATATGAGCAGGAGAGTTGTTGCATTTTATTTGTGTTTTTCTGAGTGTGTTTTTTTAACTTGTGGATATTTTTTAAACTTTAGAGTTGTTTAAATATTTTTTTACATATATTTTAACTTGTGAAAAGCTATTTTTTCCCACCTGCAGTAGGATTAACAGATTTCGAGTTATTACACGTGTGCAGTGAACAAAAAAAATATTAAAACCCTGAAGTGTATTTACAGCTAAATTTACTCATACTCTTAGTTTACCAGATAGCTTCAGAGCATCTCTGGTTACAGGCCACTTATATACTCAGAGAGTGTGTGTGAGTGGGTGGGTGGTGTGTGTGTGTTTTACTGCAGTGTCATTCCATCCCATCTTTGTGACCCTCCCGATGGCTGCTAAAATATCTCTCCTGGAGCCTAAATGTCGTACCTTTTTTTTTTTTTTTTGGTCGTCGTCGTCGTTGCGTCTCGGTGCATGTGTCCATCCATGGGAAATGCTGTCATGCGTCTCCAGCTGTTTGCTGTTGAAAGCTGCTGCAGTGGCAGCAGTGGCTGGTTGTTAGCAGCTTGTGGAGTTAGGGACGTTTGGCCGGCATGCTGACTCCTGAGATTTCAACCAGTGACCTCAGGCGGGTTTCTTCAGCCGTCATCATCCTCAGTAAGTGTCATGTTGGGTTGAGGAGGAACCTGCACGACAATCCGGCATGTTTTCCATGCTACTGCAGCAGCTTCTAATAGATACATACTAATTATTTAATATTGCTTTCTACTCTTCTTCTGCAAGATGAAAGTGACTTTTTTATATTAAACACAAAAAGAGATTGCAGCAAATCATTGGTGTGACCGCACATTTATTTCTTCACCCTTTGGACCAGGTGCTACAGTAAAAAGCTGCATTCTCTTAAACAGAGGAGTTTTACGAGTAAAGCAGTATTTTCCACACATGTTTATAGATTTATTTGTAGCTGAGCTGCCTGGAAAGGCATTGAACTAGTTTCCAGGTAGCGATCTGCTAAAGAGAAAACATTAAAACACTGATTGTATTTCTTTCTGGATGAGAGCGTTTCACATGGATCATGCAGGTTTTTATTTTCCTCGCTGTTTGACTTTAAATTATACTAATTTTTGCTTAGTGTGAAAGCATTACCTCAATTATTTCTGCTTGCAATATACCAGAATTTTTATATATATAAAGTACAGACCAAAAGTTTGGACACACAGTTGTGTCCAAACTTTTGGTCTGTATTGTATATTTTTAGAACCTTCATAAAATTCAAAAGTTTTAATCAACTAGGATTAAACTATTTGGGAAAGCCCTCCACTGCAAAAATACAAAATATTACCAAGTATTTTTAGCCTCATTTCTAGTGAAAATATCTCAGTTGTTCCTTACTTCAAGTTTACTAATGTACAAGTATTTTTTTAGTAAGACATAGTAGCTTGTTTTAAGTAAATAAGATTATTTCTTTTAAAACATGGGAAAATGTTTTGTTATATAGAAGTGAAATAATCTGCCAATGGAACTAGTACTTCTTATCAATATTAAGGAATTATTGACTTTAAACAAGCTCCTAAATCTTGTTGAAAGGCTAGATTTGTCTTATTTCAAGTGTACTACGGTATTTACACATGAAACTATACAAAAATACTTGGTAGGATTTGGTGTTTTTTGCAGTGTCACAGATTTGCAAGTGTCAGGTTGATGTAGAAGTTTTATCTATGGAGCAACTCAAACATGCTGCTTCCTCCTGTGGCTTGTAAAAAAAACAATCTAAAGTCAAGATATTAGGAGGAAGTTGTAGACCGCCTCACGTTTGATTCGCCCTTCGGTCCAATTTCCAGGTACTGGAACGTTCCCCATTCATCTGTTTAAATAATCATGTGGAAATATAAACAGTATGGGAATGTACAGCCATAATAAAGCTTAGAAAGGAAACTGGTTAAGCTAGTTCACTAAGGTGTTCTTAGTCACCTCAATGACCTCAATCTTTGCACTAAATCAGTTACGAAATGACAAAAAAAATCACAATTTTCATGTTTTTGTGCTTCCTTTGACTCTCCACAGCTTTTAAAAGTAAGTATTAAGTATATAACGTAAAAAGTAAACCTAACTTAAAAGGCAACAAGAAAACGGACAAATGTAAAATGAAAAAGTTGCAAAAATCAACCTCATACAATGAAGCTAAAACCTAGTTGAAGCCATTTTGGATTCAATCTTAGCTCTCATGTGATGACAGAAGTAGCTTGAATTTTTACTAAGATGCCTGATTTTATTCGTGAGTGGGTGGATAATGCTCCGTTGTGTTGGACAGTTCCTATATTTGGATTTGTGGGAAAAGGTGTGAAGCATTTAAAATCAGCTCTCAAACTGCAGAACTTGTTAGATGCCAGGAATAAAATTGAATCAAACAATATTTTTTTTTATGTTTGTTGTTAATTAAGTTATTTCCTAATTTCAGGGACTCTCAAAGAAGTCTAGTCAAAAGAAGAAAGCCTAATGAAAACAGTTGTTTTTTGATTGTCAGTTTCTTATGTAGCTCCTATTTCTTGCTGAAAAGTTACTTGCAAAATAGTTTAATTTTATTTCAAGATATATACTGTGATAAACACGTGGTTAATATCATAGATAATACTGAACCGCACAGCATTCTGGGAGATGTAGGCAGAGGAAAGAGGAAACCTCTCACAGCTAGGAAAGCAGAATGGGTGGCATCAACTAACTAACTCGCTCACTCTTTGGTTACCTAGCAACAGCCTGTTGAGTAACTTGTGCAGCAGCAGTTTCAAGTTTCATCATTGGGCATCACAGCTACTTAAAAATAAACAACAGCATGGAGTGAAAACTTAATAAGAGAGGAATTTTCCCCCCACCAGTTTGGCAGAGATTTAAAACAAAAAACTAATCAATAATTATGGATATCAACCGATATTAAACGCTTACATCGTGATACATTTTGCAGCCATATCGTCCAGCCCAACTCGAAATCAAAACAAAAACCCTTGGTAAGATTTTGTTGTTTTGCAATGTGAACACACCATTCCCAATGTGAAGCATGGTAGAGGCAGCATCATGTTATAGGCACCCGTCTTTTTATTTCTTGGCTAAATGAGGAGAATATTAACTGCTTGACCAGAAACTGCCATCTTTTTTTGTTGGACGTCCAGTATTTGAAGATGAAATTGCAGAAGGTGTTAATTGAAACTACTGAGACACACTGAGTTGAAAACATGCAGCTAAATACAGAAGATCTCAGTATCTGCCAACTCTGCAGACGCTCTGAACGGAAATATCACCCTGCAGGGATCCTGATGGCACACTGGGCGCTGGAGTCTAGTGACTGGTATTCTGGTGATACGTGATAAGCGGCCCCCTGTTCAGAGTCAGCGAAGCGACAAAAACATTCAACACCAGCTCTGTTTTTTTTATTTATTTTAATTTGGAGAAATGTTCCTTTATTATTGCCAGGGTCTCTGTTTGTCTCCGTGTTTTTTGGTTTATTCTCTGCTGTGGTTTGAGGCTGAAATTCCTGCGGTAGAGAAACTGCTTGGATAAAATCACGTGGTGCCAGCTGCTGTCTGCCTGTTTTACGCCTGATTGTAGTTCTTGAAATCCTTAAAAATACTTGAACTTAAACGAGGTTTGGAAAGTGCTTGATTCCTGTATAAAGTCCTTGAAAGTGCTTTATATTCAAACTAAACATTTTTGTAATAAAGTGCAACCAACATTTGATTAAAAGCCTAAATTTGGAAAGCATTATTTACATTTGAAACCAGATATTTTCATACAGATAAAAAAAATATTCCTCATTGTCTAAAGTTAAATCAGACCTAACTTTTCTTGTTTTGGGTCAGTTAGAATTACCTAAATTATTTCTACTTTCTAAATACTAGGAAACTTAATTAGAACATTTTTAGGGATTATTTTTTAACATTTTTTGTAGATTGTGCTTAAGCATTTAAAAAACATTATTTACAGTTGACACTACATATTTTTATACACCAAATAAAATGACACATTTTGTTTCTCATTGACTGAAGTTAAATCAAACTATTTGTTCTTGTTAGAATTACCTAAATTATTTCTATTGTCTAAATGTGAAAACAGAAATTTTTTTTTATAACTTTCTTCATCTGTTGTGTTTAATCCTTTTATTTGAGCAGGAATTTCATTTATCTTGACTCTATTTGTTTGGATTGTTTCAATGTAATGAATGTTTAATATTCTTAATTTCTCAATGACTTATTGATCGTCTTATATTTTATACGGTAAACAAAGTTATTGAATTTGGTGGATTCTTTTGTTCAATTAGCGTTTTGTTCTCAGGCCAGTCAGACATTTCAAAACACACAATTTTGCTATATTTTAGTTTATTTATTTCATGCTGTAGAATGCAGAATATTACTGTAATACATTATAAATAACACTAACATATGGTGTCATAATTATGAATAAAAACTGTGTTTTTTAGTATAGTTTGTATTTTTTTTAACTCCAAAGTATGTTGCTGGAAAAGTTTGGAAACTTACCTTGAAAATGCTTGAAAAGTGCTGGAATTTTACTCCTGGAAAAGTTTATAGATCCTGTGATTGGATATTTTATAACAAGGTTTGTCATCTGGGAAACGTATTTCCAGACAGTCTTAAGCCAACTGTATGTTATTTGTTGGCATGATTTTTGCTTTTAGTTTAAACATATTTTTTCTGTCTTTCAGGTCCTGTAGTTCAGCGCCAAAATGGTCCGTCCTCAGAAGAAAGTGAAGCTCAGAGGAGGTATGATTCAAATTAGACCATGTAGAAAAACATTAACAATAAATAAAGGGAATAACGCATCATTTTGATACATTTTTCTTGGCTTATTACATGCATTAGAGGGGTGTTTGCGTTCAAAATTCAAACTAAAGCATTCTTTTCTTTAGTGTCATAGTTCTCACCTTTCCTGACTGATGGATGTCAGTTTCTCGCCTGTTCTTGAATTTTTTTTAAGAACAGGCAAGTTGCTTGTTTTGTTTTGCTTTTTGAGATTTTTTAACTTCACGTTTTTCATTCAGGATCTAACAAAGGGGTTTGATTTAATTTAAGTCACCAGTTAACATTTTTCCTATAACAACTTGAATATGAGGGGGCCTAAAATGAAACCTTGGGGTACCCCACAATGTAAAGTTACATTTTGGCACAAACAAGTCCCTGTCCTTAAATTAAAACTAAAACCAGTCAAATAATGTACCAGAGACTCTCTGGTCCAGTGGTCACACTGCAAAAACATAAAATCTTACAACGTATTTTTGTCTATTGTCTAGTGCAAATATCTTAGTTACTTAAATAAAAAAAAACTAACATACATGTACAAGAAATAGGAGTTTGTTTTCAGTAAATAGTTCCTTAATTCTACTGGCAGATTATCAGTAAAAACAAGACATTTTCCCAGGTTACAAGTGAAATAATCTGCCAGTGGAACTAGAACTTTTACATACATTTTAAGGAAATATTGACTTTAAATCTCCTATAATTTTGTCAGGAAGCGGTGCGGTGTTGGTGGTGAGGCAGACGCTGTAGACCCAGGATGTGGTAACTTAATGGTTTTAATGGTGAATGTCTAGCAAAACACAGTCCAAAATAACGGGCAGCACGGCCGAGCGGAAACCAGGGCTCGACGCCGGTAGCAACCGTAAAAAGGAATCCACAACGGAACAACACGAACGCACATTAGACGAGGACCCGACAAAGAACAGACACACAGGTGACACTAAATACACTGGGGGTAATCAGGGAACAAGAAACACCTGGGAACTAATCAAGGGGAGGACAGGACAAGGAAAACTCTAAATAAATACACAGACAACACAGAACATGACAAATTTGCTGAAAAGTTACAGGTTACTTGAGTCTCTTTTCAAGTGTACTAAGATATTTGCACAACAAACTAGACAAAATTACTCGGTAAGACTTTCTGTTTTTGTAGTGCATCATCAGCTGCGTTTCAATTGACCATAAAATTGAGAAAATTGAAATGATGGAAATAAATTTGCTTAATTGGAAACATGCCAATTTAGAAAAAACTCGTGTTTTTCAATAAAAAGATTTTGGACTAGGATGAGGTGGTTCTTCAGCCTTATCAAAATTAGTCTATTTTGCAAGTGAAAGCACTTTTTTTGCATCACACGAGTCATATGATCAGTTACTGGATGTTACTACTGCCAGAAACGACGATGACAGGAAGGGGTAGGAGGATCATGGCGTGGCATGTTTTTAATAGACAAACTTATTCACGTTTGATTTTAATTGTGTTCCTTATTAAATGGAAACACTGCAAATGCAACATTCTGTTTCTTCGAAGTTAGCAGAATATCAATAAAGTTTTACGCACATTTATAATGGAAACACAGATAGTGGCGGTTATAGCTGAAGGAATCAAATGATAAGAAAAAGGGTTTTGGATTCATTATTGGAAAAAGTTGATTAAGTTGAAATAAAATGCATCAAGACTTCTCTTTTTCAGGTTTTGTAATCAGTTTGTGAGTCATTGTTTAACCTCGGGTCATTTGGCGGCAGATGGTCAAATGAATCATTAAGCTTGATTTATTGAAAGCAAACGCAGCTCTTCAGAGCAGTGACATCCTTGCACTTGATAGGATGATGGAGCAACATCAGATGCAGGCGCACAAAGAGAGGGAGCGGCGGACATCAGGATCAGGTGAGGCTCCGGCAAACACGGCCACACCCCCCTGTAAAAACAAACACACACACCGAGATCGAACACAGCGTGTCATGTGATCCCCGCTGCACAAACATCCAAACAAAACACTCTCCTAGCGCCCTCCATCTGCCAATAAACGGTCCGGACAAGAGCTAATTAATATTTACCCACCCATGTTTGGTTTTCCCTTTAGTAGGTCAGGCTCTCTTTGTGTTTCCAAAGCAAACAGATGACTTCACCTGTAGGGAATTCCTGAAATTCCTGGATAAAACAGGTTCCTACAGTTCCTAGAGTTCCTCTGTTGTAGTTTTCCCCAAGTCTTTCTGCTTTTTATTTTAATCCATGCACACATATAAATGTTCATGTCTGCTTTTTAGCCACACCAACAGACTTAGGGTGTTTTCACGCCTGAGAGTCCGATAGACTCGGTTCGATTGGGGACCAAAATTGCAACATTTGTTACATTTTACCCTCTGTCAAATAAACAAAAGCCTTTGAAAAACCTGTTCCCCTCCTTGCCTGTGGTGGCGCTGCACCAAGAAGCACTACAGGAAATGAGTGCAGCTTCCTTATTCACAAAATGTAAATAAAAATGAAGTGGTATCAGGTTTTAGAGGTTCTAAGATTTCTCTTTTGTCTTTGGCAAATGATCACGAGTCAGTTCTCCTGTTAGCACTAGACTGATATGTTTGTTTTGGTTGTATTTACCCAGAATGCCATGCGCTGCAGTCCACTTCCTGCTTTCGGAGCGTTCTCCGGTCCGCTTGGCATTCACTTATGCATTCGAACTGCACCAGAGTTTACTTTAATCGAACCGAAACCGAGTTTTTTTAGGCCAGACAGTTCGCTTGAATGGTCCACTTCAGGGTTCGATTACACATTCACACCTCCCCAAACGAACCGGACTTTCTGTTCTAACTAGAGTTCGATTAAAGCGGACTAAACATGGCTGGTGTGAATGCACCCTTAAACATCCTCCTGTGTCCCTGATGTGGATGGTAAAACCAGTGCTCTCCCTTCCCCCTGCAACATGCCATCTTTCTTCCAGCTGCCGTTGGGGGGAAATGCCACATGCTCTCCGATCATGGCTCAGTCATGTTGCATTCTGCTGCTTGTTCTTTTTTACAATATTTTGCTTCTTTCTTATTTGCTGTTTGCTTCTGTTTTTTGACTGCTCCTGATTTTTTCTCATCTTACTTGCTTGACTGTTCAGTTGCTTTTCATTATTCTCACGTTTTTCTCTTTTCTGTTCTCCTTTGTTTGTTGCCCTCCTTCGTCTGCATCTCCTCTTTCTCTCTCTCTCTGTCTCTCTCTCTCCCACCTTTTGCCCGCCGCAGTCGTTTCCACCCTCCAGTATAAAGTGTCTACCCCTCCCACCCACCCAGACACTCCTCCCGAGTACAGACAGTTCAGAGCTAGCACACTGCCGCCCTCCTACGTCCGCGTGGCGTCCTCCTCCTCTCCTCCGTCTCAGGAGAAGGAGTTGGGGGCCATTAGGGACAAGGCCCAGCTGTCGTCCCAGCTCTCCACCTCACTCGCCTCTGCCTTTTCCCCAGTCCAGACAGGAGTGCACACCCAGGGCCGACAGGTCCGTCAGATCCCTTTATCCCCTCCCACGGCGGCCCGCCACCTTCAGCAACAACAACAACAGCAGGACATCCTCCTCCCCCCCAAACATGGCACCTGGTCTGCCTCCCTCTTGCAGCAGATGTACCCCCAGCCTTCCTCGTCCCCTCCGGTAATGATGCCGGTGAAGCAGGGGTTACCCCCGCAGCCAGTCCTCCCAGTAGCTCACCCACTTCCACCAGTCAGCACTAGGATGAAGCCCCCTCCCCTTGAACCTCCCGCCGTTGGGGGCCTCAGTCAGCCGCCACACCCTCACTCCAACGGCCAGCCAGACGATTCCTACTCTCCTCTTTCCCAGCATCTCCCGCTCACACCGCAGTACTGCGAGGCAATCCCCCTCCCTCCTCTGATTGGTCAGTCAGGCCCCAACCATCACCCCCAGAACCAGTTAACCTTCCACTCTCAGCAGCATCTGCACCAACAACACCAGCAGCAGCACCACCAGCAGGCCCAGACCCCCACCACCATCACCTCATCTTCCTCATCCTCCTCGCCCCCCTCTTACACTGCCATGTCAGACGGGGGCTCTCCCAAGAAGACCCCCTCCCCTGTCCCCCAGCCGGCCCCCGCGGCCAGCAGCAGTAAGTATGGAGGAGAGGAGCAGGAAGTGGCTTAGCAGGGAAGTGACAGGAGTTTTCACTGTGTGTGTGTGTGTGTGTGTTGGATTGGAACAGGAGTGTGTGTGTGGATTAGGGATGCAAACTGTTAATCGGCTGATTAATTGTCGATTAACAGTTTATTAGAGTAAAATTAGTCCCAATCGATTAACTAATAGCGACCTCTTAGACCTTCTTTTAGTGTTGTAGTTTGGCCGCCAACCAGCAGAAGGCGCCATTGGTCATCCTTAAAGCAGAGCCAGTTGATGCAGAAACAAAGATGGCGGAACCATACCAGAACAGGAAAGAGAAACAGACCAAACAGAGTCGGGTTTGGGATGCAAAACGCTCTTTATGTGGTTCTGTTTTAAAATATAAAGAAACTCCTTAAGTTTCACCTTAATAACGCTTCATCCAGCCCAGCGTCAACTTCTCTAAAAATCACAGACTGGCTACGAAGACGATGATGTGATGACTACGTCAGAGTATCAGGCCCAAGAAAGTACAAATAAAAAAAATTACGAAAATAAAGTCATAGCATTACAAACAGAAATTAATATGAATATTATGAGAACTTTATTCTCATAATATTCCAACTTTACTCTAACAAATTTGTTCCCATTGAACTTTATTTTAGCAAAACTATAACTTTATTCTTGAAATATTATGTGAAATATTATGACTTTATTATGAAAATATTATGACTTTTATCTCATTATAGTCAAAAATAATATTTCCATAATATTATGACATAATTTTATGGTTATATTCTTGTAATTTAATTTTTTAAGTGGATTTAATACTCATCTTTCGGATGACAGGGTCATCGTTTATTGTTCAAGATCTCCATTAGCTCTTTACATTAAAACACACATCATACAGAAGAAATATTCAAATATACAATATATTTACATATCAATAAAAAATTAAATATAGTTCATACAAAATGTTGATAAACTATAGTACATTTCATGAATTAATCATTCAGTTATAGGTCTATTGCTCCTGAAAACATTTTCAGCTTCTTTTTAAAAACTGACTTCTGTTCAGCTTTATGAGAGTTTAATGGTCTAATGGCTCCACACAGAAAAACTGTAACATTATGGGAAAACAAAGCTGATTTTAAGGGCTAAATGAGTTAATGTGCGTCAGTTTTAACATTCCTTACAGAGCAAAAACAGACAAAACTGCATGGAAATTAAGTGTTTCACATATTTTACTCTTTTCGTATTTTATTTTTCTACGCTGCAACCTAATAAATTCCTGTCTTATACATGTTTCTACGTTTAATAATGTGTGAAAGCCACAAATTATGGTTTATTCAGCTAGCATTTAACAAAGCTTACACAAAAAAATTAAATATAATGTTTTTTTTAAATTTATTTAGCATTTTATGGAAATATTTAAGCTTTGATGTTACGGAAAGACGGTGGAAACTGTTAGAGCTTTTCCTGTGAAGATTTATCGGCTGCTGCTCTTCCTGTAACAATAAACTGTTCAGGTTTGTTTGAACTTCGTACAAAACTAAATTAGAGGCGTTGACGCTACATGAAACATCTAATCAAACACTGTTTTCAGCTCATCTCAGTGTCTTTGGACGTTGAGTGAACTGCGGTGCTTTGCTGAAGTATCTGCGGCTACGTTCATACCCAAATGCCACAGATTGAAAACTTTTTCACGGCAGTCTGAACGATCCAATTTTGATCTTTTCACTCCTCAAAAATCTGAATTGTGTCACTTCCACATGTGGTACTAAATCTGATTGTTTTCAAAGCGTTTGCAGGCAAAAATAGGAGAAATCTGTTGGGAGGAAAAAGCTTTTCATGCTACTTTATCAATTTCAGGCAAGTTTTGAGTCCAAAATTACAGAATTTCATTTCATACTATGATTTTATAAACATCTCCTACACAGAGGGCCTTGGAGTAAACTTTGTAAGTCTGTTATAATAGAATAGAAATAGAAATAGAAATGTGTTTCTTTGATCCACAATAAGAAAATTTCTGTGCAGCAGCAGAAAAGTGACAGGAAATTAAAGCAAGAAAATTCACAAAAAGGTAGAAATATCCAAAGTTTAAGAACAGAATCAATGGCAAAAAAAATGAAAAACTTCACTTTTAACAAAAATATTGGTCAGTTCAGATAAATTTGTAACTGAGTTGGATAATTAAAAAATTTACTAAATGTCTATTTAAGCATTAATTTACAATTAGTGACAATAAAAGTCTGCAGAGATGAACAGAAATCCAATATTCTACACTCTGGGTTTTAAAATGTTTTTTTTCTTTTTGCAAAAAAATTAATATTTTATTGGGAAAGAAAATTGTTCTTAACAATTAAGGTAAATTTGTAACTAATAAGAATCACAAAGATTTATCACTGCAAAATTCTTGTGCTGCAACTACAAACAGATTTAAAGGTCAGAATAAACTGATATTGATGCATTACATGTGATTAGATATATTTTAATAGGATATCATGTGTAACAGTTATTATAAAATGTACATATAATATATTGTAATGTAATATTGACTGTAACATTGAAATGGTAAAATTGTCCATAGTTTTCTATGGGGAGCCTCAAAATGTTGGATGAGGGGAAAAAATCATCTAAATCTATCAGTTTTGAATCATTAGTATAAAAAATAATTTAAAATAATTTATTGAAATGTTATTTACAACATTCACCTTTCTGATTGGGTGACAGTCAAGCTGTTTTTCTCCTCAGGCTAATATAGCTAGCATAACTAACAAGCAGAAAAGGGAGAAGTTTCTGACTAAATAAAGACGGAACGAAGCAACCATGAACGTTTTTAGGCCTGCCACTGTGTTTTGTTTTTATTAGTTATTTTTGCAGGGACAGTGTGTAAAGACATTGACTCTAACTAAAAGAAGAGATTTAGCTTAGCGCTACCTTCCATCTGTAGTTCCTGGACAGGTCACATCAATAAAATACACTTTAAAACATTCACGCTAGATGTATCTTACTAAATTTCTTGAGGTAACAGTTGGGATCCATTTTTGTGAATCAAAAAAGACTCACATTAAGAGATATTCCCATCGTTTTCTTTATATTTTGAGCCTTCAGGATCCAAACAAAAACAACAAGTTTTCCTGCTGTTACTTTGTTTTGTCCGTTAGCCTCCCAGTGTTCATATTGATTGTATATTTGACATTAAAGCTCTTCTCAGATAGTTTTCATGCAGTAAAACAGCATCTTCCCTCACGCAGTCAATCATTACTAAAGCTGTAACTTTACCCCGTCCAGGTGGCCAAGTCTCTGCAGGTCACCCAGCGATGCTTTCTGTGGTCCCGCCTCCAGCCGCGGCCCCGGCCCCCATGGCCGGTCCGCCGGCCCCGCCGCCGCCGCCGCCGGGCCCGCCGCCCCCCATGGCAGTGCCTCCTCCCATGCCCCCTCCTCTGCCCACTGGCGGGGGCCCTCCTGGGGGCCCGCCTGGGGTCCAGCCTTCAGGACTGGCTGCAGCTCTGGCTGGAGCCAAACTACGGAAAGTGCAAAGGGTGAGCGCTCCTGTTTAACAAACACACATGAGTTTATAGTCGACATATTATCCAGATTTCACTTTTTACAGGTTTTTGTTTTTCCATTTGTTGCTACTGCTTATAAAAACAACCAGCCGTTTCTGTGCAATAAGTTAAAAGTTTTTTGGTGACTAAAAAAATGTACCTTTTCAAAAACCTCCAGATTGTTACGTCACATTCAAGGGGTACTGCACCGTTGCCTAGCAACCCCAGAAGCCCAACCGGTCACCTAGCAACCAAAGCTGAATTCCTTCTGGTTTTACCTCTGCATGCGCTTCATCATGGCTGCTGGAAAAGACAAGCGTTTTGTAGTTTTATTTGTTTCAATTCATTAAAAACAAAATAGTTGTATACAATAGAGGAAAATATGCAAATCAATCAAATAAAAGGCAGCAGAAAGGAGAAAAAAATGTTTTATCTGCTCCTTTTATCTCAAGAATAAAATCAAACAATAGGGATTTACAAAAAAAAACTAAACTAAACAATCCGCATGGGTTATGCTATTTCATATTTCTTTAAAAAGTTTTACCATTGTCTTAAATATGTACATTGATTGTACATGCATTTTTTTGTCGACTTACCAACCAGAAACCACTTGCTGCATTCTTGTTGCTTGTGCAGGAGGCTCTACTAATGCTTTTCAAAGACATAGAGTTGTATATTTGCGCATCTGTTAGCAGCTCTTTTTACATGTGAGTGTAAACGTTGAGTTAGGGGCCAGAAGCTTGTTGGGATTTAAATTGACAGGAGGCTCTAAAACAGGCTGAGCTGAACTAACTGACTAAAATCTCTTTTTCTAAGATGATTTTGTGCAAAAAATGTAATGTTCATGTTTTGTATAGCCTGTGAATCCATACTAACTTGTTCAAGGAAGCATATTAAGCCACATTTAATATCAAGTATTTTTCAGTACAAGAGCATTTAAAAAAAATCCAGATTAAGATGTTGTGGGATTCAGGCTCTAAAACCCTTTAATCTGAGTTTAAGATGTTCCTCACTGAGTGAAAAAGAGTGAGCTGAAATTCCTCCACAGAAATGCAAAACATTCATTTCTAGTTTCTACAGCTGCTTAATTAGGCCACAGGAGCAACATGTTCACATGTTCTGGGACATTTTCCCTCCACTAAGTGGCTCTGGTGACCTCTGGTGACCTCTGGTGACCTCCATGTTGTTGTAACATTTCCTCCAGGATGAGAGCAGCCCACCCGGCTCTGGGGGTAAATGTGACTCCAACCGGTCGAGTGGTGGCAGCGGCGGCGGCGGAGAGGGGCTTATGCAGGAGATGAATGCCTTACTAGCTCGCAGGTAAAACATCAACAGTTTGATGAAGCAGGAAGTACGGTCTGCTTTTAGAAAACGGTTCTGTTTATCCCTGAAGTCCAAACCGTTCTTCCCTCGTTTTCTCTTAGACGAAAAGCTTCAGAGAAACCCGACGAAGTAAGTGGCACATTTTAACACAAATCTATAGTTTCTTTATAGTCAAGAGTTCAGATGATACATTTTAGCACGCTCACTCCTCAGGTCACATGTTTGCTAAATATGACATGGTCATATTTAGCTATTGAGTTCCAAAATGACAGCCATTTTACAAAATGGTTGCTGTTTTTGAGCCTTTTAAACCAGTTATTGCTGTAAAATGTTCTCCGTTTTCATAACTTTAATTAACTTTATTTTACATTACATGTTTACTTTTTCACAGGATGATTCAGGTGGTCGAGGGCCGGGTCAGCAGAACTCAACAGGTACGGGAAAACGCTCAGCATCCAGCCTAACTGGGTTATGAATATCCAATGCATCACTCTTAGTTCCATATTTTGAGCTCAAGGTTGCAAAGAAAACATTTTCCAGATGTTGGATTAATACCTCAGATGATTTAATCTTTAATAAACAAACTGGTTGATTTAACGAGAAACGTGATTAGAGAGGTGCTGATTACATAAAATTAGTCATAAAATAAAAAGTTAGCGTAGCTCACGTTAGCTTAGCCAGGCTTGATTAGTGTTTTTTATGAAGCCTGAAGTGGATAATTTGAAATAATAAAATAAACGATAACTGGAACTAGATTAAATGGACTGGTACAACGGTTTGCTCTGTTCTTTCCCAGCATGCACTGGTTTCCTCTGCTTCCATCGCACAGCCAACAAAACCAGAGCAGAGTCGTTCAGAATCAACCTGAGCGGGGAATGCCTTCATCCCTGATTATTATTTACATGCTTTCACCAACTGTGCACTTCTGTGTGTGATTGTTTATGCACGCACTGCAAAAACACAAAGTTTTACCAAGTGTTTATGATTTATATAGTGCAAATAACTTACAAATAGGTTTTCTAGCTTGTTTTGAGTCGATAATTCCTTAATGTTGATGAAAAACAACCAGTTTCTTTTTCAGATTATTTCACTTACAATGTGGGAAAAATGCCTTCCTACAAGTGAAAATAATCTAGTTATTTTTTATCAATATTAAGGAATTATTTACTTACAATTATCTCTTATTTCTTGCTGAAAAGTTACTTGGATGTTAATTTTATCATATTTCAAGTGAACTAAAATACTTACATTAAAATTAACTAAAAATACTAGGTAATCTGCAAAAACAGATTTCCTGTTTTTACAGTGCACACACCTACCGTATATATAAACATAAAATAGTTTTTACCCAGTTTTATAGTTGCTTATAATAATTTCTTGAATGTGTTGAACTAATAATAAAGAAAAGAGAATATTAGCTTGGAAATAAAGTTGTTTTTTATGACGCCACCATGTTACAGTTCTCAGTGTAGTTTTGGACCTTTTAAAAAAAAACGTATATTTATTTTACAATCGGTAATTGTTCCGATGCTAATTTAGTTTATTCGAATTTCAACAGATGCTCTGAAGAAGCCGTGGGAGCGGTCCAACTCTGCGGAGAAATCCTCGCTGGTGTCCAGGTGAGCAGGTTGAATTTATCCTGAAAATGAAACCGTCCAGTTAACGAGTTAACGGCGGAGAGTAAATTCTGCCTGGTGTCGCTTTGTGTTTCAGAGTGAGACCCATCGGCAGCACCGGTGAAGCCGACACAGAATTCGACAGGATGAAACAGGTGATCCGATCAGGATCAACTGGGATTCTGATCAACTGGGTTTACTGGGGGATGTGGAAAATGAGCTCACACGTGGATTTTGTTTGTTGGTTTGTTTTGTAGGAAATTTTGGATGAAGTTGTGCGCGAGCTGCACAAGGTGAAAGATGAGATCATTAACGGTGAGCAACGCAGATCTTTACACTGCAAAAACACAAACTCTTACCAAGTATTTTTGGTCCACTTTTTTAGTCCAATTATTGTAGTACACTTGAAATAAGACAAAACTAACTTAGAAGTAACTTTTCATCAAGACAAAGGAGCTCGTTTTTTTTTTTTTTTACTTAATATTGGTAAAAAAAATATATATAATTTTAAAATGTACAAGTTCCACTGGAGATTATTTCACATATAAAAAAATTTTTGGCACAAGTAAAATAATCAGATCAACTAGTATGTTTTTATTAATATTAAGAAATTATTTGCTTAAAACAAGTTTCTGTATCTTCCTGAAAAGTTACTTTTAAGTTAGTTTTGTAACACAACACATTACTGTTGTTATTAGAAAAAAGGAGTAAATTTTCACCAAGAAACTCAGATTTTCTAGAAAAACTTGGACATTTCTGAGTTTGAAAAGTCAAAGGTTTGCTAGAAAAAACACAGAACTCTTGAGATAAATCTTCAAAATTTTCTATTTAAAAAAATTAAAAATTTATGAGTTTCCAAAGTCGAAAATGTTCAACATTTGAAACTCAGAAAATTGAGTTTTCCAAAAGTCACAACTTTTGACTCAGAAATTTCAAAACAGAATTTTTTTTGTAAAACCAACAAAAATGTTTTGAGATTAACCTCAAAAATTCTGTTTCCTTTAGCAAATTTTCTGCTTTTCAAACTCAGAAATTTCTTTTTTTTTTTTCCTTTTTCTTTGTAGACAATTTCCAAGATAAATCTCAGAATTTTAGGGATTTTTTCCTAGAAAATGTTCAACTTTTCAAACTGATATTTCTGAGTTTCTTTAGTGAAAATTTTTGGTGTTAATTTTAAAATTTAAGGGATTTTTATTTTATTTTTAAAACTAAAATTTTCATGTTTTTTATAGAAAGTTTCTGATGTTCATCTCAAATTTGGGGGTTTTGTTATTTCAAAAAAAAAATTCAAAATTTGAGGTTTTTTTTCAAGCAAATTTTCAACTTTTCAAACTCAAAACTTTTCTCTTTTTTTCTAGAAAATTTCTGAAATTAATCTAAAGATTTCTGCATTTTTGGGTGAACATTTATTCCTTTCTTTTGCCTTTCCACAATGTTTCCAGTTCACCATGATAGTTTTTGTCTTATTTCAAGTACACTAGGCTAGTTGCACTAGAAACTAGAATAAAATTACCTGGTAAGACTTTCTGTTTTTGCAGTGTACCGTCTCCAACGCTGCAGTTTGATTTCTATCAAACTCGTCCAACCTGACAGTCAGAAAAGCTGCTTCAGTTTCTCTCCGTTTCGTTTCTTGCAGCCATCAGACATGAAATCGGCAGAATCAGTACATCCTAATCCCGTCCCGCCAGGCGGACGAAGACGCAGCAGACGGAGGACGGACGCGCAGATGCACAGACACGAGGACCGGGGAATGTTCTCTCAATGTTTCTGTTGCAGAGACGTTGCGGCAACATTTAAGTCTGCTGGACAGCAAAAAGGAAACGGGGAAGACTGAAACGTTGTGATTAATTTAAGGAAAGGAGGAAACTCGGACTAGAAGTGAAGAGACGTTTGTACTGAGTTCGGTGTTGTGGTCCTCTCTGTGCACCTAGACTCAGTCAGCCCAGTGTTGCAGCTTTTTTTGTCTCTGTTGAGTCTTATGAAGAAAATATTTTCGTTTTCTAAGTTTTTACTGTTTTATTATTTAAAACTGTGGTGATAATGATGATGCTGTCGATGACAATGAGTATTATTTGGTATTAGAGAAGGACAAAGGAATCTTGCACACCATTTCTGTCTGCTTTTATATTTTCTATGGTCGCTTTCGGTTCGTTTTTCTCCAACAAGCACAAAACGGGCGAAGCTGCAGATGCAGACACACTCGCCCTGAAACGGCATATTTAAAACAAAAAAATGTTTTTATAACTTTGCTCATACTGGTGTTGTACGTCTAATCTTTTCCCTCCTTAGAAGAAAATTACCTCTAATCTCTCAGAACATTTAAAAGTGCAGCCGGTTTACACTGCAAAAACACAAAATCTTACCAAGTATTTTTGTCTAGTTTCTAGTTCAAATATCTTAATAAGTTTAAAATATAGTTAAACTAACTTGCAAGTAACGCCTAGATACTCCAAGATATTGCAACTTGTTTTAAATAATTAATTCCTTAATATTGATGAAAAGGTTCTGGTTCCACCAGCAGATTATTTCACTTATAACAAGACGTTTCTTTCAAATAATCTACCAGTAGAACCAGAACCTTTTCATCAGTATTAAGAAATTAATTACTAAAATCAAGCTGCTATATCTTCATGAAAAGTTACTTCCAAGCTGGATTTGCATGGCTGTGTTTTAGGCCCATTGAAAGAAGGAAAAAAGTAAATTTACACACAAAAATAATCTCAGAAAATCTTTATAAAAAACTTGGAAATTTCTGAGTCTCAAAATAAGATATGAACGAGTTTCTGCTTTTTAAAAGTAATTACTACCTTAGTATTGAAAATTTTCCCCAAAAACTTACAGGAAAAAAATTTTAATTTTGAGTTTAGTCTCTGAAATGTTCTTGAATAAAAGAACATCTGAGTTTCTTTTTTTTTTTTTTAGTTTTTTTTTAAATTAATTAATTATTTAATATTGAAAATTTTCCCTGAAATTTTAAGGGATAAAACAGAAATTTTGAGGTTAATCTCAGAAATGCTCTATAAAAAATCTTGAGCTCCAAAAGTTTAAAAAGTTGCAGGAAAATTTGGACTTTTTTGAGTTTCAGACATCAGAAAATTTCCAAACTTTTGAAACTCAGAAATTTTTCAAAAGTCAAGAATTTGCCATTGGAACTTGTATTTTTCAACATTAAGGAATTGATTAAAAAAAGCTCCTATATTTTTCTGCAAAGTCACTTCTCTTATTTCAAGTAATTTATTTGCAGTATAAAAATCCTTGGTAAGGTTGATGTTTTGCAGTGCGCGGCTGCAGTATGGCTGAGGAAACGTCGGGAATCGCTCACTGAAGCAGCCTGATGGGTGTAAATGTGCCGCCATGTTTTTCCTCCTCCGTATGGAACGGTGTTTTCTCTACTGGTCACCCTTCGCTTTGTGAGCCTCCCAGTATGCATGAACCTCCCTCCGTCTCTGTTTTCTATTTGGTTCCAAACTTAATTAAAAATCTATATAAATGGTGGTACGTTTGTTTCTACGAAGGTTTTGCTGTAGATCAGACGTTGACTGTGATGATGTGGGGTGAAAACGAAGCGCTGCGTTTTTATCTGCAGCCGAGTGAAACGAAGGTTCACGGTAACGGAGGTTTAACGTTTCTGTCCGCGCTCGAATCGTTCTCATTTAACAGCTGGAAGTAAATTTATTCCAATTCAAACTAAGTCTCAGTCAATTTGTGTATTTCTAAGTCACTTTCATACACACATGCAAATATATATATATATATATATATAATTACACACTATAAGTACACTGAAAAACAATCTGTTTCTCTAAATATCTCAGTACACTTTAAATAAGACAAAACTAATTTACACATAAATTTTCAGCAAGAAATTTGGTTCTCAATGTTTTTTTAAGTACCACTTTCAAAATTTCTTCTTATATTTAACTTATAAGACATTTTTCTAATCTGGAACTAGAACTTTTTAAAATTATTAATTATTACTTTTAAAAAAAAGCAATACATCTTGCTGAAAAAGTTACTTGTAAATTAGTTTTGTCTTGTTTTAAGTGTAATATGTTATTTGCACTAGAAACTAGACCACACATACTTGGTTGTGTTTTTGCAGTGCATTATTACTATATTGGTGTATTTTATTTTTACTTAACCACAGTGAGTGGATTTCAACAATGCACTGCAAATACAAAATCATACCAAGTATTGTGTCGTTTCTAGTGCAAATATATTAAATATGAAATAAAACTGAAAATAATCTTGCTTTAAGTAAATAATTCCTTAAATTCCTTAAAAGTTCTTTTTGTCTTTTCTTAAGAAACAAGAACTTTTCCTTGGAAAAGTTACATTGGCAGATTAAAATGTTTTTAGTGAATTACTTAAGCTGCTGTATTTTTCTGAAAAGTTACTTCAAAGTTAGTTTTGTCTTATTTCAAGTGAACTGGGATATTTTCACTGGAGACAAAACAAAAATACTTTGTAAGGTTTTGTGTTTTTGCAGTGTAGAACTGCAGACCTCAGTTTCAAAACCTTTAATCCAAATTCCCTGTAGCAATAAAAAATCAATAAAAAGATGATCAGAAATGTGAAAATATCTGTCAAATAAACTCAATCCAAAAAAATAAAACCATAAATTAGAAAATAAAAACTGAGCTTCGCTCTGTGAGTGGACAGAAACAGAAACATTAAAATGAGAGATAAAACTTTTATTCCAAAATATCAACTTAACTCTTCACAGTGTTTCCTGATCTGCCTGCATTTTTACATGTTGAGATTTCAGACGGCAGAAACATTTACAAGATTCATCTTTTTACAATTTAGTCAAAAAACAACAGCATCACAAACGCATTTATTAATATTAACAAAACAATATCTCTAGACTCTTGGTTAAAAAGACAGATGGAATACTTTATGAATAATAAAAATACAACCAGAAGGCTGTAATCCTGATGGAGTAATGTGTGTTTTTTTTATGTTTGGTTTTGCGGCTTCAGTCAGATTTTTATGATTTATAGCAAAACGAAGCGTCACTGAAGAAAAGCTCCTCTTACTCAAAGTATCAACGCTGCTGCGTTCCTCTTCAGCTTCGTTCTGCCCAACAACGATAATCTGTTCCAGTGTTGTGGGATTAATAATCTCATCTTTCAGGATACACTGTGACAATGTGTGTGACCTGCATCTGACGACTATAAACAGATCAACTTTTACAAAACAACAGGAGTGAAAATGTTTTTCTTTCAGCGACTGCATCAAAAAATTTAACTACACTGCAAAAACACAAACTCCTAGTGTTTTTGGTCTCGATTCAACTGCAAATATCTTTAAATAAAACTAAAAGTAACGTTTCAGCAAGAGACAGGAACTTGTTTTCCTAAACCATGATGGAAAAGTTCCAGTTTCAATGGCAGATTATTTTGCTAATAGCACAGGAAAATGTTATAACATTTTTATCAATATTAAGGAATTATGTACTTTAAAAAAATCTTTTATTTTTAAATGTTTTTTACTTTTGAGACTCACAAATTTCCACATTTATAAACCAAAACAATACTATTTTTCTTCTAGAAAATTTCTGAGATTAATCTCAAAATGCCAGTTTTTTCTTGCAAATTTTGGACTTTTGAGACTCAGAAATGTCCATGTTTTTTCTAGAAAATTTCAGGTTTTGTTGGGTTTTTTTACAAAACATTTAACTTTTTAAACTCACAAATTTGTATGGTTTTTTTTTTCTAGAAAATTTCTGACATTTTTGTTGCAAATTTTTGATTTTTCAAACTCAGATGTTCCCAAGATTTTTCTAGAAATCTTCTGAGTTTTTTGGCAGAAATTTAATTGTTTTTCTGTCTACAGCGACTTTAATACATCATCATACAAAACAAACATATAAGTAGCTTTTTAGCAAGATGTCAATAATTCCTTAACTTATAAGACATTTTCTCATTTTATAAGTAAAATAATCTGCTAATGGAAGTAGTACTTATTCATCAATATTAAGGAATAATTAACTTAAAACAAGCTCCTATATCTTGTAGAAAAGTTACTTGTAAGTTAGTTTTATCTTATTTCAAGTGTACTGAGACATTTGCACTAAAAACTAGACTAAAATGCTCTATAAGATTTTGTGTTTTTGCAGTGTAAGTATACCAGCTTTATTTAAGTTTTCTGTACAAATATCACTAGAAATCTATTCCAGCTTGCTTAGCTTGTACTCCCGTTTGACTCTGGCGTAAGGGCCGATGTTTTCGTCGAACACAAAGTCCCACAGCACCTGGAACCAGGAAGTGTGCTGCGGCAGCGAGTCGTAATACTCTGCTGCGATCTTTTTCACCTGAAAAAACGAGAAGAACGCTTAGAAAAACGTCAAAAATCCAACATTTTAACTGCAGATGGTAGTTATAGCTGCTGCTTCTGAACATTAGATTAATTTTACAGAACCTGAGCAAATAAAATAATGTTTTCACATTTAGTTCTTAAAAGAGAGAAATGTTCACATTTGATTGTTTCAAATTCAGGGTTTGTTCACTTTTCCCGCTTTAAAATTCAAACATTTTCAAGATAAGTTTTCTAACACTTTGGAAAACTAAATAATAACACAAATAAACTAAGAAGACAGTCTCAGTTCATGACTATATCCTCTCATTTTTTACTGTCAATAATAATAATGCTAAGTTTCCTGGCATTTAGCAAATATAAATAGTTTTGGTGATTCTAACTGACCTAAAAAACTAAATTTTAGTCTGATTTAACGTCAAAATGTGACAAAAATTATTTTATTTTTAGATATGTAAAATTGTAAATAGAATTTTCCAAATTTAAGCTTTAACTCAAACGTTAAATTTATGTTTTTTATTACAAAACTGTGCCGTTTGAATATCAAATACTTTCAAGGACATTGTACAAAAATCAAGCACTTTCCAAACCTTGAAACACCTAATTGAAACTTCAAGCATTTTCAAGGATTTTAAGGACTTGTAAACCCTGAAGCTGAATCTCTAGTCATCCAGCTAAGTTTAAGCAGGACAATAATCCAAATAGAAAGGTTTCAGAATGTCCTAATCAAAGTATCTGAGACACTGAAGTTGATGAGAAATTATCCCAGAAGTTATTGTAATAAACAATAATATAATTGTTTTAAAATTTCCAAGTAATATAATTGCAAAGGAATAATAATGCAAGTCAATCCTCTCAAAGACAAATAAACTATAATTTCTGTCCAACATTTAACACTAGAAAACATTTTGAATAAAGTACTGCCAAGTACTTTTTAATCTACTTTCTAGTGCAAATATCTTAGCACACTTGAAATAAGACAAACATAATTTAAAAGTAACAAGATGTAGCAGCTTATTTTAAGTAAATTATTCCTTAATATTGATGGAAAAGTCAATATTAAGTGGCTTGTTTCAAAATGAAGGGCACTCTACCGTTACCTAGCAACCACAGCCAAGCCAAGCCCGTTGCCTAGCAACCCAGTTCTAGTTCCAATGGCTGATTATTCCACTTATAACATGAGGGAAATGTCTTGATAGAAGTGGATTTAGTACTTATTCATATTGAGGAATTATTTACTTAAAACAGGCTCCTGTATCTCACTTAAAGTTACTGTAGCTCAGTTTTAATTATTTAAAGTGTACTGAAATATTTGCACCAGAATCTAGACCAAAAATACGTGGTGAGATTTTGTGTTTTTGCAGTGTAGAAGTTGCAGAGAAACGTTAAGACAATATTTGCGACTCATAAAAAGTCAGATTGTTCTCCCTCGCCACCAGTCGGTTAGTATCTAGTATTGAGTGAAGTCCAAAGTTTACCTGCTGCGGTATGAAGGATGATTAGCCAGAGACTCACCTGAGGTAGTTTACTGCCAGGTATGCTGGGGAAGTCATGGTGCTCCATGTGGTATCCAACATTAAAGGTGAGCAAGTTCAGCGGCCCGTAGTATGAATACGTCTCGTGTCCCTTCAGAAACATGTAATGCTCTGCTATGAAGTGTCCAGAGAACGGATGGATCCCCAGGCACAAAATGGATCCAGCAATGAGGTAAACAATCGGCTTTAGCCCCCAGAAGTAGAAGATGACTGCGTCTGCTAGGAGCTGAACCACTGTGTTCTGGATCTCCATCGGACCCACCGGTTTGGGGTTGACCACCAACGGCCTCAAGGCGTAGAAAAACGGCTGCAGAAAGAGCCAGAGGACCTTCCTAGCCGGCGTGCAGAAGAACCATCCCTCCCACTCGGTTGGGATGTCCACATCCAGCTGGTCGCCGCCCAGGTACCGGTGGTGGTCGATGTGGTACTTCTTGAAGGAGGCAGAGTAGGGAAGCCCGATGGGCAGGTTGGCCCACATGGCGAACCAGCGGTTCCACTTCGCAAGCTTGTTCCCGAAAGCTACGTTGTGAGAAATGTCGTGAATGGCCAGAGTCAGCGAGTGGTTGATGCACCCGCCGAAGCCGTAGGCCCAGAAGAAGACCCACTTCCAGGGGAGGTCGTGCACCAGGTAGCAGGCGACGAGTTGGGTCAGGACCAAGCCGGACACAACCCACTTCAGCTGGGGGTCCGGACCCATCAGGGTCTTTATTTCTGGATATTTGGCTGAGAGTAGAAACACAGAAAGGAAGAGTAAGGACTACCACTGAAATGATTAATCAAATTAATCATGATTAATCAACTGTTCAAATAAGCTTTAACCGATTCAGTAATGGATTATATTCGTTGAAAACTAAAAAAAAAAAAGAGTAATTTGCTTGAAAGAGCAACATATTAAGACCAGTAATTAAATTAAAACTGTACAAAAATATATAAATTTTGCATTTAAGGTTAAATAAAAACCTTTTTCTGTAAATATGTTCTATCCAAAACTAAAGTGGTAAAGTTTGTTTCAGATTATCTCCTGTTCAGCACCTCTTGATGTCTAAATATTAATGAGTTCATCGATTTAGCTGATGAAATAATTGATTCCATCATGATTAATCCGATTCATCGCGATTAATCAATTTTTGAAATAATGGTCAACTAATTTTGTAATTGATTAATCCTTAACTGGAGGATACAGACTCACAACAAGGCAATTTGCTGAAAGAACAACATATTCTGAGCAATAATCTAGCCAAAACTGTACAAAAATATGTACATTTTGCATTTAAGATAGAATTTAAAAAGAACTGTAAATGTTTTACCCAAAACTCAAGTGGCATAGTTTTAGCTTCACCTACCTCACTTTCTGTAAAAAAAAAAAAAAAAAAAAAAAAGAATCAATTATGAACCTTTGGTGGTCTAATAATTCATTGGTTAATCAATTTACCTGCTGAAGTAAGAAATTCATCATGATTAATCAGATTAATCATGATTAATCAGATTAATCATGATTAATCGATTTTTAAAGATAATTTTCAACAAATTTAGCAATCAATTAATCATTAACTGGAGTATACAGACTCGAAAAAAGGCTATTTGTTGATAGAACAGCATATTCTTAAGTCAAAACTGTACAAATGTACAAAACTCAAGTGGCATAGTTTTAGTTTCACTCAGTTCAAATTATGTGAAAATATCTCGCTGATAAAGGGCTGTGGTGTGAAAAAGCATTTACAGAAAAACAAGAAATTCAAATATAGAAATGGTATAAATTCCTGATGCAAAGAAAACAATTTGTTGGTCATCGCTGCAGCTCTGGGATTAATTAAGTAAATTTCAGAAGGAGCCCATATTGCAAGGTGCCCAGCCTTCTCCTGGGAAAATCCTGCTGACAAAAACCGGCTTTAATTGGCAGAGGTGTTGTTTTGCTGAAGGACATAACATAGTTAAACTGTAGCCGTTAGGAAAATACAAAAGGCTTAATTGGGATTGCTTCATGGAATATAATCCGCTTGTTGGGAAAACAAGTTTGGATCTGTTTTACTGGCTGACCGCACCCTACAGGAAGTACAAGAAGAGCCAGAAATGTGGCGCAGTGGAGTCAGAGAAAGCCCTCACATGGCAACCATGGTGGGGGCGGGATGCAAATTAAGGCTCCTGATTTGTTTATTGTTTCCCAGTTTCACGACTCTATGCAAATTCAGGTTAAACTGGTAAATAAGGGTTTGTTTTCAATTATTTCCCTACATTCTCCTACTGTTGTGGACCAAACCCTCTGTTTTCAGTTAATATTAAATACACAAGAGGTAGGGCTGAAACGATTAATCTGATTAATCATGATTAATCGATCACTGAAATAATAGTCAATTAATTTAGTAATCGATTAATTGTTACCTGGAATGTACTGACTCAAAAAAGGCCATTTGCTGAAAGAACAACACATTCAGAGCAATAATTATGCAAAAAACATGCAGAAAATATATACAGTTAAGATGAATTTAAGAAAACGTTTGTAAATATGTTTCATCCAAAACTCAAGTGGGATAGTTTTAGCTTCACTTGGTTCAAATTATGTAGACAAAAATCTTTTCAGCACCTTTTGTTGTGTCAATATTAGTCAGTTAGAGGTCAATCCTTCACTATATTGATTTTAAGTCAAGCAGAAAAGTTTGAGCTTTTTCTGTTTTTATGTTTTTAGTTGCAGATGCATCCTTTGCTATAAATGATCAAGTGAACGCTATATTGTTAAATTTTTAGCTAAAATTTTTATTTTCTTATTTAAAAACTAAATAAATTTGTCTTAATGTAGTTCTAATATTGTATAAAAAGGTTTAAATTAAAAATAAGCAGAATGTGCCATTTTTTAAAGAATCTGATTAATCGATTAATCGTCAAAAATAACCATTAATAATAGTTGGTTGGATTCCAAGTAAAAACTCCGCGATGATTCATAGAAAACAATAAATGAACACAATCTGTTGCATGATGGGAGTTTTTAATCAGACATGTAACATTTAGATTCAGTTTAGAGACATTTTTTTTAAAGTGTTGACACCAGCGAGGAATAAAGATAAATGAATAACCAGCCGCCATAAAAGGCTGTTTAAACGGCCTAATGGCTTTGGGCGTACACACACACACACACACACACACACACACACACAGTGAGGTTATCATCCTATTTCTACTTCACCATGTCAGAGAAAAACCATTTACTTTAATATTTAAGATTCTTTAAAGCGTCGAAGTTTGATTTAAACTGGAAAACTATGAAAAGCTTCATTTTCTGACGACGTTCAGTTGCTATAAACAGAGACAGTAAATTATTTTGTGACCTCATCAGCGTCATAGATGAAGATAAAAAAGGTTTCCGTGCGAGTTCAGATAAATGGGAGCTCTGTTCATGTGCGACACATGATCTTCCACGCAAGAGGAAAAATGAGAAAACTCGCCACGCGCGCTTGGGGATCTGATGTCATAATTACAACTAAACATCTTTAACAATTCATGTCTTGCAGGTGTAAAGAAAGAGACAAGTAAACACCTTGGAGGTGCTAATTTCACAGCAGAGCGACCAAGCAGCAGCTGAACAAAACCAGGATCAAATATACGTCAACAGGTTCCCGCCTTTTTAACCCGCGCTTTTCATCATTGATACGCGAATCAAACGCGGCGCTAAAAATCACATTTTAGATCCCTTTGTAAACACAGCTTGGTAAATAAATAAATGACGTCTACATTGTTCATGTCAGCATTTCCGCTCCCACTGAAAGCCTCACGCTGCGTCATCACGAGACGATAAAGCGCCAGGAAGCAGCAACCTGCACGCCGCATCAGCAAAGGGCAGAAAATCTACAAGACAGAAAAATATGAAAAACAAAACGCGCCAAAACCTGAATTACACCATTCCTTTCATTACTGAGGATCAGTTGGAGAGGAATGTGAGGCTGAATTTAAAACATGAAAAGTTGGAAATGCTGCAGCAAGAGGAAACCAGGAGACAGTTGAACGTAAAGTTGTTCATTTGAGAGACTTTAGTATTTTCTGCAGTACAGATACTTTGTAGGAGCTCAGTGAGGCTTTCAATGCACAAACAGCTGCTAAATATATAAAAAAGTTAAACTAAAATCAATTATTCCAACATCTGCAGCTTCATGTGCAGCTTTATTTCTACAGCATTAATACATTTTATGAGTTCTTGTGATTCTTATCTTAGGGTCAGGGTAAGGTTTATGTGTGTGTGTTTCTATTTGTATACACAACAATTCACATATTACAGGCGTTCAATGCACAAACAGCTGCTGAGCGCAGAAAAAGCCAATTAGACATCATTATTCCGCCACATTCTGGCGCCCCTGCTAGCGTGGCACCCCGATGCATCACATATAATGGAGACAGACTTTTTGAAAAGGCAACTAAAAATAATTATTCCATCATATTTTGGCGCCCCCTGTAGCACAGAACCTTCTAATGCGCCAGATTAAACATTTGAATTAGCATCTCATGTGAACAGAAACAAACGTTTAAATAGTGAAGCACATTTTTCTTCCTCAATTAAATATTTAAAAGGAGGAAAGTTTTTTTTTTTACAAAGAAAACAAAATAATTTAACATATTATAGGCTCCCCACCAGGGATTTCAACACACAAAAAGCCATTAAAGAAAATGGCAACTAGAAATAATTATTCCGCCATATTGTGGCGCCCCTGCAGCATATTATACATATTTTTTGAGCCGGATTAAAAATGTGGAGCAGCTTCTCATGGGAAATCGTTGCTTAAAAACCTTTAAAACGTGAAGCTACAGAGCATAAACTTATTTCTACCTTTTATTATTATCATTAATGCATTTCATGAGTTCATGTGATCGTTCCTGAATTCTTATTTTACTGCTAGTTGTAAACTTTGTGTGTGTGTGTGTGTGTGTGTGTGTTTGTATTTGTACATCTAACCGCAGACCAAGCCCACAAATAAGCCTTGAGCCATAGAGGGCTTGTAGGCTGGGAAGTTTTTACCCTTAATTTAATTTTCTTTTTGTCCCAAATTGAATATTTAAGAGCAGGAAAGTTACTTTTATAAAGAAAGCAAACTGATTTTACACAATTTCGTAGATAAATAGATAAAACTCTTGCTACAAGATAAAACTAATCAGATTCAAAGTAATTCAAATACATTTAAATAATTTCTTTTTTTACTCAAAAGATTTAATCTGTGCGGTTACATCATTTTTACGCATCCGTTGCGGGTAGCTGGTCCGTTAAGCAACAGCTAGTAAACAGGTTTAACCGGATGTGTTTTATAAGCAGGTAAAGTGAAGAACAATATGAAGCCAAGAGTCACCTAAGGAGTGAAAATGAGTGAAAACTTTGTTTTCTTACCCAGGATTTCCTTCCTGCGGGCGGTGTGCGGCTGGTCGGTGTAGACCCACTCAAAGTCGGCTCTCCCACCTGTCTTCCCCATGGCTCCTGTCCAGGTGTGAGGAATCTGGCGTTGCTGAGTTCAGTGTGTCATCAAAACTCTCGCAGTATCGGAGCACACCCACAAGCGCAGGTTGCGGAGGGCTCCGCCTCATTAGGACGCCGGCGCGACGGTAGGAGGCGGCACACTTATAACGAGTAAGTAGAAGCTTATTTCTGATGTTTGTTATCAATACATTTTATTGCTAGTTAAAAAGTTTTGTGTTTGTTTTTGTACATTTAACCAACGATCAAAATCTATAGAAATATGCCTTTGGCTCCTTTATGGATTGAGAAGTTTTTATCCATTTTTCTTCATTTTCGTCTTGCATTCATTTATTAAATGGAGGAAAGTTCACATTTATGAATTAAAAAAAGAAAAAAACTCATTAGTTTCATAGATAAACGGGAAAAGTCAACATTTTGCAGTGTAAAATGCCATCTCTAACGAAAAACACAATTTTAACAAGTATTTTTGTGCAAATATCTGAACCCAACAGCACAAAATTAACTTTTCAGCAAGCTAAATTAGCTTATTTTAAGTCATTTATTCCTCAATATTGATCAGAAAGTAATAGTTTCACTGGCAAAAAGACATTTCCCCTTGTCCATCCATCCATCCATTTTCTGTTCACCCTTGTCCCTAATGGGGTCGGGAGGGTTGCTGGTGCCCATCTCCAGCTACGTTCCGGGCGAGAGGCGGGGTACACCCTGGACAGGTCGCCAGTCTGTCGCAGGGCAACACAGAGACATACAGGACAAACAACCATGCACACACACACTCACACCTAGGGAGAATTCAGAGAAACCAATCGACCTGACAGTCATGTTTTTGGACTGTGGGAGGAAGCCGGAGCACCCGGAGAGAACCCACGCATGCACAGGGAGAACATGCAAACTCCATGCAGAAAGACCCTGGCCGGGAATCGAACCCAGGACCTTCTTGCTGCAAGGCAACAGTGCTACCAACTGCGCCACTGTGCAGCCATCATTTCCCCTTGTTATAAACAAAATAATCTGCCGGTGGATTTAGAATTTTTTCATCAATATTAAGAAATTATTGACTTTAAAAGAAGCTCCTGTATCTTGCTGAAAAGTAACTTGTAAGTAAGTTAGTGTAATAAAATATTTGCACTTGAAATTAGACAAAAATAAAATACTTGGTAAGATTGTGTTTTTGCAGTGTACACTCATTCTAAATCTCATCAGTTTCAAGGTCATTTCAAAATATTCTCATTCGTTTTTTGTAGTAACTCAAATTATTTATTCTTTGGTTACATCACATAGATCCACTGATAGTCCGTTAAGAAACAGCCAGTAATCCTCTTTTCTAGTCAGACACATTCGCCACCGCCTCCACTCCCTCTTCTCATCGCCTGTAGCCGTTTGGCGACCCGGCGGTAGAAAAAGGAGCGGACCCGCTCTGAAGTTAAGGTGTGATCTAAAGCCCCTCCCTTCCGTACTCCGATAGAGGGCGGGGGGAGAAACACACTTACCTGTGCACCTGCTCACATGAGCGTAGCCTTCCTGTGGATGTTTTCCACTCGGTAATAAACGGTAGAGTGAGTTAACGAGGAGCTGATTGTCTCCTCCCAACCGGCGGCGGGAGGAGACAATCAGCTCCGAAAGATAAAATGAGAAGGGGGGGGGTTATTTTAAAAGTTTATATTTTCAGGAATACAGTGAGTGTTCAGGGGTCATTTCATAAATTTCACTCATTTTTTTCCATTAACGCTGTTTAATAACCTGACTGGATAACCTGACTTTATAAATTAGCAAACAAATTAACTAATTTGTTCAAGCTTATAGGTGGCCTTTTATGGATACCTTTTGGGGGGAAACTAATACTTTTTAGAGTAGTTTTACTACTTTTTCAGTAACTTCACTGAATGAACCCTTTACGTTGACAGTTTTTGCACATAACTTTATCTTTTCGGCTGTCAAAAGACATAATTCTGCTGTGGTGGCGCAGGGGGTTAGCACGACCCACGTTTGGAGGCCTTAGTCCTCGACGCAGACGTCGCGGGTTCGACTCCCGACGACCTTTACCGCATGTCTTCCCCTCCTCACCCTCCTTCCTGTCTGCCTACTGTACAAAAAATACGAGCCACTAGCGCCGCAAAAAAGATATAATTGTACATATTAAATCAGGCATTACCGTCAGTAAGTCAGTATTTGATTAAAACATTTACTAAATATGGATGTTTGAATGTCGCAATTCAGGTCTAGAGGAGAAACAGCGCCTCCTACAGTCAGAAGATAACAAGGTCTCAAAATGTGAAGGTCCCTGTTTGAGTTAGTTTTACCAAAGGTTGGTGGAGTAGCGGAAAAAGTTTTACTTTACGACCAAACATTAATAATAAAAAATAAATAAATAACAATAAAGAACCCAATTACTTACTTATTTGGAAATACATTTTGCATATTAAAACGAAAATTAAGTTTCTGTTTTATCCAATCACCAATAAATGCACAGAATGGACTAATCAAAGTCTTAAAAGTCATTAAAATAAATTCTGATATGAACTCTACAGAGAATCCGCTACTGATCCAAATCACGCGATACTTCAAAAAACTAGAGCACTGTGGCGACGAGATTACAACAGTGGAGAGAGTTGTTGTCGGAGTGGGAGGAAAAGAGCTGCGAGCACAAGGGGGAGGTGATAGAAATAATATTATTTACAGATCAACACGCAGAAGGAATCGGGATTATCATGGCGTCAGGGGACACCCTGTACATCGAAACGGACGGGTCGGAGATGCCGGCAGAAATAGTAGAATTGCATGAAATCGAGGTGGAAACCATCGAGACGACAGTTGTCGGGGAGGACGGCGAACAGCAGCCGATGATCGCCTTACAGCCGCTGGATGATCCGCACCACCTCCACTCGCACCAGGAGGTGATCCTGGTGCAGACCCGAGAGGAGGTGGTCGGAGAGGAGGACTCGGAACTGCACACGGAGGACGGGTACGAAGACCAGATCCTGATCCCCGTGCCCGCCGTTGAGGAGGACTACATCGAGCACACTCTGGTTACTGTAGCCGGGAGAAGCACGTCCGCAGGCCGGGTTAAGAAGAGTGGAAGCGGGAAGAAAGCGGGAAAAAAGAGCTACATGAGCGGTGGAGAGATGGGCCGAAAGTGGGAGCAGAAGCAGGTCCAGATAAAGACTTTGGAGGGGGAGTTTTCTGTTACTATGTGGGCTTCAGGTGAGTTCCTGCAAGCTGCTGATGTCGCTTTGTTCTCGGTGTGAGTGGGCCCAGCTGGGGCCTTGTGCTCCGCTAAAGTCTTACTCTTTTCCACGGTTCAAAGCGATTTAAAATTTCCCTGAAAAGTGTTTGTTTTTATGGGAAGCCATGTTTTATGTGTCAATGGGCGCCGCCATATTTCCCCGGTCCAGAAAGTATGGCGGCCCGAAAAAATGGCGTTTATTTGGCCGACGAAGATGGCGGCGACAGGGGGAGCGGTAGCTGCTAGCTCCGCTGGGCCTCTGTGGCGCAGTTCAGTTAGCGGCAGCCGGAGATGCCTTCAGGGACGCCTCGGACTTTACAGTTCTAAGGATTTGATCTCAAATTTAAGGTTTCAATATCAAACAAAAAATACATTTAAAAACAAAAACGGATCAATTTCGGCATCTCATAATAACCAAAAAACATTAATTTACGCGTTTAAAATTGATAAAACAACGTGATTAGCGTAATCTTTGACTTTTGTGTGAAAGGTTCTGTAAACTGTCATGTTTTTAGGATCAACTTTTCACGTCTATAATTTCTGAAAAGCTAATAAATTTAAATAATATAACGACAAACAAGGTGGTGCAGATATGAAAATAAACTAAGCAATGCATATAAATCAGGGTATATTTAAAAATATATATATTTTTAAAATATTAAAATCCATATTTGACAAATACAACAAGTTACAGCTAAAACTGTTGAGGCATTTCTTGTTGCTAAAACAATTTGTGCAATGGAGTTTTACTCAACTTCCACATTGCAAAGTTTCCTAATAATCGTCTTTTGCCGAATTTAAAATGTATGCATCTGGCCTTTTAATCACGCTTAAAAGAGGAAATTAATCTATTCCCTTACAAAAAAATATCTGGATGTTGTATTTAAATAACTTTACAGTTTTAATACAAGTGGCTAAAGTTGAATTTTGTAACCTCTGCAGTATTTACTCGGTGCCTATTTAAGAAGCCACAGGTGATTGATCTTCAGTTTCTTTCTGTCCCGTTCTTGCTCAGATGACAAGAAGGATATTCACGAGGAGCAGATCGCAGGGGAGAACTCTCCTCCAGATTATTCTGAATATATGACGGGAAAGAAGCTCCCCCCAGGAGGCATCCCGGGCATCGACCTGTCCGACCCCAAGCAGCTGGCAGAGTTTGCACGGTAAGAACCCATAAAACAAAAGTTGGTGCAAAACTCACAAAAAGGGGATTTGAGGCAAACATGGTGAAGGCAGCACCTTCAGCCCTGTGTGGTTTAGCTTTTTATTTCCATGTGCATTATTATTTACTTTAGTTTACTTAAAATATCACACTTATGCATATACTCTTTATAAGTTTTACATTGCTTATGGTTATGTTTGTATTTACTAATATTTAAAACCCTTATCAACAAATAAATTTCCCCTTGGGGATCAGTTCTACTCTAATTGTGACCTATTTCGTGTTGCAGAATGAAGCCAAGAAAAGTAAAAGAAGATGATGCACCCAGGACAATAGCCTGTCCACATAAAGTGAGTCAGATTTTAAATTCAGTAAACTGCAAAAACAAGATTTTTTTTTTAGTGTCTGGCACAAATATTTGATTACACTTGAAATAAGACAAAACTTACTTTTCAGCAAGACAAAGGAGATTGTAAGTGAATAATTCTTTAATATTAATGAAAACAAAAGTAGTTTCACTGGCAGATTATTTCAACAACAAAATATTTTTTCCAATTTTAAAAGTGAAACAGACCACCAGTGGAACTAGTATTTTTGTATCAATATTAAGACTTAAAACAAGCTCCTATCTTTTCAAAAAGTTACTTGTAAGTAAAGAAAACTAAGATATTTATACTAGAAATTAGTCTAAATACTTTAGTGTTTTTGCAGTGTAATCCAACGTTTCTCAGGTTGGATTCACAAGCAGCAGAACCAGGAGTTGTGTCCTGTTTTTTGGGAATTATCTTCCTTGTTTTCATTTTAGGGATGCACCAAGATGTTCAGGGACAACTCAGCGATGAGGAAACACTTGCACACCCACGGGCCGCGTGTGCACGTCTGCGCAGAATGCGGCAAGGCGTTTGTGGAGAGTTCAAAGCTGAAGAGACATCAGTTGGTCCACACAGGAGAGAAACCTTTCCAAGTGAGTTCCTTTACTTTCTAAACTTTAAATAAAAAATGTTTTGGGAACACGTGAATGGAAACGTTTACGCTCTTCTCCTTACAGTGCACGTTTGAGGGATGCGGCAAGCGCTTCTCTTTGGACTTTAACCTGCGCACTCATGTGCGGATTCACACTGGAGACCGCCCGTACGTCTGCCCCTTCGACGGCTGCAACAAAAAATTTGCCCAGTCGACCAACCTGAAGTCTCACATCCTCACACACGCCAAAGCCAAAAACAACCAGTAAGACATCAACCCGGAACGACCAGAGCCGGCAGGAAAACTGGAGGACCTCCGTCTGCTTCTGGGTGAACTGACCTAATGTTGCTTGGACTGCTTTTTCTGTGAGACAACTCTCTTTGTACTGCAGATAGAAGAAAAGAAATAAAATCCCTTTTTTGTGAAACTTTTGATAATAAACGGAGGTCCAACGAAGCTGGCCTCTACCCGGATGGAATATTTTAGAGTTTCTTCTCATGAAGATGTTAATTCATGGATCTGCACCTGGAAAACTGTTATTTATACCTTTACACAAATAGTTGTAAAATTTGCATTAATCTTCACCAGCTTCTCAGTTTTGTACCTCCTCCCTAAGTGTGCATATTGTACACTGTTTGATGTAAGCTTTGTGGTCTGTATGTATTTAAGACGGTCTTGTAGGCCTTCCTGCAAGGTTTCAAAGTTCCTTTCCCTTTGTTCTCCGTCACGGCTCCGTTTCTCAGGAGAAGATTTGTGCGGGAATAGCTTTTCGTTTTCTACAACACATGTAGATAACCATGTGATTTTATTTTATTCTTTTTTTTTTTCAGTAGATATCATTGATTAAATCGTTTCTCCCAATTGCATCACCAATACAGAGCGTGTGATTTGTGCTGTCAGCGTTCAAACTCTCACTCAGCTGGTGAATAATTAAACCATTCGGGTTGAAACAACGTCCAGAAAGTTTTTAACAATTCAAAAACGCTTCATATCCATGCATGACATTAATGAAGAACATTAAAAATCAATCACTGGCTGAATGGGTTCTTTAACAGGCAGGTTAGTGTTTAAACAGGGAAAGACGGATATTTAACCACAGGTACAAAATGACATCACAGCGCTGCTCCTGTGAATAATTGTGGTTTGTTTTGTTTGGAGTAAAACGAGACACTGACAGCAACTCGATACCGACAGGGTTGAGAGTTTGCACAGGAAATCAAGTTTCATCGCAGCTGAGTTGTTTCAAATCTACAGATTAAAATATGCAAAAGAACAAAGATTTAAAGCTTATATTGCAAAGTGGATTTCCTCAGAAAATGAGAATTTTAACATTTACTGGATGATTAATTGTCCAATAAATTATTTAAATAATATTTTAAGGTTTTTCAAGTTATATATTGATAATGGTATAATTATGCAAGTTTGCCCTGAAAGACAAAACCTTTATTATTGTAAAACCCACTTAACACTGGAAGATATTTTAAAAATCCAAAATAAAAAAAACCACAAATCAATAAATAAAACCCATGCAACTAAAACACAAACAAAATCTGCACAAAACTATAAATAAAATGGATTATAAAATCTCTAAACAAAAAAATATGAATGGAAATTGAGCTCATTTTAACTTTCTTTTCTAAATTATGATTCATTGTAATTTACGAGATTAACTTTGTGAATTGAATTACCGAAATTCAGTTAATATTTATTGAGGTGCATCCATATTTTCTCCTTTTTAAAAAATGTTTTTATGCTGATAATCTCTTCATTTTGCGAGCCTGCTAGTCTTTTTGGACAGTTAAACATCAAAACTACAAAATAAATTTCAAAAACGACTCGAACATTTCTGATTAAAGTATCAAAAAATCTTTTTAATTTTTTTATTCTGGATGTTTTTCCGACACAATACAATTCAAAAATCCGTCACATTTTTATTTTAATTTATAGGAAATAAAACTCCACATATTTGATTTGTGATTTTGCAGAGTGCATTGTGGGTAAAACTGCTGAGTCATCGTCAAACCCACACATGACTCTGCATTTCTATTATCTCATGGACAGCAGAATCAAATTGAAGAACCTGTTAAGCCACAAATAGTGTTCCTGTTTTGTCTTAGTGATATGAAGGACAAACTGCATGCATTTGTTAGAATTAAAGGAAGTTAAAATAAGTCATTTTATCTGATATAATATTTGTGTTCAGTGCATTTTTCTGACCCTTATGAGTTTATCTATTCATAAACTACATTTTCTTACCATTTCTGCATAAAATTTAAAAGATCCCTGAAAATAAAAGTTGCATATTTGCCCCAAATTTGAGAAAATACTGTTTAGTAAAAATGCATTAATTGCAAATAAAAAGCAACAGCGGTAAAGCTTTAAAAATGATTCCCCGGCAGATCCAACACTAAATGGAAGAATGTGATTTTAACCCAGACTGATAGGAAACTCGAATGATGATTCATTAAAAATGGAAAAATCAGCAGCAATAATCCAAAGTATGGCCTTTCCACTGTCCTGCCTTTGGCACCAAAAACCTGACCGTTGGGTTGAGCCGGGTGCAGCAGTTCCGTTCCCAGCTCTGGCAGGTCGGTTCTGTTCACTGGGACAGCAGGGCATCCAGCAGTGCGGGGTAGTTGGGCGTCCCCCAGCCGGTGACGGGGTCCCATGATGGGGCAGCGCAGAAGCCCTGCCCCTGAACCTTCTCATCCAGGCAGCCCAGGTGACACCCTTCAGTCACCTGCAGAGAAACATGACATTCACTTTAACGTGGAGATGAAAGTTACTGACTAGAATAGACTAATGTTAATAGATAAAAGGAGATTTTCTTAAAAACTTGAGTTTTCTTTTGCATCAAGACTGCTACATTTTTCATAATATGCTAAATTTAAAAGTAAAAACATTTAATTTTAGCATTATTTTGTGTCAGCTGTATTAAATACTGACTAAATAAACAGAAACATTTAGTTTTCTCCCATTATTAAACCTTGACACAAACGAAACGCAGTAACTCACGACAGCCGTTAAAATCAGTCAACGTTTTTTCAATCATGTCACAATTTTCTCCGCTTTTCTGCCATATTATTCTCACCTTAGCAGCACAGCAGCCATTTAGAATGAGAAAGTGACGCAGCGCTAATAAAGTGAAACTATATTTAAAAACATAACCGCATAAAGGGCATCAGAATCAGTTTGGACCATTCCTCTTCACCGTTCTATAATGGCCGCCATCTTTGTTCCTACATCAACGGCTCCGCTTAAGGATTACCAGCGGCGCCCCCTGCTGGATGGCGGCCAAACTACAACACTAAACGAAGGTATGAGCCTACATTATTAGTTAATAATTGCAACAACTTTTAATCTAATAAACCATTAATTGACTAATCTAAGTTGATTAACTGTTTGCATACCTACTTCGGTGTATAATCCTGACAAAATCAACGTGGCTCCTTAAAGATAAAACTATACTATAACTTGCGTAAATAAAAAACTGTTTTAAAGTCATAATTTCTATCATCAAGAAGGAGAAACTAATAAAAAAAGTAATTGCCCCCTAACCTAATAACTTGTTGTTTCACACTTGGTCAACTAAGACCTTTAAAAAAAAGGTCTTGACTGTAAAACCATTTACAGTAAAACCATTTTGGATCTACAATAATCTTTCCAACAACAAAAAAAAACATCATATAATTAATCATATAATTGAGTAGACTAAAACAGTGAGTATTCTTTGGGGAGTTTTTTGCCTGGCCCTCTCCTAGGAAGGTTCTCCACTGTTCACAGTTTTCTCCACCATCTTTTAGCCTCCTTCGTGTTGTCAGACAGGTACTATTGAAAATTATTTTCAGATCAGGCATGCGTTTTTCTAATTAAATTGAATCTATCCTTCCAAAAATGTAGTTAATCACAAGTAGTAATTTGTGATTTACCAACAAGATAGTCTAATATTATGATGATCTGGAAACTCAAAACAAAGAATAAATGGACAAAGTTAGAATCTTGGAACTGGATTTGTTGTGAATAAAGGGCTTCAGACTCACGTCAAACAGGCCGCGTCCTTTCAGCTTGTAGAGGCGCGGGTTGAGGAAGCCGAGCGCCGGCAGGCCCTTGGACAGACGCTGGCCGTTGATGAGGGACAGCATGCCTCCAACCACAGGAGTCGATGCCTGACAGGAGCAGGAACGAAAGCTCAGAATAACTCAGAGATAAGTCAATCTGCAAACACTTTAAAAATGCTAAAAATGTGAGCTGTCTGTAAAAACAAACAGCTACTTCACAAGAGAGGCGAAAACCTCCTTTATTTAGCAGAAACTTTGATAATGTTTGGTTTAGATTAATAAATTAATCTAAAGTTGATTGATCTCATCGATCGACAATTAATTGATAAGCAGCCAATTTCTCTTGTATCGCGACGGTTGATCATCTTTTCATCTTTTATTTACAATAAAATATTATTATACATTACTATAAATTATAATACATTTTATTATAAAAGAGCATATATAATATATATTATATGTTATCATATACATTATAAAATATATTTGCCATAATACAATTTATATATTAAACATAAAATATATTTTATTAAAAAATATTGTATTATATTTTTATAAAATATAGATCATTTTATAAATAAAATATATTTTATTTAGAATATTTTGTAATAATATTTTGTCATAAAATATTTTAAAATTGTATACAATTATGTCTTATAATTTTGTGATCTGTATAAAATACTGAATAATAATCAGAAGATTTTGTTTTTCACAGATAAAACTTAAACATATTTATAAGATATAATAAAACAGTGGGCCTGGAGTAAAAACCTCTTAGGTTGCAGAATAGAAAAATAAAAATATTCGAAACACTTAATTCCCATGTTTATATCTTTTTCTATCATGTTACGATTTTTCTGCGTTATTTTCTCCTCTTTTCTGTCCGTAGTTCATGGATTGGGAGTAATTTTAATGCAATACTTTATTAATCGACGGTGGTTTGGGTTACCGAGGTTCCGGACACCCATGGGATGGGCACTCTGTTGCTGACCACCCAGTAGTTATCAGACAGGGCAGCCATGTCCGGGTAGGCCCTGCCGCTTGTATTGAAGTACGACTGAGGAGGAAGAGTCGCCGTTACGCTCTTCAGGTAACCCTCCACCGCGCTGACCTAAACATAACAGAAGCTATTAGTTACACATTTAAAGATAATAGGTCAGGTAACACAAAGTGTTTGTGCCGTTTCTGGACCTGGTAGTCGGGCATCTTGAAGACGTTGCTGAATCCTCCCCCACTGATGTAATCTGTGACTTCATAAGTTACTTTAAATGGGTTTTTAAAGGAAGTTCCTCCAACTGTGGTCACATAGGGGCTGAAAAATAAAGAACCACTTAGAAACCGTCTCGTTAACACAGCAAAAAATAAACATTTAATCACCCTTCTTACATAAACACTCAAAGTCCGTAAAGATTTTAATGTTTTGACACTTTTATTGGGAATTCATGGCACAACAGTGAAGTGAAAGAAAAATTATAGATGGTTTTATCATTTGTAGAAACAGAAATCTAAAAGGCAGTTCCAGCTTTGAACATCTAGATGTGTTTTATTTTATTTTTTCTTGAATAGCTTTAATTAGATTGAGGAGTCGACTTTGACTGGGACATTTGAACCATGGACTATAATTTGATTGAAACCACTCCATTATAGCTCTGACTATATATTCACTGAAGGGCCAAAACGATTAATCGGACTTATCGTGATGATTTGATTATTCAAAAAATCATCAATTAATTTAGTAATCGATTAATCGTCAACTGGAGAAAATAGACTCAACTAGGACAATTTCTGGAAGGAACAAAATATCCAGAACTTTAATTAAAACTGTACAAAAAATATATACATTTAGGATAAAATAAAACCTTTTTAAGTATTTTCTCCCCATGTCATAAGTATTTTTTTAAGCTCCAAATGCATCCTGTACAACAAATGAAATGGTATGTTATGATATTTTAGGTGAAAATTTTTTATTTTCTTACTTAAAAAAATTATTGAATAATTTGTTTATTTGCATCTTTTAATGTATTTCTAATATTATGTAAAAAAAAAAAAAAAAAAAGGTTTAAGTACTAAATGAAAAATCAGCAGAAAGTGCTAAAACATATCTTATCAAATTAATTAAAGAACATATTAGAGAGAAATATTTTTCTTTTCAATCAAATGCAAAATACAGATGTTTTTTGGACATTTTTGGCTCATTTGCTCCTCTGAGAATCTTGTTCTTTGAGCAATTAGCGTGTATTAACCCAGTATACTGCAGTTAATCAATTATTAAGTTAGTTGACGATTATTTCAATAATCGATTAATCATTAGGTTTCCTCTGTTACATATTCAAAGCTTGAGGTATTGTTTTCAAACCTAAAACCTCTTCAAACGTCCATTCTCTTATTTATGAAGAATTGCATTTGGACTTATTAGTTTATTTTAATTTCATAAATAAACCTTTATTTTCTGTTTGTTTCTAACATAATAATAAAACATTTCTGGTTGTAATGTGAATAAACAAATGAACAGATATTTGAATGCTTTAGTGTAAAGGTTTGATTTGAGGATTGGGAGGCCTACCTGGAGGCAGGAAAACTGGGCCTGAAGGCGTTTTCTTTCCCCAGATGTCTGCATCCAGCGCCGCTGTCGCCTGAACACAACACCAGGCTCAGATAAGGTGACAAAAAAAGCTGAACTCATAAAAAAAGTCTTTGTGTATTTCTGATGAATGGAAGTTTTTGTTCCTCACTGAGGTTTTCTGAATCATTTTTAAAAACAGGAAGTCGCAGTAATTTTACAACTAAGAGTCGCACATATCAGCCATCACATGATTGTCGACCTTATTACAACCTAAAGCTGACTAAAGGTCATGCTTTGCTGATGGTGGAGGTCAGCTTTTTTCACTGTAAAAACACAAAATATTCCCAAATACTTTTGGTTGAGTTTCTAGAGCAAATATCTTTTAGTACTAGGGATGCACCGATAGCAGATTTCTGTCAGATCGCCAAATATAAATCTTTAAAAAGCCTGACCTGCCGATTCCAATGTTGACTTATAGCACTTTTTTTGTCTGAAATGTCGCTAATCATAGCAAGAAAGTGTCTGAGTTGGTAAAATTGAGGTGATTATTGGAACTGGAAATGGGCAGAGATGATCTGTTGGACCTGTCCGTCAGTCAAACCTCTCTGACGGCGAAGCAGAAAAGGATAGTGGATGATTTTTAGACCTTGGCTAAAGTAGATAAGATCAGCTTCACATGCAAGGATCAGCCGCTCAACAATTTCCTAAAACTAAGGAAATCAGAGCCAATAACACTTACAACACTTAGAAAAAAGCCCAACTAACTGACGAGAAACTTTTCATCAAGAAATATGATCTCGTTTAAAGTCAATAATTTCTTAATATTGATGAAAAAGTAGGGATGAACAGATATGAAAATATGAGCCGATATCAATATCAGATGTTGCTGTTATGGCCAATAACTGATATTTTATGTATTCACTACTGTTTTTTTTATAGATAGAATTTTTTTTATAGAATTACTTTAAAAAAATAATAATAATAATTTTTTTGACACCTTTGGAGAAAACAAGTCCAGAAAGACTCCAACAAGTTAAAAATAAATATCGGTTGTTGTTCATCGGACCGATACAGATATGTTAAAAAATGACAAATATTGTCCCATACCGATGTTAGTGTCGATATATCGCTCATCCATATGGAAAAGTTTTTGTTCCATTGGTAAATTATTTCACCTTTCCCCCATGTTATGAGTGAATAATCAGTGGAACTAGAACTTTATTATCAATATTAAGAAACTATTGACTTAAAACAAGTCATTGCATTTAGCTGAAAAGTTACTTGCAAGTTAGTTTTATCCAATTCAAGTGTACCAAGTTATTTGTATTAGAAATAGCTTGGTAATAATTTGTTTTTTTACAGTTTTGCGAGTGTTGTTGAACATCTGTAAGCGTAAACTGACCCGAGGCGAAGAGCAGAGAAAGACCTCTGACCCCGGCCTTCATGAACTCCGTGTTAATGCGCGTCATGTAGGCGGCGGACAGGCTGTCCTCGTCGTCGCCGTAGCTGATGGTGTGAACCCAGGGCAGGTCAGACATGTTGCTGAGCAGGACCATCCACTGGAGGAAAGGTTCCTGGGTCTCATGTCGACCTGGACAGGAAGCGGGAGAGGACATAATTACACAGCAAACAAACAAACCTAGAGTTTGGTTGCAAAACATTTCCATTTGTTTCTCGATTGGTTTTACTTGTAAAGCCAAATTTGTCTTTAATTGCATTCATGTTTTCAGTTTTTAAAAATGTTTCATTTAGGCTACGAATGTCTGGATTTCCATCAGGGTTGTAATAGTTTAGTTTTATTTTGTTGCTTTTTGTCTAATTTAGTTTTAATGAGTTTTAGAGTGCTAGTTTTTATTAGTTAAATATTGTTTTGCTTAATATTTATTAGATATAGCATTAGTTTTAGTTGTTTCATGTTTTGGTTAATTTTTATATGCAAAATTAACAAAGGATTATTTATACATTGATTGAAGAATAATCAACAGAACATACTATTTTCACAAAATTTATTCAATTATCGTTGAACAACAAATGGACTCTCCCAGCATTTCCTGTCGCCATTTTACGGACTAGCGGAGCATAAAGTACCATAATTTCCCGTAAACTGCAGGGAAGAAACAAAACAATTTCACATCAGTTGAAAAGGATAATAAATAGATTCATAAACACAAAGCAAAGGATATTACATCAATAATCTAGTTCTGGTTACAGCTTCTCCCCATTAATTACCATTTTTATTTATTTCAGTTTTTGTTAATTTCAGTTAACTATAATAACCTTGTTGTTTATGACCTCTGTCCGATCTTTACATTCTGTGTGAAAAAGCTGCTAAAGTCCAAAACCTTAAAAATAGAAAGCCCCCCCAAAAAAACTGATTAAAAGCTTTAATACACATACTGTGGCTTCCTGGACAATTTTTTAATTTATCTTTTGATTCAGATTTTTGCATAGTTTGAATTGTTTTGAAGCAATTTGTATCAAATTTGTCCAGGTTGAGCAGTTTGGGGTGAATTTTAATTCATTTTAAACTGCATATATTAATTTATGTTCTTTTGTAGTTTTTTTTTAATCTTCATTTTTAGTCACAAGAGTTAAATTTCCTTCAAAATATCATTTATTGTTCTCTAAAAGCTAACGATACTTTTGCATTTACTGTAAATCTCCCAGTTACTTTCCCTATTTAGAACAACATAGGTAAGATAAGGGGAATGGTTAAAACTAACAGGTAAAGGGTTAAAAAAATGCCACAAATCAAAAATTGTGGCAATTATTTAAGTTACTAATTAAAAAAAAGAGGAAAAAATGTCAAGATTTCTATTGGAATGGAATGGAATGATAATGCAATTTTGCAACTTAAAAATATAAAAATGACCAGAATCAGGAACTTTCGATCAAAACCGACTGCCTGTTTGAAGCAAATTTCAGAAAATGTTAAAGTTAATAATGGTATTCACGAAAAAAGGTGAATACTACGGTGGCTGACAGGTGCAAATGCGCAGCAAAAGAGAAAACATGCAAACAAACAAAAAACACGCGCACAAATTAAATGCGGCAAGCAAAAAGCGAATGAAATGCAGCAAACAAAAAGAGAGACGCAAACAAAAAAGAAGACACCCCCGAATGAAATGCAGCAAACAAAAAGTGAGACGCAAACAAAAAAGAAGACACCCCCGAATGAAATGCAGCAAACAAAAAGTGAGACGCAAACAAAAAAGAAGACACCCCCGGAATGAAATGCAGCAAACAAAAAGAGAGACGCAAACAAAAAAGAAGACACCCCCGGAATGAAATGCAGCAAACAAAAAGTGAGACGCAAACAAAAAAGAAGACACCCCCGAATGAAATGCAGCAAACAAAAAGTGAGACGCAAACAAAAAAGAAGACACCCCCGGAATGAAATGCAGCAAACAAAAAGAGAGACGCAAACAAAAAAGAAGACACCCCCGGAATGAAATGCAGCAAACAAAAAGAGAGACGCAAACAAAAAAGAAGACACCCCCGGAATGAAATGCAGCAAACAAAAAGTGAGACGCAAACAAAAAAGAAGACACCCCCGAATGAAATGCAGCAAACAAAAAGTGAGACGCAAACAAAAAAGAAGACACCCCCGGAATGAAATGCAGCAAACAAAAAGAGAGACGCAAACAAAAAAGAAGACACCCCCGAATGAAATGCAGCAAACAAAAAGTGAGACGCAAACAAAAAAGAAGACACCCCCGAATGAAATGCAGCAAACAAAAAGTGAGACGCAAACAAAAAAGAAGACACCCCCGAATGAAATGCAGCAAACAAAAAGTGTTGAAAACGGAAGTGCTCCAGACCACTAGGGGGAGTCAAAGAAAATAGTATTCATTTCTATGGGACCAGATGCAAGATTCAGAGAAAGAAATTTGAAAGAAAGTAAAGGTACGTATAACTATATTTCTTTTCAGATACGCCGTCTTTTATAATATTATAGAATAACAGAATAATTTATGGGTAGCGTGATAGACTTTGTGTCAGTCATACCATTCTGGGCTCGGTCTCGATTTTCTTTGATTCCCCCTAGTGGTCTGGAGCACTTCCGTTTTCAACACTTTTTGTTTGCTGCATTTCATTCGGGGGTGTCTTCTTTTTTGTTTGCGTCTCTCTTTTTGTTTGCTGCATTTTATTCGCTTTTTGCTTGCCGCATTTAATTTGTGCGCGTGTTTTTTGTTTGTTTGCATGTTTTCTCTTTTGCTGCGCATTTGCACCTGTCGGCCACCGTAGAATACAGAATATTTTTGGCAATTTCTAAAAGAGGTATTTGTGTTTATGTGGGAAAAAATAAAGAGACTCTGTGAGGTTGAAGTATTACAGCTCTGTAAAACAAAATGGAGACGTTTTAAATGTATAATCTGAGCAGATTAGCATTTTTATTTGTTTAGCAGACCTGGATTGGTGAAGACCCATGTGGAGATGTTTGCTCCGGTGCTCATGATGTACTCCACGTCCAGGCTAGCCTCCAGGCCGGCTTTTCCTCCTCCCTGGGTGCCGACGACCCGATCCACCTCGGAGAGATGCTGGAAGGTCCCACCGAACATCAGCATGAACTCGGCCAGGTCAGCTGGGTGGTAGTACTGCTCCAGAAACTGGAGGACAGAAAAAAATTAGTTTTTCTTTTGAGTAACCCGGTTTTAAGCCTCTTGTCCAATATTATTTTTAATCACAATCTTTTGGTAAGCTAGCTGTAGCATCGCACTTTGAGCTGACGTCACGGCAAATAAACGGTCGTTTACATGCAGTCTCTAGCTGACCACAAGGGGGCGCCGGCGGACCACAGTTTGAGAAAGACTGCTCTAATTTCTAATGGCTTCATAAACAGAAATTAACTACTTCACCATATTTTTACTCAGGTAAAAGGAAAAAATAGCCAAGAAATTACTCAGAGTAAAAACGTATTAGGTAAAAAGTCTACTCCAGTAACCAATCAATTTATCATTCATTCAATATTTAAAAATTACATAATCTCCATGTAACAAATTATAAAGTTAAATGGAGATTCTGGTATTTTAAGGACCAAATGACAATAATTCATATAAGTAACAAAAATCAAACGAGCAAAAGAATATTTTCCCAAATCAGTTTCTTTCAATAAAAACTATGAAACTTTAAGAGAAACTGCAGGTGTGTGTCTGGTGAGTCTTTGGTTTAAACATGTTTGTGTTTCATTCAGTGGGTAGAAAATCCAGAAATTTTACTCAAGTAGCGATATTTCATAATAAAATTACTCAAAGTAAAAAGTACAGCATAGTAAAAATAGTACATAGTTTCTAAAAAGGTTACTCAAGTAAATGTAATTGAGTAAATGTAACTAGTTACTACCCAAATCTGACAGTTACTTTATTTTTTTGCCATCCCCTTGCTATATTACACATTGCTTCATGATATTTCTGATTATTTTTTTATTAGAAAATGATGTACATAAAAAAAAAAAAAAAGAAAAACATCAGATGAGACAACATGAAACATTTGTTGATCTTTTTGCTCTTCCAATGTTCTTTTGTAGATTGATTTGTTGTGGCTAAAGGCTGTTGATTGTGTCTCTGTTTCCACCAATGAGGAAAAGAATAAAAAAAATAAAGTAAAAATAGAAGGAAAGTGAGAAAGGCTTAATCGGCTCCCAACCTGAGCGACGGCCTGGCTGTTGTTCTCAGCTGATCCCACGTCCGTCGCCGTCAGGTTGTAGCGAGTTCTCAGAACGGCTGGCGTCACGCCGAGGTGAACCCCCGCCTTGGAGCGCGGCCGCTTCCTGTTAGCGTCCTTCCCTTTAGGCGGGACACGATGAAGGCCTCCGACTACAGAAGAGCAAAACAAGATATCAGAACCAATCCGGACCTGAAAACATTGCAGTTTAGAAACGAGCAAAATCTCACCAAAATCCAGATGTTCGTGAACCTCATCATGGACTGAATACGGACTGGAAGATCTCACGATGGAGCGACCGTCTCTGACGTAACGGTGAAATCTACTTCCAGGAAGAAGAGCCTCTGCAACCCTTAATACAAAATAAAAAAAAATAAATAAAGAAAAAAAAATCCTGTTAAACTCACTACCATAATCAAAATGAACAGGTGTGCAGCAAAGAAAATATTTTTTATTCTTTGACAAGCTCTAGAGTTTCAGATTAAGAAACCAGATTTAAAACAGGAAAAAGATAACTTGAATAAATACAAAGAGTAGTTGTAAATAATTGAATCAACCAAACCAGGGCTGAAATGATTAATCGCGATTAATAGATTATTGAAATAATCGTCAACTAATTTAGAAATTGATTAATCGTTAACTGGCGTAAAGGGACTCAAAATAAAGGCTATTTGCTGAAAGAACAACATATTCAGAGCAGTAATTAAGTCAAAACTGTACAACATTTTTCTTGCTAAAAGTTAGTCGTAAGTTTGTTTTGTCTGGAATCTAGACCAAAAACACTTGGTAAGATTTTGTGTTTTTAAAGTGTTTTGTGGGAAGCTGCCATTTTATTAGATTCAATCGGCTCTAATCTCTGCAGATTACAGCTCACAGTTTCACCATGTTCACTGCAAAGACAGGAACTTCCTCACATGATGAAAGCAGAACCTTTTCACAGAAGTTGCAAAACCGCAGAAGTACGAGTATCTGTGTCGCCTCCCAAGCGAGTGAATAAAGTAAAGTAAAGCAGATGAGAGCAGATGTGCTTACTCTGCAGTCATGCTGCACTGTAAAAAGTCCTGAGTGCGAACCGTCCGGCAGTTTGAAATCCCGTGAGTCTGCAGCCAGCGATGCACCACCTTCTGGGTCAGCGCAGATGGACGAACCAGAGAGGAAACTTCCTGCAGACTCAGGTGCTTTCCTGCAGAGGACAGAGCATTTCTCTGTCACTTAGAGACAGAATCAGGTCCAACGTTTGTTTAAAAGCCTCATTGCCTACCGTACTGAGGTGAGTCGGGGTCCGACACCCGTCTGAGCGTTTCTTCCAGAAGGTCGACGTTCTGCTGCTTCAGGGCAAAGGTCAACTCCAGCTGCTCTGAAGGATCCACCTGACCTGCTTGGGTCCAGTCCTGCGGGAGTCTAAAAAATAATAATTTAGGATTTAATATCTGACATCAATAAATACGTTGATATCTTCGCTTTGACTGTTTATGGCAGGCCATTTTAACATATAATCAGCGTTTCCTGACTATTCCAGGTATAGAAATGCATTTTGACAAGACAGGACCACATTTTGACTATCCTGAATGGTAATTTAATCAAGTAAGTTTATTTTTATAGCACATTTCAGCAACAAGGCAGTTCAAAGTGCTTTACATAATAAAAACACACACAAAAAAACAGAGTCACAGAAGACACCACACTGCAAAAACACAAAATCTTACCAAGTAATTATGGTCTAGTTTCTATCGCAAATATCTTATTACACTTAAAATAAGGGGGGAAAAAAACAACTTACAAGCAACTTTTCAGCAAGATATAAGAGCTTGTTTTAAGTCAATAATTTGTTGTTCCACTAGCAGATTATTTCACTTAAATTATGGGAAAATTGTTTTGTTATAAGTGAAAAAAAAAACCTGCTAATAGAATAAAAAATGTTATCAATATATGTTGTGCTATAAGTTTAAGTGCTTAGCTGAACAGGTTTTTCCTGAAAGTGAGATTTTAGCACCAATGCAACCAGCTGGATCTATAAAGGTTATGGTAAAGTTTTAAAATAGTAAAAAATTACAACACTTGTTCTTGAACGGTGAGCATTAAATCCAGTTTATGGAGTTTTGCGATCACTATGAAATTGCTAATTCCAAAACAATGACACATTAATGAGCTGAGAGGATAAAACTTTAATAAAAGCAGCAGACCTGCTAACCCTGCTTTAATAAACACAGAAATACACAAATGACTTTAAAGACCATAGGAAATAAAATAATGCACGAGAACAGACTTCTTTTCAAATATATTGTTACCAAGATGTAATTTTTAATTTAAAAAAAAGTAATTGCAAATGTAGAGAAATCCTCTCATGGAAGAAATATAGTTTCAGTAAAATGTTTCAGATTTTTTTTTAGACATTGAATTTTTTTTTTTACAGTTTTTTTTCTCCTGTGCAACAAAAACAAATATAATCATCTGGTGGACTCTAGACACCTTCTAACTGTTTGTCACGTGATCAAAGGATCGTGATTTGATTGGCTAAAAGCCACCGCGCCACTCGCTCACTCGATCTAGTGTCGATTGCTTTGGCCTGGTGGACCAAACTTATGCAGGTGAAGTTTGGCTGGCGAATTTAAAGTAAAAAAAAAAAAATACAATAATAAAGTTGTAAAACTGCAGAGTGTAAATATTAAAATTTAACGCACAAAGCAGAATAAAAAAAGTTCTTAGACTATATTTCCTCCATATTCTTCAAATACAAATAAATCCTAACTGACCTAAAAATCATCATTATTAGTTTTAAGTAATAAAATTAGAAAGTGATGGGATAACAGTTTCCTTACATGACATTTTGGTCATATTCGAGGAACCCGCTGGAGACCAACGAGCCGAACAACAGAGGCACGAAGAAGGGGAATCTGTTGGAGAAAAACAAAATTAAATGGAGCTTTTCATTATAATCACACCCGGAAGTTTGAAGTAAACACGCTGAAGGAAAATTGTGTTTGTTATCAGACATTCTTTTTACATCTGCTGCTGTACTTTAATATCTGTTTCTAACAGGAATTGTTCATTTATAGAAACTCCGTTTATAAGCATTTCATCTTCTACCACAAAGACACATTTCAGCTCCAACCTGCGGCGGCAGCGTTCAATCTGGGTCACATTACAAAAATAAAAACAAACAATCGCGCCTCAGTTTCACCGAATCCCCTCAACTGTAGTTAAGTTATGAAATATATTTTTAAAAAGTCAGAAGTTACGAGCACTTACATTGTGTTCATGGTGTCCTTGGCTGCTCCTGTTGTTTGAAGTCAGCTTGTGTCCTCTTTAATGAGCGGCTATACAGAGTACAGTCACGTGACGCGGTTCCACGTGACTGCTGACGTTTCGTTTTTCAAAATATTTTTATCTTTTTCCTATCGTTTGCATTCCCGATGAAAGATAACACAAATCGATATTTTTTTCTCTTTTTTATTTTATTTTTTTACATTTGAGCGTTATAAAATAAAATATTAAATAGTTTGCAATTAATTATATTCTGTAAAGGATTTTTTTTTCATGAATTAGCATTTGCTATTTTTGGGGTTGGTATCCATGTGATTTTTTTCTTTTTACAAAATTTTCCATAAATAATTTTATTTTGAAGCTTAAAATGTGAAAATGTTTTTTAAGATACATTTTCTATAAATATTTATAACAGAGATATTTATTTGTGGCTCTAAATGACTGCTTTATGTTTGTTCTTAAAAAAAAAAGTTGAATTAGGCTATGAAGGTTACAGATCCCTGACCAAACTCAGTGGATTTAAGTTACATCATCCAGTGTTTATGAATACAGCATTTTTTTACACAATGAAGGCAAGAAAAAGTGTTTTATGCTAGATAAAAACAGAAAGAAACTTTTAAAAAGAATCAAATAGGATCAAGAAACGAATCAAATCAAGGCAAGGACTTCAGTTGAATACACGTAAACAGATAAATTATTACTGAAAACAATTGTTTCCTTCTTTATAAAATAAAAATATGGTAAATTTGCTATAGTTAATTATTTCGCTTAAAGTTTTTAAAACTGGATTTCAAGCATTATTTGAAATAGGGGCTATATTTTAGAAACCGATGGTCAATTTAGATTAATTTCAGATTAAATGCCAGTAAAAATCATCAACAAAGATCTCTTTTGTGAAGATGCAACTTCACAAAAATACCTAAACAGGTAAATATGTATCGTCTGATCATTTGAGTTTTATTTAGTTTATTTAAAATATTTTGTCCAGAATACACAATTTAACACATTAATGTTTCTTTTTTTGCCTTCAAGTTTATCTAATTACAAATCAATAAATAGTGAAAGAATAAAAAAAGGTTTATTCAAAAATGTAATTACAAAGATTTCTTTGAACGATTTTAAAGAAACAATACATTTACAGAAGTTCATAGGATGCCCAGAGCATCACTTTTCAGGTCATAACCAGCAACAGAAGTCTGTTTAAACGTCCAACTCGCTGCATTTCCTAAGAAAAACCTCAGAAGGTTGAACGTTACTCCTTCACTGTGATTTTCTGAGTTTCCTGAAAAGAATTTCAACTAAAAATCTTGAGATATTTGTACATTTATCCAATGAGTCCAACTCAGTTGTCTGAGAAGTAAAAGTCTTCCTCCTCATCGCTTTCGGAACTTTTGCCATCATCGCCGGGGGACATCTCAAACACAAAAGACGTGTCCTTTCCTGGACAGAGGCATCATAGATTTAAGGCAAATAAACTGGAGTTTGCTTAGTGTAAAATAAAATAAAGCCAGATGTTTGAGGTTTTAAAAATGAGCCGATTATAAATAATTTTCAAACCTTTTTCCACCTTTAATGTGACGTTTACAGACGTCTATGTGTACCAAATAAAGTTAAATCAGACAAGACGTTTCTTGTTTCAGTTCAGTTAGAATTACTAAAATAATTTCTATTTGCTAAATGCCACAAGAATGAGAGAAAGAAATGTATTTATTGATGTCATATAAGTGTACATACATTTCCTCATTATTTTGTAGCCTTGCCTCTAAACCGTATGACTTTGGTTAAATGTTTCTTTATTAATACTCTGAACTGAAATCAGGGAAACATCTAAAACGTGCCATTTACCTATATATCTACCTGGGCTGAAACAATTAATCTGACTAATTGTGACTAATCAATTATTTAAATAATTGTCAACTAATTTAGTCATTGATTAATTGTTAAATGGAAAATACAGACTCAAAAACGGTCAGTTGCTAAACCCCCCCCCCCCCCCAAAATATTTAGAGCAGTGATTAAGCCAAAGTTGTTTAAAATATAGAAACTTTTTGTTTTTATGATAAAAATATTTTTGCCTGTAAATATGTTTTAGCCAAAACTCCTCATGTGGCGTAGTTTTAGCTCCAACTAATTCAAAATCACTAAAGAAATGCAATGTTGCTGCATTTTAGGCAATAAAATGTTAATTTTCTTAGTTACAAAATAAATTTTTAGAATAATCAATGTCTAAAATAATTGTTAGTTTATTGCTGCTTTGCTTTAGGCATACAAGGCAGTAAAGGTGAAAAAAAGAATGGAAATTACTTATGATGGCATTATTTTTTATAAACAGTGAGTTTCTACAGGTTTAAGCCTACCTGTGTTAGAGCATCTTTGTACAGTTCGCTTAGTGGAAGGTGTGGGTAAGAACCTCTGAAAGATAAAAATAGGAAATAAATGTGTAATTTTATATCCTGTAAATCTCAGAAAGAAAACCTTTAATTCACTAGGAGTCAGTACCGTTTTAGAAGACGAGGTTTTGCAGACATTAAATTGATTCTTCTTCATCCTCTTCTGTAGCTGGAAGATGTACTTGTCGTCATTTTTCCTTAAGAAGTGAAAAAATAAAACGTGAGGCGCTCGTTTGTATGTACTTTCCATGTGTTTCATGTTAGAAAGCAGATGCAGAGGCCTTACGTGTTTGGAGAGCCGAGCATGCCAGGAGTTATGTGCGAACACTGAGGCGTCTTCGCCTCAGGGAAACACGATGACATCGGCGTCTGAGGCTCCAGGTCTGATATCGCAAAATCATGATCTTCACTCGAACACAAGGAGGGGATCTGAGCATCGACAGAGAAAGGAGGACAAGCTTGCTCATAATCCCTCATGCAGGGTTTCTGCAGGTTTCAACAACTCAAATTTAAGAATTTTAAAAGACTATTATGAATGAAGTTTAAGACCTTTATCACCACAGCAATTTAAAAAGAAAATTGCATATTTTATATATATATATATATATATGTATATATATATAATATATAATGGAAAACTATTGAGAAAGAACTGTTTCCATTCTCTTTTGGTTCCATGTTTTCCTAAATCTGCTTCTTCTCAGCTGAATTTTAATTTTACTTCAAAATATATAATGCAACCAAAATATACATGTTCATTTTACTATAAATGCTATCAAAAAGAGATGGACTTTAATGTACAGAAAATAGCTGTGTTGCTCCTTGGTATGCAATTGTGGAATTTAATGCCAACTGATGTTACATTTAGTGATAGTAAAATAAAATGTGAAGGACATATAAAACAATATTTTAGCAAACTCCAACAAAAAGTCCTGTGGGGGGTTCTCCGGGAGTATGGGGTACCGGGCCCTTTGATACGGGCTGTCAGGTCCCTGTATGACCGGTGTCAGAGTCTGGTCCGCATTGCCGGCAGTAAGTCGGGCTCGTTTCCGGTGAGATTTGGACTCCGCCAGGGCTGCCCTTTGTCACCGATTCTGTTCATCACTTTCATGGACAGAATTTCTAGGCGCAGCCAAGGTGTGGAGGGGATCCGATTTGGTGGCCTCAGGATCTCATCTCTGCTTTTCGCAGACGATATGGTCCTTTTGGCTTCATCAGATCGTGATCTGCAGCTCTCGCTGGAGCGGTTCGCAGCCGAGTGTGAAGCGGCCGGGATGAGGATCAGTGCCTCCAAATCCGAGGCCATGGTCTTGAGCCGGAAAAGGCTAGAGTGCCTTCTCCGGGTCAGGGGGGGTGTCCTGCCCCAAGTGGAGGAGTTCAAGTATCTCGGGATCTTGTTCACGAATGGGGGAAGAAGGGAGCGGGAGATCGACAGGCGGATTGGTGCAGCGTCTGCCGTTAAGCGGGCGTTGTACCGGTCCGTCGTGGTGAAGAGAGAGCTGAGCCAAAAAGCGAAGCTCTCGATTTACCGGTCGATCTACGTTCCCACCCTCATCTATGGTCATGAGCTTTGGGTCATGACCGAAAGAACGAGATCGCGGATACAAGCGGCCGAAATGGGTTTTCTCCGTAGGGTGGCTGGGCTCTCCCTTAGAGATAGGGTGAGAAGCTCAGTCATCCGGGAGGGACTCAGAGTAGAGCCGCTGCTCCTTCACATCGAGAGGAGCCAGTTGAGGTGGCTCGGGCATCTGGTCAGGATGCCTCCTGGACGCCTCCCTGGTGAGGTGTTCCGGGCACGTCCCACCGGGAGGAGGCCCTGGGGAAGACCCAGGACACGCTGGAGGGACTATGTCTCTCGGCTGGCCTGGGAACGCCTCGGGATTCCCCCGGAAGAGCTGGAAGAAGTGGCCGGGGAGCGGGAAGTCTGGGCCTCCCTTCTGAAGCTGCTACCCCCGCGACCCGACCTCGGATAAGCGGAAGAAGATGGATGGATGGATGGATGGATGGACTCCAAACAATTTAAGTGCCTGGTTGTGATCTGATTTATTACACCTCAGTTAATTATGTGTTTAACCTAAAATTGCATTTTGCCATGTTGTCCTCCATGTCTTTTTTGTTTGTTTTTATTTAATTTCTATAAACTGATTTAGTGATTTGATAATAGTTGTAAATCCTTCAATAAACTAAACAGTAACAACTTTGTTGAAGTGAAAATTCTTCAATAGGTAAGATCCATTAAACCTCAGACACAGTTTTCTGTGATAAGCTTTTTTTGCACAGAATACACTTAGCTTCGTATGGGTTAGCAACAGAAATGAGGCTAGCTAGCTAGCAAGGGTATATTAGCAGTTAGTTAGCGGTCACAGAACACAACAATCTCGTTCTTTTACTAGCATGCATGACCTAGAAGTCAAGCTACCTGACATGTAGCTTGACCTGACATTGTAATATCTTACAAGTGTAAGATACTGTAAGTATCACGGGGTATGATTGTGTTTATGCTGATTTTGTTTTGTATTCTCTGAAATTGTCACTGTCATTGTTGTTAATAAAGTTTGTATTTTTTAAAAAGAACGTAATGAAGACGTTAGTGTGCGACTCAAACGGTTGCCTGACGGAAAGTCCCGCAAGGAAATATGATACATAACATTTACTAAATTAAATAGTCCCGCCACGGCAAAATTTAAGAACTGTAAGTAACGTGTTTAAATTTAGGACATAGGATGATTTTAGATACACGAATTTAAAATTTCTGCGATGGATCTGCGAACTGTGCAGGGTGTACCCCGCCTCTTGACCGTTGAGACAGGCACCAGCACCAGCACCCCTCCCGACCCAACTAGGGATAAGGGTATAAGATAATGGATGAATGGAAATAAAGCCACCCGAATCAGCCGATTAAATGATGAAAACGCACCTCCATGCGTTTGTTCTGCATGTAGGCCGAGCTGAAAGCATCGTCCACTTCTTCTCCGGGCAGATTCTCCAGGAACTGCCGCACCTGCTTAATCCTCTTAAGCGTCCCGACTCTGGCAGATATCACAGGAATCTCTGGAAGAGGACACAGATTCACAGCCCGCTAAAACACCACATAAATACCTCAGAAATTCAGACACCTTCAATCACACTCAAAAACCTACATTTTCCAGACTTTTGACCTTCTTCGATGTCAAAACAAATATAGCGTCCAGGCAGCCATGTGCTGCAGCTAACAATTATTCTGATGATTAATCTGATATTTTGCAGATTTTTTGTATTAAACCATTTACTGCCTTTTAATACAAATATTATAAATTCATTAAAAGATGCAAATTATTATTTTTTTAAAAGAGAAAATAAACATTGTATTGCCTAAAATGCAACATTCCTCTAGTGAAGTTCAACTGGGTGAAGCTACAACTGTGTCACTTGATTAGTTCTGGGTGGAACATGTTTACAGACAATGGTGTTTTTATCTTAAATACAACATGTATTTAAATATTTTGTACAGTTTTGGCTTAATTACTGCTCCGAATACATTCATTTTTCTTCAGCAAATTTTTTTTTTGACCCTGCACTCCAGCTAACAATCAATCAATTACTAAATTAGTTGAGAATTATTTCAATAGTTGATTAATGGTGATTAATCGGATTAATTATTGGTATATATGTATAAAAACATGATCCCCGTGCAGTTCTTAATCATTGTAATATTGTACAGAATTATATATTGTGCAGATCTAGTTATTAGTTGTTCCAGATTGTTAGTGAGATTCATAGCGGTCCTTCCTACTGCAAAGCGTCCATATTTACCTGCAGGTTTTGCCGCCACTTCCTTCACCTTTTTGCAGTTCTTGGTGCTTTTCTTGGGACTCTGGGTGTTTCCCTGGGAGGTGTGCTGCTCGAAGCACTCTTCAGCTGAACGTGTCCCCACCATCCTCGCTACCTTCGCCCAGTAACCCATTATGTGTCTGGGATAGCAGCTCACTGCCCTGAAAAAAACACAATCAAACATCGATTATCATACAGACCTACAAGCAGAAACTGAACGCAATAGCCATTTAAAAAAAAAAAAAAATCTTAAGAGATTGCTGCTAATTATTTAGCTTTTTTGATTGATATTTTTTAAACACATATCCCTAACGTTTTACAATTTCCACTCCATCTTACACACTAAAATATGAACATGACATGCACAAAGGGAAATAGAGATGTAGATTGTGAATGCTTGGTACGTGAATTATGATCTCCAAACAAATATTGCATCAGAATAGGACTTTTCTTCCAAATTCTGGGTAAAAATATTGCAGTTCCAATGTTTTGAAGTTAATATATTAAAAAAAGAGAGAAAAAAAATCTTATGAATTTTTAATAAAGAGTACACTAATGGTTTGATTTATGAAAAATTCAGAGTAGGGTTGAAACTATTAATAGTGGTTAATTGTCAAAATAATCATCAACTAATTTAGTAACCGATTAATCATTAACGGGAGTAACAGACTCCATTTTCTGAAAAAACTTTATATTCTGAGTAGTAATTAAGCCCAAACTGACCAAAAAATATCTATAAACTTTATATTTAAGATGAAAAATCTTTTTTTTGTAAATATATTCTACCTAGAACTCCTCAAGTGTCAGTTTTAGCTTCACCTGGTTCAATCCCTGTTAAAAAATTCTCATATTAATCACCGTTTGAATCAATTACTAAATCAATTCTTCTGTGTATTAATGTTAAGTAAAACAGAAAGGGCTGAACCTTTCACATGTTGATGTTAGAAGTATTTTTTTAGTTGCAGATGTATCCTTTGCTACAAATGATTAAGCATACACTAAAAGAATGCTATCTTACAGAATTTTAGGCAATAAGATAGCATTATTCAAACAATGAATTGAATTATTTGTTTACTTTCATCTTTTAATTAGTTTCTGATACTATATAAGTGGTTATTAAAAAATCCTAATCCTCAGAATATGCCTTTTTTGGTCCTATTGATTAATCGTCAATAGGACCAATCCTAATAGGATTAGGATTTTTTAATAACCACTTATATAGTATCAGAAACTAATTAAAAGATTGAATAATTCTATCAATTATTCAATAGAATAATCGCTAACTAAAATATTTGTTAGTTGCAGCCAGAGATCAACATTTGGTGAAATAACAGTTGAATTTCACATGAAACTGCAGTGATTTCCTTTTCCCCTCAGAGCTTCATCTCATTTTTGCGTGTTTTATTAATATTCTAGGATTGTTTACGTACTCCTGCAGTTTCAGGATCTCGTCCTCCGTCCACTCGTCTCTGTCTTTCTCGAGCGGAACAACAGTGCCGGTTTTGTTTTGTTGCCGTTTCCTCCCGGGCTTCGTCGCCGGTGGTGGCGCCTTGCTACTCCTGCTCTCTTCCTTCTTCTTCTGCACCTCTTCCCTCTTTCTCGCTGCTCTGCTTTTCTTTTTCTCCTTCAGAGCTTCTGGGGACTGGCTGGAAGAAACCTCATCATCCGGCTCTGATTTGACAGAACTCGTCAAACCTTTCGCACCGCGCCCTGCATTCGCTCGTCTCCTTCTGGTGCTCCGCAACTCGTAATCGCACGACAATCGGTTTGATGCGTTATTGCAAACTGGAAGAGACTCATGAGGATTTGTGATAGTTTCTGATGTTCTTGACGGCCTGGTGGCGTTCTGTGTTTGTTTCTTTGATGACCTCTCAGGTTCACGTCGTTTCTTTGGACTGGCGTCCGAACCCGAACTTTTCTCTGCACCTGGACTCTGACGTTTGCACCTCGTTCTGCCAGAAACAGCTTTTTGATTGCTAATCATCTCGTTAGTTGAATCAGTGGTTTTCTGGTCCCGGTTAGCCTCAGCTCTGTGCAGCTTCCTGTCCACCTTTAGCCGTCTCTCTGGTACAGAGCTGCCCTCGTCTTGACTCGATTTGCGTCGCTTCAAGCCTAGAAGCAGAGGAAACATTTGTGATGAATCTTTGCACAATTCAGCGCCAATTGTTTTCCTCTGCTGACCAATTTACCGTCACTGGAGGGGAAGAGGACTTGTACCGGCTTCTTGGACGTGCTCATTAAAATATCCTGTGAGAACAAGAATATTAACAACTGAGAAACTGGACAGGAATGCAACTAGCAATTATTTTAGTTTTTGACTCATCAGATTAAAAAAAAAGCCATATAATGGAGCTTTAACAGCTCCCACCAAGCATTCCTAATAACTGTGAATTATTTTGTAAGGAAATTATGACCAGCCTTTCTTTCCAAAAATGTTTTAATTCAGATGTATTAGAATTTAAATTTGTTAGGGCTGCAACTGACAATTAGTAATATATTATTCTGGCAATTAAATAAAAAATGGGCACATTCTGAAGATTTTTTGTTTAACCGCTTGAGCCATTTTTACATTAAAAGATAAAAATAAAAAAATAATTTAAAAAAAGGAAATTAACATTTTATTGTTTAAAATTCAATAATTTACCATTCCTTTAGTGTACGCTTGATGATTTGTAGCAAAGAATCTGCAGCTCGTGAAAAGTTCAGCCCTTTCTGCTCAACTTAACATCAACACGGTGTATGGCTGATCCGTCAATTATTTTTTGGATTAACCGATTAATAATTGATTAAATGGTGCCAAAAATAAATAGTTTTTAACAGAATTTGAATTGGGTGAAGCTAAAACTGCTACTTGAGGAGTTTTGGGTAGAACATAATTTTTAAAATTATTTTAAATGCAAAATGTCTATATTTTTTTTGTAAAGTTTTGGCTTAATTACTGCTCTCAGTGTTATTTTTTAAGCAATTTGCCTTTTTTTAGTTTGTATACTCTTGGTAAAGATTAATCAATTATTAAATTAGTTGACGATTATTTCAATAATTGATTAATCCGATAAATCGTTCAGTCCCTGGATATCAGCATTGGTTCTCTCTATCAGGCCTTTCAGATCTCTCAGGTCATAGAAATAACAAAAAACAGACCGAATGATTGATTGATTATCAGTGATTGGTCATTGTCGTGTGTGCTTACAGGGCCGGTTGTCTCGTAATTCTCGTAGATGGTAACGTTCATATGAGCGTCTAGGATTACTCTTCCTCCTTTCCAGTACTTCAGAGGAGGCTTGATCACGCGGCCGCTTCGAGACACGTTGAGGGAGGAGGGAGGAGGAAGCAACTCGGCTGAAATTAGAAAATTAAAACTCAGAAACAGATCTATGTTAACACCCAGCAGCCCATCTGTTCATCTTGTTCTTACGTGTTTTTACAGATTTTCGTCTCTGCTGCCTCACAGGCTGATGCCTGGAAGGGAGCTGGGATTCATTCTTAGACAAAATGGCGGCATCCTTGTTCTTCTCTGCCTGCCTGTAGAAACAAGGTAATATTTACTCATAAAAATAAAGAAATTGATCATATGAAAATGTTGCATGGGTATAGATGTCAGAAATTAGGCGATGTTTTTCCTCTAAAACACGATCGAAAGGTCAGGGCTGAGCGGTATGGCTTAAAAATAAAATCTCAGATTTTTTCATACCAAATCCAAATTTAATCAATTTTGTTTTTGCTCAGTTTCTTTTCTTAAAAAATAATTAACAGTAAGTATTTCCAAAAAGTGACTTTTATCTCAATCGCCCCTTCTGTGAGTTGTATGAAGAAGTATCAGGGTCAGAATAAAAAATGTTGGTTTAAATACAAGAATAAAGTTATAACAATACAATCAATCTGTTGTCCAGGTTAATTACTCAGAAACTGTATTATTTTTCCCTGTGTCCGCACCAACAGCTGCCAACATTTTCTTTTTCAACCCATCAAACTACAAGTTTTACTTCAATGTAATAAAGTCAAGAATAAACACTCTGATGCCTAAACATGGATTTTCACAAGAAAACGGCATTTTCCATTTATTCTGGTTATTTTGTATGCTGATGAAAACATTTAATGGTGACAAAAAAAAACTTTGTCACCACACTGAATGTGTTATAGTTGCAGGTAAGATTCCAACAATAATCAATAACAATATAAATGGTGATAGACAAGTGATCAATATCAATAAATGTCTGGTAGAATAATAAATAATTTCACTGAACCTGATTCAGAACCACACAACTTTAGCCCCTCAAACTTTCACGGCAAAGTGAGTGGCTTCAACTCACTCTTTGGTTACCTAGCAACGGCCTGCTGGGTAACAGTTTCAAGTAACCCCCCACCCCCAGCTTTGGTTACCTAGCAACAGCCTTTTGAGTAACTGCCAAAGTAGCAGTTTAAGGTTTCGCCACCTAACTGCTTAAAAATGGAAAAACTGGAAAGGTCCCGCCACCAGTTTGACCGTATTTCAGATATCTAAAACAAAAAAACTAATTAATAACTATAAATACCGACTGATATGAAACTTTTATGTTGTGATATGTTTTTTAGCCATATTGTCAAGCCTCTTACTCTTTCGACTCCAACAGAAACGTCTCATAAATCGCCTTCCAGTTTGAAGGGAAGCCATTCACAAACTTCTTCAGGAACTTCATTGGAAAACCTGAAGGAACAAAGAGAGAGAATCAGAAAAAACACTCGCTCACTTTCTTTTCTAAAAAACAATTAAAGCGGCCATTACGATTTGGTGTTCAGTCTTACTAGAGGCGAGTTTGATGTTCATCTGTCCCTGTAGGATGTACACCCTGCCGGAGACGGTCTTCAGCACCAATCTGGAGATCCGCTCGGTGATGATGTTGCTGTTCCACTGAATGTTCTCCTCTCTAGGATGAAAAGAGAAACAAAATGGAAGCGTTCACTCTAAAATCTCACTGTTAAGGTACAAAACAAGGCTGGGCGATAAAACAATTTTATCGATTTATCAAATTTTTGGTTTTGAAGGTTAAACTTTGAGAAAATCCCAATTTTTTTCCCCCACCAATGAACTCCTTGGGTTTCCATAGTTCAGCGTAACGTCAGCACGCACAGGGCGGCCATCTTGTTTCACAGCTTCTGTTTATTTAAACTTTGAATTCAGGTCAACGCTACAACAAAATACAAGGGTCAGGCTACAATTTCATTTTTTTATTCAAAGATTAAAATCATAATATTACAAGAATAAAGTCATTTGACAGTAGAATCAAAATGATATGAGAAGAAAGTCATAATTTTACCAGAATAAAGTCATAATTTTATAAGTACTTTAACCGAAAAAATAACAAAGATTAAAATGAGGAATGCTGAGGATCTTGTGGGTTTTACAAGTTTTACAGATAAGAAAATACTAAATCTTTTAACATATCAGCAGCAAATATTACGAGTACCAGGATCTTAAACTGATGGTGCAAATAAATAATAATAAAGAATAAGAACACAAACAGAGCTGCTCACCCTGTAAAAGCTTTGTCCTTCTGGTAAAATTGCCTCTTTATTCTGCCAATATTATGAAGTTATTCTCATAATAAAACAAAAATCCTCATAGCCTGGCCTTAATACACCATTGTACACCTCACAGAAGGGTTGACTGAAAGAAATTCTACCTTTTCAAAATAGTTTCTGTCATTTGTAATTTCTTATTTTGCATAAAAAGCAAAAAAATAAAAAATTAAAATCAGATCAGGCATGAAAAAAATAGGAGATTTAATTTTTAAGCCTTATTGCCCAGCCCTGTTATGAGCGACAGACACTTACACGTGAATCCCGTCCACAAACAAACCCTTACGATTCCTCCTCAGGAACCAGTTCCTGAGATGAATCACATTCTCCTGTAAAGAAAAATAAAACACACATCTGATGATGAATAGAAACGCAACAATTGCACAGAACTGATTTGATATAATATTTGGAAAAGTAGAGCATTCAACGTTTGTGATGCTGTGTTGTCGTGTTTTCCTTAAACCCAAATAATAAAAGTTTTGTAGTATGAATAAAAATGAAATAAAGTAACAAATTATTAAGATTTCATTTCTAGGTCATGTTTTCCTTTTTTCTACAGTTTTTCTTTTAATCTCTTTTGTTTTTCTACTTTCAATTCATGTTTTACTTTTTTCCCCCAAGTTACTTTTCCTTCTTTTTATTTCCTTCATGTTTTTCTTTACCTACATTTTCTTTTCCACTCTACTTTACTGTAATTGCTATTATTTCTGTTTTATTTGACTAGTTTCTCTTCTTTTTATTTCCTTGATGTCAAATTACTTTGTCTAGTTTTTTTTTCTTTCCTTAATCTTCTTTTTCTCGTTTTTTTTAATTTTCACCCTTTTTTGAGCCTTTGAGTTTCTGCCACTTTTAGTTGCCATTTTATTAAATTTTAATTAAACAATGTGTCATTAATCAGAAAGGGAAACCAAATGTTGTTGTAAGCAGGCCTGTCATGATAACATATTTTGCTGGACTATAAATCGCCACAGAACTTATTGGAATAAATGATAATATTGTTATTTTGAGAACATTTTCAAGTGATATAATGACATAATAATGGAAAAACACATTCTCAAAGATAAATAAACTTTAAATTCTAATGAACATTTAACACTGAAGCTGGAGGCCATTTGAAATGTTCAAAATAAATAAAGAAAACAACAAATAAAATAAATGATTAAGTCTCTGTAAACATACTTGTGTTTTAAAAAAAAGGGATAGCTGAGACCAAAGCACCAAAGAGGAAAAAGAGAAAATCAAGAAATCAAGAAATTAAAATTACTCAGTTTCTCTTAATTTATCATGTGATTAATTGATTTATTGCTTATTGTGACAATAAATCAATTGTTTATTGTTTATAAATAAATACTTTTTATTTAAAAAATAAACAGTTTTTTTTAAATAAAAAGCTTATTAAAAAGCTTTTTAAATAAGCTTTTCCCTTATTTAAAAAAGAAAAAAGCTTCTTCAAAGACTTGTTGTAGATGCTGATGGCAAGAAGGAGCTCCTCTAGCAGTCTGTATTACAGCGTTTTTAAGGAAGCCTCTGACGGAAGACTCTGTTTTCCTATGACCTCCTCTCCTTCAGTTATTGAACATTAGTTTGTCTTCTGTTTCTACTTACGAGTGGGAATTTCTTCTGCTTGGGCCAAACGTTGCGTCTGAACACCGCCTCGTCTTTCTTCGGCATGGAGATTCGTGGAGTGTTGAGCACCAGCGGGTCCTCCAGTAAAACAGTAGGGGAGCGCGAAGCAGGGATCGGAGTATCCTGCGAGGTTTCTGACCGACTCTCCGGTGACTCTGCTTGGTTCTGGTTCACAGCAGTATTCATTGAGCGAACGTCCTGCATGTGCTCCATGTAATGATTTGAGGAGACATCAGTGTCGCTAGACTCCTGCAAGTTCCCTAACAGAAGAAAAAAATAATCTTTTATTTCTTTTCAATAACTCAATTTAAAAAGTGAATTTTACATGCTGTATGGATTCATTGTACACAGACTGCTGCATTTTTTTAAGGGTAATTTTGATGATTATGGTTTATGCGGGGCGTGCCGCGGTGGCGTAGCGGTTGGCGCGACCCATATTTGGAGGCCTTGAGTCCTCGACGTGGCCGTCGCGGGTTCGACTCCCATGTCTTCCCCCCCCTCCTTCCCCGTTTCCTGTCAGCCAACTATCATATAAGGGACACTAGAGCCCACAAAAAGACCCCCTAGAGGGGTAAAAAAAAAAGATTATGGTTTATGCAGTCTGTTAAAGAGAATGTTAAACAAAACCAGAGCTGAAACAAATAATCGGATTAATCGTGATCAGTCGATTATCGAAATGATCGTTAACTAATTCTGTAATAGATTAATCATTAACTAGAGCATTCAGACTTAAAAATAATTAAGCACACTCAAAGCAGTAATTAAGCACAAACTGTACAAAAATTATAAGTATTCTGCATCTAAGAGTTTTGTAAATATGTTTGACCAAAAACTCCTCAAGTGACATAGTTTTAGCTTCACCTGGTTTAGATTTCCAAATGGAATGCTATATTATTGCATTTTAGGCAATACAATATTTATTTCTTACTTAAAAAGGGGAATTGAATTACTTGTTTATTTACGTATTTTAATGTATTTCTATTATTAGATAAAATAGACTGAAGTGGTTAATGAAAAATCTGTAGAATGGGCCAATTTTCTGTCCGATTCACCATCAGAATAATCAATTTAAAAAATAATCATTAGTTGCACCTATATATAATTTTTTTAAATTAAATTATTGATATAAGGTTTCATTGATACTCTGTTGCACGTTATGGCTGTGGACTCAGGACTCGTACGTACTCTCGTTCCCTGCAAAGAAATCCCTTCTGCTGCAGGTTTCCATCTGCTGACGTTCCCTTCTTCTTTCCCTTTCCTTCATCACAGCAAACATCTTGGCGGGAGACATTCTGGGGCGTGTATCCAGAATAACAGCTGGACCTGTTCAGAACAAGGAAAAACAACATTATTTGTTTTCATCCGAGTCATAATAAAAAGCTGAAATTATGGTATTGTTATGCAATAAATCAATTAGTCAAATGACAAATTAAAACAAGCTCAAGCTTCTGCTCTTTTTTTTCTTTCTACCAAAGTCTGGATGATAAAGCTCTTCACTCTGGCCTGAACTTGCCCTCTTTTGCTTACAGAGACTTCATAATTCATTTTATTTGTTGTTGTTTTTATTTATTTAGGGTATTTAAGACCATTTTCAAGTAATATATTAGTAATAATAGCATAAGAATGCAAGTTCACTCTGCAATTACAAAAAAGCTGTAGTTTTGTAAATAACACTTAAAACCGGAACGGGACGATATTTTAAATAAAACACAACAAACAAAAACAATAAACAAAATGAAAATAAAAACCACACACCACCAAAACAATAAATAAAATGGATTATGAAGTCTCTGTAAACAGAACTGCCCTTCAAAAAATATTAATAATTAGAATGGAAACTAGTGAGCTTATTAATTTATGATGCAATTAATAGGCCAGTACCAATAACCAATAAATCAATTAATCACATGATATATTAAAACGAGCTCAATAATTTCCATTTGCATCATTTATCATTTTTCTCTCTTTCTATCAAAAACTGGACGATAAAAGTCTTCAGTGTGGTGCTTTAGTCTCAACTAACTCCTTTTGTTGAAAGACTATTTTGTTTACAGAGACCTCCTAATTAATTTTATTTGATGTTTTGTTTATTTAGTTTGGATATTTAAAATGTCTTGCAGTTCCAGTGTTAAATGTTAGTTAGAATTTAAAATGTGTTGATCTTTCAGAATGTGTTCTTGCATTTTTATGACATAACCGCCATTAAGTTAAGTGAAAATAGTACCAAAACAACAATATTATCGTTTATTGCAATAATTCTGGGACAATTTATTGTCTAGCGAAATGTGTTATTGTGACAGGCATAGACTTAGACTGACTTTATTGTCATTTTGCATGCACAGGGTGTATACAGAACGAAATTTCGTTGCATACGGCTCAGAACAATGTTTGAGGTTCCAATGTTATGAGGTTACTCCAGAATAAAATAAAATACAATATAAAATATAAATGTAAATATAAATATAAAATATAAAGTGCAGGAATGACAGTAAAATAGAAGTTATTTAGCTCTGTATATGTGCAAGGTATGAAGTGGAGACCAGGCATGGGGAATAACTCACGTTTGAGTCCACTGGATCCTGGTTCTTTTGGTTCTGGGAATATTTTAAGATTACCCCAAACCGGTCTGCAGGGGTTGCTCTTAACGCTGTCCCCAAAGGCAGCAGGTCTTCTCCTGGCTTTTGGTGGATCTGAGTCCTCGGTGTCATTCAGATCCCGTTTCCTCTTCCTCAGCCTGTTCTTTATGGGGGAAAAGCCGCAGCATGGAGATCTGGGATTGAGAGAACGAGCTTCCATACTGAACTCACTCCTCCCGCAAATCCCTGCGGGTTGGATCCTACTGAAATCATCTGGGCTCTGATCTCTGAAGACCCCTGACGGGAGTTGGGACACAGATGTGGACTCCATCAGGACTCTGTTTCTCCGTGTGAACCCACGAAATCTGTCTTTAAGTGGGGATACTTGCTGCAGAGGGACGCGGCTAATCGGATAGTCGACTGTTTCCTCGGGGCTGGACATCGGCGACAGAGTTACCGCCTGCGCTGGAGTTTGACAGGAAGCAAACCTGTTCTTCTCCGTCATCTTTTCGGACCAGCAGAACCCCGCGGGGTCCCGGTTAAATCCCGGTCCATCGGCCCTGCTGACACCCCCTGCTTTGACTCCATGTCCGTATTGCTCTCCAACCTGCCGCATCAGCTCCTTGTCGCCCTCCGCCTCTTTCTGAACTTTAGCTTTCAGCCTCGCAAAAATCTTCGCGGGAGACTGAAAGCTGGGATCTTTGCGTTGCAATAAATGACAAAACGCCATAATCCTGCGGGATTAATCTAATAGATTATTGAACAAAATCAGATACATTAGCTAACAGTTAGCCCGCTAAAGCGCAATTTTCAAAAGACATTAGCCCCACCCTCTTTGACAAAGTTCCGGTGACGCGTTGTAATGCTGCGTTCCAGTTCTACTCGGAACTGGGAAATTCCGAAAAATCAACTGTAACGCCATCTGTGAAACTGGGAGCGATTCGTGCAACCAGCTACGACTTATAAGACTGATTGCGGGTTTCAGTAGCATCAACCGTAATACGACGTGGTGGAAACCTGTCTATTTTACAAGGCACACATGTAAAAGTCCGTCTAAAATCAATGTTACAGGTAGCGCCTCCAACTCTAAACTGAACAAACTAAAATCGGTGTTTACCCATGGAAAGTAACGCTTGAGAATACGTTTGTAAGAGGTACCGCAAACAATGTGTAGCCATCTTAAAATTCGGACTTCTTCGCGAATTCCGACGTAATTTGAACGGAGCATTACAACAAAACGTCTCTGCGTCATACTCATCCTATTTTTTCCTAAATGAGACTATATAATTTAATTCATATTTAATTTAAAAAATTTGTTTACAAGAAATTTGTTTTAGTGTCTTTGGTTCAAACATAATTATTCTGAATAAAGTTTGTAAAAGAGAGACAAAATGCAGTTGTTTATTTATTCCTGTAGAGGGCAGTAGAACGCGCAGCCGCGTTTATTCGACAACACAAGGAAAAGCCTTTAATATCCGGGGTAAGATTCCTGCTATTCTAGTAGTGAGTCGCTGAGAGTCATTCAGAGTTGAGGCAGATCTAAAGGAAAAGTGTTTTTTCAAAGTTATTCCTGTGACGCCGATCTTTTTATTTGTCCTGAGTAACTTTTTGTTTTAGGATAGAAAGTGTGCTTAGTTGTGGAAAGTGCTGAGCTGTGACTGAGTGATGCAACATGGCAGCAACTGGCAGGTTTCTGTCAGCTGTTATTAGGATCCACGGCCGTGGAACGGACACTGTGGGACAGAGGACACTCTCTTATCTGCCCTCTGTCCTGATCAGAAAAGAACCAGAGACAAACCCACGGTTTAAACGCCCAGGATCGGATGGACGCAGCAGCCTCGACCAGAGAGCTTCAGCCTGGAAGGAAGAAGGCGGTCGGTCAGGCAGCTCTGCCCGGCCCAAGTCTCTCTTTGTGGGGCTGGGACTCTGCGGAGCGGCGCTACTGGACCGCTTGAGGGAGGATCAGGTGGACTCAGAGGGACCTTCAGGATCCAGCAGCTTTTTAAGACTCTTTCTGCCCTCGGCTCAGTGCGCCTCTCCGTTTAGACCCGACAGTCCCCGCTTCAGATACAACTTCATAGCTGATGTGGTGGAAAAATCCACTCCAGCTGTGGTGTACATCGAGATCGTGGGCAGGTGAGTGGGCCTGAATAATCCGATTTTAAGGGTCGCGATTCGATTCAGAAACGATTTTCGATTCAGAAACGATTTTCGATTCAGAAACGATTCTCTGGGCAGTTCCTATTCAACTGCCCAGAGAATCTAATTATATTATGTGAATGACAAGAGGAAAACACATAAATATATTCAAACATATATTTACAGAGGTGAGTAAAGTACCCAAAAATTGTACTCAAGTAAGAGTAGCACTACTTCAACATATTTTTACTCAATTAAAAGTAAAAAGTAACCATCCAAAAAATTATTCAAGAAAGAGTAAAAAAGTATTTGGTAAAAACTCTACTCAAGTACTGAGTAACTGATAAAATGATCAATCATCTAATATTTAAACATTACATAATCAATTGGAACAAAATGTGAATTTAAGTCGAAAGTTTTTGTACTTTTAGGACCAGAATGACAATAATTCATACAAGTGACAAAAAATAATGAAATCAGGCAAAACAAAATCTTTCCAAATCAGTTTCTTTCAACGTGGGCTGAAAGCAGCTTCTGCTTTTTTTTTTCTTTTTTTTCCCCAGAAATCCGTTTTCAGGAAGAGAAATCCCGGTGTCGAACGGCTCGGGTTTCATCATCAGCAGCGATGGCCTGATCATCACCAACGCTCACGTCGTGGCCAACAAGAGAGGCGTCAGAGTGAAGCTGACCAACGGCGACACGTACAACGCCACGGTGCAGGACATCGATCCCGGCGCAGACATCGCCACCATTAAAATCACTTCAACTGTAAGGGAAGAGTGAAATTATGTGCAGTGTAGCACTAACAACAAAGTCATTTAGCTTTGATTTTTCTGCTACAAACGGCCATTAACAATTATTTTAGTAATGATTAATCAGATTTTTAAAAACTTATCAAACCACTTGAGCCTTTTTTTACACAGTATTTAAGAAATACATTAAAAGATGCAAATAATTCAATTTCATTTAATTTAATTTCCCTTTGGGATCAATAAAGTATTTTTTAATTACTTTTTAAAAATCAGAAACTAAATTAATGAAATAGCATTCCTTTGGTGAACACTTAATCATTCGTAGCAATGGATAGCAAAAAGATTTATTTTTTTTAAAGAACTTGAACCTGATGAAGCAAAAAACACCAGTTAGAGTTCTGGGTGGAACATATTTACAGACAAAGACGTTTTTTCATCTTCAATGCAAAATGTATTTATTTTTTGTACAGTTTTGACTTTGTTACTGCTCTGCTCGGGTTGTTGTTTCTGCAAACACCTATTTTTACAATCTGTATCCTTCAGCTAATGATTGAAAACTAAATTATTTGATAATTATTTCAGTAATCGATTAATCACAATTAATTGGATTTAATCGTTTCAGCTCTAAACAAAACATTATTAAAGCTTTTCTCCGCCTCTTTTGTGTATTTTTTTCACTCACGTGAGCAGAAACCTTTCCCCACGCTCAAACTGGGTCAGTCGTCGGAGGTTCGTCAAGGAGAGTTCGTGGTTGCTATGGGGAGTCCGTTTGCTCTCCGGAACACGATCACCTCAGGGATCGTCAGCTCGGCGCAGAGAGGAAGCCAGGAGCTGGGCCTGTCCAACTCCAACATGGATTACATACAGACAGACGCGACCATCGACGTGAGTGGTTTCAGTATTTATGCTCTTCATTTAGACGTTTTGATTGGCCGTTTCACTACAGCGCCGTATTAGAGCCGTAGATGGAGAAAAAAGAAAAGGGAGGGTAAATTTCCACCAAAAACACTTTTAACATTTTGTAGCAAAAACTCAGAAATTCTGAGATTAATCTTAGAAATCTTCTAAAAAAACAAACAAGGACATTTCTGAGCTAGAAAAGCTGAAACGTTTTCTAGAAAAAATTCTGAGATTAATCTTAGAAATTTTCTAGAAAAAAAACAAGAACATTTCTGAGCTTAAAAAGTTGTAAATCTACTGAGATTAATCTCAGAAAATTTCTAGAAACACAAGAAAATTTAGTTACTAAAATAAAAAAATATCAAGATTTTTCCCCCCAATTTTCTGAGACTTATTTCTAGCAAATGGTTTGACTTTTCAAACTCAGACATGTCTGAGGCTAATCTCAAAGTAGATTTTTTTCTAGCAAATTTTTTAAAAAGTTTTTTTGCCATGCCCTAATTCGCGTTTGTATTTCGCCGCTTCATCAATCAATTTGTTCCTTTTCTTGCTGTTGAACTCATAGGAACTGGCAGCCTTTTCTATGTTTGTACCAGCTTTAATAAGCAGAAATGTAAAAATGTTTTCTATTATTCATCTTCCACATGTTAGCAGTTTCTGATCTGACTCAGGTTTTTTCTGTACTTCACGTCACATCTGACCCATTTCTTTTTTTGTGTGTTTATTTTAGTTTGGAAATTCTGGAGGTCCTTTGATTAATCTGGTGAGTCGCAGTTTCTGTTTAAGTATTTGTCACATTCAGGACTGAGATTTTATTTTGTTTTTTTTGCAAATATAAAGTCATAATGTTGCTTGAATGTAACAAGAATAAAGTCTGAGTAATAGAGAATGAAATTGTACTTTTATGAAAACTCCAAATTAATTATCTAACCTTCTTTCTCATAAACAACTTTTTTCCTGTAATTTTAAGACATTTTTATGGTAAAATTGCATCTTTATTCTGCTAATATCATGGCTATATTCCTGTAATTAAATAAAAATTCTCATAGCCTGGCCCTAATACTACGTTATACAATTCACATAAAGAATGATTGTAATTAACACCACTTTTTGAAAATATTTTTTGTAATTTATCATGATAATAGTAAAAAAGTCACATTTTTTATAGCCCTTTTTTTGGACACTATTGCTTTAAAAGAGGAAAAATAAATTATTCTCTATATATAAAAATTATAAAAGGATTTGATAAAAAAAACATAAAACTATTAAAACATAATTTAACTTAATAATTTTTCTTCAGGATGGGGAAGTAATCGGCATAAACACCATGAAGGTCACTGCAGGAATCTCATTCGCTATCCCGTCTGATCGGGTGAAACTTTTTCTGAATCAAGCAGCTAAAAAAAAAAGTAAGAAAACTAAACTAAAACAATGTTTCCGTAAAAACAGTACAACAACCTCCAGCTGTTTATTGATTCCCTTTCTGGTATTTCAGCCTCTAAGGTTGGTGACTTGAGTGTGAAGCCTCGGTACATCGGTGTCATGATGCTAACGCTAACACCAAGGTAAAACCATCGTTATCATTAACATCCTGCAGTGATAAACTTGTCTAAGCCTTATTTTCTGTTTCCAGCATCATTGCGGAGCTGAAGATGAGAGACTCGTCTTTTCCCAACGTCAACCATGGCATTCTGATCCACAAAGTCATCCCCAGCTCACCAGCCAGCAGGTACACTTACTGACGGTGGAAAAACTGTCCCCAATGACTTTGCTCTCGTTGTTGGAGAGAGCTACCCCAGCCGGGATAGCCTTGTCTTTGGGAACAGCCACCAACACGCCACTGGTTGGGGTTTCAGATTTGTTTCTCTCTGTTAAATGAGCTTCCTCATTTGTGGAACATTGGAGCTCAAAAACGACAGAAACTTTACAATTCAGACAGAAAAATAGGCTGAACTTTGCAGACTAAAATCTCATCATTTAATAAGTTTGTGCGTAAAACATGAACATATTTTGTATGATTATATTCTGATTTAACAAAAAATGGTATTTATTCAGATTAATTTTTAAATGATAGTAAAAGGTGTGACCAATACAGAGTATTAGGGCCATACTAAGAAAGAATAAGCCATATTGCCAGAATAAAGTAATATTATAACTTTATTCTCGTAATACTACTTTATTCTTTATTTCTCATATAACTTTATTCTCATAATTCTATGTTTGTAAATCATTAACCTGTAAAGCAGTACAAAGAGTTTGAATAAATCAAACCAGAACTCAAAATATGATGCTTTACTTCTTCCTCAGATGGTGAGGAAAATCTCCAACATGTTTCCTATATAATGAAACCAAGTTAAAGTTGTAAGTGTGCAATAAATAAAGGTGTTTCTGCTGCATTTATTTCAGAGCTGGGATGCTGCCAGGAGACATCGTGTTGGAGATCAACGGGGTCATGGTGAACACCTCTGAGGAGATCTACAAGGCCGTCAGGAGCAGCGACACCATCAACATGGTGGTACAGAGAGGAAACCAGCTCTATAAACTCCAAGTCACGCCTGAATACATCGAGTGACGACGACTGACGCTCGCTGGTGGCCCAACATTTGCCAGGGAGAAAACTGTGAAACTTGATGTATTAATGTGAATATTTTTATTCATATAGAATGAAAGTTGAAATGTGGACATATTTTAGCAGCTTTACTGTTAATTTCAAAGATTCCTGGGTTTTCCTGCTGATTTGAACATTTGTAAATCATGGACAGTTTGTAAAATAAAAGACTGAAAACAGCTTTTTATTTTATTAAAGCCATTTATTGTTAAACAGCAAAAACAAAGCATGAGAGACTCAACACTATGGCAAAGAAGAATGGTATTTAAACTACCATTCAACAGAGCAAATAAGCCTGTCTGGTCACAACTGTTGCTATGACGACAATGATTACACAAGGAAAGAAAAACAGGAAAAATCGCACCTAATCGAACTGCTTTGAGTTCCTCAGACTCGGCAATAAAACATGAAGTCTGTTCATGTTGGAGAAAAAAATAATCCCGATACTGCATGAGGGAAATATGTGAAAAAAGTGAGTAAAATTTAAATTTCCCTGTCATATGTACAGCAACACACACTTACAGTAAAGTAATAAAGTGACATGTACTGCTACACAGTTAATGTAATTAGCTCACAGACAGCTATTAAAATGGAGAGAACATTCAAACCAGTTAAGGTTCAGATACGATCACACTGCAAAAACTATACTTAAGTATTTTTTGCAAATATCTTAGTACGCTTAAATTAAGAAAATTAACTTACAAATAACTTTTCATCAAGACGAAAGAGCTTGTTTTAATTCTACTACATAATATTGATGAAAAAGTACTTAAGAAAAGCAGATTATTTCACTTATAACATGGAGAAAATCTCTTGTAATAAGTGAAATAATCTGCCAATGAAACTAGTAATTTGTATCAATATTAAGAGATTAAATTAAAAAGATTTCCTATATCTTGCTGAACATTTACTTGCAAGTTAGTACACTTGAAATAAGACAAAACTAAGATGTTTACACTAAAACTGAGACCAAAAATACTTTGATTTTGTGTTTTTGCAGTGCAGACTTGAGGACTAAAGACGTCAGTTTGGTACTACAACATACAAGTATGGGAAGAAAAAAACAAACATATTCCATTAGATCTACGTCTACTTTAAAAAGGCTTAATATATATTGCTGGTAATATTTTTTCTTTTTAAGAAAATATAAGTTGTGCGACTGAAGCTTACAATACACTGCTGGCAGTAACGCCAGGCTCTGTGGTGACCCGCTGGAGAGGGGTCATCAGTGAAGGCGCCATGTGTGGAGAGACTCCCCGGAGGAGGAGGAAGAGGAGAGGAGGAAGAAATGAGAGCGAGTTGACGTCTGACAATCCCTCGAACTGAAACCAAGATGCTGCTGTCGCCGTGGAATGCTGCAAAAATCACATAAGGTGCACAAACAGCAGCCGGACTAAAGTCAAACTCCAACAGATACATAAATAAATGGCAGTGGGGGTCAAAGGGCAAAAAGAAGAGTCACAATGTGAGGGCATAATTGTAGTGTCCAGTCTAGTCCAGAAGTGGAGTCCTGACTCAGATGACGTGGTCCAGAGCGCGCAGAAGCTCCTCCCCCTGCAGCAGGTACTGGCGGCCCTGCAAGGGGGCGTTCACCTCGCAGTCGTAGCTGGTGAGCTGCGGCAGCGAGACGAGTGAGCCGCCGCCGTCCGAGGTGGTGCCCAGCAGTCGGCTGGCCAGATCTGGACCGACCGGAGAGAGTCCCGTTAACAACTACTCTCACGATTAATCAACTATTCTGACAATTTGATGATTAATCGGCTATTGCGACGATTAGTCAACTATTCTGACAATTCATTCAGTGATTAATTGATTGTTCTCACTATTAATAAACTGTTCTGACAATTAATTGACTAAATTGACAATCTACACTTCTGACAATCGACTATTCTGATGATCTATTATCTGACGTTTAATTGGATTAGAAAATAGGCACATTCCACAAATTTTTCTTTAACCACTTAAGTCTTTTTACAAAATATTTCAAAATTTTTAACAGTAGAGATGCACCAATACATTTTTTAACTCCCGATACCGATATCTGAGGTTTAGTATCGGCTACTACCTAAAAACATTAGTCAGACATAAATGTACTGAATTACAAATTTATTTGACAACTCTGCACCGGTACACCAATAGCTTCCCAAGTTTGGTCAAACATGTAAAAACAGCTTTTATTTGTTCAGTTGGTGCAATTAGGAGCATAACAGCCAAAGTAAAATAAATATTAAGAAACAGACAAAAACAATCAGTCGACTAACTTGGTCAAATATAAAACTGAACTCCAACAAATTTTCTTCCAATTGGTTCAGAAAGCATAGTTAGGAATCCTAAATACAATTTGAAATAAGTAATGCATGAAATTGTGTAGAGCACCGCATAGAAATATACTGATTAGATTTGCCTTTATGTGTCGAGCACATTGTCTGATCTAGAATTTTTTTTAATATTGTGACCAATACGCATATTTAAATTGGATCGGTGCATCGCAAATTAAAAGATAAATAAATAATTCAATTCATTTTTTAAATTAAAAAACATTTTAGTGCTTAAATGCAACAAGTGAGTGAAATTGGACCAGGTGAAACTGAAACGAGGCCAATCGAGAAATTTTTGGCAAAACATATTTTCAGACAAACGTCTTAAATGCAAAATGTATAAATGTTTTTGTTTAATTACTGCTACTGATGTTTTGTTTATTCATCAAATGGCTTTTTGAGTCTTTATACTCCAGTTAATGATTATTAAATTATTTTTTTTTAATCACCGTCTTTTTATTGAGTTTTTTCCTTTAACACATACAATTTGTGAATACGAAGAAGTGTATCTAGTTAAAGTGTATCTAACACATACATAAAATAATACACACAGAGAAAATAATCCCTCCAAAGTAATCCCATTTAGCCCACCCAGGTCACTGCCCAGTAGGTCCACCCACTACATTCCTATCCCTGACAGGAATGGAACACATCTTAATAAAATTAATTAACTTAATTAATCTGGAGCATTATTGTATGTTTTGAAATGAGTCAAGAAAGGCTCCCCATGTTTTTTCAAATTTACCAGTTGCGTGTTGAAGAGAACATCTAATCCGTTCCAGTTTCAAACACGACATGAGGTCACAAAGCCACTGCTTGTGAGTTGGAGGAGCAGCACCCTTCCACCTGGTCAGAACTGTTCGCCTCGCTATCAGTGAGCAAAATGCCAGGGCCCGTCGTTTAGAGGCTGGTAAAGGCAACCCCTCACCACTGAGCCCAAAGAGAGCCAAGAAGGGGCCAGGTGTTACCACCACCCCGGCCAACCCGGACATCGTACGAAAAACATCTGTCCAGAACTGACCAAGAGCGGGGCAGGACTAGTACATATGAACTAGTGTGGCTACGCTAGTTTTACATTTGTCGCAGTATGGGGTGACTTCTGGATAGAAACGAGACAGTTTGCTTTTGGAGAGATGGGCTCTATGTACTATTTTGAACTGAATGAGACAATGGCGCGCACACAGAGATGTTGTATTCACCAGTTTAAGTATAGAGTCCCATGTCTCATCCAGTATAGTCATATTCAGATCTTCTTCCCATGCAGTTTTAAGTTCAGGTGAGGAGGACCCTTTTGTACTCAACATTTTATTATAAAGCCATGAAACCAGCCCTTTACGAGTTGGGTTCAACAATAGAATGGTTTCCAGCAGTGTATGCTCTGGTGGAGAAGCTGAGCCTGATAAGTGAGACTGAATAAAGTTTCTGGTTTGCAAATATCTAAAAAAATGGGACTTAGGTAAACCAAAAGTGAGCTTCTCCCAATAGGTAATAAAGCCAATATGTCAGATTTAGCCAATCTACCGTTCAGAATTGAAAGACAAAAATTCACATACCTTGGTATCACAGTGACAAAAAAACATAAAAACCTGTTCAAAGAGAATCTGATTCAACTGTTGAACCAAGTGAAGGGATCCCTCACAAAGTGGACACCCTTTTCCATGTCCCTTGTGGGACGTATCAACTCAATTAAAATGAATATACTACCCAAATTTTTATACCTCTTTCAGGCATTACCCATTTTTATTCCCAATACTTTTTTTAATGAGCTAGACTCAACTCTCTCGTCTTTTATTTGGCAGGGTAAACGCCCAAGGCTTAATAAAGTACAACTCCAAAAACCTAAACAACTGGGGGGATTTGCCTCCCCCAATTTCCGGTTTTATTATTGGGCCGCCAACCTTAGATGCTCAGTGTTTTGGTATTTCTACTACAACCTGGGTGACTGTCCTGACTGGGTGGCTATGGAGCTACGCAGTGGTAACAATATATCCATCCCTGCCTTGCTTTGTTCCCCACTTTCACTCGCTTCATTTAACGCCATTTCAAACCCTGTAGTGAAACACTCGCTGAAAATATGGGGCCAATTTAGGAAATACTTTAAACTTCATGACTTCTCCCTCCTGAGTCCAATTGCACTTAACCATTTTTTCAAACCATCTGTTCAGGATGGGGTGTTCCTAGAGTGGCACCGGAGGGGGCTTACTTATTTTAAGGACCTTTTTATAGAGAAGAATTTGGCATCCTTCGAGGAACTCAGCACTAAATATGGTGAGGATCTGAAATCTGAGTTCAGGTCTTCTGTCAACATGCTGAGCTCCAAGCTGGACCAGGTGCGGCAGGCCCTGGAGGAACAGGCAGAGCGTATCTCCTCCTTGGAGCTCGCAACAGAGGATCTGGGCCAGCGAGTGGCCAGCCTCGAAGACTCATGTGCTGCTCTCCGTGAAGACAACGCTAAGCTAAAAGATAAAGTGATTGACCTGGAGAGCCGCAGCAGGCGGCAGAATATTCGCATCCTCGGTCTGCCCGAAGACACTGAAAGTGGGCGCCCTACTCAGTTTTTTTCCAACCTTCTCTGTGAGCTATTTGGAAAAGAGGTGCTCCCATCTCCACCAGAGCTCGATAGAGCGCACCGTTCTCTGGCAGCCAAACGGCCCGCAGGACGTCCTCCCCGCCCGGTGATCCTTCGCCTGCATCGATACCTAACCAAAGATCTAATCATTCGAGAAGCCAGGAAGAGAGGGAAGCTCGACTACAAAGGTGCGTCTCTTCGTATTGTGGAGGACTACAGCCCAGACGTCCTGGCCCAGCGCGCAGAGTATAAGGACACCATGGCGGAGCTCTACAAGCGGGGCTTGAAGCCGGCTCTTCTCTTCCCAGCCCGTCTTCGCATTACGCAACCCAGCGGTGCCAGAAAATTTCTAGGTTCTGTGGAAGAGGCTCAACAGTTCATCAAGAAGAGGCTTCCAAAACCACAGGAGGACCAATGAAGGAGCAACGTTTTGCCGAGGGCTTTTTTCAGAAACACAGACGGGCTGCTTTTCCTCGGGGCGCAGTAGGTACTGTAAATATAGACTTATGTCATATTTCCCTATTTCCAATAGACTTTTTCTGGCCATCCTTTTGGTTGGTATTGGACTTAATGAATGGAAGGGTAGCTCTGTCATTCTATTTCTTGTGGTTGCCTCAATTTTTATTGTAATACTACTTTCCTACCTATGGTGTTTATGACAGCCAGTAAACTATATCTCAAAATCAATATCAATGTGGGGGGTCTATATCTACTTCATACCCACTAGGGGCAGTGGTTAGTTTGCTATAGATAGTTCTGGGTTTTTTTATTCCGAGGTTGTTGGTTACTGGAAGATTGGATCTCTGAGAATGTTCATTTTGAAGAGCTTGCTGCCACATTGTTGTTTTTTTGTTTGGCAGCTGTTTATGTTTGGGGGGGGGGTTTGGGGGAAGGCTAAGGTCACGGCCAGGGGTCCCGCAGGGTACTGTAACTTTTCTTCACCTCTTTTGTTTCAATCTCTGCCTACCACACTGCTATCGTACTTATCAAAGTAGGATAACACGCACACTCTGAAATCGTATGAGTCAGCATTTAAATTTTTTAAGTTGGAATGTCAAAGGCTTAAACCACCCAGTGAAGAGAAGGAAGGTTTTTTCCCATATTAAACGTTTTAATACAGATGTGGCGTTTCTGCAGGAGACTCACATCAGGAGCTTGGACGGGGGTCGTCTCCTGGCTTGTTGGAAGGGACAATGTTTTCACTCCCATTTTCAGGTTAAGGCACGAGGGGTTTCAATACTGATCAGCCAGAATACTCCGTTTGAGGCTGATAATGTGGTGGCTGACAAACACGGCAGGTTTATTATTGTAAGTGGGAAACTGCACGGCACTCTGGTCGCCTTGGTCAATGTTTATGCTCCTAATACAGATGATGAGAATTTTTTTAAACAACTATTCTCTTTCCTACCTGACCTCAATAAATACTCACTGGTCCTGGGGGGGGATTTTAACTGTTGGCTGAACCCAACTTTGGACCGCTCATCCCTTAAAAGTAATGCCATAAGCAAATCTGCATCAGTCATCCAAACTTTTCTATCTGAGTACGGGCTGTGTGATGTGTGGCGTACTTTAAATCCTGACAAGAGGGAGTACTCATACTTTTCACATGTACACAAAACTTACTCAAGAATTGATTATTTTATTGTAGATTCTAAATGGTTGCAGCAGATCCGTTCCTGTGACTATCATAGCATAGTTATCTCAGACCACGCCCCACTCACTTTGTCCATGTCCCTTCCTCACTTCCCTTTAAGAACTGGACCATGGCGTTTCAATTCAACCCTATTGTCTGATGAAAACTTTGTGAAGTTTATTCAGGATGAGATACGTTTCTTTTTTGCCACTAACTCCTCCCATGAGACCTCCAGCCTTGTGGTATGGGATGCTTTTAAGGCCTACATTAGAGGCCAGATTATTGCCTACTCAGCCAAAATTAAAAAACAGGCCACCTATGAACAGAACAACCTAATTCAACAAATCAAAGAGGTTGATATAAAATATGCTCTGAATCAGTGTCCTGAACTGTTTAAAAGGCGTGTTGAACTTAAAACAAGGCTTGACCTCTTGACAACACACTCAGCTGAACGCCTGCTTTTACACAGCAAATCCAAATTTTATGTGCATGGCGATAAACCTGATAAACTATTAGCGACCATGCTCAAGGGCTCTAGGGCAAGGCAAAATATCTCTAGAATTCGAAAACAAGATGGCAGTATAGTCACGGATTACAAACAAATTAATGATGTATTCAGGGACTTCTACGAGGAGCTCTACAGCTCACAATCACAGACCAATTCCAACAGGACTGTTGATTTCCTGGCTAAACTTCACATTCCTGTTATTTCACCAGAACTTAAGAACAAGTGAGGTTCAGCTTATACCCAGAAATCGGACCAAATTGGCTAAATATATCGAGAGCAAAAGGCAATGAGGTTGATGGTTTGGAAACAAAAAGTAAAAGGTCATCTGCATAAAGCGACACTTTATGTTCCATATCATTCCTCCAGATGCCGGAAATCTCTTTACTGGTTTTAAGTGCAATGGCGAGGGGCTCTATGGCCAGATCAAAAAGTAGGGGACTAAGAGGGCAGCCCTGACGGGTGCCTCTTTGTAATTTAAAAGGTTTTGAGGTCTGAAAATTGGTACGAACCGTGGCAGATGGTTGCTGGTATAATAGTTTAATCCATAAAATGAAGTTTCCTCCAAAGCCAAATCTGCTAAGGACCGCAAAAAGATAGTCAAACTCAACCCGGTCAAAGGCTTTTTCAGCGTCCAGAGAGACAACACACTCATCTGAATCTGAGGCGCTGGAATAGATGATATTAAGCAGCCTTCTAACATTGAAATATGAGTGCCGACCTTTAATGAAGCCTGTTTGGTCTTTTGAAATAACCGATGGTAAAACAGTTTCAAGTCTACGGGCAAGAATTTTGGCTAAGATTTTGACATCTGTATTTAGGAGAGAGATAGGTCTGTATGAGGTGCATTCCACTGGATCTTTGCCCTTTTTTGAAATAAGTGTGATGCAAGCTTCATAAAATGACTGAGGAAGGGACCCTTGTTTAAAACAGTCAGTAAGGGTGGAGCTGAGCTCCACAGAGAGTAAGTCTGAGAATTGTTTGAAAAATTCAGAGGGGAGACCATCCGGTCCCGGGCATTTGCCAGACTGCATTGAGACTACTGCTAGGGAGACTTCTGCCTGGGAGATGGGTTCATCTAACCATGCTGCTGAAAAAGTGCGGTGATAGCATCTAGCGTTAAGCTAGCGTCCTCCTTCTTACTTCCTTTCGCGCTCTTACAGGCCATCTCTAGTGCGTAAATAATTAAAAATACTTGCCAAGATGTTTTTTGTATTGATAGGTGGCGTAGAATTAGTTTTCTGTGGGGTGAATTTAGTTAAAAGTCTGGATTTTTCCGGAGCAGTCCGTTGCTACGTCTACCCTGCCCGCATGGCAAACCGGAAGTCATGATTATTAAATTATTTGACAATTATTTCAATAATCGATTCATAACGATTAATTGTTTCAGCCTTAATGGTTTCCATGTTGCTCACCTGAAGGCAGAAGAAGAATGGTCCTGGTTGCTCCCTGCTCCGTCGCCTTCAGCTTTTTGCCCTTCTCAGGCTGCTCTTGGGTCAAAGATCCCTGAAGACGACAAACATTTAAAGTTTAAACACCATCCTGTAAAAATGAAGCTCGTTAAATCAACTCCCTGACCAACCTGTTCAATGATCTCCTTCAGTTCGCTCAGCTTTCTTTTCCGCTGGATGTTCTGAGCAGCCAGGTTTCTGAGAGGAACCTCTTTCTCCGGCTGTGCGACCCTGAAGTACAACAATATCAGCTGTTACCATGGTTCCTGACTGCTGTCTCAGAGCTGTGATTTTAAAACTACGTTTCCCAGAATTCCCAGTTCCCATTAGTACAAATATTTTTCCACAGAAGCTGGGCTTTAAATATTGATTTAGCAAAAAGTGACTGTAAAGGAATGGAGAGAGACGTGGTCAAATGAATGGATGAATGAACTGATGGACAGTCAGATGAATGGATTCTAGACGATACGGCTTGAAAATAAAATCTCTGATCTTTTCATACCACATCCAATTTTAATCATTTTTTTTCTCACTTTTCTAAAATAATAATAATAATAATGACAAATGTCAGAAAATATTTTCAAAAAGAAGCTTTTACTTCAATCATCCTTTTTCTGAGTTATTCAACAAACATTATGGCCAGGCTACGAGAATTTCTGTTTAATTAGAGGAATATGGTCATAATATTTAAATAAAGAGAGAATCTTACCAGAAAAAGTCTTAAAATTACAAAAAAAAAAAAAAATAGTTTTAATGAGAAAAAAGCTTGAATTTTAATTTTTGTGTTGAAGTGTTGCATGAAATTACTGCTATTCTCCTAATATTACAACTTTATTCTGTGACTACTAAAACTTTTGTTCTTGTATTATTTCAAATTTATGGTCTTTTGACTATTCTCGTATTAATATGTCTGTGTTCTTGTAATATTATGACTTATTTTTGACCGTTACAATTAGTCGTAGTGTTGACCTGACTTCAAAGTTCAAATAAATAGAAGTTGTAAAACAAGATGGCTGCCTTGGGCGACATCACTCTGAAGACGTAATAATTTAAATATTCAAAACCAAATATTTGATTAATCGTTAGACAATCAATTAATCGACATTAAAAATAGATTAATCAATAGAGAACTGAATTTATGGATGTTTATTTCTGAGTATACTTTCATAAATGGAACTGGGAACACAATTTAGAAATCAAGAACCACCAGAAAAAGACAAACTGAACCAGGCTGGTTGGGAATCGTGTATCAACCGCCCTGAAAGTTAATCTAGAAAAGTAGCTACCTGTTTGCCGCCACGGTGGCAGGAGGGGGCGTGCCGACGGGTTCCGGTGGAGCCGGAGAAGCCGGGCGACTCTCCGGCGCGCTGAACGGAGAGCTGGGATGGCTGTGGACGTCCAGCGTGACGAGGACCGGGCAGCTCTCCAGGGCTTTGACTGGTCCACAAGACAGAGACTCGTCAGGGCCGAGGCAGGGCAGCTGGAAGTCGTCATCCATGGAGATGTACGGAGCAAACATCTCCAGCTCAGAGTCCTCCATCCCCTGGAGGAAATTGAAGTAAACAAATAAATTCCTTTTTAAATAAGAAAATGAGCATTTATTGCCTAAAATGCAACATGGCATTCCTTGACTACTGTTTTTTTAATCTTAAATCAAAATTTTATTTATTCATTGTAGTTTTGGCCTAATTACTGCAGTAACCACATTATTTTTCAATATTTTTTAGACTGTACACTGCAGTTGATTACTAAATAAGTTGACGATCATTTCAGTAATCGATTGATCACGATTAATCGTTTCAGCCCTACACATTTTGTTTATAATTTCTCATTTCTAGCTGAGAGATAGAGCTGAAAACGACAGATTCTCCTGATCTTTACCTCCGTATTGAAGGGAGTTTTGGGCTCTGGGTCGATGGCAAACAGCTTTTCCACCAGGTCCAGTTTAAAGTCAGAGTTAATTTCTGTGTCCATGGGGAAAGAGAAGCCCAGAGTATTGTCAACCTAAACAGAAACGGCTGCAGGTCAGTTGCTGTTCAACATGAGGTTTAGGAAGAACTTTAAGAAGTCGTAGTCGTACTTCTGAGGGTTTGTTGGGGGGTTTAGAGGACAGAGCTGGAGCAAAGCTGTCAGGTTTTGCCTCCTCAGCGGAGCTGCTGGCGGGCTCCAGCGGCTCGGTGGGCGCCAGAGGAGACAGAGGCAGCGGCAGCTTGTCGCCTGAGGAGGGCAGCATCACGTCGTTGTAGAGAGGAATGTCCTTCACCAGGTGAATCTCTGACTCTGAGCCTGAAATGATCAGATTGTTTGAATGTAAACAAAGTCACGCTGTGGAAAATGTGACAAACTATTACTTTGGTAATTGATCATCAAGACGATTAGTTGGATAACAAATTCTGCAGATTTTCATTTTACCACTCAAGCCTTTTCATGTGATGTTAGAAATACATTAATAGATGCACTCAAATAATTTCAGAAAATTACCTTTTTGAGTTTGTATTCTCCAGTTGACGATTAATCGATAAATTAGTTGACAATTATTTCAATAATTGATTCATTACAATTAATCGCTTCAGCCTCAACTGCAATACTGCAAACACTGATAATGTGTTTACAACTACATTTATAAAACTAATGATTAATTGATTGTTCTGATGATTGATTAATCAAATAAAAATTGGCAAAGCCTACTGACCTTTTAATTTAACCATGTAAGCTTATTTTATGCAATAAGCTTATGTGGTTGAAAAACAATTATTTTCATTTTTTAAATATAAAAAACATTTTATTACATAAAATAATATAAATAATAATAATAATAAAATAGCATTACTTTAGTGAACGTTTGATTATTTGAACCTAAGGATGCATCTGCAGCTAAAATAAAACTTGTCTCAACTTGTGTAAAGTATTTTTTTAGGTTTTTGATCAACTGTTTAATAATTGGATGCAAAAGATGATTAACAGAAGTTTTTTTCAGAATATTTTTACTGGTGGGCGAATAGATCCAAAATATGGATATCAAGTCAGTATCGGTATCGGATCAATACTAGCGTGGAAAAATGTAAACATTAGTTTCAGATTCCCTCCTGAAATTTTCTTTTCTTTTTAAAATTATTTTTCTATTTGAAAAAACGATTTTGTTTTAATTTCCTTTCAAACTATATTTTAAAAATTTTTGAGTTAGTATTTTGTAATTAATTACCTCTTTAAGTGCGATGTTATTTCAGCAGAACAACTGGGTTTCTTTTAGTCTGTATACTCCAGTTTACGATTAATTGATTGCTAAAGTAGTTTAAAAAAATTTCCCAATAAACGATTAATTGCGATTAATCGTTTCAGCAGTAAATGTGACTACAAACCAGGGCGGCTGAAGTCCAGGGAGATGATGGTGCCTCCGGCTGCCGGCGCCAGCAGCATCAGGGCGTCTGGATGCCCCTTCAGCAGGTTGTAAAGACAATCCTGCTCTTGCTTCTTAATCACCAGATCCTGGAAGTTTAGGTGCAGCTTCTGCTCCGGGGTCTCCTCCTCTTCCTCATTGTCCGCTCGGACGGCTTCGCTCTTCTTCACTTCAGCCTTGACTTCATCCTGCTGCTGCTCCTCCTCTTTCTTCACCGGCTTCATCTCCTGTGTCTGCTCCAAAGAAAGGATCAGTTTCTCCTCCTGGATCCCGCTGTGCGACAGAGAGATCAAACCAAACTGAGCTTCTTCTCTGGTTGCATTTTTCAAGTTAAAATCTGCCAGTTTTGAAGCCTTTTAGGTACCTGAGCACAAAGTTGACGCAGACGACGCACTGAGGCTGCGAGTTCTTGTTGTTGTAGATGACAGTGGCCTGAGTTTCGACCCACACAAAGCCGCCTCTTTTCGCCAGCATCCGGTACTGACCTGTGGTGACCTGGCCCTTCGCAAACACTAACAGAAAACAAGATTTAGATTAGAAACTATCATAAACATCAAATCCTGGAACAAAAGCACGGTCATAAATGGATATTAGAATGAAATTATCATCATTATTGGTGTGACCATTATTATTTCTGATACTAAGCAGTATTTTGTTATTAATGTGGGAGATTTGAGACTTAAAAGTGAAAATATAAATGATAAATATGCAAACTGCATAACTTCAGCTATAACTTGTATGGGATTTTTCTCATGACATTGGAAGCAGAATAAAATAATTACTAGATTAAAATATGTGAGGGACATTATAAGTTGTTCTACCTCGTCCCTTGGACATGTATAAAACTTGACATGTTTATGTGTATATAATTTTATTTATCTTTTCTCTGTACAATACTGTATAAATTGTTACATATTTAAAAACTATAAAGTATTAATGCCATGTTAATAATTTTTTAAAAATCACAAAAAATAAAACATAATATTGTGAGAATAAAGTCATAATACTGCGCCTTTCTTGTAATATAACTTTACTCTCGTTATTTTGACTTCATTCCTTTATTAATGCAAATTTATTCTTGTAATGTGACTAATGTGGAAATATTTGGAATTATAATATTTTTGTAGACATTATTCTTGTATTTTTTCCAACTTTATTCTTGTATTTTTGTTGGATTTGTTACAATTTTCTTTCGAAAACGTTATTCCGACTTTGTCCGACTTTATTCTCTCATTATTTCGACTTTATTCTATTATTTTGACTTTATTTTATTATTATTCCAACTTTACCCTCTCATTATTTATACTACTCTCAAAATATGGCTTATCTCATGACATATCTTTATTCCTGTATTGTTTTAGAGTATTGCTCTAATAGTCTGTAGTAAAAATCAAATAAATAACAATCATAAATTAAAAAGCTGATAAGAAGTGGATGTTTTTGTTGAGCTTACAGTGATGGTGAGTCTTTGTGAGATAGTCTGAGTCCAGAGCGTGGTAGTACTCGTACACAGAACGGTCCAGCAGGTCCTCTGGATCGTAACCCATGAGCTCAGTGATCCTGGAAACAAACCATTTGTTGCAGTACCGCCGCTTGGCACCAGATGTCGCTACTGGACCATGCTAGAAACAATCCTGACCTCTCGTCACAGTATGTGAACTTCATGTCCATCGTGTGGCGGCTGAGGAAGGTCTTGGTATCCAGAGGAACCTCGATGTTGGAGGGGTGAGGGATCGGGTCGCAGATCAGAACCAGGTATGGGACCGGCGGCTCCTTGTGGCCGTCGGCGCTCTGCTCGCTGCTGTGAACGTGAACGTGACCCGAACAATGCAGCACCTGCAGAAAACCAGTCAGGAAAGGAAAATCAAAGATTTCTTCTGGGAAACAGTTTCAAAACAAACATGGTGGATAAATGAGCCGGGTTAGGACGACTTTCACAGTGTTCAAAAGTCTGGAAGTACTTAAAGTAATTTTTGAAAAAGTTTCGATTAGGACTGAAACGATTAATCTGATTAATCGATTATTGAAATAACTAATTTAGTAATTTATTAATTGCTAAACTGGAGTATGCACACTAATAAAAATGTAATTTGCTGGAACATCACCACACCTAGAGAAGTAATTAAGTCAAAACTGTATAAACAAATATATATTTTCCACTTGAGACAAAAAGTTTTTAAACATGTTCTACCCAAAACTTGTGACATAATTTTAGCTTCGTCTGGCTAAAATTCTGTGGAAAAAAAATCTTTCACTAATCATTCTTTACTTTCCAATCAAAAAAAATAAATCAACATGTCTGTTCTACACTGTAATGATTTTAAGTTGAGCAGAAATGACTGAACTTTTCACATGTTGATGTTAAAAGTGTTTCATCACTTATTTTCTTATTTAAAAGGAATTAAGTTTAACATGTTCAGATACAATCCTTCAAAAAGACCCAATAAGTAATGATCAGATAAAAAAAATGATCATTTCTACTGAAAGTAATCTTAAAAAACACCCAGTTTCTTATTATAGCCGTTCAGCTCATTACTTTGTGGGTCCAGAATGTTTTATGAAACTTAATTCATATTCACCACAAATAAAACACTTTCATATATTAAGGTTTTGTGTAGGAACTAGCTATATGTAGTTACATCTACTTGAGTAACTTTTTGGGAAAAATTATCTTTTCTATGCTGTACTTTATACTTTTACTTGAGTAATTTTATTATGAAGTATTTCTTCTCCTACTTGAGTAAAATTTCTGGATTTTCTACCCACTGAATGAAGAACAAACATGTTTAAAAAAAATTTTTTACACAAGTGTTTAAGTTTTTTTTATTAAAAGAAACTGATTTGGAAAAACTTTCTTTAGCCTGATTTTGTAATTTTTTTTGTTATTTATATAAATTACTGTCATTTTGACATCTAAAATTTCCACTTTACTTCATATTTGGGTAATTTTTTAACATGAAATGATTGATAATTTGATCAGTTACTCAGCACTTGAGTAGACTTTTTACAAAATATTTCTTATTTTTAAGTAATTTCTTGAAATGCTACACTTTGCGTTTACTTTAGTAAAGATATGTTGAAGTATTTTCTCTCTCTTGGGTAATTTTGGGAACTCTACCCACCTCTGGTTGTTATGCAGCTCCAGTTTTGCAGCCATGACAGCTGCAGTGAAACAGAAAAGCTTCAAAGCACTTTCTGAACGCTTAATGTGATTATTGAGAGGATAACCGAGTTACGACTTTAACCTAAAGCTTTATTAAAATCCTCCTTTTGGAAATCTAATCAACCTGCAGCAGGAGACAGATTGCTTCATACTTAAATCTTTAATGCTTTTCTGCAGACATTTCTCTTTGCTTTACCTTCCATGTGGCGGACTTTACGTTGACGGTGCGGCCCCGGCTCGTCAGTGTGCATTTCATCCGCAGAAAGAAGCTGCGCTCTGTACTCGGTTCCTTGACTTTCTTGGAGCCTGACGGCACAAAAAAAGAAAAGAAATGGAGTCGGTTAAGAGTCGTAAAAGAGCAGCGAGGGTTTTTTATCTACAACTGCCAACGGTTTTATGGGTTTTCTTTACAACTGCAACCTGCTGATCTCATTTGCATAAAGAGAAGACATAAAAGTTTAAAGGGTTTGCTCTGTGGCGAGATAAAAAAAAACCAACAGAAAAAGGAAGTGGACCTGCAGCTACAGATCAGACAGTCAGATTTAAATGAGACGTGAAACTAGAGATGCACAGATCCAATATTAACATCTATAAGTTTGATCCCTAAGGGTAGATCTATTCAGTCTAGTTCTGTTTCATGCTCTGTTTCATTATTTCTAATTCCACTTTTTGAACCATTTGAAATAACGTTTGTTGGTTTATTTTTACACGTTTTGTTTTTGTCAGTTTCAGTTTCCTTATTTACTTTAAATTGGCTTTTATACAACTATTTCCACAGTTAAAATTGCATGTTTCTCCAAAATCATGAGGTTATTGTGCATTTAACTGAGCTGCACTGGTGCAGAGTTACCAAATAAATGTGTAATTCATTACATTCAAAAATAAAACAATATTTTAAGTCAATCCAGCTCTGTTTTTCTGTATCGTATTGGGCTGTACTAAATGTCAGATATATGCATCGGTATCGGAAGTGGAAAAAGCGAATCGGTGCATCCCGAAGTGAAACCTGCTCACCGCTTCTGTAGACCAGCATCTCTCTCAGCTCCTCCTGGTCGCAGGGATGCGTGAAGTCAAACACGCTGTGTCCAATCAGGTCAAACTGAAACATTTCAGGCAGACATGAACGGATTATTACACCTGCACTGCAAAATCACAAAATCTTACCAAATATTTTGGTCTGGTTTCTAGTGCAAATATTTCAGTTCACTTGAAATAAGAAATACTGGCTTGTTTAAGTAAATAATTCCTTAATATTAATGAAAAAGTGCTAGTTCCATTGGCAGATTGTTTCACTTATTACAAGACATTTTACCCATGTTAAACATGAAATTATCAATTATTATCAATATTAAAGGAATTATTTTATTAAAATCATGCTTCAATATCTGGCTGAAAAGTCATTTAAAAGTAAGTTTATTTCAAGTGTAGTAAGATATTTGCACTAGAAATTAGACCAAAAATACTTGGTAAGATTTTGTGTTTTTGCAGTGTGTATGACATTGAAGTGTTCAGTTGGGAAACATAAATCATTTGGTCTCCATTTAGCTGAAAATTCCCAGATTTCAACATAAAATCATGGGAACGGACCAACCTGTGCCAGGCCGAGGCACTTGTTGACGTTTTCTGAGATGTAGATCATATCTCCGTCTTCAGACAGAACCACCAGGAAGCCGTCTAAGGCCTTCAGGTAGGAGCCGCTTAGCTGGATGTCCAGTTCTGTCGTCTCCTCTGCCACTGGCTCATCTGGAAGAGATAAGGAGGGAAAATTTAAAAAATTAGATTATGCAACTGTAATCAGAAACTGTAATCAGAAACTGAAACATTTACTCACAGGAGCAGAAATAACAGACTGATTTATCTGCAGAATGAAGATATTTGAGTTGATTTTCTTGGTTATTTACATTTAAACGTGTAATTAGTGTGTCGATGTTGGCCAACTTAAGCTACTTGAATACTACTGTGATTTTTCTTTTTTTAGTTTTACCTTCTTGATTATAAACAAAATTATAATTAAATCTATAAATTTTTAAAGATTAAAGACATGAAAAAAGATCTTGGACTGCTGTCTTATTAAAAGAAAAAAAGTTATAATTTTATGGTGTTGAGTTGTTGGATAAACTTTTACTTTGTGGTCGGAGGGCCGATCAGAATCATTTCAACGGCTACAAATGGCCCACGGGCCACACTTTGGACACCAGGGCTTATATTCAGATGATTTTGCAGCTAACTGAATTTATTTGTATATTCTTGTTTTGGGCTCTGAAGAATCTCCAAATTGAGTTAATTTTGAGAAAACAAACTGTAATCTTGAGAAAATCATTGGGAAAAATATGAAAAACATCCACTCTCTGCTTCTACAGCTGGTTAGAGATCATAACAGCTAACATTTTTTTACTAGAATATTTATAAAAATTAATAAACAGAAAAAAATTTAAGAATAAAAAGAAATCTTAATGGTATTATCTAGCATGCATCGTAACAATTTAATTACTTTCTCATTTAATTTTCTGAGCTAAAATTAGATTTTTTAAAAATATTTTCTCCACTGTTGCATTCATGAAAGAACAGAAACTATAAATAAATGAAAAAAATATGATTAAGTGGCTTTACTGTGTCCAGTTTAGTCATAATAATCACATTTCTTCATGCTTTTGGTGTCAGGAAGAAGATTATTTCTGGACCTTTGACAGTAGCAACATTCAGTCATACAGAATAATTTTTATCATCAAAAAAATACATTTAACTCCATCATAACATGGCGAGATTGGCCACACGACCTTTGACCCCAGCTATTGACTGAATCACGGAGTCTGCTACCATCTGCTCCAACATACAGGCTCTGCAGGGTAATACGGATGAGTAAGAAAAGAAATGCAGATTCTGTGTCTGTAATCACAGCTGCTGAGTTGAATGTTTCACTCTGATCCGTCGGCGCTCCGCCGGCGGCTACTGACCGATGCAGAGCAGATTCTGCATGCGCAGGTAGCTGATGGTCAGCCTCATGACGGAGGCCTTGTCCAGGTTGGAGCTGGTGCTGTGGGGGATGGGCAGCTGCTTGGCCAACTCGTAGAAAACCTCCGACTCCTTCCCGCGACGGCATCGCGCCGCGTCCCTCGATTTCTCCTTCCTGCGCTCCGAACTCACCCTGCGTGGAAAAAGGCCGTGGATTAGTCACAAAAACACGTTCTGGGTTTCTCAACGAGTTTGGAAAGACGCAGAAAATAATCAATTCTGGAGAGAAACGCCTTTGCTACTCGATTCAAAATGCTCAAAGAACAATTTTAGAATATAATTAGTATATTGCAGATGGCATTATGCATCCACTCAACCACAGTTCATATCTCAGATAATTATTTGATATTTTGTAATTTAAGAAAAAGCCAGGCAGCTAAGCTAACCTAATACACAAACCTATTTTTGTTTAAATATAAACTGACAGAATTAGATGCAGAATGGAATATAAATCGATTAAAAAGAGGTCAATAGTTTCCATTTGCATTATTTATTGTTTTTCTCTCTTTCTACCAAAAACTGGATGATAAAAGTCTTCAGTAAATGAAAACAGTTACTTTCCAGGCTGTTATCCCAAGATTTTATTGTGTTTATGTTTTTTCATGCTTTGAATAGTTAAATTAATAGTTATAATTAATTTATTTGTTCTGTTTTATTTATTTTGGATATTTAAAATGTCTTCCAGTTCCAGTGTTAAATGTTCATCACAGTTTAAAGTTTATTGATCTTTGAGAATGTGTTCCTGCATTGTTATGCCATTACCATTTTATTACTTAAATGGTCTCAAAATTACAATATTATTGTTTATTGCAATGACTTCTGGGACAATTATGGTATGTAGAATAGTCTTAAATGCATTTTCCTCATCAATCACATAGTTTAAACAATCTTTAGACAGGTTGAATTGAAAAATTGGTTTCTGAATCGAATCGTGACCCTAAATAAAAAAAATTGGAATCCAAATTTGTATCTCTACCAAAAAGCTACATCAAAACAGCAGATTCAGAAACATCATCAATCCATGTATGTGATTTACCAAGAGGAAAAGCGCGACACCAATCACTGTGACATTTACAGGAGAGAAACAGAGAAGACAGAAACCTGCAAAGTTCTGACAGATTAATCACATTTTGTAGCATCAGTGACCCCAATAGACGAGATCTTCAGATAAAAACGTTGCAGCTCAAGAAGAAAAGCTTTGATTCTTTCTTTCCTTTCGATTCTGAGATTTTACGGCACTTCAGAGACCTGATGTAGACGACACCAGAGCTGCACCGAACCAGAAGTACAACAGTTTAAAAAGCTCTCTGCAACCAAACGCACATCCAATTAAAATCGATCCGGTGTGCACCAACAGCTCTGACCAAGGGCGTTATTGTTATTCTGAAACTAGAGCAGCTGATTAAAATTAGCAGAGCAACAGGAGACTTCAGGTTTGAAAATGAAACTTTCCATTACACGCATGTGATGTTCTAACTGCTCTGCAGCAAAGATAATTGGTCTGCTGAGATTAAAAGATTTTCAGGTCTGAGGTTTTGCTTCTCAGGAAGTCACAGATCAGCTGCTGCCAAACATCTGACAGATGCTACACAACAAGAACGAACTTTCACAGCTTCGACTGTCAATCATTTAAAACTATGGCTGCAACTATTACTTTAGCGATCGATTAATCAATTAGACTGTCAATTAATCGATTATTCTGGTGATTAATTAAATACAAATTCAGTTAGGCAGTTTAGTCTTTTTATACAATAGTAGCAAGTAAACAAATTATTCCATCCATTTTTCTCCAATAAAATAGAAATTTTATTGAAGAAAATTCAATAATAGAATTCTTTTAGCGTATGCGAAAACATTTGTAGCATCTGCAGCTAATAAATACTTGTTACATTTGACTGAACATCAATACAGCATATAGCTAATCTGGTCATTATTAATAATTGGATAACAAAAGGTACTTTTAAAAAATGTAAATCAAGCTAAAACTATGCTACTTGAGGAGTTCTGGGTACAACATATTTCCAGGAAGAATGTAAAAAACGTTTTATCTGCAATAGGGCTAAAACAATTAATCAGATTAATTGTGCTTAATTGATTATTAAAATAATTGTCAACTCATTTAGTAATCGATTAATTGTTAACCGGAGTAACAGACTCTAAAAAAAGGTCAACTGCTGACAGAACATAAAGCAATAATTAAGCCAAAACTGTACAAAGAAAATATATATTTTGCATTCAAGATGCTAAAACAAATTTACAGACCAAGATTTGTATCTTGCATGGAAAATGTATATATTTTTATGTTTATATATCTGTTTATCTTTTAGCAAATGGTCTCTTTTTAAGTCTGTGTGCTCCTGTTAGTGATTAATCAATTACAAAATCGGTTTTTGGCAATCAGTGATTAATCACAATCAATCTGATTAATCGTTTCAGCCCTATTGCAGATTGTGTTTCAGAGCTACAATAATTTGCAGCTTCCTTTCCTACAGAAATCACACTTCTTTGTTTGTAAAAACATTGTTTTGTTTATAGCTGTCCAGGTAATATATGATCAATAATCAACTCATCCCGATTAATCAGGTTAATCGCTCCATCCCTACTTAAACCCTGTATTTTCCCCTCACCTCCAACCTGCACTCACATAAAAAACACATTCATATTCCACTGCAACCTCAGATCACATTGTGAGCTGGTGGCAGACCTGGGAGGCCATTTTGTGAAGCTGCTGTCTAATAGACGACCTCTAAACATCCTCAAGAACTTTGGCCTCACAATAACAACTAATAACTGCTGGCAGAGGTTCAAATTAATATATTTCAGAGACAGCAGCATGTTATTAAATAACCTGAAACATTCAACTAACCTATAAATCTACTAGTAACATGCAGCAACTTGTTTCCTATCAGGTCAAAGTCCAGATCAGGTTTTTCCACCTTGCAGACTTTCAAACTTAACACTTTTAATAAGGTAGCAGTCGGATGAAGTAAAGACAAGATGCTATTTCTGAAAACCAGCCGAGAGGCTTGTTGTTACATAACAGTAATAATCCAGTCGGCCGCAGCCAGCGGCTCTCCACTTCACATTTTTTGGTTTGCAATCCAGCCTGTGTCAGCAAATAATTTATTTATCAAGGAGGGTTGAAATGTAAACAAAGTTTGAGCTGGCAGATGTGACCAAGTGGATCAAAAGCTGCAGGAGGGGGAAAATAAATAAAAAATACATTCACCCCCCAGGAGAATCACCTTGACTGTCGTTTCCAGTGTTGTTTGTGTATTCAGTTACTCTGTGCTGACCTGCTTTAGAGGAGATCTGCTCTCCCTATCGCTCCGTCCTGCTTACAGTGATGATAAGAGTCGTCCCATTATATAACCCAAAGTGTAGAAACACTGTTACACACACAAGAGAGCAGAGAAGGACACACACAATGGGTTTTTCTAGATTAGCTTTTCCAGGAAATATGGTTGCCATTTACACCAAACAAACTTATAGAAATGATAGGAATCTGATTGAGATTTAATTCAAAGTTTGAAAAATATGAGTATCAGAGCATAACTACAGAGTTTCCCCCAGCCTGGCGGGCCACCAGGCTTTTCTTGTGCCCCCACCAGGCTAAGCATTGCTTCTTTATTGAAGTTTTTTAAATTTTTTTGCAGTTTTTATACAACAAAGTTGGTGTTCAGGTATTAATCTTCCAATAACACATAATTATCAAGTGATATTTCCAAGCTTCCTGTCAACTTTAAACATTTTTTTAAACTGAAAAACACAGTGGGCCGTTGGATGAATGACTGCTCAACACCCAACCACCAGGCTTAGCATGTTTTCTGGGGGGAAACCTTGATAACTGAGAACTACCTGGCTGAGGGAACAACACTCTTCTGTGTGGATGGCTTTGCTGAGGGAAGAACAGTGAAAGCTCTATTTTCTCAGTAGCTGCATTTGCATTACCCTTTAAATTGCACAATTTGATGCATCAAACATAAATTATAGAAACAAGGCAATTAAAAAAAAAAGTTTTGGCGATAGGATGAAGTGGTTTTTTTTATTGTTTTGAAATTGATGTATTTTGCAAAACTGAATTGAAAATATTTCTTTCGCATCACGAGTCATGTGATCAAACCAGATGTTACTACTGCCGGAAATGACAAAGACGACGACAGGAAGTGACGCTGCATGTTTTTAATGACTTATCACTAAAACAAACTTATCCACAAGTGAGTTTAATTGTGTTTGCAATTGTGTTGCACAGTTTTGCAACATAATTGCAAAACTGTGTTTTTTAAACTGAAGCAGAGTAACAACAAAGTTTTGTGCATATTTGTAATGGAAACGTTCGGTAAATTAATTCAGAAGAATTGATTTGCAGCACTTTGGAGCTTCCACAATGGCTTTTAATAATGCCAGTTCTTTTATTTATTCAGTTAATAAAAGAATAAAGAACCAACACATTTTAAAAAAATACAGATATATTAACAAATGTAGGTTTTAGCAGTTTTTCAATAACATTGAATTTCCACCAATTAATGATATAAAAAGCACCAGTAAAACTTTTTCTAATCCACTTTTCTTTTAAATAATTCTCCATCAATATCAACATCCCATTAAAAGAAAAAGTATCCATCCTCTTTTTGAAAAAGTTAGTTTTACTTTACTCAAAAACCTTTAAAAAATGAATGTTGTAATTGTGGATATTTATCAAAAACTATTAGTTTAAGTCCATTAGAAGGGACCTGTAACATTTGCATCTAAATTAGTTTTATTTTACTGGATCTAGAACAAAATGGCTTAAAAGAAGTGTTTTTACTACAAAATATTTAGACTGGCCAAGCTAAGAGAGAGAGCAGGACTTTCACTAGATAACAGGAAGGCTGCAGTTTCTCTAGTTTTATTTTTTAAGCCAAAGGTTTGGAAATGCTGGCAGATTTTTGAAGATCTTAAAGGTAAGGTCCATATTTAACTTTGCTAAAGATTCACAGTGGCTAAAGTTGTTTACAATTAAAATATTTACTTAACAGTGAGCTTCATGCCAACTGCTTTCTTACACACACTGTGTGACATCGCCTCTCTTCCTAATATAAATAAGTAATGACCGTCCCCAAAAGCGAAGCTAAAAAAAAAACAACACAGGTTGATGTTCTTCTCTCTTATAGATCAAAACTTTACAAAAACATGATCAAATCTGCCACAAACCTCATCACTGCAGTTTGCAAAATGAGTAAAAGTTACATTTAAAGATGGTAATAAATATTTTCTGTGTTCAAAAATGTGAAATGTTAATAGGAGTCAACACTTGACTTCAATTTCTAACTAGTTTTTAGATCTGCTTTTCTGAAAATGTACCAGCTTTTCTATTCCTTACATCATGTTGCCTCTAAACTCAGAAACTCTCCATAGACAACAGCAAGAAAACTATTTTTTAAAAAGTCTTCAAAATCATAGTGAAAACTATTCTAGTTTTAAAGATGGTTTTTTTTGTGCACAAATAAAATGCAGTAGAAATTCCCATTAATGATCATTTCTGACATATTGGTGCAAAATATCTACTTGTGTGTGACTAAGGAGTCGAATCCTTCCTGATGTAAAACCTCCAGACTTAAAATTAAGCATCAGTTTATCCTTCTGAACATCCAAAAAACCACAAACTGGGATTTAAGGAAAGCTTAATCCAACTGACAAAGGCCAACAATAATCTGAATTATGAATCACTCAAGTCGAGATCACAAGCTTTCATTTAAACCGTCGTAATGTACAAACTGAAATCCTTTCAGTTTCCATAGTGTCACCATCCAAAAAAAGAGAAAACTTTCATTTTTAACCAAATTAAAACTCGACTGAAGGAACTAATCAAGTTTCACTACAAGCTGGAAATAAGCAATAATCTATTAAATAATTTGCTTGACTTATTCTGTCTCTTTATACCAAAAACTTGATAACAAAAGTCTTAAGTCTGGTCTCAACTAGCTTTTCGTTTGAAGGATAATTTGTTTACAGATACCTCATAATTAATTTTATTTGTTGTTTTGGTTATTTAGTTTGGAAATAGAGTCCGAGTGTTAAAAACCCATTAGAATTTAACCATTATTTTACCTCAAAACAACAATATCATCTATCGCAATAACTTCCGGGACAATTTATCGTCCAGCAAAATTAGTTACATATCGTAGCAACTTTTTAAACTTTTAGTCAACTCTGCTGTTCATTAATAAATAGTAGATAAATCTGTACAGTCTCTTAAGAGTTAGTCACAGAAAAGAGATGCAATGCATATACGATGAAACTGGAAAAATAGATTAATGTTTGCTTAGACTCTGAAGTCATCAGTGTGAGGAAGGAAAGACGAAGTTACATTTAATATCATCCCTAATGGACGTCAAACATCATTTCACCACGCATCCTTCCTAGCATTGTTTGAGACATTCTGAGCTAAATTTATCACAGATCAACAAGGAAAAAGGTGCAAAATTAGCAGCTTTCTACTTTAATGCCTGTTACTGAAATGGGAACTGAAGAAGTCCAAATTGGTTATTTATTTTTTATCAAAATGTACGTTTATATTCTCTAAAATCTCAGTAACACCAACCATACTTATCTCTAATGTGTTGAGCAAAAGTAGGTCATGTGCACACATTTATCAAATCAACCACAAACCAAAACACATCTGTGCTCTGCGCCCACAAGAACCGGGTTTCTTGACCGTGTTGTAACCCGCCTGCTGCCTGAATGCCTCTGAGCAAGTTGCTAATTGCCAGCCATTGAGCCACCACACACTTGGCCACTCCTATTGACGTCAAGCCCCTGTGATTAAGGGATGAGATGAGTCTTACCAAGACACCTCTCAGAAACCAGCTGAAGCTGCAGCGAACCAGCCTGCAGCAGCGGGCCAAAACCCAACACTTATTTATTGTAAACAAAGCGGATGTTGACCCAAACAGACGATCGGGTTTCAGGTTCAGAGAGCAGCAAGTTGACAAAATAAAAATCCATCAGCTTGGGATGGAAAGTCAATCTGTAACTTTTTCTCTATGTGGAAATCTTTTTACCAAGTGAACGACTGGTTTCCTCTCCATCTGTTCTTATCCTTTAGTTATCAGACTTTCTTCTTTTACTGCTCTCCAAGTTGAGATATTTGCTTTCATTACACTTTGTTTTCTCTCAGTTCTCTAATGGTCTGGCATTAATGATGCTTAAGCCTGTTGCAATAAGCAATTAATCGCATGATCAATTAGCTTAATAATTACCAGTCTCATTAATTTTTAAGGGTAATTCTGTTTACAGAGATGTAGATTATTTTGGTTTTAATTGAAATGATTCACTTTCTTTAAAGTGCCTTGAGACACCATTTTGTTGTGAATTGGCACTAAAGAAATAAACTGAATTTAATAGTAAGTGGCTTTTATTTCCGTTTAATTTGTCATTTTATTTTGGATATTTTCCCAAGAGAAATTTGTCTTGGACTCGTACGCTAAACACGATACTTCTCCAATTAAATATACTTTAAACAAAAACTAAAATAAAAAACTTCCAGTTCCAGTGTTCAGTGTTCTTTACAAAATTCAGATTTTTTGCTCTTTGAGCGGGTCAATTTGCATAATCAATATTTGAAAATGGTGTCAAAGCAGCAATATTATCGTTTATCGCCATTTTTGGGCTAATTTATCGCCTAGCTAAATTTGCTGTCTAGTAATCCTGCCAACAACTGAACGTTCTTCCACTTCTGTTTTAAATTTTTTTACTTTTAACCAACACAGAAACAAAGAAAGGATTTGTTCTACTGTTTTTTTGTGTGTCAGGTCACCTGGTTCTGGTTCTGCTGGAGGTTTCTTCCTGTTAAATGGGAGATCTTCCTCTCCAGTAGCTGCGTTTCCTTTACAAATGTGTGCAAAACTTTGTCAAGAGTTCGCTAACACTTCGTTAAGAACATTTTTTATTTGCAATTGTGGCGTTTCCAATAATTAAGAAACACAATTAGAAATCAAACGTGAGGAAGTTTGTTCACACAGTAAGTCATTGAAGAAGAATGATGCGCCAATCATCCTCCAACCACTTCCCGTCTTCCACATCTTTGTGGTTTCCATCAGTGGAAACATCCTGTTGTTGATCATGTGACTAGTGTGATGCAAAAAAAGAGTTTTGCAAAATAAACCAATTTTGGTACGGCCAAAAAAACTAAACACCAAGAATTTTTATCAAAAAATGAGTTTTCAAAATTGTCATGTTTCCATTAAGCAAATTTATATTCAAAATGTTAAATTGCGTAATTAAATGGTCAATAAATGCTGCAAGTCAATCACAATACAATCTTATGTGTTAGAAAACTTTTGAAACTAATTTGAATAGTAAACTGAACCTGACTCACGGTTTCATAACTATTTTAAATGTTTGTGTGATTAAATTTAAATGACGTTTTCTCTCAAGATGATGTTTTTAATTGGACTGAATTAAATTATGGTGCATATTTTTTACAACTTAATTGGTTACAACTAAAGGTGCAAATATATTATTTTTGTCCTGCCTTGCTTCTTTTACTGATGGCTCTCTGAAAATCCCATTAAACAAAGTTTCTTTTGTTTTTTGTCCACAGATTTGACCCAAACATCCTCCCATGATTACTGAACAAACAAGCTAGAACTGAAAATATGTAGCAGGATACAGATTTGAAAGCAATATTTTAAACTTAACACTTCTCCCATGACTGTTTGTATAGTTTCAGCATGAGTAAAGAGGTTTCCCCGTTCTACAGTGAGTATTCAATGAAGAAACTGTATAAAACCAACACAGCTCAGCTCAAGTTACATTTGATGCCGGCAGCCAGGCCTGGCTAATATTTTGAGGAAACGACTACCCGTCTTTAGAGTTGGGATTGCACAATTTATGTTTCCAGCATTGTATTAAGGATGGCCGGATTCTGTCATTTCAAGTGAGACGAATCAGTTCAAACAAAACTGTCAAAGAAGGATTTAGAGGCATTTTTCTGATTTACGAACTTTGTTTTTCAGTGTTGCCTTGGAATCATGCTCCAGCAAAATGACCAAATAGTTTGAATATTAAAATCAACAACAAAAGCTCCAAGTCAAATAAATGCAAAGCCAAAGGATTTTGTTAGTCAGTGTCCACCTAAAATTATAATTAATGCAAACAACAACCAGTATTTAAAGGTTAAGAAAGTTTGGCTGGTTTATGGTCAGTAAATATAAGATCTGGGGTTCTTTTCTTTATTTTCTCCTTATTCGATTGTTTTGAAACGATTATTGTAACTTCTGACAAATTTGTATCGACAAATACATCTTTCAGGGTTTCCTCCAGTGTAATACAAGCCTGGAGGGCCACCAGGCTTTACTTGTTCCCCTACCGAGCTTAGCATTGCTTATTTATTTAAGTTTTTATTTTTATGTTTGCATTTTTAAGACTTTATAGTTGGTGTTCATATATTAATCTTCCAATAACACGTAATTATCAAGTGATATTTTCACATTTCCTGTCAACTTTAAACATTTTTAATTCAAACACAGGCTGGATGAATGACCGCAGAGCGCCCCAACCACTGTTTTCTGGGGGAAACCTTGATCTCTTGTGCTTTTTCCTACCATCTCACACTTTTTTTAAAATCAGAAATGCAACAACCAGGATTTTCATGGCTAATGTTGATTTAAAATACGTACTTTATCATCAACTTATAAGGGGTTCCTTAATAGATAATAGATTATCCATTTATGGATAAAATAATAATAAACACTAACATTTTATCTGAACTAAACTCAAAAAAAGTGTTTTAAATTGCATGCTGGGGATTGGTGCATTAAAAATGGATTCCTTTGAATGTATTTAATTAATATGTACAGAAAAAAACCTTGTTTTTGTTTTTGTGTTGAATCTCTGGCCAATTGATTGGTTTCTTTAAGTTTACACCTTAAAGACATGTCTCTATGCATAGAAATGTTGAGTGCATAGATAACAAATGCATTAACTTCTGTCTAAAACTAATTTATAAGCAGTTACTACTAGTTAAAACCACTTGGGGATTTGATGTGAGGAACCCCTTGTCGCCTGAATCTGGCCTTAAACTACTGTATTAATCTGAAACTCATTCACCTATTTCGGGAAGCTTCATCCGCTAAGCACCTGTGGTCAACATCTTGGCCTTTGGCACAACGTCAGCAGCCGTAAATAAGTTGTTTCTACCTTTTACTAGTGAGCAGATGTAATCCGACTAACAGAATTAACTTCTGGCTATTTTCAGTGGCTAAAACAAACAAAAAAACCCTTTTAAATTACTTATTTGATCACACCTAAACTCAGAACTGTTAATATTTCAGCAGAAACTAAACACAGCTGTTCACTGAACGCTGTCAAAGCTGCCACATCAAACCAAACACCTGCACAGATGAGTTATTGGCTGAATACCGTCAATCAAATGTAAATAAAGCTCTTGTTGCATCAAGGCTAGCGCACTAAAACGCAGAAAGCAGAAAAAGGTGACTAAAGCGTTAAATCAGACACAGGTAAACAGGATCAACTGAATAAACAATTAAGAATCTGAATATAATATTTGTTAATGGTAACATGCTTAAAATGTTGTTTTTAATTGTGAAAACCCGCTGTTAGCCGCATGCTAAGATGCTAGTCGCGCTAGCAGAGCACCGAGACGAATGAAGAGAGGAAACTAGCTCTTAACCTTGAAATTAAGGCCGTAATGTCACGGCTGGCAGTAAAAACAAATCAAAACGAAACACCAAAGCTCTCAGAGTGCCCTAAAAACCAGACTAACCCCAGAGGGCAGCATCAGCTAGCCGCAACATTACCTTTTCTTTTCAGGTATGATCGCTGTGTCCATGTCAGGACGGTTGGGCTGGAGTCGAGCCTCTCTTATCAGCGTCAAGCTGGACCCGGTCGCGTCGAGAAATCAACCAAAATGTCACTTTTTACTGAAGCTATCCCGCAAATCCTCGTGTAGATCACATAAAAGTTCCTTCAGTTGTTGCCTAGTCCAAAAAGATCAAACTATCCTCTTCTGAAAACGGAGGTTTTTGGTTAGTTTTTGCGTAAAGGAAGAAAATAGTGCCACGCTGGATGAGCGCTTTTTACCGAGACAATGTTGCCTCATGAAGGCGGCGCTCGCGCGCAGGCTCCGCCCGCTGCTGCCGCGGGGGCGCGCAGTCACATGACTGCTCCACAGCGGGAACGCGCGCGGTCCATTCACAATAAATACTTTCACTATTATAAAGCCGCTTCTAAGCAGAAAACTGTACGCTAGCGAGAGTACCTCCACTACTTCAACACATTTTTACTCAGGTAGAAGTAAAAAGTAGCCGTCCAAGAAATTACTAAAGTAAAAGTCACGTTACGTCACCACTACCGTGGATTTATGGGAGGCGTTGAGCTGTTCAAGAACTGTAGCTGAAATAATTAAACTTTATTCTGGATTCCACATCTCTAACAAATAACCAAGTGAGGAAAATAAAGACTGACAGCCACTTTATTAGGTACAGCTTCCTGATGTTGGGTTTGACCCAGTTTTCGTCAGCTGCACATCCAGGAAGAGATTTTCCACATCCAGGTGATTTACTGGATTGGGATCTGGAGACCGCAGAGGCCTCTGAAGGGCAGTGACCTCATTACCGCGTCCAAGAAACCATTCAGAGGTCAGCTGGGTGCATTATCCTCCTGGAAGGAGCTGTGACGCTGCAAAAACACAAAATATTACCAAGTATTTTTGGTCTTGTTTAGTGCAAATATCTTAATACACTTGAAATAATACAAAACTAACTTTGCAAGTAGGTTTTTGGCAATAAATATCTTGTTTTAAGTCAATAATTCTTTAATATTGATGAAAAATGACTAGTTATAAGTGAAATCTGAATGGAATAAGACAGGTTGTCATTTAGTGAAAATATCTGCATGTTATTTACTTTTAATATTAAGTATGCTTCAAAAACACTAACTATTACCAGCTATTTTTGTTTAGTTTCTAGTGCAAAATGTTCACTTAAAATAAGACAAAACTAAAAAGTAACTTTTCAGCAAGAATATGTGATTTATTTCTAAAAACTATTAGTTACATCCATCCATCCATCCATCCATTTTCTGTTCACCCTTGTCCCTAATGGGGTCGGGAGGGTTGCTGGTGCCCATCTCCAGCTACGTTCCGGGCGAGAGGCGGGGTTCACCCCGGACAGGTCGCCAGTCTGTCGCAGACTATTAGTTACACTGGCAGACTATTTCACTATAATAAGACATTTAATCCATAAATTAAATAATCTGCCAGTGAAACAAGTACTTTCTATCAATATTAAGGAATTATTGATTTAATATAAACTAATTTATCTTGCTGAAAAGTTACTTATAAGTTAGTTTGTCTTATTTCAAGTGTGCTAAGATATTTGCACAAGAGACAAAAATTACTTGGTGAGATTTTATGTTTTTGTAGTGCAGTTGTGCCAAGTCAACAACAAAACACTTATTTTTTTCAGCAGCCATTGTACAGCACATAAGACCGGCTGACCAAGCGTGCTGTAGTTCGGCTGGAGTTGCTATGTAACGGGCTGGGCTTGACTGGGGTTGCTAGGTAACAGTGCCTGTCGAATGTGATTTAACATTTGGGAGGTTTTTGAAATGGTTCATCTTCCAGACACCAAAAAACGTGAACTTCTTGACAAAACAACAGCTGGGTGTTTTTTTAAGTGCTTGGGTTGTTTTTAGAAGCATTTTAGACCCGAATGGAAACATAACAACGGGAAAATGTCAGTTTTGCGTAAAAACAATTGCTGCTTGCTGTTCAGATATTTGCTGCGATATTTGATGATTGAAAACAGAACATCTTTGTGGGTCTTTTTGTGGCCTTCAAATGTATTATCTAGCTAAAGCGCAGCTGGTTTATGCATAATACAGAGAATAAAATAACGGCTCAAAAGACAAAACGAAGGCATAGAATTTCAAAGTCAGTCATGTTGTCTTTCTATGGTCGAAAGTGATTTAATGTGGCTGAATTAAAATTATTCTGCAAAAAAGACAAACATGGAGGTGTGACAGAAGTACCAGTTACATTTATTTGAGTAACTTTCACGTTTTATGGCACTGTACTTTTTTTTTCTTGAGTAATATTGCTACTGTTACTTGAGTAAAACTTCTGGGTGCTCCATCTGATACAAGTAACTTCAATGAGGAAAGAAAAGATGTACAGTCATATTTAATAAATTAATATATTATCAATCCACAAGCAGATTAATTCCACTAATGGATGTTTTCAAGCCTTTTTTCCCCTTATGACGATTCCTCACTTAAATGAAATGAAAATATGCCAAAACTCTTCTTACTGCAGGACAGAAAGGTTGATAAATTATCTCGTCGCTCTCCTCTTCCTGTCTCGATTAAAGGCGACAGCAGTGACGCCGTGTGTGGTTTCCTGTTTATCCTCCACTATTTAGCAACGAAACTGAGGCTCGGCTGAAGGCCCAACCCGTCCGCTGCAGGATCAGAATATGTAGGTGAAAGTTTCAAGCTCTCCTTGTTTGCCTGCTTTTTGTTCCGCTTTTATCAGGGACTGAACGTTTTTCATGAATTTCTTGGATTTAAACCAACAGGCCAGAGAGCAGGAAGCCTTCACACACACTGCAAAAACACAAAATATTACCAAGTATTTTTGGTCTAGTTTCAAATATCTCAGTACACTTGAAATAAGACAAACCTAACATACAAGTAACTTTTCAGCAAAAATATAGGAGCTTATTTTAAGTAAATAATTCCTTAATATTGATTAAAAAATACTTGTTTTCTTAGCAGACTATTTCACTTATAAAAAGACATTTTCCTATATTTTAAGTGAAGTAGTATGATAGGAAAACTAGCGGTTTTAATCAGTATTAAGGAATTACTTACTTAAAACTAGCTCTTATATCTTGTTGAAAAGTTACTTATTAGTTAGTTTTGTCTTATTTTGCACTAGAAACTAGACCAAAAATACTTGATAGGATTTTGTGTTTTTGCAGTGTAACACAAGTCCATATCTTGTTGAAAAGTTACTTAGACCACAAAAAAACACTTGGTAGAAAAAGTTTTGTGCAAAAACACAAAATGTTACCAAGTGTTTCTGTTTCTTGTGCAAATATCTGAGTACACTTGAAATAACACGAAAACGAACGTACAAGTAACTTTTTATCAAGATATAAGAGCTTATTGTCAATATTTCCATAATATTGATATAAAAGTTCTAGATTATTTCACTTATGACATGGGAAAAATGTCATGTTACAAGTGAAATAATTTGCCATTTTACTAGTATTTTTTCATCAATATCAAGGAACTATCGACTCAAAACAAGCTCCTATATCTTTCTGAAAAATTACTTGCAAGTTAGTTTTGTCTTATTTCAAATGCACAAAGATATTTGCAGCAGAAACTATTCAAAGCCACTTGGTAAGAGTTTGTTTTTGCAGTGCAGCCTCTGTGTTTACAGAGTGAATGCTCCTTTCGTTCTGCCAACATACAACCGTTTGCAATCACTCTCTCTTTGTTTCACTGCTGTGGCGAAATCTAGTTTTTTTTTATATTTCCCCATCAGGATGAGTCGGCGAAACGTTGCGTCATGTTTAACACAAGAGCAGCAAAGTCCAAATAAACAGCTAATGCGCCGCCTCTTATCTGCAGGTTGTTGATGAGGTTCTGCCATCTTTAATCGGTGAAAAACTTCTGCTGCGTTTCTAACTTCTTCAATCTGTGTGCATTTATATTTTTCCAGAGAAACAGTAGGTCACTGAAAAACTATTTCATCTGCTCCAGTCACAGGTTTTCCAGGACTTACCTGGTATTTGGACCTTTCTGGAAATCTGGCAGATTCGTGTGAAACTGGTGTGTGTTTCTGAACGCAGAACATTTTTATTATTTTCTTTTTTTAAAAAAGTATTTTTTCCATTTGAAGAAATAGGAAGAAAATCCTTTACAACAGAACGGCTGAAAGTGCCAGTGAATCCATCTGACAGTGAAAATAACAATAAAAATCAGATGAAAAATGCGACATCCGGGGTTAAACGAGTGCAGAGGAGTTCAGCTAACGCCCGGTGTCTCCATGAGTTGGAGTCGGAGACAGTGACGAAGTTCTAGTGGTTTCAGTAGAAACTGGGAGGAAAACTGGGAGATAAATGCCAGGAGTGGAGCCTTTCAGATGTTCAGAAGGTCAGGCGAAGTGAAGGAAAAGTTTCTAAACTCGTCCTGGTTGATGGAAGGGATTACGGGGTCGTCGATGGGGGTCAGCGTCGGCTCCTCCTGGGTGAAGTCCGGGTCAAAGTTGTTCACATCCTCAGGCGTTTTCTGGAAAATAATAAAGAAATGAGAGGAAAATGTCAGAATAAAACACCAACAACCATAAATATAAGAGAAGAAACAAAAGATATTTACAGTCAGAGCTGAAACGATTAATCTGATTAATCGTGAAGAAACAATTATTGATATAATCGTTAACTAATTTAGTAATTGATTAATCATACATTTTCTGAAAGAACAACTTTCTCAGAGCAAAATATTTACAAAAATATATAGATTATACATTTAAAACAAAAAAATCCATCTGTTAATATGTTCTACAAAAACTCCTTCAGTGGCAGTTTTAGCTTCACCTGGTTCAAATTCTGTAAAAAATTAAAAATAACTATTAAGCACCTGTTTCTGTCCAATTATTAATCAATTAATCCAAAAATAATCACCAGATTATTTCTATACTGTATTGATAAATCAAACATGTTGATTTTTTTAGCCTGAGATGCATCATTTACTACAAATAATCAATGGTTCATTAAAGTTAGGCAGTAAAATGTTCATTTTATTAGTTGAAAAAGGAATTGAAATATTTATTTGCATATTTTACTGTATAAAAAGACAAGTTAAAAATCTCATTAATTGATAACTAAAAAATGAACTGCATTAAGTCCAAATTATATTTTTTATTTGCCTTATATAAAATTAGACCAAACTATTCCCGTTTTAAATCATTACGTCAATTTTCAAAATACCAAATATTTAAGCTTTTTTAGAACTTTTTCCCAATTCAGAAATTAACAAACAATTTGTTCATATTTTATAGAATTTCCTTTAAAACAAGAACAACAAAATTTTTTAAAATGTCTTGTTCCACTGGCAGATTATATGACTTATAGCTACTATTTTTGTTAAAACTCATTAATTCCTTAATGAGTTTTAACTCATTAAGGAATTAATGAGTTAAAACAAGTTCCTATATCTTACCAAAAAGTTACTTCTAAGTTAGTTTTCTCTTATTTTAAGTGTACTAAGATATTTGAAGTAGAAAGTAGACCAAAATACTTGGTATCAGTTTGTGTTTTTACAGTGTAGCTTGCTTGTACTCCAGCAGAAAAGCATCATACTGCCACCGCCGTACTTCCTCTTTTTCATTTGGTCATTATGACAAAATAATTAAATTTAGTCTCTAAAAAATGTAAAATGAAAGATTAATATGGCACCTTCCAGAATCTGTAAATTTAACCAGGAGGCAGTTTGTTTTTACAGTGTATGTGTCTATCTGGTTTCATATGCCACCAGTGGAGTTTTTCTTTTCTTTTCTTTTTAAATGACTTACAATCCTTGGCTTGAATGGCGGCTCTATTTCTCTGTGGTTTAATTTTTCCCAGTCGATGTCGGTGAAGAAGGAGTGGCTGACGACGGCGTCCTCGCCTCCTTCTGACGGGACGCAGCCAAGACGCCGCGCCGGGTTTTTGGTCAGGAACTGTAGAACCCAAAAAAAGCAGGATTCATCAATACTACTACTACTACTACTACTACTAATAATAATAGCATTTTTCTGCAAATAAGTGTGAATGCTGAAAGCAGAATCTGTGAGGTAATCTGCTGAAAAAGCTGAACATGCATGAAACAAAAATAATTATGTTAATATTATTATTTTTGCTACTACTACAACAACTACTACTACTTGTACTATTACTACTACATGAAAACTGGATTTTTAAAAAATAAATGTAAATGATCTGTGTGATTTTGGCATCTAATCTGCTGGAAAAGCTGAGCTGAAAACATGTTAATTAAATACAAACACTATAAAAAAAATACTAGTACTACACATACAACAAATAGTACCATCACTACAACAAATACTACTACTTCTCCTGCTACAAGTAGTACTACTACTAACATTCCTAATAATAGTGAACTGGACTCGGCTGGTTTGAGTGTTTATGACAAACTGTATCAAGTTTCCTTCAGCTGGATTAAGCTGGCTAGACTGGATGAAACCCATCCAGTCAGTCTCCACCTCCCTACACACACACACACACACACACACACACACACACACACACACACACACACACACACTTGGCCAAAGTTCAGCTTCGTACTGTAAATGTCTGACGTGCCTCGACTTCCCCGTGTTGCTCAAACTCAGACAATAAGTGAATCCCCTGCTGAGCGCTAACGGTCTGGAGGAAGTGACCTCTGACCCCGAGGAAACAGGGCGACGCTTGCTTGACCTCGCCTCTGCCAGGAACCTGCGCATTCTTGGCTGTTTGTGTTCGCTGGGGAGCGTTGGAAGTAACGCTCAGACAAGCACAACACACTCAACACGCTCCGTTTCCACGGCAACCGTTACTATAATAACCTGAAAGACGCTTCACTGCAAAAACACAAAATCCTACCAAGTATCTTTGGTCTTGATTCTAGTGCAAATAATCTTACTACACTTAAATTAAGACAAAACTAACTTGTAAGTAACTTTTCAGCAAGACATTGGAGTTTGCTTTAAGTCACTAGTTTCTTAAAATGGCAGATTATTTCACTTATAAAATGGGAAAATGTCTTGTTTAAGTGGAAATAAGTTATTTTTCTGGAAATATTTACTTAAAACAAAATCTTGCTGAATAGTTAATTATAAGTCAGTGTTGTCTTGTTTAAATGTAAGATATTTGCAGTAGAAATTAGACCAAAATGATTATTTTTGTATTTTTGCAGGGTTCTAGTTTTCAAAAACACAGCAGGCCTCGTTCATCTGAATTACAGTCATCAGCTCCTCCTGATGAGCATAATTACAACTCATTGATGAAATATTTCAACTTTACAAACAATTAATTCAGTTTTTTAGGTTAAACTTTATCATTGTTTTTATGTTACTCCAGCAAAGATATTATTCTTTTAAAAATGTTCTCTAATGTACAAATCTTTCAGCTAGCAATTAATCAATAAATCATATGAATCATTAAAACGAGCTGTATAGTATTTATTCTTATGATTTTTATTGTTTTGAAGGGCAATTTTGTTTACATAATCCATTTTTATTTTTGGTTGTTTTATTTCGGATATTTAAAATATCTTACAGTTCTAGTATTAAGTGTTTTTCTTTTCCTTTTATTCAAAATTAAAATGTAATAGTCTCAAAGGACAAACTTGGATTAATACGCCATTAACTATATATTGAAAAGTATTTTTTGTCTAGTTTATAGTAAATATCTTAGTACACTTGATATCTGACAAAGCTAACGCTTAAGCAAGAAGTAATAACTTGTTTTAAGTAAATAATTCCTTAATATTGACGAAAACACATTTGTTATAAGTGAATTAATCTGCCAGGAACAAGCTGTTTATCCCGTATTCTAAATTAAAATATCTGGTACTGGAAAAGATGAACCAATCATTCGAACAGCGATCTAAATCAGCTCATTTTTCCCTTAATCTGAAAAACTTGTGATGTAAATTAGAAAAATGTGCCTTGACGAATTATTGAGGAAGTTATTTTAATTTCTGCAGGATTTAAAATATCTGCCTCCATCAAAGAGCCCGGAGAATGTTTTTTTTTTCTTCCTCTCTATTTTATGAGTCGTTAGAGGAAAATAAGTGACTACTGGAAAACCAGAGCTGTACTCTTTCTTAATAAAATCTTTAAAATAGTAGATTTAAGCAACTTGGGGTTTTTTTCCGACTTACTTTACTACTATCTTCTCATAAAAACATTTACATTAACTGTTCGTCTTCTCCATTTGCCTTCAGAATATCAGGTTTTAGCTGGAAAAATTAAAGGATTGAGACAGACGAGTTGGGGGTCAACCGGTTCAGACGGTTGCAGACAGAAAAGTGGAGCTGATGCCATTTTCCATGGCTTCATGCCATCAGTGCCATCCTCAGACCCAGACCTGCCGCGTCAGCATTAAATACAAGAATAAAACCTCTGAGCAGCTGGAACATTTATTCAGCTGGCACAGAATCAATTTAACTCTTAAATTATTTATAAAACACAAACTGGTGTAAATATTCCTGGTGTAAACATCTTAGTACACTTGAAATAAGATAAAACTAACTTACAAGTAATTTTTCAGCAAGATAAACGAGAAAGTACTTGTTAAACTGGTGGAACTACTATTTTAAAAAAAATTAATATTAAATAAGTTTTGACTTAAAACAAGCTCCTATGTCTTACTGCAAAAGTTACTTTTAGGTTAGTTTTGTCTTATTTCAAGTGTACTAATATATTTGGACTATACTGCAAAAACAGAACATTTTACACATGAAATAAGATAAAACTAACTTACAAATAACTTTTCAGCAAGATACACCATCTTGTTTTAGGTGAAACTATTAGTTCCACTGAGTTCAAAATGAAGGGCATTGTGCCGTTACCTAGCAACCCCAGCCCGTCACCTAGCAACCCAGTTCTAGTTCCATTGGCAGATTATTTCATTCATAAAATAGGAAAAATGTTAGAAAATAGGATTATCTGTCAATGGAACAAGTGCTTTTTTTTTTTTTTTTTACCAATATTAAGGAATTATTTTCTTAAAACAAAAATATTTCTTAATGAAAAGTTACTTTTAAGTTGTATCTTATTCCAAGTGTACTAAGATATTTGCACTAGAAACACACTAGGTAAGACTTTGGTGTTTGTGGTGAAAGTATGAACTCAGACTTTATTTCTGAACAGCAGAACAACTCAGCTCTGTGAACTACCTTTCAAAGCCACGGTGCACCTTACAGAGAATTAACCTTTGATAAAAATAGAACCGCGCTTTCCAAATCCCTCCACACCAACCCGCCGCCGAGGACCAATCAACACAGGAGGCCGGTGTGACGTTTCCTGTAGCGTGGTGGAATCACTTACAGAAAGGGGGGAGGCGTCATATTTATAGCTCAGGCTGGCAACTGAACCATGCCTTAATATAGTTATGTAACAAACCAAACAGCTGGCTGGAAAATTTCCAACTGTAGCCAGTCAAGCTGCAATAACACCACTCCATCTGTTCGACAACATAAACACAAACCCAGAGCATAAAATCCTGAGAAACAGATGAAAAACTATCAGCAAAGCAGGTCAAAGGTCATCTGATTAACTGATTTCCTTCATGAATGTGTCATTAGAGGGCAAATAAATGAAATATCACACTAAGTTCAACCTTTCAACCAACTTCAATCATTTTTCTTCTTATTAAAGGTGATCTATTAAGCTTATATGAATAGGTTAGTATCAGTCTTTGGTCTATAAAATATAGTTTATTAAATTATGTTTTCATAATTCTTAGATGATGAGATTTCAGCCGGGTCTGATCAGTCTACTTCAAGCTCTTTTCAGAATTAGCTGTTTTATGGCTTCTTGTCACTTTAGATCCAAATAAGTGAAAAGGTTGCGCAATAATACAACTGCACATCTTTGAAAAGCAGAAGTGGAGCCTCATGCATAATCAACAAGAATACAGCAAGTATTGTGCAAAAATACAAACTTTTACCAAGTAATTTTGGTCTAGTTTCTAGTGCAAATTTCTTTGTACACTTGAAATCAGACAAAACTATCTTACAAGTAACTTTTCAGAACCATGTACGAACCTTTTTTTTTAGCAATTATTTCCTTAAAAAGTAACAGTTTGACTGGCAGATTATTTCTCTTATACCAAGCTGTATTTTTCATGTTATAAATGAAATACTGTTGTGTGATTTCTGAATAGTAAGTGAACATAAAAACTCTTGTCTTTTTCAGCAATAACGTGGTAAAACCAGCCGACCAAAACTTGTTGGAGGTCCCCTGGGGTTGCTAGGTAACGGGGCTGGGCTTGGCTGGGGTTGCTAGGTAACGGGGCTGGGCTTGGCTGGGGTTGCTAGGTAACGGTGCAGTACCTGTGAAATGTCAATCAGGAGGTGTTTTATTTCCAGACAACAAAAAGCATTAACTTATTGCCAAAAATAACAGCTGAATATTTTTTCAACTGGTTGTCTCGTTTTTTGAAGTAGTTGAGACCCAAATAGAAATACAAAAACTTGCAAATATTGTGAAATTTGCTCAGTAAGTCCCCCTAAAAAAAACAAAAGAAAAATTGATTGGGAAATTCATGGTGAATGATTGAACTCACAGCTTTGAGGATGTTGACCGCCTCTTTACTGAGCCAGGACGCGTAAACGATTTCCTCGTTGAGGATGGATTCAAAGAGGTCGTCTTCGTTTTCAGCCTCGAAGGGGGCGTGGCCTGACAGCATCTCGTACAGCAGCACGCCGAGCGCCCACCAGTCCACCGACGGGCCGTACATCATCTCCTGCAGGATCTGTGGAAACATCAGTGGAGATTTTATCTTCCCTACTGGGAAACAGATCCTGCTCATTCATAAAGGCACACATTAAAAAACACTAATATATAATAAAATACATGCAAAACTTAAACTAGGCAAAGATGTCTGAATTGACTGGTCAAAAAAACATTTTATGACCAGTAAAAAAAGTGGAATATTAGTACTTCACTAATTCGAGTTTATGGGAGATTGCTGCAGAGATTGTCTTATTATTTTTACCTATCTTAACTTTATTCTTTGTTTTATCACTTATCTAACTGTGACGTTGTGACTGTTGTGAAGCACTTTGGTCAGCTGGGGTTGTTGTGAAAGTGCTATATAAATAACCTTTTACTTGACATTTTCACACAAAGCATAAAAACAGATTTGATAAAACTTTTATTAAGAAAAAGAAATTTATCCAAACCCACCTTATTTTAGAAAGTATTTACAGTTCTGCCATCATTTACAATACAGACATTTTTTCTTTGTTGAGGAATTTCTAACAAAATGCTGACTAAACAAGATGGAACTCAGAATGGGTTGCTAGGTAACGTGGGTTGGCGTTGCTAGGTAACGGCATAGTGTCCATGGAATGTGACTTATCAGGAGGTTTTTGGAAGAACTCATTTTCCAGACACCAAAAAAGACTAACTTATTGCCAAAAAACATTTTTAAATACATGTGCTGTTTTTTTAAGTACATGTGCTGTTTTTTTAAGTACATGTGCTGTTTTTAGAAGCAGTAGAGACCAAAATAGAAGCAGAAAAATTAAAAAAGTAAATTTTACATGATTAAAAAGGGATTTCCTGATTCCACAGATCAGTCAGTAAACAGACATAGCAAAACTGTTAAAAAACCCTGTTCAATAAAAGTTAAATCCTCTACTTAACAAGGATGTAAACACGTTTTCAAAGCTCTGTAAAGTTTCCTGTTAAAACACGGAGAGCAGAAAAGTCTCATTTATATTCATAACTTGAGTTTTAGTCATGTTGGATTCGGGTCAAGCACTTTAAAACGGCCCTTTCATGAGCCCAGACACTCTGGACTGCTTGGAAAAAAAACAAAGACAATCTGGGGTTCTGAAAAGCAAACATGCGGCTGAATGTGCATCCTAAGAGCGAACAGGGAAGCTTACAAGCTTGCGCTGCCTTCCAGTTAGTCAGGAAGGAATTTTAAGTGACGAGCAACGAGCGCCATGTTTGTTCATACGGAGGCGGTCTGATGGAAAAACTGCATCACGCGAGCTCAAAGACCGCAGGAGGCTGAATGGAGCTCATTCAGTTTAAAAACAAATAATCTATAATTAAATATATTTATGAAAAAATGAGCTCAGAGTTTTTAAAGTTTTTATACTGATCTAAAACAGAAATAATTCCCCTTTTCCTCCTCAATTACAGCGCTGTCATTTATAATAAGGGATGTTTTGTGAACTTAAACATCCATGTTACATCCGTTCAGTGAAGCACACTGACGAGGTTGAGTCTGATATTTGATGATTTATTCTTGTATTAATTCAGTTCATGTATAAGAACAAACAAAACAACCTGAAGAATGCGTTAGAATATAAGTTAAATATGGATGGTTGAATGGATGGATGTACTGACGGCTGGATGAATAAATAAAACTTTAAGCAAACAGAATAAAATCTAAAAACAGAAACATTTTCCCAGACTCCATTTTGTTTGTCCACATTTTTAAACTCAAACTTCAGAGTTTCCTGCATTGTGAATGAATCCAAATCATGTTTTTGCCTCTTTAGTTTGGAGAATTTTGTCAAACAAAAAAATAAACCAATAAATAAAACCAACCATTAATCCTGAAAATCGATAATCTCAGGGTTTTAACCGACCTCTGGGGCGATATAATCCGGAGTCCCACAGAACGTCCCGGTGGCGACGCCCTCAAATATTCCCTCCTTGCACATGCCGAAGTCCGCCAGCTTGCAGTGACCGTCTTTGTCCAGCAGGACGTTGTCCAGTTTTAGATCCCTGCAAGGCAGAACAAACAGAAAAACACAAAAATAAAAACATTTCAATCAATCAGACCATGATCACAAACTGTCTAACACAGTCAAATGTGTTTATTATGTCAATATTTATCCAGATTATCCTGCAAATTTCACTTTGGTCTTTGTTTAAGGAGAAAATCCTCTTTAAAGCAACAAAACAACTAACTAACTAACTAACTAACTAACTAACTAACTAACTAACTAACTTACTAAAACTAAGACTGTCCAAAGACAGTAGAAAACATTTATATTAACAACCTTGTTTGCAGATTAGAGCTGCAACTAACGATTAGTTTAGTTATTAATTAATCGATTAATTATTTTGACGATTAATCAGATTTAAAAAATTGTAGATTTATCAATTTAGCCATTTCATACAATATTAGAAATACATTAAAAGATGCAAATGAATAATAAATTCCTCTTTTTAAAAAGGAAAATAACAAATTTATGGCCTAAAATGCAACAACACAGCATGCATCTGCAGCAAAAAAAAATGACTGTAAATGTTAAAGTTTGAATAGCTAAAACAAAATAAACTAAAAGAGCTATGGGTAGAAAATATTTAATGATAAAGTATTTTCTATACTTTAAATTTAAAATGTACTTATTTTTTGTACAGTTTTGGCTTCATTTGCTGTGATTGTGTTGTGTCAGAAAATGGCCTTTTGTTAAAGTCTGTGTGTTCCAATTAACGATTAATTGATTACTAAATTAGTTGAAAATTGTTTAAATAATCGATCACAAATAATTCACTTAATCGTTTCAGATCTATAATTTTCCAGAGAAATTAGATTTTTTCTACTATGTAGAAATATTGTATTTTGTATATTGTTGTCCAAACATGTAAAAAACATTTTGTGGCTGTCAAATACTTTCAACTTTACAGTTTTGACTCACATGGTGAGAAAGATGGACGCCGCTGTCAGAGAGCATCATCCTTGTACTTTATTTGACAAAAATTGCATGCAGCTTTTTTATATAACCACCCAGAAATAAACCTTACAGTAAAATGCACAGGTGCAGCAAAGATGTAATCTATAAATGTGGTAACTGATGCCTGAACTGATTCAGTCAGGTGAGTACGGCTCTCTCCGTTGAGGTTTCGACTCTGAAGACAAAGCCTCCCAGGAATAATCTCCATCTCCATGTTCGTTTCAGCTGCTGCTTTGTCATCTGACATGAGATTAAAGCTGCTGAGTGTGGGCTCCTGGGTTAAGCTCTAATCTGTGATCAGATGACCCAGAATTCATGCAAAGGTCACTGTGCAGATGAGGCTTGAAGCTGCACAGATGAGATTTAATATAATGAAATGAAACTTAACTTTTTAGTTTCCAACGGAAAAAGGAGTGAGTGAATTCCATGGAAGGAGGAGATGATAAATGCAGCAACCAGCAGCTGAAAGGCTGGCTGCTGATTAAGCACTCATTGGGTCTGGTTTGCTTTTTTCTGATTGAAGACGTTTGTGTAAGTTTGAAGAAGTTTGACTCATCCTCCAGCGGAGCACTTCTCTCTTTGTTTAACTAAATAATGGGAAAACAGAGCCTTACACTGCAAAAATACAAAATCTTACCAAGGATTTTGGACCAGTTTCCAGTACAACATCTTAGTTCATGTAAAATAAGATAAAACTAAATTAGAAGTGATTTTTCAACAAGATATAGGAGCTTGTTTAAAAAAAAAGAAAACTAATATTGATGAAAAAGTACTAGATCTACTGTCAGATTATTTCACTTATAAAGAGAAAAAAGTCTCATAAGTTTTAATAAGAAATTATTAAAACAAGCTCCTATGTTCTGATCAAAACTTACTTGTAAGTTAATTTTGTTTTATTTCAAGTGAACTGAGATATTTGCACACTAGATCAAAAATACTTTGTAGGGTTTTGTGTTTTTTGCTGGATATTCACCTTGTTCTGGTTGAATACTAGTTGAAATGAATAATAATACTACTGAATATGTCATTATTGATTAATAAGTAAAAATGATAATAATGCAATTGTTTTAGGCTCTGCACTGCAATTTTACTAACTAATTTTGGCTTGTTTCTAGTGTAAATATCTTCAGACACTTGAAAAAAGATAAAACTAACTTACAAGAACATTTTCAGCAAGATATAGGAGCTGGTTCTAAGTAAATAATTCTTTAATACTGATGAAAATCTACTAGTTTCATTGTTTGACCAATAAAATAAAAACGTCTTATCGGTGAAATTATCTGCCAGTGGAACTAGAACGTTTTTCATCAGTGTTGAGGAATTATTTACTTAAAACAAGCTCCTACATCCTGCTGAAAATTTTCTTGGAAGTTAGTTTTGTCTTTTTTGAAGTGTACTGAGATATTTGCACTATAAATTAGACGAAAAGTACTTGGAAAGATTTTATTTTTGCAGTGTAGCACCCAACAAATCCAAGATATCCAGATGCATCATTAATGTTGTGTGTTCATCACAGAGATGCACATCAAAAAAAATATAACCAGCAACATTGATCTAATTAACCTCATTAGACTGCAGGGTCGAGTCAAGCTTAGTTTCCTGTGTTTACTGGGTAAACTGGAAGCCCTGGTTTCAACACTGATGAGAAAGAATCTCAGATAATTGTTTACAAATGTGAAAATTTCCAAAAAGGAGCAGAGGAAGTGCTGACAAATGCTGTGACACAAACTGAACTTTTTTTTTACTGTGTTGTAAAATCCTATTCTTCTTCTTAGCACCATTTTATTGTTGAAATGTGCTGTTTGACTGGGAAACAGATGAAAATGAAGCTAGCTCTGGGTTTGGTAACCTGTGACTCCAGAGTCAAAATGGCTCTTAATAACTTTAGCTAAAAATTAAAATAGTACAGATTTTTGTACTATTTCAACCTGGAGGTTTGTGGCTTACAACAAAATGAAAATAAAAGCAGAAAAAAGGCTAATAAACAGAAAATGTCTTTGTGTTGTCCAAAGTGCGGCCTGGGGGCCAAATGATTAATCATGTGAAAATATTGAAGCAATATCTGCAGATAAGTTAAAGTTTGGACACAAAATAATAAGATAAAATCACTCAGTCTGACATTAAGGAGCCAGGTTTAGTTTTATTTTGTAGGTTGTAACTTTATCCCGTCTTTCTAAAGAAGCTGTGGGATGTGCTGGTCCCAGACTGCAGGACACATGGTCACCTAAATATAACTCTGGAGTTACTGTTTGCTCACATGATGGCCCCCTTCCCTCCCATCATGCACTGGGAGGACGGCCGCCGCTGTGCCAGCCGACCTCCTTCAGGCAGAATAAAAAGATCCCACATCTTATTATTATCTCAGAGTGCAAAGCAACACTTGATTTGTTTGTCTGCCGTTATCAATATTAATGTTGGCTTTTAAGGCCAAATTAAAACTGACCAAACTTAAAACTGTGTTACATGAATCTTTTTCCACATTCGCAGATTTAGGAAATCATGCGATTGCGATATTTATTGTACAATATTGGAGTAATGAGACCAGCTGCAGTAAATCCACATTTTCATCAGTAACTATGGCTCATCAAACTCTCTGTGACCTTTGACATCCTGGTTCATCTCATCTGTGAGGCTCCATGCATGATCAGAGGGTAAAGTGGGAATGAATTAGACTTCAGCTGCGTGCAACACAGTCTTTGCACTGATTCTGATAATAGATGTTTAAATAGTTTATTAAGATAGTTACATGTCATTTCAGTACATTGTCAAAATATTGACATGTTGGGCAATACTTTTTCAATATTTTGTGACATTATTCTGTAAATTATACCCCATAAAATTATGACTAGTGTGTAAATCATAATAATATATGACATCATAAGTTCAAATTCTGTGAAAAAAGTCTGAATTCTGAAAAAAATCTGAATTGTTATAAAACTGAATTTTGTAAAAAAAAAAAAAAAAAAAAAAATTTTAATCTGAATTTTATTGAAACATTTTTTAATTCTGTAAAAAAAGTCTGAATTTTGTAAAAACAACAAAAAAAACCAAATCTTGTGAATTCTGTAAAAAAATTATCAGAATTCTATAAAAACAAGTCTGAATTTTGTTAAAAAAAATTGAATATTCTAAAAAAAATGTCAAAATCCTGAGATTAGAGGCATAATTCTCTAGAGTCAGAATTGTGTAAAAAAAAAAAAATCAGAATTTTGTAAAAATAAACCTCAATTTTGTAAAACGTAAGAATTTTCTATAAAAGAAAAACAGTCTGAATTGTGGGAAAACTCCAATTTTTCTCTCATTTATACAGAAAAATTATAAATTGTATACATTTTTCTGTTTTATGAATTTCTGTGCAGCTTTAACTTAAGTCTTAAGTCTTCCAAGTGCATAAAAATGAAAACATGGATTTGCAATTTCCTGCTAGTTTTTAAAATAAAACTACAAATTTAACTTATAAGTATTGTAGAGAAAGATCAGGTCTGAATATTTAATTATATTCCTTTTTATTGCTTCAAAGGCTACAGTACATTCTTCATATTAACCTTGGAAAGAATGTTGACATTTCTGAGCACGTATTCTGAACTCAGTAGCTCCTGTGTGACCTCATGTTTTATGAGTTTTTGTCTCAAACCTGTAGACGATGCCTTTGCTGTGCAGGAACATCAGGGCGGAAGTGATCTCCGCCGTGTAGAAACGCGCTCTGCCCTCGTCAAACTTCCTGGACTTCTGGATGTGGAACATGAGATCGCCTCCGTTCACGAACTCCATCACGAAGAAAAGACGATCCTGCAATTTAAAAAAAATAAAGCAATCTGAATGAGGAGACGACATTTGCAGCCTCCCTCAGGCTGCAGTGTTATTACAGAAACCAGTGACCGTGTGTGCAGAATGAGATCAAATATGGCTGCTCATAAATTTTACATGTCTGTTTTATGAATTTCTGTGCAGCCAACTGCAAATAAATCCAGATATGAGCCATAAATCTTTGTCGAGTGGTGAGGATTAGTCTGTTAATCAGCCTGGGGAAAAGAAAACCACTTTAAGAGGAAGAACATGGAAAAGTTTTCCCAACCTTTAAACTTTTCCACATTTTACTATAGCAACTATACTATACTTTACTATAGCAAGATGTGAGTTTTACTGGGATTTTATGTCTCAAACCAACAAAAGGTAAAACATAATTATGAAGCAGAGGGAAAATGGTACCTGGCTTTTCTTTAAAGGTGACATATTATTCTTCCCTGAACAGGTCAGGGTAGGTAAAAACATGTTTTATTAACATAATGTTTTGCACAAAATCATTGGCTGCAAGCTGTGCACATATAACTGCACTCTCTGCTTCTTAGAGAGTGCTTTTCCAATCTCTGAAAAGCAGAAGTGGAACCTCCTGCACAACCAACAAAAATGTAGCAAGTGGTTTATGAATAGTAAGTCAACAACAAAACACGCTCAGAAAAAAGATTTTAAAATTATGGCAACAAAGTGACAATTAACATATATTCAACTTTAACTAAAATCTATTGATTTAATCAAGTAAATTTAAATAGAAATGAATTAAATTATTGGTTAAAATATTTTTTTCAATTACAAATGTTGAATAAATCCAAATTATTATAACAAATCCTGACAAATATTACATATAATGTAAAAGAATTAATTTATACCAACTATCTGCAGGAGTAAAATCAGCTGACCAAACATGCTGGAGTTCTGCTAGGGTTGCTAGGTAACAAGCTGGGCTTCAGTATGGTTGCTAGATAACCATGGAATCTGGTTTAACAATCTGGAAACTTTAGAAACTTCCCATTTTCCAAACACCAAAAAACATTAAATTACTACAAAAAACAGCTGGGTGAGTTTTTTCAGTACTTGGGTTGCTTTTAGAAGCAGTTGAGACCAAAATGGAAGTTTAAAATGTAATAATTATAGGTCCCATCTAAATTAGTTTGGAGGCATAAATTTGAAGTGTGGCAGACATTTTCGCGTTCAATACCCCTTTCTCTGACATCCCAAAATAAAATCAAGTGTAGCCGACGTCCTAGAGGAGTCTCATAGTAAGTAATCAATTTATTGAAGAGTAGCAAGAAAAAAAAGCTCTAAAATGTTTTGTTTTCTACAAACCATGTAGGAGATACAGGTATTATGATCAGACAACATTAAACCTTCTAGCTCTTTATGGAGAGAAAGCCCCTCTGAACGCATCATCCCTATGGTGAAACATGGTGGTGGCACTGTCATACTGAGGGGATGAGAACTAGAGAGCAGTGGGAGTGAATACAAATGCATGTAAATTTATATGTATTTTTAAAAAAACAAGGCTAATTGTTGTTAAACGTCACAATCTTGCACTTCTTTGGTTCGGTTGTAGCAAATGCAATAAATGTTTGAGTTAAATGTATTTTGCGCCACTAATAAACTGCACTTCTATTAGAAAATAAAATACGAAGTGTACTTCCAATAAAAAGTTGCATCATTTATTCTAAGAAATTTTAAACACCTACATTGGAGACAAAGTGCAGAATTAAAAATACACCTGTGTCCGCCTCTACAGACGTAACCACAAGCTTCACTCATTTCCTCTGCGTCTCTTTCCACACCGGCATTTACGTAGACGCCAGACTAAAATCAACATCTGAGATAATTTAACACCTTTTGCACGAGGTGATTTCACAACAATGTTTGACAATGTCTGCGGTGATTACCAGGAAAGAGCTGATAGCGATGAAATGCAGAATAAACTGAGAATCGGTCGCACCATCAGATCAATTCTTCCCAGTAAGAAGAAGGTCAGGAATGATTTGAACATCTAAAGCAGATTAAGGGCATCCTGTGTCTAAACCCGGCTACTTCTGAGTCATTCTGTCAGATTAAAGTCTGGAAATCTGCTGCCACCTGCTGACCAGTTGAGGAAATGAGACCTAAAAACTAAAAATATGATGATTTCACTGAGTTAAAGTGACGTGACATTCACTACAAGACTTTAAGACAGTCATTTATGCTTGTGGACGACATTTGGATTTCTGTAATTCTTTGTGTTTTATCTAATCTGTAATCACAATGGCGTCAGCAAACAGTAGCTGATGGGAACGAGACGAGACACGCCTGAGCTGGAAATCCCACATCAAGGAACCAGTTTAGATTTTTTTAGCTGCTTTGAATTTTTAAAGAGTTTTAAAAAAAGATGGGAGGATTTTTTTTAGGCTCTGAACCACTGGAATTTGTGCAAAATCTATTATTTATTGATTTATTTTATTAATAATATCATTATTAACATCATAAAAAATCCATGCTTTGCTTTATTTTCACTCTGTCAGCATATATTTTAAAAACAAAAATCTCTCCACCTATTATTTAGCAAAATGAAATTATTTTGGTGATTCTAGCTGACCTAAAACAGGAAAAGTTTAGTTTAATTTAACATGAAACAGAAAGAAAAAGGGTTATTAGGTGTCTTTTTTGAAGTGTATGTTAATACAGTGTTCACAGCTCAGGTAAAAATGTTTGAATCACCAGAGAGAGCGTTTAAATTACTGAGTATGGTGCTGGTTTGCTAGGTCTTAAAGCTCCTACTGAATTATATATCTTAAATTCGTCTTCCTCGTCTAATAAATCATCATCTAAATCACAACTTTTCAAACTAAAAGCTGCAGTTTGCCATCAGTACTTTTTGTCTGGTTGGTCTTTGATATGCAAAGTTTGGTTTTGCCCAAAATAAGCGTTCTGCAGAAACTCTCTGGCTTCTTTGTTCTTTCTCTCTTTCCTTCTTTCTCTCCTTCTCTCTTTATTTCCTTTTATTCTCTCCATCTTTCTTTCTTTGAATCTTGGTTCTCTCTTTCCTTCCTCCTTTCCTTGTGTTTTTTTTCTTTCCTGATTCTTTCATTCTCTCTTTCTTTCTTTCATTAATTCCTTTTTCATTCACTCTTTCATATTCTATCTCTTCCGTCCCATTTCCTTCCTTTCTCTCATAACCAGTAACTGGGAGCTACCAGCTTAACCAGACTCTGAACAGAAAATCCATTGAAAACTTCGACATTCATCTGCCAGACAGAATAATTAATCCCTGGCAAGAGCGACAGTTCCATAATTAAAACCGCAAAATGACCTGAAAATTCAAATTTCCTGAAAACAAGGAAGTGTTCTGGTGCATGAGCTGCAACAGCGGCGGTGTTGTTCCCGCCTACAGGTGATTATTCTCTGACCCATTAGCAGTGTCGCTGCGTCATCGCTTGACACTAGCCTGACAACCTCAGACGAACAAACAGAAAATGTGTTTACATGAGTTACATAACATTAACTTCCAGACAGCTGGATGAATCAGGATTAAAGCAGGAGGAGCATTCCTTCACAGACTGTTGGTTCATCAAAAGGTGCAAATAGATTAGGACTGCAAATAACAATTATTTTAGTAGCCGATTATTCAGGCGATTAATCAGATAAAATGGCTCTTTCTACAGATTTTTCACTTAACCACTAAAGCCTGTTTAATTCTATATTAAAATACATCTAAATATGTAATTAAACAATTAAAATAATTTTTTAAAAAACATAATTTTATTGCCTAAAATGCAATAATATAACATTCCTTTAGTGAATTTGAAACAGGTGAAGATAAAACTGCTACTTGAGGACTTCTGGGTAAATCCTATATACAGACTAAGATTTTTTTTTATCTTAAATGCAAAATATATACATAATTTTGTACAGTTGTGACTTTATTATTGCTCTTAATATGTTGTTCTTTCGGCCTTTTTTAAAGTCTGACACTCCAATTAATTGATTACTATGGATACTCCGATCAGGTTTTTTGCTGCCAATACCGATCACCCATGAGGCCGATCACCGATCTTTGCCGATCACCGATCTCTGCCGATCACCGATCTCTGCCGATCACCGATCTTTGCCGATCACCGATCTCTGCCGATCACCGATCTCTGCCGATCACCGATCTTTGCCGATCACCGATCTTTGCCGATCACCGATCTTTGCCGATCACCGATCTTTGCCGATCACCGATCTCTGCTGATCACCGATCTTTGCCGATTGCCTGGATTTACTGTTAATTTTTCGCTTTAGCTAGAAATGATACTAAGTGATCTGGCAAAATTAAAAAATTATCTGGCAATAAATTCACCTAATTTAGACATAAACATGCAAAATAAAAAGAGGAGATGAGCTGCACACGCAGGCTGAGAAGTGAGATACATGTGATTGTTTTGGTGATCGGTAACAAGAGACCGTGATCGGCGATCACCGATCGTACACTTTTTCAAGGAAATCGGCCGATTATGATCGGTGGCCGATCAATCGGGACACCTCTATTGATTACTAAATTAGTTGATGATTATTTCAACAATCGATGAATCACAATTAACCTAATTAATCGCTCCCGCCCTAAAAAAGGACATCTGCAAATGAAGCAGGAATAAGAAAAGCACAAGCTGAGCATGTTTACTTTCTCACAGTATTAAACTATCACATTTAATAAGACTTTAGTGCAAACTTTATTGCAGCTGCAGAGCTAACGCTAGCGATTATGTGGAGCCTTGAAATATGCAAACATGCGGCAAAAAATAAATAAATAAATAAAAATGTTGCCATAGGTAATAAAATAACTTTGGTGTTTTTGGAAGAACGATGTTCCATTTATAGTGTCTTTGTAAAACAAAGTATTACAGATTTAAACCAGGAGGATTCCTACAGACTGAGCGTTCATGCGGCACTGACCGGTGTTTGGAAGCAGCAGTAAAGCTGCGTGAGGTACGGGTGACAGCGGGCCAGCGACAGCACGCGCTTCTCCGTCATGGTGCACTCAACGTCGTCGTCCTGCAGGATGATGTCCTTCTTCAGCACCTTGATGGCGAAGACGTGATCTTTGCTGTTTAGTTTCGCCAGCATCACCTGCAGAAACCACGTAGTTACAGTACACACATGAAACAGGCAATTTCTCAACTGCTGGCTACCGAAAGCAGCTTTGAGCAATTACAATTAAACTTTAGATTTAAGGCGATTTTGTAGGGGAAAAATAAATATATATAATTTTTTATTGATATTATGCTTCATTAGGAATGAAACAATTAATAGATGATAGGAACAAATGTCCACTGTTTTGGTAACCGACTAATCATTAAGTGGAGTAACAGTTAGCGATTAATCGTTGACGTGTTTACAGTATTTACATGAAGCAAACAAATTCAAAGTCTTATCTGGTCAAGCCATTTAATTTTATTGGATTGCTAGTTACTGTAAGTAACTGAGTAATAATAATTAATTTTTACAGGATTAATTATAATTACTCAGTTACTTACTTAGAAGACAACTTTGTTGGGGTAAAATAATTATATATTGTTTGTTATTGCTATTACACTTTATTAGGGCTGAAACGATTAATCGAATTAATCATGATGAATCAATTATTGAAACAATTGTCAACTAATTTAGTAATCAATTAACTGTTACCTTGACTAACAGTTTTTTTTATATTACACTTTATTGGGACTAAAACATTATTCTGATTAATCAAACTATTTGTGATTCATTATGATTAATTGATTATTAAAATAATCGTCGACTAATTTAGTAATCAAATAATCACAACAGACTCTAAAAAAAGTCCTTTGCTGACAGAGTATCATACTCAGCGCAGTAATTAAGGAAAAACTGTACCATGAAAATATACATTTTGCGTTTAAAATGCTAAAACATATTTATAGACTGAGATTTGTTTTATCTCAAATGAGAAATGTACATTTATTTTATCCAGTTTTGTTTTTATTAATACTCTGAATATGATGTTCTTTTAGCAAACAGCCTTTTTTAAGAGTCTGTATGCTCCAGTTAATGATTATCTCAATAACCCATTAATCAGATTAATTCTTTCAAATCCCACCACATATCTGCAAATAAAGCATGAATAAGAAAAGCACAACCTCAGCATGTTTGCTTTCTTATAATATTAAACAATCACATTTAATAAGACTTCGGTTCAAACTTTATTGCAGCTGCAGAGCTAACTCTGGCGATTATGTGGAGCCTTGAAATATGCACTCAGAATGAATGCTGGTTAAAAATCTACATGCAGAATTAGAACAATATTCCATTTATATTTGTGAAAATAAACTTGCTCCATTATAAAAGCTATGATTTTTTCTCCCATAATCCCATTCATTACAGGATCATTCCCATTGTCGCTCGAAGTCGTCCCCACCTTGCCGAAGCTGCCTTTGCCAAGAACCTGAAGGAAAGTAAAATCTGAGATCCCCAGCCGCGGGGTATCCGGCCGAACCTCCGTGGTCGTACTCTCCGTTCTCTCGGATGACTGCCTCCTCGGCTCTTTAACCTGCTGGAAAAGATCGACATGTTCACAGAGATCCAGAGGTTATTTAGAGTAATGTGAAAAAAGTTTTTCTACCATTGTGTTTCGCTTGGAGAGTCCTCCGGCCTGCAGACCCATCTCTGCTAGCTTGTTGGCCAGCTCCACGCTGTTGACGCCGCAGCTTGGGGCGACGTTGCCTTTGCAGCGGATGTGAACATTCATTTTACAAACTGAGAACAGGAGAATAAATACACCAATTAGACAAACCAAAAGATAAACGAGATCCCAACTTTTATATTTCTTGTACTTTTGCAGTGCAGGCCCTGCCGAACTATTCCCCACAGCAGCGAACCACAGTGGTCACAGAAGGTTGGAGACTTGTAGGTGTGAATGCTGAACTTGTGAGGGACGTTGATGCTGAAACCTTGAGTTTCATCCTGCAAGAAAACAACAGAGGCAGTAAATTAATCAGGACAGGTCAGATTAGTTAAATGAAATAAATTAAACAGACGCAGAAAACCACTTTGTAACTAATTTAGCGCTGTGAACTTGAAAAGAGAAAATCCAACAAAGCTGCAACTTTCTGACTGAAGTCTTGAGCTTTTCATTCCAAACTACCACAACGTGTTCTCTGCTTAATCTATCTTCTGAGTTGCACCAGCAAAAAAATCTGCCTAACATGATACTGCCAGATGAGATGGTGTCCTCCACCTTTCTTATTTTTTGGGGGGGCAAAACACTAAATCTTTTGTTTCTCCTAAAATAAAAGGCCTCTGCAGATGTTTTCCAGGTCTTCTTCCTTGCAGAGCGGCCTTTCAGTTCATATCAGATAACGGCTCTTCCCAGCTTTCATCAGCATCTTCACAAGGTTTTGCTTTTGTTCTGGGTCAGATTTGCACATTTTGCAACAACAAGCATCACATTTTACCCAGCGATGAACCAGAGTTATGAAAGTCTGCATCTGTCTTCCTGATATCTGTTTTCTCATGATGTCACACGAGGAAGTGGCGCGTTTGACGGTTAATTTATCTAAATGACGTGAATGACATCTTTGATTTTGCAGATGTTTGCAAAGGCATAACACTTTAACACTTTTATTGTATGTAATATTTTGAAGAAAGTCATAAAACAACTCTGTAGAAAAATCTCTCCTAATTATATCATTTATCAAACAGAAGGACGTTTGGCAATCCTCCCTGACTTAAAACAGAAACAAATTTGTTTGATTTAATGTGAAAGAACAAGCAGTGTATGTAAATATTGAGTTTTAAGTGCGTTGGGATTCCTGGTCTAAATGTGTAAAATGCCCTAAACAAGCATTTAAATTACTGGGGATGGTGCCGGTTTGATAGGTCTTCAAGCTACTGCTCTCAGACAACATTTCTCTGAACTTCCTCCTAATTTGACACATCGGCATTTTAAACTCCACTTTTGACACTCTGCAGGCTTTGCTATCACTACTTTTTGGCTTATGCAAAGTTTGGCGTTTCATCAGCATGTTTCAACATGTTTTCTTTCTTTTTACTTCTGTTTCCTTCTTCCTTTCTCTGATGCATGCCTTTTATGGTGCTACTTGTAATTTTAATATTCCTTACTTGTGGCGTATTAGAAATGTTTTATGTTCATTGAAAGAAGATTAGACTTTTATTTCTTTCAGTAATATTTTATCATGTGTAAGGTTTATTTTTGTTTGTTTGGTATTTTAGCCACATAGATTTGTAAGTTGTTTTAATATTTGAGATTTTCCTTTTCTCTCTGACATGTGAGTAATTGGACTTTTTTGGAATTGTGATATGAATAAATATTTGTTAAATGTCTTTCTTTCTTTCTGAGAGGAAAATTGTTAAAAGTATTGACCTCAGATGAGGTTAAGATCAAAGTTTTTTGCTATAAGTTGGATGATTTTCTCTTTGCTTCATTTGCTCAGAATTAACCAAAAACAGGAGAAACTTTTGCTTTTGCACAATATACAGATCACTAGTGAGTGTATCTGTAGAGATGTAAATACATCAGCAGCTCATGTGGAAAATTTTGCATCGTTCTGGCTCAGTGGTCGACTCAGACAGAAACAGGAAGCTGTAAAGGCTGCTGATTGCTGCAGGTGCTGAGTGGGTGAACTTGCATGTGTGGGAGTGGGCTGCTATTTTAGGGCTTTCTGAATTAACGCAAAAAGTTTCTTAAGAATGTGTGAAAAATGAAGAGAAAAGAGGCAGAAACAAGCAGCCGTTACCTTCTCTTTGATTGATCTCTTCATGCGTGGACACACAGTAACAACCAGCTGGTGGCACCGCTTATGAACTACACACGTACACACTGAAAACACACACAGGGTTACAGTCGTTTCTGCAGAGAGGATGACCAACAGTCGAACAAAGAGGCCAGCCGGCCTGCACACCTTGACACTGGTAACCTTGTTTTCCGAACACACCCCTGCAACAGAGAGGAAACAGTCAGATCTCCTCCAGACAGTTTCGGCTCGGTTCCGGCGGGACGGACTCACCAGATGAACTCCTTGCAGTGGAAGCAGAAGGTGGGCTGACGGAGGAAAGTGGACATGAACTTGTGCCCGTTGACCTGGTGGATCCGTCGCTTCACGGCGCCCTGCCGCTCCCTCGTAAACTGCTTGTGGGTGTTTTCTTTTTTTACGGCGACATCTGCAACGAGACCGGAGGATCATTTGGGATCAAATAATGGAAAACTCAATGAAACGCCGTCCTTACAGGGGAAAACTTCACATTTAACGTGTTTCTGTATTTCCATTTTGGTCTCTACTGCTTCTAAAAACAACCCAAGCTCTTAAACAAATCACCCCCGTTTTTTAGAAATTATTTAATGTTTTATGTTGTCTATAAAAATCTTTGGAATGCGATGCAACACTGTGCGTTACCTAGCAACCCCAGCCCGTAACCTAGCAACCCCAGCCCGTCGCCAAAAGATTTACTCAAGTAAAAGTAAAAAAGTACTTCTTGTCTACTCAAGTACTGATTACCTGATCAAATGATCATTTAAAACTTAAAAATTACATCATCAGACGGACCAAAATATGAAGTCAATTGGAAATTTTGGGATTTTAAGGACCGAAATGACAATAATTTGTCACTGTACAATGGCTGCTGGAAAGGACAAGTGTTCCTTTGTTGTTGACTTTCCATCCAGAAACTTCTGCATTCTTGTTAGTTGTGCAGGAGGCTCTACTAATGATTTTCAGACAATAGCGCATCTGTTTGCAGACATTTTCATGAACAAGTGAAAACGTCAAGTTGTCTGGATTTAAAGTGACAAGATGCATTAAGCAGCTCATTCTGAATTGACCAGACTAAAATCATCATATAAGAATAATTTTGTGAAAAAAAAAAAAATTGTACATTATTTGCATAATATAATCGCCCATAGATGGATCATAACATATTGAAGGAAGCATAATAGGTCACCTTTTAGTAACTCACAGCCATAGAAACAGGCTCACAGGTTCAGTCATGTAGTTCTGCTTTGTGTTATTGCTTGTTTGGATTTGGGATTGTTCAATAAAGCTCTAACTGTGCACCACCTTCCTAAAATGTAAACAAACTAAACAATAAGCAGAGAGCCGTCATAAGTTATATGAGGATTTGGCTTCCCACCTCCAGCCATCAACGCACCATGAACTCCCACTTAGAATGTCGCGTTTTATTTTTGTAATATGTATTTTATTATTTTTGGATCCTACACTTAAAACTGTTTGTTTAACAGTAACTAGTAGGTCAGTGTAAATGACTATATTGTTGTTTTAAGACTATTTTCCAGTGATATATTTATAATGGCATAATACTGCAGGTTCACTCTGTGAAACACCAATGCGCTCTTTGCAGCTCAGCTTCCGCGTTCGGGGAAAAGCGGCTCAATCGTTTCCGATCTATTGAAAAAGGCTCTTTACACTGGGTGTTTGCAGGGCTTGTCCAAGTTAACAATTAATGATGAACATCGATCCAAAGCCCCGACAAGTAAACTGGAGAAAGGTTTTAAGATGTTTGCCTTGTTGTACACAGATACGAAGGTGAGTTTTACTTTCTTTAAACTTTGTGGCTAACATTAGCTTTAGCTTATGCTAGACATTTTTCTTGTAAAAATGTGCTATTTAAGTATCTAAACATTTTTCATCCATTCTAGCGGACAATGTTTTTACCTTATTTTCAAGTATATTACCTGCGTTTATTGTCGTTAGTGTCAGAGACCAAGTAACGGGGATTTTACGGTTCAGGCTTTTTGCTTCTGAAGCCTGAGGAACAACAAGCCCATAGCTTAACAGTAGAGCAGCTCTGGTGTCAGAGTTCTAGTTCAGCTGACTGTTCAGGTTCAAAGTTGTTGCTTTTAGAAAAATATGGCCGTGTTCCTTAAGGTCTCCGTGTTATTTCGCTTTATTAGTTTTGCATGCTTCTTGTGAAGCAGGACGGTGTTTACAGCAGTGTGTTCAGGCCGATCAGTTGCTCGGCTGTCTGGCTCTGGTCTGCTCTCTCGTTCCCATAAACTCTTTCAGGCTGAATACAGAAGTGATTCCATGGAAATAACACAGGAGGTTCCTTTACCTTCTGCTTTAGGCTGAAGAAGTTGATCCGGAGTGAAGTGAAGGCTGTACACTTTGCTGTGCTGCGTTAGCTTTAACTGGTAGCGACGAATATTTACAAGCCACCGTCTTCTTAATTCAGGATCGTTTGGAAATCCATGAAAACTTAAAAGCCCATTATATTAGGAAGACAGCAATGTTCATGTTCATGTTCATTTATCTGCGTCTGAAATACAACTTTGTCTTTTCTAGCTGTCATGGTAACTCAAAGCAGAAACAAGAAAGCCGCATTTGCGCATGCGGTTGTGACGTCAGCGCATCAGGTGCAAAGAGCCCATAAACTTAACACCAGAACTGGAAGATATTTTAAATATCCAAAGTAAAACAACATCCAAAAACAACAAATAAAACAGAAATAAAACCAGGCACCACAGAAACTGTAAATAAAATGGATTCTGAAGTCTTTAAACAGGATTGTCCATCAAAACGTATTAATAATCAGAATGGAAATTATCGATTTGTTTTCAATTTATCATTAATTAATTGATTAACTACAACATGCTCAGGCCAGAGATGAAACACACAGACTGTGTGCAAAATTCTACATTTTTTCACCATTAATAAAACAATTTGAACATTTCAGTGCAAAACGTTTATATAAAGTTTTGTTCTGCTTTTGATCCCATTCTGAAGAGGGCGTGTTTATTTATTCCACCAAGTCATGACCAGGTATGCCACCTTTTCCTCTCATTTATGCACATTTTTAACATTTAAGGAAAAGCTGATTGAATGGAAATTACATTTATATTATTTTTGTCTCTGTGATCATCCATCAAAGCAGGGAGTCAAACTCATTTTCATTTTGGACCAAAACAAAAAATCTGAATGTTCTTAAAGAGCCGGTTGTGCCAGAATGTGTTGATAAAACCCATTAATTTGCTAAAATATCTATAAATAGTTGTTTCAGCATTCGATAAGTGTTTCTATAAGTTAAATAATACTGAACATCTTTTCACACTGATCAGTCCCTCCAAGATTTCATGATTGTCTTTGTGTTGATTTTGTGATCAAAATCACAGATTTTGTGGTGCTAATTTAGAAATATTTGTAAGAACTTTACACAATACTTGCGCTAATATATGGTGCTAAATGTATCATATATATTTAGCAGCTTTTATTAGCAATACAGCTTTTATTAATCGCTGTATTCAGCATATCTGTCAAGTTCACAGATATAACTTGACATCAAAGCTGAAGCAGTCGTCACTTAAACTGTTTTTGGCCAATTTTGAGAAAAACATTTCAGTAAAATCATAAATCTGTAGATTTTGTGTGAATTTTGCAGATTTGTGAAAAACTGTGGGGAATTTTTGATGTAATTTTTTCTAATCTTGAAAGCTACACAAAAAGCTACGGCGGGCCAAATTTGGACCCCCGGCCTTGAGTTTGACACAAGTGCCCTAAAATTACAGCCTCAATCTATTTCCGCTGCTTTAAACATTAAGTAACGTTTTTTAAATATGTGCTGCTCACATTTGGGACTGGAAACTGGAAGATAAACACAACTTTTAGGTGTTGGTGATGTTGGACACAAACAGGGTTAAAAAACTGAGTCGCAAATGTTGTTTATAGATTCAGTGAAACATAATCAGTTCTGTTTGAGGTGTAGTGTCCTATTTAAACTCAAAATAACAGACAGCCAATTAGTGTTATTATAAAGCTAATCCAAATTTGTGTTAATGTTGAACAGCATTTTTACCGTTTTAACTCCATTTTAAAGAGTTTAAATTAATCAAATGAAACATTTTTGATTGTTGAATAACTTCAGCAGCAATTTACAATAAACTTGTAAAGTAGGAGTGCAAACGTTTTGCTTTTATGACATGTCAGATTCCACCTGGAAAAGACATCTTCACCTGGTTCCAAATAGTAAAGGGATTCAGGCAAAACAAAAATAAAATGCATCATTTGGTGAAATGAACGTTAAATACGTGTGAATTATGTTTGACTTCATAGCTTCTTTTAATATTTGCACTTCTTCCACTAAGCAATGAGTTGTGTAAGTATAGCAGAGAGAAGAAAACCACATGAGCTATGGAAACTTACATGCTGAGCCCACACGCTGGCCCGTGAATAAAAGCTGCGATACTCTGAAGAGTGTTAATTTCAGTATAACTAAAAACTTCCTTACACTTACCAACTTGTAAGAAACATTTTTATATCGCAAAAATTTTTGCATGTTATTTGAGATTGTTTTTCTTTACCTAAATAGTTTAGATAATTTATTACAAAACATGTTAGTTACATTTTTTACACAAAATCATCTTAAATAATGAGATTTTAGTCGGCTCAGTTTTGTATTTTTATTGGTTGTAAGGCGTCTTGTCTCTTTAAATCTAAACAAGCTGCTGCTGGCCGCGCCACTAACTCAACGTTTACACTCGCACATGAAAATGGCTGCTACCAGATGCACAATTACACACCTGTACATCTTTGAAGAGCAGAAGTGGAGCCTCCTGCGCAACCAACAAGAATGCAGCAAGTGGTTTCTGGATGGTAAGTCAACAACAACAAAAAAGGTCTTTTCCAGCAGCCATTGTACAGCGCATACAGCAATAAAGCCAGCTGACCAAACACGCTGCAGCTCAGTTTGGGTTGCTAGGTAACAGGACTGGGTTGCTAGGAAACAGCGCAGTGTTGCATTACTTTCCAGAGGTTTTTGAGACAACATAAAACACTAATTTATTGCCAAAAAACATCTGCATAGTTTTTTTAAGCACTTAGGCTGTTTTTAGAAGAAGTTGAGACCCAAACGGATAAAAATGTCCATAATGTTAATTTTGCATAATAGGTCCCCTTTTAAGATGCTGACATTTCAAGCACAAAGGTCGATTTACTGCATCGACAAGGTTTTTGCATCAGCATAAATCGAGCATAAATAGATTCTGCTCGATTACGGTAAGCAGCTTTTTTTTTTTTTTTTAAGCCTGACACTTTTTTTCCCGCCTAGTTCATTTTTCTAATTTTGAAAGCGCAGACTTCACAATATAATTATTAATATGTAAGAAAATACATGAAAAATATTCATAAATCCAAGAATAAAACAACAAAAGACCTTTAAAAATGGTGGAAGAAATAAGGAAGAAAGCCTGGCTCTTTGGGGTAAAATTATTTTTAAACTTGCAACATGTCTATTAGGTATTTTTAGGACACTTTAAATTTAGTTGGTTTTTTTTTCAAGTTCAAACCAAGCAAGGCATCAGCAAAAAACAGAGGAAGAAGTTCTGTTTAGTAAGTATGAAATAATAACCCAGAGAAATGGTGCAACAGATCAGCATGCAGCCTCAACTTCTCCTTTATCATGGCAGCAAGTCACTTCCATCCCTCTAATAAAAACCAATGTTTCATGATGACCAAGTCAATTAAGTTTGTGTGCAAAAGCTTTGAAGTGTTGTGGAAATTTAGCTGACAGCTGGCATTTGTCTGTCAGCTAACAGAGTCACACAGTGGCACATGCATGCATGCCTGCATGAATGCATTCAAAAGATGTCCACCAGGGCGTCAAAAATAAGAAGTAAAGTCATCGCCCTACCATCGGTGAACGATCCGGTGAGCGTAATCAGGACGTAAACCTTGCCCTCTGGTTCCAAGTCCATCTGCAGACAGATAAACACACAACGTTGTTTATGTGTTCAGCGTTCCTGCTGAACGCCCCAGCAGGAAACGGAAACACAAAATTAACATTTGGCCCAACTATAGAAGAGTTTATTACCAGAAAGTATTTAATTTACAACAAAGATGTCATGTTCTCTAGAAAAACGAGTCAATACGTTACAGGAGCAGAGACAGAATGCTAATGCTAAAGCTTCAGGATGCAGCTTTGCCATTTGCATCCCTCTGGAGGATTTTGGGCGGCAAAAAGGGAACAAATCTGACCTTCAAGCATTAGTGGTTGATACAGATGATGAACACTTTCCACATTTTAAAAAAATAAATAACATCATTTAAAAAAAATAAGACTACCATTTATCAACAAGGTTTTTGCATTCAGCTTAATTTTGGAGTAACTAGAAACACAAACATTAATGTTTGTGTTTCATAAAAGAAAATAATAATTTCTATCTACAATGACTTACACATCCATTTTTATGAAATTGTTTATTACTGAGCAGCTAAAATAAAAGAAGGCACCAAAAGCTTGTTTTAAACATTTTATATATAAAAAAAAAAGGTTTTTTTTGTTCAAATTAACAATTTTGGCCCTCATGTTGAAAAGTTTGAACTAAACCAGAAACACTTGGTGAGATTTTGTTTTTTAGTGTTCTCTTACCTGAGTACAATATTTGGCGACTCTACCCAGAGCATAGCTTTCATTCCTCTCAGTCTACATAACACTGAAAAAATCTGACGGCCTTTACAGGAAGGCGGTCCGACGAGTCCGGCCGGTCCGGCCAGTCGAGTCGCAACTTATTTCACATGCTGGAAACCCAAACATCACAGAAACTTTTAAAGATGGACACCGCCCGCCTGTCAAGCCGGCAGGCGGGGGAACACATACTTCCTGCCGAAACCACCGAGTGGAAACTCGGATCACTGAAGTAAGATCTATTTATGTTCGATACACCCTTCCTGGAAAAACCTGACAGGGCACAGACAGAGCCATGTGGAGCATGAACGCAACCAACAGGCGGACTCACTTAAAATAAAACTATGTTTTCACTCCAGCTTAAAGATCCCTGCTCCTGTTTTCAGTCACTTTCTGAGTCTAGACATAGTTCAGACTTCCAGCCTGACAGCCTAAGCCATGCAGGTCGATTTCTGGGCAAGGCCTTGTATGGTAGGCGGGTTGGTGATGTTTACCGCTCCCTGCCCTGAGTAATGAGCAAGGCAGCTTGTATTTTTATCTCCCTCTGATTCAAGTGGAAAACCTTCAGACTGAACAAATTAATCTGCTACTGTGTGAAAACCAATTAACCCATCAGAGGCAGGTAGAGTAGCCAAAACTTGTACTACAGTAGGTTTTTTTAGCAATTAGCTAATGTTTTATGTTGTCTAAAAAACCTCCAGAATGTAACGTTGCCCTGTTACCTAGCAACCAAAGTCCGTTACCTAGCAACCCCAGCCCATTACCCAGTGGTGCTCAGGGTAACCAAGTAAAAGTAGCAATACTTCAACATATTTTTACTCAGGTAAGGGTAAAAAAAGTATTTGGTAAAAAGTCTACTCAAGTACTGAGTAACTGATCGAGTTATCAATCATTTCATGTTTAAAAATTACATCATCAGACGGAAGAAGTTAAAAAAATTAAGTGGAAATTTTGGTAATTTAAGAACAAAAATGACAATAATTCATAAAAGTAACAAAAAATAAAATCAGGCTAAATAAATTATTTCCAAATTAGTTTCTTTCAATAGAAAACTTATGAAACTTCAACAAAAACTGCAGGTGTGTGTCTGTGTCTGGTGAATTTCTGGTTAAAACATGTTTGTTTTTCATTCAGTGGGTAGAAAATAAGAAATTTTACTCAAGAGTAGAAATATTTCATAATAAAATTACTCAAGTAAAAGTAAAAAGTACAGCATGGTAAAAGTTTTTTTTTTCAAACAAGTAACTCAAGTAAATGTAATTGAGTTAATGTAATTAGTTACTATCCAACTCTGGTAACAAGCTACATATTTACTTGAGTAACCTCTTGGAGTATTTTTACTACACTGTACTTTTTACTTTAGTAAATTTATTATGAAGTATCACTACTCAAGCAAGAGTAGTGATACTTCATAGTAACTGTAACTTCATAGTAACTGAGTAACTTCACTGAATCAAAACAAACATGTTTTAACCAGAGATTCAACAAACACACACCTGAAGTTTTTGTTAAAGTTTTATAAACTTCATATTGAAACAAAATTCTATGGATTTTTTAAATTATGTTCTTTATATGAGTTATTGTCACTTTGGTTAATAAAACCCCCAAATCTTATAATCTTATATAGTGTACACCTTTTCTCAAAAGCCACATCGTTAAACCATAAGCAACGAAGCCTCAATCAACCATTCATGCAGACATAGAGCTGCAACTAACGTTTATTTTAGTAATTGAATATTTTGACAATTATGCGGAACAAAAATAGGCACACACTGCAGATTTTTTACTAACACTTGATCTGTTTTTTTTATTAGAAATACATAAAATGATGCAAATAAAAATTTATCCAATTCATTTTTTAAATAGGAAAATAAGTATTTAATTGACTAAAGTGCAATAACAAAGCATTCCTTTAGTGAACGATTGATCATTTGTAGAATAGGATGCATATTTTTAACATTAACATCTTCTGTAGAGTCATTCCAATTAATGATTAATCGATTACAAAATTAGTTGATTATTTCAAGAATTGATTAATCATGACTATTCATGATTAATCGATTCAGCCCTGTATGATACATCTTTAAACAAAAAACAATGTATATTAAAAAATGTTAAAATAAAGAAATAAAATTTTCAGATTCTCTTTGTATTGATACAACATTACACTGAGTCAATAACAATCAGTTAGTAGCGGATTATCATCATCTCTAGGTTATTCACATAAGATTTGTGACTTTTTTCTATTTAATAAATAAAACTGACACAATTACTGCGCTGGTGGGCCTACAGCACAGCTATTATAGTAAAACTGAACCACAGAGAAGGAAACCTTAAACAACTTTAAAACAGAGGAAGGTGGGTGGAAAATGTTGAGGGTCGTTTTTAACCTACTTTCAGTTTGTTCTCTGCTTCTCAACTCGCGCCTACAAATACTTTAATGGGGAATCAATAGTGAGGGGGCAGCACAATGTGAAGTGCGGAGGTGTTGAGCACCTAAGGAAGTCAAAGAGCGGTGGAGTCATCTACAGGCGGGAGGCGAAGGAAGCTGACCTTTTGGTCTAAAAATGTCAGAGAAATTCTGATACAGCCGGGAACCGTGAGGCTGCACTGCAAAAACACAAAGTATTACCAAGAATTTTTGGTCCAGCTTCTACAGCAAATATCTTAGTACATTTGAAATAAGACATAACTGACTTACAAGTAACGTTTCAGCTTTTATAAGTAAATAATTCCTTAGTATTGATGAAAAAGTACTAGTTCAGTTAGCAGATTATTTCACTGGTTATAAGTGAAAAAATCTGCCACTAGTAGACCTAAACTTTTTAAAAGCAATATTAGAGGAAATGTATTATTCAGAATTCACATTTTGCACTTAAAAAACACAACAACAACAACAAAAAAAAACAGCGCGAGCGCTTAAAAAACAAACATCCAGACAGTTTTTGGCAATAAGTTAATGTTTTTTGGTGTCTGGAAAATGAGCCGTTTCAAAAGCTCCCAGAATGTAATGTTACAGATCAGCAGCCACTGGCGGTTACCTAGCAACCACTGTGGAGCTCACCCGTTACCTAGCAACCCAAGCAGAACTCCGGCACGGTTGGTCAGCTGGTTTTACCCTTACTGGAGTTTCTACTATTGCTTGTTAAAGAAGTACGCCTCTACAATTGCGCATCTGTTTGCAGCCATTTTCACATGTGAGTGTAAATGTTGAGTTGGGGGCGTGGCCAGCAGCAACATATTTAGATTTAAAGTGACAAGACGCCCTAAAACACCTCAAAATGGTCAGATCTGAGCACACTAAAAGCTCATTATCTAAGAATTATTTTGTGCAAAAAATGTGATTAACATGTTTGTATAGACCTATTCTAACTGGTTCAAGGAAGTTTAATAGGTCACCTTTAAGGAATAATTTACTTAAAACAAGTTTGCTATCTTGCTTTGTGAGTTAGTTTTGTCTGATTTCAAGTGTACTAAGATACTTGCATTAGAAACTAGGTAAAATTTTGTATTTTTGTGGTGTGAACAGAACCGTGGGCATGGAGACGGGGGGAGGGGACACTATGTTTGGGAGCAAACTGGAAAAGAGCCAACAGAGAAGACAAGCGCTTGGCTGTGAGCCTCTGAGAAAATGATCAACAGGTGGGAAAAAAGTGCGATAAACAGCAGAGTGGGCGTGTAAAGGCTTGCACCAGCCCCAGCGCTTCGTCTGCACAACAAAGCACCAAAAAAAAAAAAAGAAAGAAAAAAGACGCAGCCCATCGTAGTTCAGATCGAGCAGATAGCAACCTCAAGCTGGGGCCTTGAAGTGAGAAATACATTTGCAGACCAAGTTCCAGTTTCACACCACTTCCTCACAACCAGCAGGGTCTCAAAGCGCATGCTAGGTGTTGTTTTCTGCAGAAAGCTGGGGCAAAAAGCGCCATGCATTTCTGATTTCTACATGAAATTAATCCTAACATTGAAAAAAACCCCACAAAATCTTACCAAGTATTTTTGGTCTAGTTTTTACTTTAAATATCTCACCACATTTTAAATAAAATCAAGTAACTTACAAGCAACTTTTCAGCTGGTTTTAAGTCAGTAATTACTTGAAATGAATGAAAAGGTGCAGGTTCCACTGGCAGATTATTTTCATTATAACATGGGTAAATATCTGGTTATAAGTGAAATAATCTTCTTTGTTGCCAATAATTAGGAATTATTTACTTAAAACACGCTCTTGTACCTTGTTGCAAAATTATTTTGTTTTATGTCAAGAGTATCAAGACATGTGAACTAAAAACTAGATTGTTTTTGCAGTGCATGTGCTTGTAATAAATTATAGCTTTTATCTTTTCAGCAATTTAAGAAGGAAAAACATTTGGTTAAGTTTTAAAAATGAATCTTTGGTTTGAGTTTTTACAGTTAAACCTTTAAGAGAGGCATTTCTGCTTTTGTTTCTAAAGCAAGAAGCTTTGCAGCTTTTCTGGATGCACTTCTCTGATGTCTAAATGTTGTACATGTGAGAGAGTCCTGACAGTTTTGCTGCTGCAGAGAGAAACGTGCAGCCGCCCCAGGCCTGAACAGGCTCAGCTTACACTCCTGCAGTGGATTCAGGTCTTGGAGGGACGAAAGTACGTTAAAAAAAGAGAAAACATAACGGAAAACTTCAGTCTGAAGAGTTACGTTTCAAAAGGTAAAATAGGCCATTTTGGTTTTGCTCAGATCTGTGTCAATAATCGTCAGAAATACTTTGTTTTAAGCCACCTGGGTCAAACTCAAGGCCTGTGGGCCAAATCCGGTCTGCCATAGCTTTTTTGTGGCCCTCTAGATTCTAGACTAAACACTAAGTGTGCTTAAATATCATGTTATCAATCAAATCAATGCTGTTTTCATGTTTACTGCCAAATTATGTCAATCAATTCCTCCAGTTTCTTGAGAATTATCGTGGAAATTGACATAAAATCACCAAATCCCTCCACTCTTTGGTGTTAATTGGACGTTTATTGCAGATTTTTCTCAAAAATTGTCAAAAACTTTACTACTAAACAGCTGCCTTGGCCTTAATTAATGTCAGATTATAGTCCATGAGCTATAAAGCGAGTAGTAAAAAGTCACATTGGGCGTGCCGTGGTGGTGTAGGGGTTAGCGCGACCCGTATTTGGAGGCCTTGAGTCCTCGACGCGGCTGTCGCAGGTTCGACTCCCGGACCCGACGACATTTGCCGCATGTCTTCCCCCCTCTCCTTCCCCGTTTCCTGTCAGCCCACTGTTACATAAGGGACACTAGAGCCCACAAAAGACCCCCTGGAGGGGTAAAAAAAAAAAAAAGTCACATTCATCATCATAAATGAGCACAAATATTTCCAAATTACAAACACTTTGATTTTTATTACAAAAAAAAGGCCCAAAAAGAACCACAAAATCCTAGAGGGACTGAAAAGATGTTCAATAATAATATTTAATTTTAAGAATTCATTGATATTTTAACAGTTTGTGAACAGATTTTATCAATACATCCTGGCACAACAGGCCCTTTAAGAGCCTTCATGATCTTGATTTTGCCCAAAACAAAACTGAGTTTGACACCACTGTGTTAATCCAAACCGGTTTATCTAAGAAGCAAGGATTTGTGTGCAGCCTCAGGGTGAGGGGGGCTGCTGCAGGTCTGGACCACGTGCGCGCTGATGCACTTTGCCACGCTTAAGTAGAGCTAAAGTTTCACCACATGGGCCATCATGTGTGGTTTCTCACTGTATTCACTGTCTATAGCAGTCAAAGCCTGTAAGCCAATAAATGGAAACACGAGGCGCCCGAGCGGTGGCCTGAGACGAAGAGGAGATGCGTCCTGTAAGGAGTTTAAATGTTAGTTAATGAATCCTTCTTTCAGAGACGCCGGGGACAGCGCAGACCTGTTGTGTTTCTCAGTGGGACATGTAGTAAAGCTCATCTTTTAAGCTCTCAGATCTGCCCTAAAGTAGCTTCAAGCAGGGGAACATACAAACCCTGTCTGATGAAATAATTACACACAATTATCTTAGCAGTAAATGTTTGTGTTTTTGCAGCTTCAGTTTGTTTTTTTTTGCACAACGTATAGGAAAAATAACATCATCCTAATATCAGTGTTCAACAGTAACATCAAGATCAGGGTCCCAGCTTCCTGATGGAGGGTAAAAAGCTGCTCGCCTACGATGGTTACTGCTGGTTGTAGCTGTCAAGTTGTCAACATAGCAAATCACTAAAGGTCACAGAGAGTGTTGGATGCATCAGAATGATGAGAAACTCTGAATGACAACCGATGCCGTCACTGTAATATTCTACAATATTAGCACCAATGCAATACTTTCTCTGTCTGATCTGACTGAGATTTGTTTAATTCTTCCTAAAAACGGCAAATAAAACAAAGACATGCCTTTTTTATGTCCAGTTTAAGCACCACTAGGAGTTTTTTACTCAAAAAGCTTAGCTGCAAATGTTGCTCTGTTTGTTACTTCTTTAGTGTAAACTCCAGTGTGTAAAAAAATGAAAACAGGGAACTGATACGTTTTACTTAAACGTGAACTTTTCGCAGAAGTTGGTTTGCATTTCTCAGGAGAAAGAGCTCTAAACATGCAATGGAGGAAAAACAAAGCTATGCTAAGCTTTGCTGCTCAAGAAATGTTGCTAATTATAGGAGCTAGCAGCTGATTATTATCAACCAAACTAGTTTACGGTCATTTAGTCTGTGAACTTCTCTGTCTTGGTCTGATTAATAGGAGAGCATCTGATGTCACAGACTCATTCAACACTCCAATCAGGAGTCTGTCTCAAATTTCCATTGCAAAAACACAGATCTCATCAAATATTTTGGTCTAGTTTCTAGTGCAAATATCTCAGTTGAAATAAGACAAAACTAACTTACTATCAACTTTTTAAAAGATATAGAAACTTGCTTAATATAATAATAATAATTGCTTAATATTGATTCAAACATACTAATTTCAGTGGCAGATTATTTCACTAAAAATGTGGGAAAAATGTCTGTTAATTGAAATAATCTGCAAGTGAAACTAGTACTTGTCAATCAATATTAAGAAATTATTTACTAAAACCAATCTCCTATTTCTTCCTGAAAAGTTACTTATAATTTAGTACTTTTAAAATAAGGCAAAACTATAACATTTGCACTAGAAACTAGACCAAAAATACTTGGTAAGATTTTGTTTTTGCAGTGTTCTCTGAGTCTAGATAGTTTTAGGTATTTTACATCACAAGTCTTTAAAAGTTTTTCAGTGTTTAAGTTTCTGGGGACAAACATGTTTAGTAGGTCAAAGACAGATAAAGTTTCCATGAAGTAAATCAGACTGGAAGATAAAACCAGAAAAACCTCCAAAGTGATGAAAAAAATAATTAGTTTAATCAGACTTCCTTTGGTTTGAGGTTTTTTCATGTATGAATAAATTAATTAATCGAATGTGAAATTAAAATGAGCTCAATAATTTCCATTTGTATGATTATCTCTCTGATTTTCTGACCAAAATCAGGTTTTCTACCAAACCTGATTTTCTAATCAGGTTTTGGTCTCAACAAGCCCATTTTCTGACCTCTGAATTTTTGCTTACAAAGACTTCAGTATCTATTTTATTTATCATTTTGGTTGTTTTGTTTATTCATTTTGGATATTAAAAATATCTTCCAGTTCTAATGTGATATATTAGTTAGAAATAAAAGTTTATTGATTTCTAGGCCAGGGTTGTGGTATCAACCGACTCTCTCACTCTTTGGTTACCTAGCAACTCTCTCACTCTTTGGTTACCTAGCAACTCTCTCACTCTTTGGTTACCTAGCAACAACCTGTTGGGTAACTGGCGAAGTAGCAGTTTAAAGTTCTGCCTCATAACTGCGTGAGAATAAAAAAACTGTGGAAATTGTGGATAAAACAGCAAAGGTCACGCCAACAATTTGGAAGCATTTCAGATATTTAAAACTAAAAAACTAATCTATATTTATCAATATCGACTGATTTGAAACGCTTATGTGGTGATACGTTTTCAGCCATATTGTCTGGCTCTACCATTACTGTTATATCACGTAAAAATGGCCTCAAATGAACATTATGATTGTTTATTTCCTGCCAATAATTTCATGCTCTCTCAGTTTTTCCTATAATTACACAAATATGTCAATAAACATGTGTTAAGACATGTTTTCTCAGACTGGAAGTGATATTTATGTTTTGCAGCATCACAGTCCTGGCTTGAATCTTGATAGAAGAATCACTGGATGGAGCTGAAGATTAGGGTGATGGCAATGAGGAATCCAAGCTAAAAGAGTTTCCACTGGTTTTTGGAACCAGTGGAAACATGCAACAAGCTGCTCAGTGGTGTAAAGACAGGGTTGCCTGCTGTACTACCGAGGTTTTTTAATAAACTGATACTCATTTAAAATTGTTCAGTTATCTTCTTATTTCACTGCATCAGCAAATACAAACCTCCTGGTTGAGCTAAAGTTTCTCTCAGTAATGGAGTTATTGCTGCTCTTATTTCTTCTTCTCTTTTCAGCAGAAAGTTCCTCTGAACCAGGGTTTCATGTTTTTCTGTCTTCACTACTAAAAACACAGAATCTTACCAAGTAATTTGGTCTAGTTTCTAGTGCAAAAATCTTGATACACTTGAAATAAAATAAAACTAACTTGCAAGTAACTTTTCAGCACGATATAGAGGCTTGTATAAGTCAATAATTCATTCATATTGATTTAAAAAAATACTAGTTCCACTGGAAGAATATTTCACTTATAAAAAGACATTTTCCCATGTTATACTTGAATAATCTGCTAAAGGAACTAGTATTTTTTTGTCAATATTAAGGAATTATTGACTTAAAACAAACTTGTATAACTATAACCAAGTATTTTTGGTCATGTTTCTACTGCAAATATCTTGATACACTTGAAATAAAATAAAACTAACTTGCAAGTAACTTTTCAGCAAGACATAAGAGCAAGTTTTAAGTCAATAATTCCTTAATGTATATAAAAAGTACTAACGCTGGCATATTATTTCAATTATAACATGAAAAATGTCTTGTTATAAGTGAAATAATCTGCACTTTTTAATCAATATTAAGGAACTATTTACTTAAAACAAGCTCCTATAGTTTGCTAAAAAGTTACTTGTAAGTTAGTTTTGTCTTATTTTAAGTGTAGTAATATATTTCCACCAGAGACTAGACAAAAACACTTGGTAAGATTTTATGATTTTACAGTGCGAGCCTGGTTTTGGTGGAAGTTGAAGAGAAGTTCTTCATTTCCACTGTCCCCACATGCATGCTCAAACAAAATGAGCTTTCAAGTAACTTTTTTAGCTTATTTTAAGTAAATAATTCCTTAATATGAAAAAATATTAGCTCTACTTGCAGATTATTTCACATGTGGAAAAAGTTTCTTGTGGAACTAGTACTTTATCATCAACACAAATTAATTATTTTCTTCATAAACTACCACTTATGTCTTGCTGAAAAGTTATTTGTAAGTTAGTTTTGTCCTATTTCAAGTGTTGTAAGTTATTTGAATTTGAAATTAGACCAACAATACTTGGCAAGATTTTGTGCTTTTACAGTGAACTGCAAACTCAACACTTTTCTGAACTTTCTTTCATGGATCATTCTGTATTTAAACTGTTATACAACCAGACCGGACTGTATCATCGACTCCACTCTAATTGATTGATATTTCTGTATAATAAAGATTCATTGAAACTATTATTTTCCTGGCTAAATGACATTTATTGCGAACTTAATTGCAGTTTCTGACCACACGGGAAGCCTTTGAACCTGCCAGATGTTTGCACTCACCCATCCCTCGAAGGTCTCTCCTGTGTTGGATGTTTTGATCATGTCCTCGAACTGGATGGTGCAGTTGGCCACAAAGTCATCATATCCGATCGGGGTGTCATGGAAGACCGCCAGCTCGATCTGCTTGCCGTCGTTGACGTTGAGGGAGAACTCCTCGTTGTACGTGGGCATGTTGGTCTTCTGCTTGGTGTGTGTCTGTCCCACCTTGTAGTCGTCCACCTTCACCACTATGTAGGGGTCCAGCGTCTGGGGGGCCTTGTTGAAGATGACGGTGTGGCGCGTTGAGGCGGTGGTCGGTTTGAGGTCAAGCGCCTCGCCGATCCGCAGCTTCAGGTATCCGTTAAACTTCATTTTAAAACCGCTCGGAAGTTTTAAAAAAGCATTTAAAACAAAAATAGATTTTTTAGGGATGTCACAGAAAGAAAAGAAGAAAACCACGTCATGGTGAAAGCCGGTGACTGTTGGGAGTCATTCTGTGCAGGCTGTCTGTCAACCTTTCAGTAAATAGGAAGCTGCAGCGCTGACAGGACCTGCGAGTTCCGCATAATTTCTGACAGACACGCAAACGCACACAAGACAAAACACACAGGCTTTACTCTGTCACATGGTCAGGCTTGTAGTTTTACTCACGCAGAGGCGGGTCGGACTACACCGACCATGATGCATCACCATTCTCCTGGCCCGAAAGGTGGGGAAATTCACCTGCGGCTTGGTGTTCGGGGAAAGTCTGACCTCTGCTGGACATCTGCTGGAACTACGTGGTAATTTCTTACATTTTTACTTTTGTCTAACTTTATTTTTTTAAATATTACGGACTAATTTTTGTTTAGAAATAAAGCCATATTTTTCTATTACTTCTTTAATTTTCTTGCTTTTTAACTTTTGTTCTTTTTTTTCCTTGCTTACTTTTCTTCATTTTTTAAAACTTATTTTCCTATATAGTAACTTTTTTCTTTTTAAAAAACCTTTTCTGTATAGGTGTACAACAAATGATTTGTTTTATTTTTAAATTATATGGACTACATTTTGTCTTGAAATAAAGATATATTTTTCTTTAATTTTACTTTTTTCTTACCTTTCTTTTTTTTATCTTCTCATCTACTATTTTTTCTTTCTTATTTATTTATTAATTCTGAACAAGCTGTACAACAAAGAAGCTACTGACTGAGTAGAAATTGTTTTTTTTTTAATAAAACAAAATTTTTAATTTATAATAGTAGAAAAAGAAGTAGGAAAGTTTACACAATGTTCACATTGATGGTAACATATAGAGTAAAAGCTGAGTTTCTGTTTTGTTTTTTTATTATGAATAATCTGACTGAGTTTTTCTAAGTGTTGTTTTAACCATGTTGTCTTCTGTGACAGATGGGAGGTTCGTTTTTAACTCTGTTTATGGAAATGTTTCTTTCTGATCTCATTAAGATATATTTTTTAAAATCATTTCTATTTTTTCCTTTCCCTCTTTCTGTCTTCCTAAAGTCAAAGAAGCATGCAACATGTAAAGAGCATCAGAATTGTTTTTATTGTAATTTTAAAAGGAAATGTCTTATTTTATTTTTCGACACTCATTCCTTTAATTGATTTATTTATGTTGTGGAGAAACACCACATTATCTATAATGTTAGTTCATTTCAGAAGAAATGTGTTATATTTTATTTTATTGAGACATTTTCCTTTGATGAAAAACCACCGTAACCCGCTGACAATATAACAACGTTTTTGTCCAGTAGGTGGCAGTAAAGGTCCATTAAATGCTGCTTTAGAAAAATTAACAATTGTATGCAGAAAAACCATTTAAAAAGCTAAATGTTTCTAATCTATTTGAAACAACATTATTAATGCAAAAATAATGACATTTTGTCTATGTTTTATGATAAGACAACAACAGATATAATCATCTAAATGATAACCTGATTTAATTATTGAGTGTTGAAAAATGAATCCTATCTAAGATGAATAATGTCTGATAAATGTTGAAGAAACTGTGATGATTTGAATAAATCAAAGTTTTATTGCATGAAGCAGAAATGTTTCACTGCTCCACTCAGATGAGTTTATTAATCTGATATGTTTGTATTTCAGATTTCTGCTCATCTTTTCTTGAAGGTAGATAAATCTTAAAAAAAGAATACTTTATTCTTATATTTTCCATACTTTTTTTTCTTCAAACTCCACTCCCTCCTCCCTGACGGCGCCGTGCCTCCTCCATCCATAAACGCCACGATCAAAGTCTCCACTTTATTGGTGTTAGACTTGACCTTTCACCCCTCTCTGCCAAATGCCAGCACCTCCCCTCCCTCTGCTCCAGCTGTTGTGAATAAAGCGCGGGGCTCCCACTTTGTGCACATCCCTTGGATCCAGACAACAACCTCTCAGACGTGACCTTACAGAGGGGCGAAGGTCGCCGTGACAAAGATGGCGCATCGCAGCTCGCTTGTGAATAAACTCACCACTATCAAACAGGTCAGATTATTATAAAAGACTCTTAAAGTTGGCGCTACGGTAGAACCAAATATGTTTTTCTTTACAGTCTTTCCGTGTATTATCTGGTCTCCAAAGGAAAGGTCGTAAAAGTTTCTGTCTTTGATTAAAAATGTCCAGCAGAGGGCAGAAAAAGACCGCCTCATTCATCCACATTCTCCTCATCTTTCACCCTTTCCCTCCTGTTGTTTACGGCACATTCACAATAAAACTACCTGGGAAAAAAACGACATGTTTTACATCCTCTCTGTCATGTTGTTTTTCTTCTGTCAGAAGCTTTAGTGGCTTCTTGGCCTTTTTCACCCTGTCCTGATTCACAGCCAACTCTTTTCAGGCTCAAAGTGTGAACATAACTGCGTTCACATCTCTCTCTACCAGCTTTAGAAACGGAAAGTTTTGCTTATTCTTATTTACAAAACAGCTGAAGCTCCATCAGATTGGATGGAAAGCATCTCTGAACATCAGTTTTCTAAATCAATTATTCTGACGATTAATCTTCACATTCTACAGACTAATTGAGCATTTAAGTCTTTTTTAAATCAATCAATAAAATAAATACAATTAATTTATAATTTAATCTCTTTAAAATGAGAAATAAATTTATTGCCGAAAATGCAGTACGATAGCATTCATTTAGTGAATCTGAACTAAAAGAAGCTAAAACTGACACTTGAGGTATACAGTATATATATACACACACACAGTTTTGGCTAAATTATTGCTCTGTGTCTTTTTTGAGTCTGTATTTTCCAGTTAGCGATTAATCTATTACTAACTTAGTTGACATTATTCAATTGATTTATCTATTCCAGACATTTTAGTCAAGAGTAACAATACTTCCTAGTAAAGTTACTCAAGTAAAAGCGGTAGTAACTATTATATTTACTTGAGTAACTTTTTAAAGTACTTTTAGGAGTATTTCTACTACCCTGTACTTAACATTTTTACTTGAGTAATTTTATTAACTATTTCTGCTCTTACTTGAGTAAAATTTCTGGATTTTCGACCCACTGAATGAAAAATAAATAAGTTTTAACCAAAACTTTAACAGACACAGACACACACCTGCAGTTTTTGTTCAAGTTTCTTAAGTTTTCTATTGAAAGAAACTGATTTGGAAAAAAATATATTGTCATTTTTTGCTACTTATATGAATTATTGTCATTTTTGTCCTTAAAATATCAAAATTTCTGCCTAACTTTATATTTTGGTCCATCTGATGATGTAATTTTTAAATATTAAATGCTTGATAACTTGATCAGTTACTCAGTATTAGAGTAGACTTTCTACCAAATACGTTTTCACTCTTACTTGAGTAATTTCTTGGCTACGTTTTACTTTTACTTGAGTAAAAATATGTTGAAGTAGTGCTACTTTTGCTTCAGTAAATCTTTCGGCGACTCTATCCACCTGTTAGTAAAAGTAAAACATGCAGCGTTGTAAAAATACTGCTAAAAGTACATTTTTCCCATAGATTTACTCAAGTAAATGTAACTGAGTAAATGTAACTAGTTACTACCCAAAATTGAACACACAGATGTGAAAACATTAAGATTTCATGTCACATCCACACCACTCACCACCACAGGCTGCCCACAGTTTGGCTCTCTTTATACAGCTTAATTTCAGCCACCTGCAGAGTTTCCACATTTGGTTCTGGTCCTGTTTATGTCGGTCTAACCCAGAACAGCTCGCATCTCTGGCTGCCGGCCCAGCTGCACCCTGTAGCTGCAGCTAATGAAGCATAGCATTGGTGCCAAGCCAGGGAGTGGACCACAACCCAGATACGGCGAGGCTCGTTCCCATCTCCTTTGACCCCGGTGAGAGAAATCCTGCGGGGCCAGTATACACCCCCAACCTCTGCGCCTGCACCGCCACAAACTCAATTACTCCCATCAGTCATTGGGCTGAGCTGCAGGGCTTCCCCCACCAACCCACAGTCCAGTTACAAGACCCCAAAGTCCCCTCAGGTGAGGCAATGGAGGCCTAAACCGAACACACACACGTCTGTGGAGCCCAGACGTGTGTGAAAATGGAGGGACTCCATAAATCACAGCTCAACCTGAATGTACTTTATTCACCAAAGGTGTTTAGTGCCAATTCTGGGCCGCAGAAAAACAGGAGTTAAGGTGGGAAACCATTTAAACGAAACAAACAGATCACAACAGATTGGTAAAATATGATATTTTCATAACATACTGGTTGATAGGCTGGAAAAGTGAACGATAGGCCTGTTACCATAAACAATACATCAATTTATAATAAATAAAAAATTTGCTCAGTTTCGTTTTGAATAATTGTATTTCTCTTACTGGATGACAAAAGTATTCAGTCTTGTGATCTGGTCTCAAATAGTCCCTTTTTTAAAAGAATAATGTTAATTAGAGAGACTTCATAATTTATTTTATTTGTCGTTTCTGTTGTTTTATTTATTTATTTTGGATATTTAAAATGTCTTCCAGTTAAAAGTGTTAAATATTCAGAATTTAAAGTTTATTGATCCTTGAAAATGTGTTTTTGCATTATTATGCCATTACCAATATATTACTTAAATGTTATCTCAAAACAACAATATTATTGTTTATCACAATAAACAATAATGGGGCAATTTATCGTCCAGCTAAATCTGTTATTGTGAGAAGCCTCCTGGGTGAGACTTTATGGTACTGAGCTAAATTAACTTAAATACAGTATTTTTATAGGCAGCCTAAGACTACTTTGTTTAATTTGGAAAATATTTATATTCCTCAAGGCATCATCCTTGGGTCACTTTTATTCAACTAGGAAATTTCCTATAATATAGTCCTATTCCATATCTTTAGCTATTATCTAAAAGCTTATTTTAGTAACTCAAATCACTAAGTAAACCCTCTTTACACTGCAAAAACATAAAATCTTACTAAGTATTTTTTGCCTAGTTTCTAGTGCAAATATTTTCATTCACTTGAAATAAGACAAAACCAACTCACAAGTAACCTTTTGGCCAGATACAGAAGCTTGTATTAAGTCAATATTTCGTTTCGTTTCATATGTGACCTGAATCCTAAAGGTCAGGTAATGAATTTCATTGATACTTGACAAACGTCACTATCCTGAGTTCCTGATACGCGCAAGCGGGAAGAAAAACAACCATGGCGGATGATAATGAAGATTAAGTTGTTAATGTGGGCAAACACTGAGTACTTCTTCTTCTTCTTCTTTATGGCAGTTGGCAAAACACTGACCGCGCTCTTTATGTGTCACGTTATTGCGCCCTCTACTGCGCATGCGGGACACTTTCTGGCTGCCTGCAGTTTGCACTGGAAATCCCACAAGTCGCATATATTTGACCACGCCAAAAAATAAATAAAGTTTTATCAATTCGTTCTGCAGTGTGAACGTAGCTGAGTGGATGGGTCAGAATTTCTTCCAGCTTGATGCAGAAAGAGACAAATAAACACGTCTTGCCTCAGTTTAGAGGAAAACATGGTCAGTGTGGATTATGTTCAGGGCAGAGAAGAAAAAGAAACACCAACAAGAATACAGCGCAGTGTGGAGGAATGTGCCTGTCAAAGTGGTCAGAGCTGGTTTGGACGGAGGAGCAGCGGGTAGTGGGTGTTTGGTGAGACAACGGGGGGGACACAGCCTCATGGGGTAATTGGCTCCAGATGTGAGGCAGCGTGGCCCCTGCGCCAGAAAGGCGTCAGGGCTGCATTAAGGGCTCAGCCCAGGGCTGATGGGTTTCCACAGACACAAGCTGACCCCCACCCCCACCAACGCAAATCACAAGCATAAAACAAAAACTGTACACCACACATCTCAGTTTCAACTAATACAACTTTATTTACCCAAAAACTACTGTGAATGTTTTAATAAGGGCATCAGAAGAGCTGAATGATAGAGAAATGTTGAAGATTTACTGTGAATCCTCCCACCCTGAAAACTTTCCCAGGTTGTTTTTTTCAAACAAACTCCAAACACACAAAACCTTACCCAGTATTTTTGGTCTAGTTATAGTGCAAACAAGAAGAAAACTAACTTATAAGTAACTATTCAGCAAAATATAGGAGCTTGTTTTTTTTAAAATCCTTAATATCAATAAAAACTTTCTAGTTCCATTGACAGATTTCAGTGATAACATGGGAAAAAGTCTTATTTGTGAGATAATCTGCCAACTAGTACTTTTATTAATACTAAGGAATTATTGAGTTAAAATAAGCTCATATCTTGTTGAAAAGTTACTTATAAGTTAGTTTTGTCTTATTCCAAGCTTAAGAATATATTTGCACCGGAAACTAGACAAAAATACTTGCTAAGATGTGCTTTTTACAGTGTCGTCTTGATAATGCACGTGGGGACAGTGGAAAGGAAGACCTCCCTTTCAACTTCCAGACTTCCACCAGAACCAGGCTCACACTGCAAAAACACTAAATCTTACCAAGTAGTTTTTGTTTAGCTTCTAATGCAAATATCTCAGTACACTTAAAATAAGACTAGGCTTATACATAATTCTTCAAGTTAGTAATTATTGAATATTGATTCATAAGTATTTTCTGACAAAAATACTTATGTCAGATTGTACCACTTATAAGCTGAGAAATATGTCTTGTTATAAGTGTTGTTATATTTTATTAATATTAAGGAATTGACTTAAAACAATCTCCTATATTTTGCTGAAAAGTTACTTGTAATATTGTCTTATTACAAGTGTACTAAGATATTTGCACTAGAAACTAGTCCAAAAATACCTGACAAGATATCGTGTTTTTTGTGAAGAAATGTGTAAGGTGGAAAATACTTTTCACAACGCTAAGGTGCATTTTGTGGTTTAGAACCATTTGTTTTACACACTTTAAGACAGGAAAACATGAAGATATGCAATTACACAGCTTACATTTCCTCTGAAGATGAGTGAATCTGTTTTACATTTCCTTCATGCTTTATTTACTTACAATAACTCTGAAATCTCCTAATTTATGGGCTTTCCCCAGCATTATTTCATGCAAAGCATTAGGAAATCTGAGTGGAAATAAGGTACAAAGTTGAACAACAAAAGCATCTGGAGTTTCAGAAAGAGTCCTCAGAGCGAGGAATGCCGTTACTGTGACACAGCGAGCATGTTTACTGATGGAGCGTAGAAATGGATTCAAAGCAGAACAGCGGCGTGGAGCGAAGGTGAACAGAGACAACAGACGGAAAAACTGAAAATGAAACGCAGAGCACTTCATCAGCGATGACACTCACGTATGTGGACGGTGTTTGTGGAGTTGTGGTCCAAACTGTGACTAACAGGGAGAACCACTCATCATGCCAGTCGCCATTAAAAAGCTGACGTGAAAAGACCCCTGAAGCACCTCTAAGGCAGGAACGCCTGTTGGAGAGGATTAAACTGAAAGCAGATGTGTGTGATTTTCTCCCTGCTGCTGCAGTTTCTGACATTCAGAACCGAGATGCTGGTGCTAGCATCTCAGCTAACTCAGAGCTGGGTTTGATGTCACTCAGACCCGAGGTAATGACTTTTTGGATTTTTATATTTAAGAAGTCAGAATTTCAACATTATTTCCAGTAGCTCTTATGAACATAATTTTAAGCTTCACTTTCCATAAACAAACACCACTTTGAGTTTGTTCAGTTTAGAGTTGCAGGCGCTACATGTAACATTGATTGTGTCTTGTAAAATCAACGTTTCTTACTACTGTTGACGCGAGGAGCGGCCATATTGAAACATGAAGTCCACCTAACAAGTTGTAACTAGGGGTAGTCAGACTTGCTCCCAGTTTTCCAATCGGAAAAATCAACTAGAATGTCCTCCAAAGTCAGATTTCCCACTGGGAAACTGGGAGCAATTCCGACTACCCCAGTTATGACTTTAAGGCGGACTTTGTGTTTCAATATGGCCGCTCCTATCGTCAACGGTAGTAAGATGTAGTGGAAAAATGTTGATTTTACAAGACACGCATGCAAATGTCTGTCTAATATCAATGTCACATGTAACTCCTGCAACTCTAAACCGAACAAATTAAAAGTGGATTTTATTAACAACAAATTATTATTATTAATAATAATAATTAAATTAATTGGAATTTATTGTGAAAACGACAAATCAAAACTCTTCAGAAATTTACCATGATAAACGATACGATAAATTCCCCTAGTCTGACGCCAAATCCAGCTCAGAGTTCCCACTTCCCAGGTAACTGGCAGCATCAAACCCAAACAGGAAGAAGTAATGCTTTTTACCACCTTTTCTTTTCTTCACAAATGAAAGGCCAGCAAACTGTATGTCAAAAGGTCAACAATCGGACAACATATCATAAGTGACCACTGTTCTGACTTCAATCAACAAAAAACATTTTTTAAAGCACGCAGCCAACACCTCTTAAACCAACAGAAGAAGCCAAGGCTGCCAGCAGGGTCTTAATTTCAGCCCACCATCGTTTCCCTGCTTCATTCCTTCCTTTTACCCTGGGAGATGGTGTTGTCATACTGCTGGACGAGGGCCCAGCCCAGCCTTGTGAGCCGGTTTAACTAAACAAAAACACTCCCACCCTGAGCGGAGGACTCTGACCACTCCAGGCCCCCATAAAAACAGCTCTGAACCGGGTTCAACATTCAGCCTTCCAACACAAAAAGCACTGGTTTTCAGAGCTTTGACGTCTATTTGGTTCAAACTTGTTCTGAGTTTTATACCCAAAGAAAAAAATGACAAAGATAAGGAGTGCTGTCACAGTCAGACACTAGGTGGTAATCTTGTGCTAAAAATGATTTTACAATGTACAGTCTATGTAAAAAAAGAAAAAAAAAAGGTCTAAATACTCTTGTTAAAATGCCTTGTATATGTGATGAAAAATAAGGATCAAGGTAAATAACTTCAAAACCATTTCAAGATTTTTATTTGTTTTCCAATAAAATTGTACAGGTCAGACAGGGTTTCTGCAGGTTTCACCAAATCAAATTCAATTCAAATTCAGTTCAAATTCAAAAATACTTCATTAATACCAAAGGGAAATGTAATAGTAATAATAATTTAAGACCTTTTTAGGACCATTAAGAATAAAATTTAAGACCTGTATCACAACAGAAATGTACAAAAGAAAATTTAATATTTTATGTAGTAGTAGCGCCTTCTTTTTTTTGCACTGAATGAATGTAGCATTGGATATTTTGGCAACAGAAGAGAGCCAGTGGCAAATATGAACATTGCCCAACCAATTGGCAATACATAAAAAAAAAGCAGGCTAGCAAGGGTAGTTAGCAGCTAGTAAGTGTTAGCTTCAACCGCCTCAAATCACAGAACGCAATGATGTCATCTGCCTGCGACTCAAATTTCCTTACAAAAAATGTCCCACGAGAAAAATAAACTATATGAAATAAAATGTTTGTGCCATCACAAAATTTGAGATCTGCGATTAAAGTATCTAAGGCCAACTTTCATTTATCTTTCAAATTTAAGAAATTTTATGCTCTTAATTTTAAATACCCTAACTTATTTAGTTAGTATATAAAGACGCTCTGACACTATGTCAAAGGCCACATTGTAGGTGGAAAAAGATTCAGAAGCCATTTATTATGGTTCCATTTTGTTTATATTATAAATGTGAAGTTTGTCAAAATTTCTTTATTTATTCTTCAAATCCATTTTGTTTGTTTGTAAAAAAATATTTTTTCTCCATACATTTATTAGCATTTTGACCCTTTGCAACTACGTCACTCAGTCATTCTAACCGCCATGATGGACGTCGGAAATGAAGATCGGGAGTATTGAACAGAGCAACTGAAGTTGTTTTTGTCAGTTTATTCATGGCTTCTACTTTTTCGAGTCAAGCTAATTTCTCTTTGAGTGTAACGCGCTTGGTTGGGGCTCACAGACGGCGGTATTTACAGAAGCTTGAAACAGCTAGCATAGAAACTGAGCCGTACCTCCTCCGTCCTGACGTGTTGATCAACTTACCAACTTTGTCTGAATTCACACCACATGATTTATGTAACCACGTCATAAACTGCGGTTCCCCTTACACTGGAGCTGCCTTAAACACGTACAGAAGACGAGATGCTAACCAATTTTTTCCATACATGCTAGGCTACATGACGGTGGGGCACTGTTTCCATGGTTACTAGTGGTTAGACGCATACCTCCTCCATAATGCGGTATTTCATATCTTCCTAGTCATACTTATTTATAAAATATATTCTGAACGTTACTCTTCTTACCTTGTAAATAGTGTTCGCTGCAAATCCGCGGTTACACTGAGGACTGACACAGTCATTATGACTAACGGCTGGTATCCATCGCCGCCGCATCTTACCTCATTCAAAGTTATGAAATAAAATTACAAGTTTGGTTTTCACCCGTACCTTTCTCTGCAGCCGACCGCGCAGCATCCTGTGACCGTTTTTGCTGCGAAATCAACTTTATAAAAGCGATACTAGGCCACCACATGCGAGTTTTTTTGAAAGGCTTTACAGGAGCGGGCAGAGTTTCGAAGAGCGACGTCACGTGCAAAGGGTCAGCGCTGTTGCGTTGGTCTTGTCAGTTGGCGGTTACCGTAGCAACCAGTAACTGACAACTCCTCCCCCCTTTTCTGTAACTGTTTCCTTTACAAATATTATATTTTAACATACATTTTAGACAGACTTAATTATGTACAGGGTTTCACGTGTGATTTTGTCATGCTTTGTATATGTTTTTTAAACTGTTATGATTAATGTGAATTTTAGCTGTGTTTAATTGTACAACTGTCAACTGTTGTCATCTGTAGTTTGTTCAGGGTTATTTATTGCATTTTATTTAACGAGGAGACTGATTGAAGTGGTTCTTCTTTAAAGCAGAAAGCCGACTAGTTGCCTGAGTGCTTGAGAGGCAACTTAAAGACGAACTAAACAGTGTAACAGCGAATGGAAACGTGCGGAGCGTGTGGCTTTCATTAGCTGCAAGCCGAACCGCAGAAAAGCGTGGCTCTCAGCATCATAACCGCTGCTGCCAATCAAACACATGTTTACACAGATGAGTCTTAGACGTTCTGATGAAGACATTTTAGTGGTTAAACAAGCAAACCCGGGTTTCATTATGTAAACAATTTTCCCTTCATTTAGTGCTCAAACCAGAGCAGAAATACATCAAGTTAGGACAAGAATCATTAAGGGTTTCAGGAAAGTTCAAAGGAATCATAAAGTGCAAAATCAAAATAGTAAAATCATCCCTTGTTCATTTTTAAATCCAGAAAAATTAAAAAAAATTAAAAGTCAATATGTAGAAAAAGTTTGTCGTAGTTTGAAAGCTATATAAACATTTTAGTGTTCATCATAAAAAAGTCCCTGAGGTGATGCTGGTCCCTTTCATGATTCAGTTTCTTTGGTTCACATTTCCCTTTCTGGTTTGGATTTGGATCAAGAGCTGAGCACCCACGAGAGAATGATAACAGTGAGACTGGTAACGCCCATTATCAACCCAAAAACCACCAGAAGTATGGCCTGGAGAGACAAAAACAAACACCAGGTCAGGAAAAAACACCAGGAAGAAAACGGTGACAGGTGAAATTTTGCTGATTTACCAGAATGGAGTTGACGGATTTGATTGGCTGGCTGCTGATTTTAAGGTAGAAGATTCCTGGAAAAATAAACAGCAGGCAGCTGGACATCGTTGAGCCTAAAAGTAATAAAAAAAGATGATTAAAAACTGATTAAAATCAACATGGAGCATACCTAACAGCAGCATCTTCATAAACTTAGACCAGGAAAGCATTAATTATGCATAAATGGTGCAGTTTTAGAAACAACAATCGATAGCTTGAATATTTAGCTGCTTTTAAAGTCTGCTGGAAATAGATTTAGCATCAAAACATTTCCATTTTGCTAAATGCTATACGAGATATTCTTTTTTTTTAGAGAGAGAGAAACTTTTATGACGTCAGATCTGAATATCTTGTTTAGTTAATCCAGGAAAGCCCAGATGATGATGTTATGACTTTGTAAGCTTCTGATTGGCTAAATTTCAGTATTTGAGTTACACATGTTCGTATGACATCGTTGGAAAATCTAAATTAATCAACCAAGATATCAGGAAGAGAACTGAGGACCTCCACATGTCTGGGAATTTCAAGTTATTCAGACACTGGAAAAAAAACACAAAATCTTACAAAGTATTTTTGTCTAATCTTTAGTGAAAATATCTTATTACATTATAAGAAAAGACAAAACTAGCTTACAAGTAACTTTTCAGCAAGATATAGGAGTTTGTTTTAAGTCAATAATTCCTTGATATTGATTTTAAAAAGTACTAGTTCCAATGTAAGAAGACATTTCCCCATGTTATGAGTTAAATAATCTGCTAAAGGAACAAGTATGTTTTTGTCGATATTTAAGAATTATTAACTTAAAACGAGCTTCTATAACTTGCTGAAAAGTTAAATGTAGGTTAGTTTTGTCTGATTTCAAACATAGTAAGATATTTGCACTAGAAACTAGACTAAAATACTTGGTAAGAGTTTGTATTTTTGCAGTGATGGGAAATTTTGTTTACAGAGACTTTAGTATACATTTTATTTGTTGTTTGTTTATTTATTTCAGATATTTAAAATGTTGTCTAGATCCAGAGTTAAATGTTAGAAATTAAAGTGTATTGATCTTTGAGAATGTGTTCTTGCATTATTGTGCAATTATCATTATGTTACTAGAAAATTGTCTCAAAATAATATTATCGTTTATCGCAATAACTTATGGAAGAATTTAACATCCAGCAGAATTTGTCACTGAGACAGGCCTGGGTACAGCTTAAAAGGTGTAATCAATTCTGTCTGCAAGACAAAAAAATATAGTAAAATGAAATAATTTCTTACATACCAACGACTCCAAACACATTCCTGATATCAGGCACAAAGATGGCCAGCATCAGCACCACACCCAGGATGATCAGAGTGGAGATGATGTGGGTCAGCCAGGAGAAGTGGAGTCCTCCGTACAGCATCACAATCACAGCCTTACGGGCCTAATTCATGAAAATTAAACGTTTTAGCTTAAAAAGTGATTCCTCTGACACCTAATCTGACGTGGCGCACTCACGGGAAAGTGTATGAGCGGCACCGTCAGCAGCACAGAGAGAAGGATGGCCAGCCGGACCGTCATCACCATGATGTCGCGCGGTAGGTACACGTCGTAGCCGCGCAGCAGCTCAGACTCTACATGGCCTGAAAGGAGAAGACGAAGAATAAATGAGCAGAAACAGAGCAGGACTTTAAACTGATGAGGTCTGTAAGGTTTTAGTTATTGATTAATCAATTATTCTGACGATTAATCAGATAAAAAAAACAGGCAGAGATGCATAGTTTTTATTTATATATTAGAAATACATTAAAAATGCAAATAAACAATTCTATTTCTTTATAAAATAAAAGAATATAAACATTGTATTTCCTAAAAAGCAACAACACAACATTCCTTCAGTGTACATTTGATAATTTGTAGCAAAGGATCCACCTGCAACATCAGTACAGTGCAGGGCAGACCTGTTGGTTATTTTTGGATTAAGAATTGGATAGGATAAGGCGTTAACAGATTTTTTTTCAGAAGTTGAACCAGGTGAAGCTATAGTAGTACCTCTACAGAGGTAAATACACTCCTGATCAAAATCTTAAGACCAGTCAAAAAATTGCAAGAATTTGCATTTTGCACTATTGGATCTTAAGAAGGTTCTAAGTAGAGCTTCACAACGTTAAAAGAAGAAATCAGTGCAAGAGACAAGAACATTTGAGCGGGGAATTAATTCAAAACTGCATTTATACTCAAAGATGATTTTTTCAGCTGATCAAAAGTTTAAGACCATAGCTCAAACAAACCCGAAAACCCCCCAAAACAGAAACAAAGTGTCAAAAAAAAGGACTCAGTAATGAGTAGCTCCACCATTCTTGTTGATGACTTCAAACAATCGTTTAGGCATGCTTGATGCCAGTGTTTCCAGGAGGCTAGTGGGAACGTTGCTCCAAGTGTTGAAGATGGCTTCACGAAGGGCATCCACTGTCTGGAACTGATGTCCATTTTTGTAAACTTCCCTTGCCATCCATCCCCAAATGTTCTCAATTGGGTTTAGATCCGGGGAACATTCAGGATGGTCCAAAAGAGTGATGTTATTCTCTTGGAAGAACTCCTTTATCAGGCGGGCATTGTGAACTGCAGCATTGTCCTGTTGAAAAACCCAATCATTACCACACAGACGAGGGCCCTCAGTCATGAGGGATGCCCGCTGCAACATCTCCACATAGCCAGCTGCTGTTTGACGCCCTTGCACAACCTGAAGCTCCATTGTTCCATTGAAGGAAAACGCACCCCAAATCATGATGGCGCCCCCACCACTGTGCCGTGTAGAAAACATCTCAGGTGGGATCTCCCTGTCATGCCAGTAACGTTGAAAGCCATCAGGACCATCAAGGTTACATTTTTTCTCATCAGAGAAGACAACTTTCTTCCACCTTTCAATGTCCCATGTTTGGTGCACCCTTGCAAAGTCCAAACGGGCAATTCTGTGGCGTTGAAGAAGACGTGGCCTTTGAAGACGTTTTTTGTTTCTGAAGCCCTTCTCTCGCAGATGCCGTCTGATGGTTATTGGGCTGCAGTCAGCACCAGTAATGGCCTTAATTTGGGTAGAGGATCGTCCCGTGTCTTGACGGACAGCCAATCGGATCCTGCGGCTTAGAGCTGGTGAAATTTTTTTGGGTCTACCACTTCACTTTTTTGTTCCATAACCCTCAGGTTCGTTTAAAAAATGCAAAATGACTGTCTTACTGCGTCCAACCTCAGCAGCGATGGCACGTTGTGAGAGGCCTTGCTTATGCAGCTCAACAATCCTACCACGTTCAAAGTCAGTGAGCTTTTTTGCTTTTGCCATCAGGAGGTCATGACAGTGTAAAGACTTCACAGAAAATGACATGGAATCCAGATGTTTGCACAGCTTTTGGCTTTTAAAGACTATGGTCTTAAACTTTTGATCAGCTGAAGAAATCATGTTTGAGTGTAAATGCAGTTTTCAGACAATTCCCTGCTCAAATGTTCTTGTCTCTTGCACTGATTTGTCCTTTTAACATTGTGAAGCTCTACTTAGAACCTTCTTAAGATTCAATGGTGCAAAATGCAAATTCTTACAATTTTTGGACTGGTCTTAAGATTTTGATCAGGAGTGTATATGTTCTGTATATATGTTCTGTATAGAACATACAGTATATACAGAAAAATAAGCCATTTCTAAATCTTGAATGCAAATGTATATATTTTTGTACAGTTTTGGTTTAATTACTGCTCTGATTGTGTTGTTCTTTCAGGAAATTGCCTTTTTTTGAGTCTGTGTATTCCAGTTAATAATCTTTTGATTACAAAATTAGCTGACGATTATTTCCACAATTGATTAATTGTGGTTCATAATCGCATAATCATATCAATTCGATTAATCGTTTCAGCCCTACTTACTATAGAAGGTGAGGTACCCAAACAGAGCAGAAATGAAGTAGAGCAGGAAGCTGAGACCGATGCTGATGTTTGCAACGTTCTGCATTCGGGTTTTGGTTGGTCTGAAAGACAGCGCAGTCATACAGTTAGCTTAGCGGCTACTTAGCAGGGTCCAGAGACATATTAAAGCCGGGGACTGACCGCTTCAGTTCGCAGTAGATGGGCAGGATGGCTGTATGGCACAGAAAGGAAAAGGCCATAGTAGGGATGGCGTAGGCACTCTGCAACAAACAGAAAAGGAGCTAATTAGTTGATAAGAAGGATGGAGCTGAATACAGAAAAATCCATGAGAAAACCAGTTTGAAGCTGCCAAAAAACCCCAATGGTTAAGTATTTTTGTCTAGTTTCCAGTGCAAATATCTTAATACACTTGAAAGAAGAGAAAACTGCTATAAAAGCATCTTTTCAGCAATATGTAGGAGCTTGTTTTAAGTTAATAATTCCTTAGTCTTGGTAAGAAAGTACTAGTTCCACTGGCAGATTATTTCACTTATAACATGGGAAAAATTTATTGATTAATTATTGACTTACAAAAAGCTCCAGTTTGTTGATGAAAAGTTACTTGTAAGTTGGTTTTGTCTTATTTTAAGTGCAGTAAGATATTTGCATTAGAAACTGAACCAAATTCTCTTTTATCTTTGGTAAAAGAACATGATCCATTTCTCCATCTAGTGCTACATTCTTGAATTTGTTTTTGTTGTGTTTACCCAGGATGTCCTGTGCTATAGTCTACTTTCTGCAGAGTTCACTTCAACCAGAGTTTGATTGTGCATTTACACATTCCCAAATTGACCTGACTTTCTAGGCAAACAAACTAGAGCTTGATTTAAGCAAACTAAACAGGAGTGATGTGAAAATACCCTTAAATCCAGTGAAAGTAGCTTCTACAAAGCCTCGACTCATACGGGTTCAATTAAAATATGCCACAATTTTCAGATATTCATTAGTAAAACCTATACACTTTTATGTTAGTGTATCACACAAAATCCCACTGAAAGATGCTGAAGTTCATAATTTCCATGTAAAAAAAAAAAGATCAAGGAGTGTGAAAACTATTGCAGGGCACTGTAAATCTGCAAGTCGCATGTTTTCTCTAGGAATGTAATATAAATATGAGGGGCAGCTGGAAAGGGCGCTGCTCGCCTTCCTCATAAAAACACAACAACCCGTCATAGGTGAGAGTGTGACCTGTCAGCGGAGTGGAACAAATGGCATTCAACAATTTCTCACCAACAACTCAAACAGTCTGCATATGACCAGAGAAAGGAAAAGGTTTTCACTGCCAAAACATAAAATCTTACCAAGTATTTTAGTTCAGTTTCTAGCTCAAATATGCTAAATAAGCACTTAAAAGGAGGTAAAACCTACAAGTAACTTTTCAGCAAGATATAAGAGCCTTAATATTGATGCAAAAAGTACTAGTTTTAATGACTATCAGCGGAACTAGTACATTTTCATAAATATTAAGGAATAACTGACAAACAAGCTGCCATTTCTTGCTGAAAAGTTACTTGTAAGTTAGTTTTGACTTATTTAATGTGTACTATAATATGATATTTACATTATTGATGTTAATGTTCTATTTTTAGATGTTGTATTTTCATTAAATGGAGGCTTTAAAACATCGGTCTGTGTGGAATTAATCTACTCTGCAAAAACACAAAGACGTACCAAGCAGTTTTGGTCTAATTTCTCACACAAATGTCTTATTACATTTGAAATGATGCAAAACTAACTCACCAGTAATCTTTTAGCAAGATACAGTATAAGTCAATAATACCTTAATATTGATGAAAAACTACTGGTTCCACTGGCAGATAATTTCACTTATAACAAGGGAGAATTGTCATGTTATCAGTTAAAATAATCTGCCGATGGAACCAACACTCTTATGAAAACTTATTATTAAGGAATTATTGATTTAAAATAAGTTCATTCCATGGTGAAATGTTAATCGTATGTTAATTTTTTGTATTATTTGAAGTGTAATAAGATAATTGCAATAAAAACTAGACCAAAATTACTTGGTAAGATTTTTATTTTTGCAGTATTAATATACACTCACCTTTATGGAGAGGATGAAGAGTTTAGGTGTACATTCTGAGTCAGATCGGTTTGATACCTGAAAGAAACAACAAAAGGAATATCTTTTTTAATTTAAAACATCTACGTCTGAAAATAGAAATATATTCCACTGTTTGCCCTCACATCTCTAGGAAAAACAACTTTGGTAAAAGTAAGTTAGCTCTTTGGGGTTGTAGCTCGGTGTTGAATTTCTAAAAGTCAGAGTTCATTTCCAGGATCAGGAAAGGTCACCTGGACTTCCTTCCCTTAAGGACTCACTTTATTCACCATGCAGAGCCCTGAGCGGCCCGCTCTGGTCCTCATCAGCCAAATCTGACACAATCAGTAAACTCAACATCCCGGCTTTCCCTCATAATCCCGTTGGCCATGAACGCCTGGGCAAAATCTACCTACCTCACAAAACTCGCCTACTCACTCAAAAATAAAGCAGAGATGCAGCCAAAATAATAGTGGAAAAAAATCAACACTTACTTCCTTACAGCAGAGTGTTAGGGTCATGCTAAGGAAGTAAAAGAATAAAAAAATTATAAGAATATTTAATATTTTTCTTGGTATATGAGAATACAGTCAAAATAATTGAACAATAAAGTCATAATTTTATGACTAATCTGGTAATATGAATTTAATCTCATCTACCAAGAAAAATATTAAAAGTATTAATAAAAATCTAAAGGCAACTTCCTTTCGGTGGCAAACACCCCACTATTCCACTTTAAACACTTCATATCTGGCTAGTGAAATAATCCCCCTGTGGAAGTGGTACTTTTTAATCAGTATTAAAGAATTATCAACTTTAAAAAAAAAGCTCCTATATCTTGTTTAAAAGTTACTTGTAAGTTAGTTTGCTGGAGCTCCATTTGGGTTGCTAGGTGATAAGGTGGGCTGTGGTTGCTAGGCAACGCCTCAACAGCCAGAACTGTGATTCAACAATCTGGATTTAAATTGTTCTAAGAGGCACTACAAAGTCTTTAACCATTACCAAGTATTTTTAGTTTTGTTTGTAGAGTAAATATGTTAGTATGTTTGAAATAAGAGAAAAATAAATTATAAATAACTTTTCAGCAAGTTATAGGAGCTTGTTTTAAGTAAATAATCCATTAATATTGATTAAAAAGTACTAGTTACACAGGCAGATTATCTCACTAATAACAGGGGAAAATGTCTGCCAGTGGAACTAGTAATTTTTCATCAATATTAAGGAATTATTGACTTAAACCAAGTTCCTGTTTCTTGCTGAAAAGTTACCTGAAAGGTAGTTTTGTCTGATTTCAAGTGTAATAAGATAATTGCAGTAAAAACAAAAATACTTGGTAAGATTTTGTGTTTTTGCAGTGTAATGAGTAAATATTTTTCACAATAAAGTGGATGTGATCAATAATGAGAATCAATGAAACTTATATTTAACATATTCAGCCTCTACATTCGCATACAGAATAGTAAAACTATCTTACTGCATTGAACTGAGCTGAACCCTGTTTTTGTTCTGAATAAACTGTTTATGTTCACCTTCTTAAAGTCTGAGAGCGTTGTGATGTTATGAGGCAGCGGACATGGAATAGACCATTTCTTCACCACAACCTAGAAACAAGACAACAATGGAGCAAGTCAACATTGGAAAAAAATGCAGTCAACAGATTTTTCAAGGTTTGGGTCAGAGCTCACCACAACTGCAAAATACAACATGAAGATGAAGGCGAGGCTGCTGGTGTAACCCAGGAATCCTTTGGTGGGGGAGAGAGACACATCCAGGAAGACGGAGTGATTCAAACCAGTCAGAGATGGAAAAACAACACTTTTTTCATTTGGAAACTCACCGATTTTTGGCAACATTGCTAAAGGCACAACAACACAAAATGTGATGATGATGAGAAGTAGCCTGCCATCTTCATACCAGGCATTTCTGTAAAACACAAGAGGTAAAGCATTAAAAGTCAAGGTTGAATTGCAGCAGACTTTTTGAAATGTCTTAAAGTGGCATGCTTTAAGATGAACCAGCTCTGGAAATTTGTCTCCATTTTGGACTCAAATACAGAGTGACAGATCCGTCATGTGGAACGAATTAAAGGCTTTAGCTCTTTCAAATCACAACAATCATGTAGTTCACATGCTAACGCTGTGTCGCTCCATCAGATGGGACCACATTTCTCTTACAGGGTTTTCGGAGAGGGGAATAATATTTTCTTTTGTTGAAGGAGAGCCTTGGTGGTTTATTGGGGATTGTGGAGGAGGAGGAAGAGGCGGTGCTGTAGTGACACAAATGGAAGCCATGCTGGCTCCGTTGGAGTCGGGGTCGTCTGGGACGGGTCCTGGTTGTCGCTGCTATGTGTTGGGCCACAGTGCTGGGTCATAAGGGACTGGCTCCATGGCCGACCCGCCATCAGCAGCACCTGCTCCGACCACATCAACACCCACTGACCCGTAACCGGCAGCTTCACAGCTGTGGCGTCCGTCCCTATGTCTGGATGTCAGGTGGGACGTCTGCTCTCACTCCCAACAATCTCTAAAGGTGACCTATTGAGCTTCCTTTAACAGGTAGGATAGGTCAATGGCCTAAACAAAACGTCTTCATTATATTTTCATTATTAGATAATGAGATTTTAGTCTGCTCAGTTCTGCCTATTTTTAGTTGTTTTCGGGCCTCTTGTCACTTTTAATCTAAATAAGCTGCTGTTGGCCACGCCCACCAACTCAAAGTTTACATTTGCAAGTGAAAATGGCTGCAAAGAAATGCGCAATTATATAACCGTACATCTTTGAAAAGCAGAAGTGGAGCCTCCTGCACTACCAACCAGAATGCAGCAAGTGGTTTCTAACTAATAAGTTAACAAAACTTGTCTTTTCCAGTAGCCATTGTACATTGCATACAGCGATAAAACCAGCTGACCAAACATGCTGGTGCTCAGCTTGGTTGCTAGGTAACTGGGCAGGTCTAGTATGGGATTAATAGGTAACAACAAATTGCCTGTTAAATGTGACTTGACTTAAGGTTTTTGAAATGACTAATTTTTCAGACACTGAATACACTAACTTATTGTCTGTTTTATTTTTAGTGCCTGAGCCGTTTTAAAAATCAGTTAAGACCCAAATAGAAAAACAAAAACATGCAAATTGTGAATTTTTAAATGATAAATCCTCTTTAAGTGAGTGTAATTTCTGAGATTGAAAAGAAAAAAAAATAGCTTGAAAATGTTTTTTATATTTATCTTAAAAAAATTTAGAAATTTTTTTTTTTTTACTTTTAGAAATTTCAAAAGTAGAAATCTTGTTACTTTTTTTCTAGAACATTTCTGAGATTAATGAGAAAAAATCTGATTAATTTTTTTAATTGAACTTTTGGGGCAGGATTTTACCCCTTTATTTTTTTTCCATTTACAATGGCGCTAAAATCCACAGCTGCTTGGCCTAAAACACAAAAAGTGAAAAGAAAAACCTCTCCAGCAGACAAACAAAAACAACAAGTGGAACTGCTTTCATTCCTCTGAGTTATGACAAATGACTCGACATGTTCACTCATTTATTCCCGCTCTGAAGGAAGCGAACAGGCTCCTGTTAACGTCCCTGAAGCCGCTCATTAACAGCAACGTTTTGCTCCCCTCCACAGCGAGCCGTAATTAGACTGGCAAAACTGATATCCCCTTGTATCAGTCTGATTCTGGGGAACATATGTGAGAGATTTGGGGGTGGCGGGGTGAAAGCAGCGTGCTAATACAGAGCAGCTGTGCGTGGACGAGTCAGATGTTGACGGATGGGGGCTGAGTGCTGCTACAAGTCCTGCTTAAACCGGTGTGGTCAATAATAAAGAGATATACGTTACATTCTTGGCCAGAGGACGACGCGCTGCGAGGACGGGGAGCTGCAGGATCGACCAGAAAGGTCACCGAAGGACGCAGGCTGCTGATGGGCGATGGATGTTTGGATAGCGCCTTGCAAAGTTTTCAAATAATCTGAATTTTTCCAAATTACAACTGCAAGTACTGGGATTTTATGCAACTAAACAAACTAAAAGCAACTTTTTACATCTAACGTCTGATTTTTTTACCCAATCCTCTTTGCTGAATAAATGAAAGTTTCTCTGAAGGTCAAAGTTCAAGATTTGCCACCAATTTTTTGTTTATCCCACATTATAACGCTGCCATCATCATGTTTCACTGCGCGAATGGTGTGTTCAAGGTGTTGTGGACAAACCTCTATGATAAATTAAAATTAGCTTAATAATTTTCTTTCTGATGATCAACATTTTGTGGAGGGTAATTTTATTAACAGAGGAATCATTTTATTTGTGGTTTTGATTATGTGTGGTTTTTATTTCCATTTTATTTATTGTTTTTGGGTTGTTTTATTTTGGATATTTAAATATCTTCCAGTCCCAGCGTTGTGTTCTACAAAATTAAAGTTTATTCGTCTTTCAGAAGGTAAATGATGCATTACCATCGTTTATCGCAATAATTTCCAGGAGAATTTATCATCCAGCATTTTCTTTTTTAAATACCATATGCAGCATTAAGCTGGTGTGCAAAAAGTTACATTTTGCATAACACCAAAACAAAACAGAGGGGAATCTGAAATCACTGAACGCTATTTGGGAACACTGAATGGTCCATCTAGAATGGTGTACGTTAGTTGGAAAGAACCAAAACATTATGGTACAGTATTCATTTTGCACAATTCACTGAACTATTCAACTGCAAAAAACTCTAGCTGAATGTAAACATCACATTCAAGTACATTTCGTTCACTGGATTGGCTATTAAAAACAAAAATAATTCAATAAATTATTAAAATTTTATTTTATTCTCTTAAATCTTTAATCCTAAACAACAACATTGATTAATTTCAAGTGGTTTTATTGTTCCACAATTCATCCAACTGCTATTAATAGAAAAAATATCCAGCTACATTTTTGCTTGTTCCTTTTGCGTGAAGTAAACCAAAAGTTGGACTGAACTGTGATTTCTGAACTGTTACACTAATATTTACTAGAAGGTGAATTCAGAAGGTACCTGACTACTACATTTAATTTAGAGAAATCAGAGTGAGAGGGGGCTGAAGCAGTCACACCATCATTTTCTGAATTTTGCGTGAAAAAAATTAATACATTAAATTTGGTCATTGTAAAGTTCCAAAATGTGGAATTTGATTTATTTCAAGGGTAAAAAAAAGATAACTGACTAAACAGCTGCTAATATAAATAACTACTTCAATCATCAACTTTTAAAATATTTTAAAAACATTCTCATTTTGAGAAGGCTGCATGGACCCACCCGGTGTTTCCTGCATTCAGGAGGCTGCTGATGGCTGCAGGAAGCTCCGACTTCAGGATGAACAAGTAGGACGACATGGCTGAGGAGACACAAGGAAAACAAAACAACGTCAAAAACAGACAGAAAAACGGATTAAATTTTAACCAAGATCACATAAAGCAGCTGAATGCCACCAGGAGCAGTTCTCAGCTCATATCTGAATGTTTTGTTGCACCTGCCCTCAGCTGAACATATCTGGTATCCATGGAAACGTCATACTCTGCATGTCTAGAAGCGAATAAAAAGTATTTGAGCATTTGAGCTGAGCAAAAAGCACAAGGGCCGCAGGACAGGCATCAGTGACCAGTAACTTTCATCAAAAAAAAAAAAAAAAAAAACATTGTATGGAGCTCTGGTAGTGCCAAAAATATATTTATTGGTGATTTGAATTTTTCTCTCAGAAAAATGTGCCTAAATTTGCTGCAATTTCAGGGGGAGGGGGGGGGGTGTATTACACTGAATTTCCAAAAAACAAAGAAGAAGAAAAAAACACTTCAATTTAAAAAAATAAATAAATAAATGCAGGTATTTAAAAAAAAAAAAACTTGCAAAAATAAGTTTAGTAAATAAAATCCCCAGTTTTGTAGATGATGTCAACCTGTGCTAAGGGCAAAATGCCTAGGTATTTTTATTTTTAACTAAAACCTCTAAATTAGATTTAGTTTACCTCAGCTGCATTCATGTTTGCACAGCTAAAGGTGGATCTATGGTTCCCAAAAGTTTCGTAGCCTTATTTATGTTAATTTTAAGAGTGTTATAACCTGTATAATATTTAAGAAAATCATGACAAGGGACAAAAAAATCCAAATTATTTTATGTCCAATCCTCATTTTCTCTTAAACGAATGCAGGTTCTGTGATACCTGCACTTCTGATGGACTCTCCCAAGTGTTAGCTTTATTTTGACACCAGGATTATTGAAATAGAGTTGTAATTGCTCAGAAAAACTAAGTTAGACTTGGGTGGGTTATTTTAAACACATGCTTCAGAAAACACACGGTTGGGAAACACACAGGAAAGGGAGCAGGCTAATACAACATGGGTGGCTAGTCTTGGGAGATCCCCAGTAAAGCCCCCAGTTGGAAGTGGCAGACAAAACACAGGGCTTCAAATTGCTGCAGAGCAGCCAGGATGAGGTTAATCGAGTGAGGAGGGAGCAGGAATGCCAACAGTAATGATCTCTGACGCTAATCCAGGTACTTCCAACCTTTCTCCGCCTCGTCAGGAAACAGGATACTTCCACTTCCCACAGACAGTCAAACGGACAGAGGATCGATTCACTTCCGGTTAGCTCAGAAAAACTCTGTCCAGTGAGAGGAACGCTAAAAGAACAGCAAACTCACTGCAAAAACTCAACATCTTAATGCGTTTTGTTCTAGTCTCTAGTGCAAGTATCTTGGCAAACTTGAAATTCAGATTGTTGAGTCAGAATTCTGGGCACTGCGCCGTTGCCTAGCAACCCCAGCTCGTCACCTAGCAACCCAAGCAGAACTCCAGCACTTTTAGTCAAGTGGTTTTTACTGCCGAACTAGACAAATGTTTTGTTATTGACTTACTATTCAGAAAGAGAACAGCAAAACCACAAAATCTTACCAAGTATTTTTAGTATCACTCATCTTAGTACACTTGTTAGTAACTATTTTGGACAACAATTTCTTAATATTGAAAAAGTACTATTTCCACAGGTAAATTTTTCACTTAAAAAATAAAAAATGTCTTATTATAAGGAAAAAAATCTGCTTGTGGAAGCAGTACCTTTTGTTTTTATCCACATTAAGGAATTACTGACTTAAAACAAGCTCTTACATCTTGAGGAAAAGTTACTTGCAACTTAGTTTTGTCTTATTTCAAGTGTACCGAGATATTTGCACTAGCAAAACTAAATTATTTGGTTAGATGTTGTGTTTTTACAGTGTTTCAGTGTGTGTTCATTGCTGAATTTAAGGGATTTATGATTGGGGAAGCCAGGAACATGCAGGGCTAGCTGGGACCCCGCAGCCCTGAGGCGGGTCTTTGGCTCTCCTTTAAATAATCCCAGCCATAATCCCTTAGATCCTGTATTTGTTTAGAAAAGAAAATTCCTCCAATAACGCTCTCGCCCACACAGACACAAGCACTTTCTCTCTATGAGCAACAGCTGGTATTTCTGAGTGCTACAACTTGGCAGGCAGGGATCCTTCACTCCTTAAAAATACTGATATGGCAGCTTGATTTGGTCTGTCCATTTGCTTCAATGTTATCTACATTAAAGGTTTTTGATCCACAAAAAAACTGTCACTTTTTGTGACAGGGTTTCTGCTATCCATGTTGAAACTCAACATTTATTCCAGACTTTTTAGTTTATTTTTCTAGTCATTATATTAATGAACAATGAATGTAGAATGATTTTATTACAATGGCAAACATTAGAATAATGAGGCTACTGTGGATGGATGGATGGATGGATGGATTTAAACTCTGCACATCAGAGCTGCTTTAGTTAGTCAACCATAAAAAATATTAAAGCGACAGCATGTAAATCAGAGCCAGGAGGAGGGTCTTAGCACTGTCAATCAACCTTGTGTACACGCTGCTCAGTGTTCTAATGGCGCAGAAACATCTTACCATTCCAGGAAAACTGTTTATCTGCCATCTAACTAGCCTGATAATTTCTTCCAAAGGGAAAGGTGTGAACAGCATGATTGACACAAGCATGATTGACAGCGCTAAGACCCTCCTCCTGGCTCTGATTGGTTGTTTCTGACCAAGCTGTGTATTTCTATATTTAGAACTGGGAGCGCTGGGAGAAGGCAAACAAGCTCCATCTTTTCACAGATTATTTATCTCATATTATACTGTCACAACATAGGGACAGTTTTAAAAAATATATAAATAATACATTTTTATTTTTAAAATAAAATTACATACAGCAGCTTTAAGAAACAAAATAAAATTTTAAAGCCACATTGACAGAAACACAGGATGCAGCGGTTTAGCTTCATGCAGCTGGTCAAACTGAGCACACTGCAAAAATCACCAAATCTTAGAAGTATTTTTTATCTAGTTTCTAGAGCAAATATCTTAAAACACTTGAATTAAGAGAAAACTGACTTACAAGTAACTTTTCAGCAAGAAATAGGAGCTTGTTTTAAGTCAATAATTCATAAATATTGATTAATATTGATGAAAAAATGGTTAGACATTTTCCCATGTTATTTGTGAAATAATCTTCTAATGCAACTAGTATATTTTTATCAATATTAATAACTTATTGACTGAAAATAAGCTCCTATTTCGTGCTGAAATGTTACTTTTCAATCAGTTTTGGTTCTTATCTTAAGATATTTAGACTAGAAACTACATAAAAACTTTCTGAGAGTTTGTGTTTTTGCAGTGCACCATGCACTTCTACAGGAACCAGAGGTGAGATAATACTTACACGACTACTCAAAATGGCCCTTGAGTGAAGAAGAGGACAGTTATCGGCCAAGTGGTAAGAAAACAGACACTGATAATCAGCATGCATGTAATGTTAAAGGAGAATAGAGGTGAGTTTTCTGTGTGTGGTCAGTAAATCGCTCCAGAGTGAATCCAACATGAGAAAGAACCCCTTTCATTTCATTAGGAGCCAGGAGAGGCCGGCCGGCTGGGGTGGTCAGTAATTAAGGTCAATTGGCTGCTCAGCCTCTGGCAGCGCAGATGAATGTTTACCCAGAGTGAGGCTAATTGCACTCTTATAAAAGGAGCAGATGCAGACTAGAGTGCTGGCTCTCTCACTCCTGTCGGACTCACAAGCTCTACTCATCTTGTCTCCACCACTGCCCTAACGCTCTCTGACTCTGGTCACTATGGTAATGCTCACATATCCCTTCAAAATAAGATACAGATGCGCCACAAAAACGAACATTTTACTTTCGTGAAAATTTTAACTCACGATAGCGACTAATGGGAGCCCAGAGCTTGTTTCTCTGCAACGAGACGGTCCCATCTGGGAGACAATGACACCCGAAGTGTTGCTTGGTCTCTATGTGGCAAAACAGTTTGAAGGCTTCATTGCCTCATTAACGAGCTGATCACCATATCATGCAGAGCTTGGAATTGGGAATCACCTACCGGGATAAATCCATTCTCATGTCTCTTCTCTGGGCCTTTTCCCTTCGCAAAGAAACTTTCCAAATACATCTGATCTGTTTCTTACTCATTTTGCTGCTTGTGGCTCAATGTTGGTGTACAAGACGTAACCGAGAGAATCCGGTTAAAGGATTTTCAAAATAAAAGATCATCTAGACTCAAATAATACATAAAACGAAAATATTTAATTATTTCTTGCGCGGCCCGGTACCAAATGGTCCGCGGCCCGGGGGTTGGGGGCCACTGCTTTAAAACACACTTGTGAAGCAAGATGGCCGCCCTAGACGACATTACTCTGAACAAAGTACCCAAGGATTACATCGGTGAAAAAAAGTCAGATCTTTCAAAAATAAAATTTTCAAAAACCAAAAGTTTGATTAATCAATATAATCCTTTGTGGTGGAGTGGATTCCAAAATGCTATTCCTCCCCACAACAGGGAGGGAGCGAGTTTAACCATCAGCGATCAATTAGGGGAGAAGTCATGTTTCAGGCCCAGGGGAGGGGGTGGAGAGGACGGCGGTTCGAGGTCAGAGGTTATCAGGGAATCTAGATAATGGCCTCACAGGGGGGAGTGATGAGAAACGAGCAGAGGACGTCAGCACAGTCTGTTCTGTTCACCAGCAGGAGGCGATGTCTGCCTCCAAAATAAACAAACCGTCCCTGCAGCATTCCTCGGCCCAGTCGCAGCTCTGCTTCTCATAAAAACCACATAATCGCTTCATGTCCAGCATGTCAGAAATAATGTCTGTTACTTCGTGTTGAAAAGAAGGCCAACTCACCACCTATATTTTGGATGACAATCGCTAAACCGACCAAAACCTGGAGAGAAAAGAAACAGAAAGCAATTAGAGCAAACAAACCATTCAAACTGACAACAGTAGGAACAATCCTGAAAAAAAAACCCAAAACGTACTTTTCCTGGTTTTTTCAAGGCTTTTTCTCCAAGTTCCTCATACGAGTTGATACCTACAGCAAAATACTGTACAGTTAAAAGATTAAAATAAACAAATACTGTAACATGTTCCACTGCAAAAACACAAAATCTCACCAAGTACGTTTGTCTAGTTTCTAGTGCAAATATCTTAGTAGACTTGAAGTAAAACAAAATTAACTTACAAGTAACTTTTCAGCAATATATTGTAACTTATTTTAAGTCAATAATTACTAAAATATTGATGGAAAAATACTAGTTATAAGTACTGGTAATTAAAAGTACTTTTTCATCAATATTAAGGAAGATTGATGTATTTTCATTTTGTGTTTATGAATCTATGTAAGCCCTTTGAATTGATCTGTAATCGATTTTTTAAAATGCTGTTACACAATTTTGCTGTAGCGGTCAATGTTAGCTAATCTGAAGAAGCCTCTGACTGAAGACACTTTGTTGTTGTGTAACAGTCTCAAAAGAAGCATTTTGAGGCTTTGCTGTAATTTTTCCTAATTTTATGGAGACTAAATCAATAGAAATCATCGGATGTTTTCGTTCCTGATGTTCGTTCATGTAAGAGCGTTTCAGTGGGAATGAGACATAATTTTTACATATCGATGTTCACAAAATGTCACAAAACGACACCTCCATATAATATGTGCCACCAATTCATTCAAATGCTCTGAATTAACCAATCAGAAGTTGAAAAAGTTGTGACATCATCAGGGCTTTCCCAAACTGTTTCAAAGCATAGTGATATTAGTAATGAAAAAGCTGATTCTCATTCTGGGATCTAGCAAAGAGAGATCGTTTTTGTGATCCTAATGGACCCAAAGCAGAATAAGTTTAGTCGGATTTAATGTTAGACATTAAAAAAAATAATAAGAATGTGCTTTTTACACTGTACAAATAAATTTCTGGTTTCAACTGTTTAAATCTTAAAGGAAGTAGGGGAGGAATAGGGAAATATTTCTGTGTGTTGACCAGAAAATAAACACTGGCTTTAACCTAATTTAGTGGCAATCATCAACCAGCATGTCCCACTATTGTTTTTCCTTTTTATTTTCTCTTTGGGCTCCTTTTATTTTTTAATTAATCAAACATCACTTGATTAGATCACAATCAGGACTTGAGTCAGACTGCGATTGGAAACTTTAAAGCAAACTGACTAAATCTTGAGTAATGGAAGAGTGATTCAGGATGTGAAGTCAACGCTAAACAGTGAGGAGGATTTGCAGGGAATTAGTTAAAGGGGACGTATTATGGAAAATTCACATTTTGCACAATTTTGTACTTCCATTTGGGTTTCTACTGCATCTAAAAAAAAACACCAAGTTGTTCTTTAGTGTTTGGAAAATGAGCCGCTTAAAAACTTCCGGAATGTGACATTACAAATGAGCAACCACTGGTGGTTACCTAGCAACCCCAGTGGAGTTCCGCCCGTCACCTAGCAACCCAAGCTGAGTTCCAGCATGTTTGGTCAGCTGGTTTTAATTCAAAAATACTTTATTAATGCCAATTTAAATATTAAATTAAATATCGACCATATATATAAATATATATGGTTGAAACCACTTCTTCCTGGTTGTGTGGGAAGCTCTACTAATACTTTTCAAAGACTGTATTGTTATATAATTGCACATGTTCTGGATATAATGATGCACAGAAGAATTGTATATAAAAATCAAGATAATTATGGACATCCCTGACCATTCTCTTCATGAGACTGACTTAGAAAAACAAATGTCTTCAATCAAAAGTTTCTTTGAATTAGCTGTAATACTACAGGAGATCTATCCGGCCAACAGCTATCACCATCTACAATTACTCTTTGAAGAATGTTGAATTAATATGAGTTGCAACAACATTTTGAGTTTGAATTTAATTGAATTTTGGCAGCCATATTTACTGAGTATAAATGTTGAGTTGGGGGGCGTGGCCAGTAGCAGCTCATTTGAATTTAAAGTGACAAGAGGCCCTAAAACAGACTAAAACCTAATTTTCTATGAATGTCTTTTTTTTTGTGCAAACAATGTAATAAACATGTTTTCTATAATCCATAAAGTTATCTCAACCTGTTTGAGGAAAGGTCACCTTTAAGGCCAGATAGTTTTATTCTCACCTGTTTGGTCACAAAGCTTCAGAAGCAGATGGATGGAATATCCTGCAAGGGTGGACACCAGTACTAACAGGATGCTGGGAACAAAGGGAAAGCACTAAGTACTAAGTAGTAAAGGTTTCAGAAAGAAAGGAGTGGTGAAAGGAGCCTCTCTTACCAAAACAAAACTATCCCTGTGCTGGCCATGGCAAAAGCCAGACCCAGAATCCCACTGCCCATGATGGCGTTCATCAGGTTGAACACAGAGGAGGCGAAGGAGGCTCCAGTGGCTCTGGTCTGCGCCAATCCCTGCACAGAAAACAAAACAAAACAAGTAAAACCACAGGAATAAAGACACACAGCTGAGAAAGAAACCTGCTGATTCCTCCTGACATTACGAGGAACAACTGGCCAGGCCTGATGATGGATGTCATAAAACAACAACGCAGGGGCCTGCAGGATCAGGGGATGGAAACGGGAATGGACGGGTGGGATTTGAGCTGCTGGCTGCAGGACAGCTGCCTGAGCTCAGGATAAGGGGAGCTGCCCAAACTGCTTGACCCCTGTAATGGGGGATATCCTGGACAGAACAAGTGGCAACTCTGGTGTCGGTGTCACAACAAGCTCGGATTGACCTGCAGCCGAGTGGTCGGATTCACCCCGTTACAGTACTGGAAGACAGGAAGTACCAGGTATTTTTAGTCTAGTTTCTAGTGTAAATATCTCACTACACTGGAAATAAGACAAAACTAGCTTACAAATAACTTTTCAGCAAAACAGGGCATTATTTTAAGACAGCATTTTCTCAAAGCTGAAGTATGTAACTTTTATAAAAATATATTTTTTATGCATTTGTTGAAATTGTCATCAAGTTGTGACAGTAGAGTATAAAACTGATAATCTATGAAAATAAAAAAATAAAAATCAAGCGCCTCTGTCTTCTTCCAGTGCTATCGGGGCAAAAAGGCGAGTCTTAGTGCTGCCAATCATGTACATGTGCATGTCGCTTACCCCCTTTGCTCTCTGCTATGGTACAGTTTCTCCATGAATGCTAATGCTAGTTAGAGCTAAAACAATCTGTCAGTGGAAAAAGTTATTTTATTATCAAAATTAAGGAATTATTTACTTAAAACAAGCTTTTATGTCTTACTTAAAAGTTACTTGTAAGTTAGTTTTGTCTTATTTCAAGTATAATAAGATATTTGCACTAAAACACTTGATAGGATTTTGTGTTTTTGCAGTGCAGTAACCAGATGGAGGTGATTACAGACCAGCTGCAGAGTGAAAATTCCTGCAGATTTCAATCAAGCAAATACTGAAAATGAATGTGCAGAAAGGTGTGTTTGGAACAAGCTCACAGCGATTTGAGTGACACTGAGGTGAAGCACATCAAAACTCGTAAGACTGTGGTCACTGGAAAATATCGAGCCAGTCTGTTGAACTTTTCCAACCCTTATCCTCCATCCCCCACACCTGATAAGAGATTTTATTACCCAGATGCTTAAGTGAACAGAGGAATGGGGTCATTGCAATGATTTAAAGAGAAGAGGAGAGGCACTGTGGCTCATTTGCAACAGATATTATCATCACAGGATTTGAGACACTAAAATATGGCAGATATCCACTATGAGCCTGGAGAGAATACGACTGATGAGCCAATAATCTCTGAAATTATTGTTAAACATAATGTTGAGTTATTTTTCCTAATGCAGGTTTAAGCCGGGGTTTGTCATGTTGCAACACAAGGTCCTAAACGTACCTTTAAAAAAGATCAATACCACGATTCCTATGAGAATTTACCAAAAGAGCTGCTGAATAGTGTGTTTGCCGTATATTGCATTATTTCCCATTTTATAAAAAAGTTGAAGGTAACGGCTTTGATTTCAATCAGTTTTTCACTAACAACCTAAAAGCCACATAGTGAATCGATTAAATATGTTTATTTAAATAAACGTTGGTTGAGTCTGGTTTAAAATACAGTCCCAGAATGTTTGATTCGTTCTTCAGTCTGTTTGTGGCTTTAATAAAAGACTACAATATTTAAATTTTGTAAATACGCAGAATAATTTGCTGTAATTAATTTTAAAAAATATATATAAAACTGGTTCAGATTATTTTTTTCATTTGAAGTGTATTGGCTAGCGATCATTTCCAAAATAATTTGTGTTTTAACATTTTTATCAAAGAATTTGTTTTATTTCAGCAGCAACAGTCCTGACAGAGTCACTTACATTTACTTGAGTAACATTTTGGAAAACATTACTTTTAGGTGTAGTTTCACTACAACATACTTTTTACTTTTACAGGAATAATATTTTTATGAAGCATTGCTACTTTTACTTTGGTAAATTTTCTGGATTATCTACGCACTGAGAGTAAATTCACTGAATGAAGAATAAGTGTTTAAAATTCACCAGACACAAAGCCATATTTTATATTAAAGGGGGACTTTTTGTTTGTACACAACCTCTGTTGTTTAATCTTATTTTCTAATAAGGAGATACAGTAAATATTACTGTCACCAAAAGTACCTTACCCTGTTCTAACATATAAACACTACCTAATGTGCATCAGTTTAATAAGATTTATACTTATGCAAATTGATGTGAAAAAAGTTTCTTTTGTCTGTGATTGTGTTACTAATTTCTTTTTTTTATCTCAGTGTTTAAAATATCAGAATTAACACATAATTTTGCATATTTCTCTTTCAGATTCCACTATTGTTAAATTTAAATCAGATATTATGATCAGCTACTTAGTGCTTGAGCAGTTTTTTTCTCTTTTTTAAAATCAAATATGGTTTACGTTTACTTCAGTAATTTCTTCGGTGACAACTTTGAAACTTTTCTTCAGTAAAAATCTGTTAAATTTGAGCTGCTTGACTTTAATTTTTGGGGACTAATTTAATTTTGACATCTTTTACATAAAAAGACAAGTAGTGAAGTGGAAAAATATTAAGACAGTCAGATGAAACTATGTAAAAAATAAGTGTGTATATAAAAAGAAGTGTAAAATGAAACTTTAGAAAATAAAAATAAAAGCAGAAGTTGGTCTAAACATTTGCTCTCAGGGTGGACTGGAGAGTGCTGACAAAAGCACAAAACTTCATTGAAACTGAAAAAGTGAAGTCCAGCTCATGTGATTTTGACCATAAACACGGAGACAAAGCAGCAACTTACTGATAAATTACATGTTTACGGCAGTCGAGCTAATTAAATACTCACATTTCCCAACAGAGGAGTGTTTTCGCTAAGAGCAGAGTCTCTTTCAGAGAGCCTGGAATAAACATCCGCCTGCTCGCTGCTGTTGATGCTCATTCTGAACAGATAAAAACACAGAACAATATTCGCTCCCTAATTTTATGAGCACATCGTCTCCAGAAGTCTTGTCAGCTGATTAGTGTCTTAAGATCCATTTAGTTCCTCAGTTCTTCTTCTTCTTCAGTTTTTACCGGAAGCTTGAATCCAAAGTGTTGCACTACTGCTACCTCCTGGGTCATACTTCAATTACATTTTTAAAAACTAGATAAAAACGTCCTATATTTTCTTTATCTGACCAGATGTTTTTTTTCCCCCGTATCCTCTTCCTTCCTGCTCCGTCGTAGGTATGCTGTCACACAAACTGACCAATCACACAACGAGTTGTAAAGTTCTTGACCAATCCCCAGGCGTCGAGTGTGGATGACGTAATTAAAGCGTGCCTTTGAACGGAGGATGTTAAGGTGAGGTTTTAATTTCAGCTGATTTTTAATTTTAAACGATAAATATGCGACTTTTAAAATTAAAATCATGTCATTATAAGAGCCGCCATTATGTCGTGTCGCTTAGAGATTGTATTGTATCAGAAGCAGCGTTACAGGGCGGTTTAAATGCCATTTACTCTGTCAGTTTGTGTCGAGATAAACAGTAGCTAAACGTGTCCCCTTTCATCAGTTTTACAGCAGAAAAAAAATTATGTTCTATAATGAAAGCTATCCATTAAACCGTGAATAACATTTACTAACACGCTACGTCTTTATTTATATTTCAGCTTTATCAGACAATCAGGATACAGTAATCTTTGACAGAATCCAGAGTTTGTGTCCTAATTTTTTCTTATAGGCGGCAATTTGATGCTTTGATCTCTTAATTCATATTATATATTTACCTTTGTGTGAATATGCGGGCTTTCACTTTGACTTTCTGCTGTTACACCTGAATATTTCTATAATATTTCTAGAATAAAATTATAGATTGTAATTATCTAAGAGTGTAGAGGAGACTGGGCCGGATTTTAACTCATTTAATGGGTTATAGAGCTTCCTGCAGAGCTTTTATATAACCCACCCACATTTGTTTACTGCAGAATGCATAATTTTATATTTTTACAATATCATAGAGTTTTGTGAGATGAAATTAACATTAAGAAGTTGTAGGACGTTTCCAAAATACTTACAAATAAAAACTACACTGTAGAAAATACATCAAATACATGTTTGAATAATAAAAGAAAATAGCAATACAACATTGGTGCTCTGATCAGGTTGTGTATGATTTTAGTTTGACAAACAGGCATTTTTGTTTGGTTTGGTAATTGGACCCTTCAGGGCTGTGCGATAAATTGGTTTTACAGATTAAATTAAATGGTTATTTTTGAATTTTTTTTTTTTATATCAGAATTTTTTTTTCACCAATCCACACCTGGGGTTTTCATTGTTCATAATGGAAGGCGGCCATCTTGTTTGACAGCTGTGTTTTACAGCTTTTATTTATTTGGACTTGCTAAGATTATACACTTGAAATAATATAATAAAAAACATTAAATTGGAGAATAAAGTAGTAATTTCATGACAACTGTTACTCAAAAATACCAAAGAAATTAAATTGAGGAATGTTGAGCATCTTGTGAAGTTATGGTTTGGTATCGGTTTTACAGATAAAGAAATATTTCGTCTTTTAACTCATCAGCATCAGAAAATGATTGAAGAAACGTCTGAGTCTATTTCTGAGAAAACAACACAGTCTGAGCAAATGTCAGAAGAAGCATCTTGTTTGCTTTTGTGTAGTTGTATTTTTAAAGTTTCATACATTTCATCTGATTTTTTTGCTCCATTTTTGCTTTGCACCTCAACAGATTCCTCTCCAGAACTTTTGAATCCGCTCAAACTCAAACAAAACTCGGTTCTGCTGCTGTTCTCCAGAGTTTCCTCTTTTCAGACTCGGTCAGTTCTGGGTTCGTCGGGCGGACCGTGATGGAGCCCAAACTGTACCGACTCCCTCCTGAGGTCCGGGGCATGACCTCTCTGGACAAAGACGCCTTCACACAGACCATCACAGTTCCAGCTCTGCAGGTACCAACCGGGGTCCTAAACAAAGTCGTGAAGAGCCTGAAGAAGTCCACTCTCCAGTGCCCAGGTGTGCATCGGGTGGTTCCAGGCAGCGAGGAGAGCAGCAGTTTCCGGTTGGTCCTTCTGGACCCCCAGAGGGTGTCGTCGGCGAGTTCGTTCAGTGAGGCTGAAGCGGAGGCACTCAGGTCGTTCGGCGTCTCTGATGAGCTGCGACAATACGACCTGAAGCTGACCTACGACAACCTGAAGACGGAGGAGGTGCTGGAGGCGGTGCTGCCTCAGGGACAGGATGTGACCTCAGCGTTCAGCCGAGTGGGACACATCGCCCACATGAACCTGAGAGACCACCAGCTGCCGTACAAGAACCTCATAGGTAGGACTGGAAAAATGATCACAATTACAAAAAGAGAGACCTGCATTTCATTTAAAGTTTTGGTGATTTGCATAAAGTTAGAAGAGTGAAACAAATCGAGTTTTACAAAGAGACGGGTTCATATGATTACATTTTATATAACAGAATATGATTTATTGCGTATTCAGGTTGTACCTAAGTAACAAATTACTTTTGAAAATAAGTAAAGTAACTTTCTAATGGAAGTAATCAGTAATAGTAACTAATTACTATTTCCAAGTAACTAGACCAACTGAGCATGTCACAATAACAAATTTAGCTTTACGATAAATTGTCCCTTAAGTTATTGCGATAAACGATAATATTGTTTTGAGACAATTTTTAAGTAACATATTAATGCAAGAACACATTCTTAAAGATCAATAAACTTTAAATTCTAATAAACATTTAACACTTGGAACTGAAAGACATTTTTAATATCCAAAGGAAATAAACAAAACAACAATAGGAATTAATTTTAACTGCATCCGCTGTTACAAATAATCAAATGTTCACTAAAGAAATGCTATGTTTATGCATTTTAGGCAATACAATTTTTATTTTCTTATTTATTTGGATCTTTCAATGTATTTCTATCATAGTACAAAAAAATTGTAAAAATCTCTAGAATGTGACCATTTTTTATCTGATAAATAGATTGATTAATCGTCAGAATAATCAATAGAGTTGCAGCTTGTCATGCAACCCAATATAATTACCCACTCTTCAAAATAAAAAAGACAAGAGGACATATTAATTAACTGAGGCAGAGAAATAATTAGTGCTTAAAAGAACTAGAATCTGATTTTTCTAACTGAATTAACATGATTTCTAAATATTTCTGTGAAATTAACCTGCTGTGATAAAAATGTTAAAAATTTAAGACACTTTTTTAAGCTAATACATATGGATGTCTGCTGTATTTGGTTGACAAAGTTCAGATTTTCTGTTCTTTCTTCTGTAGGTCAAGTCATTATGGACAAAAACCCAGGAGTCACATGTGTGGTCAACAAGACGAACATGATTGACTCAACATACCGCAACTTCAAGATGGAGGTTCTGGCTGGCGAGGAAAACATGGTCGCCAAAGTATGCGCTGTTATTTTATATGGCTCACTCCCACATAGATCAATCAGCCTGACAGGTTTATGTTCAGTCCATTAATTTATCACCAATAATATCCCTTTGTTTTAATTCTAACATGTTAAGAGCAACATATTTACAGAACTTCCGTCCATTCATTTTCTGTACACAATATTTCTGTAGAGGAGTCGGGAGGTGCTGGTGCCCATCTCCAGGCGAGAGGTGGGGTCACCCTGGGCAGGTCGCCAGTCTGTCGCAGGGCAACACAGAAACAGACAGGACACACAACCATACAAACACACACACACACACACCTAGGGAGAATTTAGAGAGACCAATTAACCTGACGGTCATGTTTTTGGGCTGTGGGAGGAAGCCGGAGTACCCAGAGAGAACCCACACATGCACAGGGAGAACATGCAAACTCCATGCAGAAAGACCCCGGGCCGGGAATCGAACCCAGGAACTTCTTGCTGCAAGGCAACAGCTTTACCCACTGCGCCACTGCGCAGCCCATCAATCTAAACTTTCAACAAAATTTTTTTTTTTATCAGAAATTGGATCTGGTATGAAAAAAATCAAAGATAAATTTTTTATGCCTCATCACCCAGCCTTACTTTATTCCCTTAAAGCTGCAGTATGTTTTATAAAAAGGTTTTTTTTTTTTACATTTTTGTTGAAAATGTAAAACCCCTTTGGTTCTCTGCTACCCTGCAGCGAGTTAGCAAATACTGATTAGTGCTAAGGCTAGTTAGCATGGCTACCGACGACGGCAGACAAAAGATTTTCCTGTAACAGTAAGTTGTTTAGCATATTTAGCAGCGAGTACATGAGGTTGTTTGACAGCGCTAAGACCCACCTCCTGGCTCTGATTGGTTGTTTTTGGTGGTGCGTTTCTTAGGATGGCACTAGTAGCTCAGAAAGAAGGTGGGGGAGATTGATTCTTTCAGATTATCTATCTCATATTAAACTGTCACAACATGCTGACAGTTTCAACAAATATGTAAAAAACATTTTATAAAAGCTACATACAACTACAGCTTTGATAAATGGAATAATTTGCTGAAAAATAATGTCTGTGATGTAAACAATTAGAAAATAACTGCATTCTGTCTTTACTGCTCCAAAGACCTACAATAACGCTCTGAATAATCTGAATTAATATTTAATTTCTATATGTTTGAAGTTTTGTATCTTACTGTTGCGCCTCATCTTCTGTCCTTGCAGGTGAAAGAAAACGGCGTGACTTATGAGTTTGACTTTTCTCGCGTCTACTGGAACCCCCGGCTGAGCACAGAGCACCAAAGAGTGGTGCAGCTGGTTAAACGTGGCGACGTCGTGTTCGACGTCTTCGCCGGGGTCGGACCCTTCGCCATCCCGGCCGCCCGCCTCGGCGCCAAAGTTCTGGCCAACGATCTCAACCCGGAGTCGTACAGATGGCTGCAACACAACTGCAAACTCAACAAGGTGGAGAGCAAAGTCCAAACCTTCAATCTGGACGGCAGAGACTTCATTCGCGGGCCTCTGAGGCGGGAGCTGCCTGCTCTGCTGAAGGGGGAATCTGCGGTCCATGTGGTCATGAACCTGCCTGCGCTGGCGCTGGAGTTTCTGGACGCTTTCCGGGGCCTCCTGCAGCCAGAGCCGACTTGCGACCAGAACCTTCCCACAGTGCACTGCTACGGTTTCTCTAAGCATGACGACCCGGAGGCGGATGTGGTGCAGAGGGCGTCCCGCAGCCTCGGGTTCCCTCTGGAGAACAAGTGCTCCGTGCATTTTGTGCGTAACGTGGCACCAAACAAGGACATGATGTGTGTGAGGTTCGCTGTCCCTAAAGACGTTCTTTACTGCAGCGGCGAAACCAAAACAGGTGAGAAACAAACCTGAACACAAAACATACCGACTGTGCTTATTAACAGTATTCACTTTTTTGGATGTTTTACTCTTTTGATTGCTTTTACAAATCAATCATGATAAAACTACTTTTTTTTACAAAATAGTACAACACATACCTTTTAAAAGTGACCTGTTATGCTTCTTTTAATAAATTTATGCACTATATGATTCCTGTAGCCAGGAATAATTTTTCTGTCTACAGGAAAAGTCTTATTTTCCTGCAGCCATTTAAAATGAATGACATGTTCTGTTGTCTTTCCCATTTTATAGATAGTTGGATCATTAATTTTTGATTAAAGCAGTATAGAAATTGTGTAGCTCTTCAGCTGTGTGTTACATTTTGCATCATTTTAGTTAAAAAATGTTTTTTCTTCTACTCTTTTGTGTTTGGATGACTAAGGAAGCTGCTATTTTGAGCTTCCAGTTATAAATATGTTTTTAAAAAGCATTCACTCTTTTATAGCTGTCTCTTAATAGATTAAAATGTGGATTTTTGTATTATCTGTGTTCACAGAATCATCTGAGGAACCGGCCCCAAAGAAACCAAAGTGTGAAGACGCTCCAGATTTAACATGATTCCACATCAGATTGTCTTTTTTTTAGGACTTTAAGTTAAATTTTTCAAACAATATTTTAGTTTTATGCCCTTAAATTGATTTTTTCTTTTTATGAGAAATGTACATGATTGCATTTGAGTTTTAAATAAACCCACAAAATGGAAAAAAATGTTTTTCTTATTTTATTTAAAAATAACATTATTGGAAAACAAAAAAATCTATACAAATCTTTATGAAAAGCGGATCTACGTTGACGTCACGTGATGGTAAAGTCGTATTTGTCCATTCATCCATTGACAGAAAACAGGCCACTGAAGGCGTCCTGCATGGCGCGGTAACACGCCAGAGCCGAGGTGTATCCTCCCGCCGTGTCCTGCGGCATGGCGGCCCGGACGTGGTTCAGATACCTGACAAGGCAAGAAAGGCGTTACTCAGTACCAGCAGCAGCGACATAGTTTAAAACTTTCCCTACTGACAAAATGGTATTTGACACTTTTGGACCCCTTAAAGTCACTAAAACCAGTAACAGTTGAGGAATTCGCACCTAAAGGTTTCACCAATATGCCATCAAAGTCTGTGTAGTTACCACAAACTCCCCTGATCTGAAAACCTACCCACAGTAACTTCTCAAAGTATCTGGAAATCAACCCTGAACCTTAAAGTACAACTTCTGTTGGCATTAGCTAACTCTCTCGCTCTCTGGTTACCTAGCAACTCACTGTTCTATGGTTACCTAGCAACAACTTGCTGAGTAACTTGCGCAGCAGTTATAACTGCTTAAAAAAGCAATGGCGTGGAAAGGTCGTGACACTGGTTTGGTAGTATTTCTGATATTTTAAACAAAAAAACGAATCAATAATAATCGATAGACTGATATGAAACGCTTATATTTTTCAGTCATATTGTTGGTATAATTTAAAAATAAAACCCGATTTCTTCCATACCAGATCAAAATTAACAATTTTAATCGCATTTTTTCTAACTTTTTTTCTCTAAAAAATAAAATATTTTCAAAAGGTGGCTTTTATTTTAATAATTCCTTCTGTGAGAGTTGTTGTGTAATTACATAAACTATAGCTACATTAGTGAAATAAAGACATTTTACCAGAAGAACATCTTCAAATTAAGAAAAAAATCATTTTAATGAGAAAAAGGCTTCTAGATAAAGATTTGTTTGTGATCAGCTCAGTCATTTCAAAGTCCTGCTACTGACAATAATATGATCAATGCAAATAAGTATTCAAATATAAATCAGGAATTAGAGGCATGGATGCAGAATGGACAAACTAAAAAGAAAAGGAGAAATAAAAAAGGAATGACGGAAAAAAACAGCATTGCTGAGTTCAGATTTGAAACTGTTTAACATAAATCATTAAGATGAAGGTTTGACTCAAATCCGAGGGATAAATATCCGGCACACAGACAGATTCATCAATAAATTATGAGATTGACTTCTTAGAAATCTGTACTCTATCATCCGCTACATCTTTCGTTTTCTCAGTGCCGACAGACACAACCAGCTTTCTTCAAACAGCCGAGAAACAGATGAGCTGTTGATAATCTCCACATCATGTTCCTGGGTTACAGCTGCCTCAGCTACGTCTAATCCTGTCTGCACAATCTTTTTACAACAAAGCTGGAAAAGTAACATCCTAAAGCAACTCAGACAACATGTCGGCTTTCTCCCTAATGCTGCCCCCCTGTCCGATCCCCCTGTCTGGCGTTTCTCTGGCAGACAGCTCCGAAGCCCTCACAACGAGGCTGGCTTTGCGGCCCCCGGTTCCTGAGCTGAGGAAACTTCAAAGTAATGCGAGGATGAGGAGCGCAGACGGCACTCTGGTTTCTGGACTCATTCAAGCTGCTTTACAGAGTAACCCAATGCCTGGAGGATAGCAGAGAGCGACGGAGTGGAGGTGTGTGTGGGGCAGGAGAGGCATTATGCAAGTTAATTGGCTGTTAGGCCCCCACGCCACCAGGGGGCCCCCAAGAGCACATATAGACCTCGTGCAGCAAGATCCCGCCCCCATCTCCATGCTGGAGGGCAGAAAGCTGCTCCTTTGGCTTTAGCTGTTAAGTTATCATTATAATGTGCTAAATGTTGCCCTACCCTATGACAACTAGATAACAAGGTTAGTAAAAAGTTTTAATTAAGAAAAAAATAGCGCGGGAGAGGGAAGTATTTCTGTTATTCTATTATTCAGAAAAACTCAGCCCTTTCTGCCTGACTTAACATCAGTACAGTACAGAGATGATCTGTTGGATCAACAGATTAATAACTGGATAGAAAAACTGCTTAATTAGGAGATTTTTCACAGAATACGAACCAGGTGAAGCTAAAACCAGCACTTAAGGAGTTCTGAGTAGCTATTTTATTTACCTTAAATGAAAAAAATATATATATATTTGTACAGTTTTGGCTTAATTACTGCTTTCAGTAATGGTGCAAAAAAAGATTATAAACTACATGCCATGCACAGGGGTGCTGTGCCACTGGGGGCACCAAAGTAATGGTGGAAAATCATTTATATATGACTGAAACTATAGTCACCTATATTGTGTCTATATACACCTCAGAATGCTCTTAGCTGGAACGTACAGATATAAAAAAGGCAATTTGCTGGCGCAGCTAGCGATTAATCGATGACTAATTTAGCTGAAGATTATTTCAATAATCAGATGAATCGTTTCAGACTGGGAAACTAGGCTGATGTGACATAAATCCAAAAATCAAAGCACATCCAGAAAGAGAAAGTCACAGAATACCAATCAGATCAGCGCTCTCATCACCCACTAGAGAAACAACACAGCAGCCCCAGTGATTAATAATAACTTCATTAGGCCCACACTGCTGTAGCCTGTCCTTCAGAGCACTTGAGGGAGGTCTTCTCATATGGCTTCCTGCATCAGATGAGTGCTATCTATTGATTATATTGTACCGGGCCTTTTTAATGGTGAAAAAAGTGGGCTATTTACGGCCCGCCTAAGTCTGCTCTTCCTGCTAATCTAATCCCCAAGCTACTCATGTGGTCATTCCTTCCAAGAAAGCTGAGAGCTCTGTGTAACTTTATACCTGCAAGCCCCAAAGGAGAGGCAGAGCCAGAGGAGAGCGTGAAGGAGAAGAAGAGTGCTGCAGACGAAGAGTACGAGGTGAAATCATCTTTATAAACCGAGCCTGTCCGACCCGCTCTCACCCAGAACGGCAGAGTTTAGCTTCGGTTCCGCTAACTCGGCGCCTCCGTCCGCATCTTCCTGTAAGTGGAGTCCTACAGCTGCGTTTCCATTACAACATTTTCGATATTCCGCTATTGTTGAATAAACATAATTCACACGTGAATAAGTTTTAATAACATGATGAGCTATTTAAAAAAGACAAGTCGCGCCGCCATTATCCCACCACTTCCGGTCGTCTTCTTTATCTTCAAGTAGTAACTTCCGGTTGTTGATTACATGACTGGTGTAAAAATGCGCAAACCCCCCCGCAAATTTCGATACAGTTGAAAATCCACCTCATTCTACTGAAAAAGGCATGTTTCTATTTACATTTCTAATTACCATATAATTGCACAAATTAGAGTTACGAAAATAAATTTGATTAAAGGAAACTCGTCAATTTCGGAAAAACCCAGTTTTGCGCTGGGTTGAGGGATGGTTTCCAGTCGTATCAAAATTAGCGTATTAATAATAAAATTTTTGGAAACACGTTTTTTTTTTTGCATCACAAGAATTATGAAATCAACAAACAAATCTTTCTACTGGTGGAAAAGACAAAGAAGACCACAGGAAGTAGTTGGAGGATGATGGCACAGTGAGTTTCTTTAATGACCAATTTAATTTGTGTTTCTTATTTAATGGATAGAACGCAATTGAGAAATTGTGTTTTTAAGACATGAGCGGATTATGACTAAGTTTTATAATCCGTGAATAACATGAGTTATTCAAAATTGGCTTGCTTCCATTCAGCAAATTTATTTTTGTAATTCCAATTTGTGCAATTTTAAAGTCAATGGCAAAGCAGCAATTAGCTAAAAAATAAGCCCATTGCTGCTGTGTACAAACTAGCTTCATGCCAAATTACACAAATATTGACACGGAAGAAAAGCCACCTCATCCTTTCATCAAAAAGTTTCAGATTTTTAAAACGGCTGTTTCCATCGCTTTGTTTTCATTCCAAATGTAAAAACTTGATGTAGAAAAATCACAATTTCACAATTGCTGTGTTTCCAATAAATAAGAAACACATGAATAGGTTTGCTCACATGATCAATCATTAAAGATCAATCATCCTCCTTCCACTTCCTGTCGTCTTCTTTGTCGTTTCTGCCAGTAGTAACACCCGCTTGTTGATCACATGACTCGTGTGATGCGAAAAAATGTTTCCCTTGCAGATTTGTGAAATATGCAAATTTAGATATGGCTGAAAAATCCTAGTGCAAAAAGTTGTATTGAAAACCATGATTTTTTTTGTTGGTTATGGTTCCATTAAGCTAATTTATTTTCATAACTCCAATTTGAATTGTGGTGAATATAAACGTAGCAATAAACTAGCTCTGTATGTAGGTGAAGCCAGACAATAAATCAAACTGTTGTTGCTCGACTGCAGTCAGAAATGGTGATAAAACGCATTCAGGAAACAGAAAATAAGACGCAACACATTCATTAAAAAGATATAACCTTGTGAATCAGGCTCTCTGAACCTTTCCCTACCAGTCTGCCCTCCACCTCTCCCCCTGGTTCTCACTTTCCTCACAAAGACTGGACTGCCTTTTGTTCACGAGGCACTGAAATCCAAGACGTTTGGGCCGGTAACATCTTTCACTCTCCAGGCCCCACTGGAGCATTAGCTGCAACCCGATACGCGTCTTTTCAAAGCTTTGTATTATTGGGTAAATATGGGTCACTTTGCAGCGGCCCATCATGTCGCTTCGGGGGAGCTGGAAAAGACGAGCACAGGTGACGAAGACAACTGAAGGACTGCGAGTGTGTCTCTGTGTGTGTGTGTGTGTGTGTGTGTGTGTGTGTGTGTGTGTGTGTGTGTGTGTGTGTGTGTGTGCGTGTGTGCGCGTCAGACTGCAACTGGGATAAGGGAGCAAGAGGAATAGGTGGCTTTTTTTTTCCCCCCAAACATTTCTTCCTGCTTCTGGAAATCAGCAACAGCTTGAATTAATTAAATTTAATTCTTTAAATTCCACCATTTACAATGGAAAACACAAGTTTAGATACATTGTTTAAAAAAAAATCTCACTTTCCAACATTAAATCCAAATCAGTAAAATTTTTCCTATTTACACTTTAAACACAAAATGTAGTTTATTTCAGTAATAACTAGCAGTTTTTCATCAACACTAAGGAATTGTTGACTTAAAATTAACCCCTATATCCTATTGAAAACTTACTTCTGAGTTTGTCTTGTTTATTTCAAGTGTACTAAGATATTTTCACTAGAAAAAAACAAACAAAAATACTTTGTAACATTTTGTGTTTTTACAGTGTAGTTCAGTTAATTGGGTTTTAGATGTTTTTTTTCTGGTTTCTGTCTTCAGATTTAGAAATTAAAACACACTAAAATTAATATGGTATGATTAGGTAATTTTATTTATATAGCACATTTTCAGGAACAATTTGGGAAGGCCCAGCTCATGTGGAGGTTTCCTCTTTCTTTTTTTTAAGTTAACATCTCAAACACGCCTCTTCCTTGTATGACATCATAGTTTTTGTGTGAAACATGCAAATCAACCACAGAATTAAACCAAATACTATTTAGACACTATTTATTGCGGTTTACCACAGTTAAAAGTAGGTGTTTTATGGTAATTACAATATTATAATGTACATTTATTGAGTCATACTTCATAACAATGTTACACAAGTAAAAGTAAAAAGTACAGCATAGTAAGTACATTGTTTTCACAACGGGACTCAAGTAAAAGTAAAGAGTTACCAGAGTTCGGTAGTAACTAGTTACATTTACTTGAGTTACTTTTTTGAAAGAAGAAAAATACCTGTAGGAGTATTTTTACTAAGAAAGTAGTAAAAAGTACTTTCTACTTTTACTTGAGTAATTTTATTATGAAGTATTTCTACTCTTTCTGAACTTTCTACCCACTGAATGGAAAACAGACATGTTTCAATCAAAAATTCACCAGACACAGACACACACCTGCAGTTTCTGTTAAAATATTATAAAGTTGTTGCTGAAAGAAACTGATTTGGAAACATTTATTTTGCCAGATTTTATTTATTTTTGTCACTTATATGAATTATTGTCATTTTGATCCTTAGAATACAAACAAATTCCGCTTAACTTTATATTTTGGTCCATGTGGTCATGTAATTTTTAAATATTAAATGATTAAATAATTTGACTAGTTACTCAGTACGTGAGTAAACTTTTTACCAAATTCTTGGACAGCTCCTTTTTACTTTTACTCGAGTAAAAATATGTTGAAGTAGTGCTACTCTTACTTGAGTGCCATTTTTGGTACTTTACCCACGTCTGTTAATAACGACAGCAGATTTTCTTGGTTGGACTCTGAAAGTTTCCCCCACTGCCTGGGAAACGCAGCGCTGCACCGTCTCTAATTCAGAGTGAAAGGATAAGTGGCAAAATGTTCAGCATGGCTTCCAGATGAGAACGTGTGGCTACTCTTAGTATTTGTGCTCAGTGATGCTGCAGCGGGATGGAAACGTTTGAGTTTTCTGATGACGATGAGTAGGAAAGCTTCAGAAACGGAAATGTAGACCCCATGTGTTGGCTGGATCTAGATTAAAAATGGCTGTGGAAGTCAAACTGAGATGGAAAGAAAATAAGCGTGTAATGGCACAGCAAGCAGACGCTTAATCGAAACGCGAACCACAGAAAAGGCGTCCGAGCGATCGGGATTAAACAAAACTCACTGAAGAATCAGCGCTTGTGGTTTTGTCTGTTTCTACGCTTAAAGTTTTTGCAATGAAGCAAGCCTGAAGAAGCTAGGTTAGCTTTTTGTTATGGGAAGAATAATACAAACTCAGTTCTTTACAGAATCAAAAGACTAACAATATTCACACAAAAATGCTAATTACAGTCTAGTATTCAGAGCACTTTATGTTATGTTAAAACCACTCTAATATGTTTTTACTTTAGTTTGGTTTCATGAGATAGACAGAAAGTAGTTTAAACTAAAGTGACAGGAAACTCTGGAGGAGCTGCAGAGAACTATAACTCAGGCGGGAGAATCTGTTAAAGCTGCAACTTTTATAGAAAAATATATTAGTTTACATGAAACTTTTGAAACTGAAACTATGTTGTGACCGTTTGATATGAGACAGATAATCTGAAAAACGTTCCTCTGCCTGTTCCCAGTACCAACTAGAGACAATTTTATTCATAATTTGAAACAGGTGAAGCTAAAACTCCTGAGGAGTTCTGGGCAGAACATATTACAGACAAAAGTGTTTTTATGTTAAATGCTAAATTTTATGTTAAACGCAAAATTTTGTACGGTTTTGGTTTAATTACTGTTCTGAGTATGTAGTGCTTTCAGCAAGTTGCCTTTTTTTGAATCTGTACACTCCAGTTAATAATTAATCGACTGCTAGATTAGTTGGGGATTGTTTCAATAAACGATTGAATCGATCGACAGGTGATTAGGGCCACTGAAAGCCAAGAATAAAACTAACCTTTTGTGTCAAAATTCAAATTTTTCTTCCAAAATTTTAACTTTTTTTTTTTGATCATTCAGACTTTTCCTCAAAATTCTGATTTTTTTTTTTTCAGAAAATGTTGATTTATTTCCCTCAAAATAATTTTTTTTCCTCAGATTTCTAACTTTCCCCCCCTCCAAATTCAGACTATAATTTCTAAAAAATAAAAAAGGCAGAATACTCAGATTAAAGTCAGATTTTTTTTTCATTGGCCCTAATCCTCTTCTAATAGTATTAATCACAATTAAACACTTCAGGCAATATGTAAACTCCTTGTTTTAACTGTACGTATATTAAAGCAGCTGAAGGCCTAAATGCAGAGCGAGGGTGACTGACAGGCACAGAGAAGCGCATCTATATGATAAATGCTGAATCTGTTTAAAAGCCAAGTCATAACCCTGCAGGATGACTCTACAAATGCCCGGAAATCTTCCTTTAGCGCAGTACGTTCCAGCACCAACTGAGGATTCCTGGCCTGGGAATGATAGGAGCTGCAGGGAGGAGGGAGCCACACACCTGCCAGATGATTTGTCATTATAGAGGGGTCGGCACTCAGCTGTCACCCCCTAATCACCCATCCTACCCCTTCAGACACCCCCTCCTGCACCCACTAAACTCCTCTCCAGTCCTCCACAAACACCCCCTGCATTCCTGAGGCGGCTCCGGTTTCACTCCATCTGCCCCTCCTTCCTAAGCTAGAGAAAATGTAGCCTTGTGAGAGAGAGACGGCAAACCGAGTTGACTGTTTGGATGAGCAATGCGGGTTTAGGCTCCTTATGTGCAAATCTCCTCCTCTGGGTTGTTTATCCACAGTTAGAGCTGTTCGTATCGATACCCTGAGTCAGCCAGAGAAGCAGAATCTTACCAGGAGAGAAAATGTAGCTGCAATCCACACATACCCCCCCCATACACCGTTTCTGTGGACAAGCCAAACACATAACTCTCACAGGTATACTATATCCTTCAACAGCAGTCTTTCAGCGCGGCGGGTCACGGGTCACGCTCTTTTCCGCTGAACGCTGCTTCCTCTGGGACATGAAGTGTGTGAGACGGATCTTCGTCCCGCTGTCCAGCAGATTATCTCAAGTTGTTCTCTGCGAGTGTGCTTGAGAGCGTACTTACATCACATCTCCTCCTCCATTATCGTGTTTCTCCTCATCACCGCTAACAATCTGAGCCGGGGAGGCAGGCCAGCATGGCTGACTGAAGGAGAGAACACGGCCGCCGTGTTAACAGGAGAGTAAGGCGAGACTCGACATTATCGCTCCTGGAAATGCTCTCATCTCAGCGACAGGGAATCTATAAAGGAGGTAGCTTGTTGGTACTGTGGGTAAATAAGAGGTGCATGATTGCAGATAAGGGATCCAGTTCACTTCCTGGCCGCTGCACTTCCCTTGAGTCGCCTGATGGGGGCAGTAGAGGCTGGCTGTAATGCCTCAGAGGAGTCAAACAAGCCTCTGACCTCCTGAAAGGCAGAGCTGCCACTCAATAATGCAGGAGAGAGATAATATGACATCAGCGTCTTCGTCAATCAACACACAACAGGAGGATATACGTCAACCCGGACTGAAACGATTAATCGGATTAATCTTGATTAATCGATTGCCCAACTGATTATTGACTATTACTTTGATAAACTATGTAAGGTGACCACAAGTGTCAAGAAAGACACAAATAAAATGTATTGTTATAATTAATTAATTGCTAGCTGGAGTAAACACACAAGAAAAGGCAGTTTGCTGAAATAAGTAAGTAAGTAAGTAAACTTTATTTCTATAGCGCTTTTCACAGACCAGGGTCACAAAGTGCTGCACAAAGTGTAAAAAAAAATAAAAGAAATTAAAAGCAACATACAAAACAATAAACACAGTATTAAGCTAAAAAGCAAGTTTAAAAAAGTGGGTCTTAAGTTGTTTCCTAAAAGTGTCTATACCCCCCCGCCCCCATACACCGTTTCTGTGGACAACACACCATCACTGTAAAAACACAAAATCTTACCAAGTATTTTGCTTAGTTTCTGGTTCAGATATCTTAAATAAAACACAACTAACCTAGAAGTAACTTTTCAGATTGTTTTAAGTCAATTATTCCTTAATATTTATGAAATAGTGCTGGTTCCACAGGCATTATTTCACTTATAACAATAAAATTTTCCATGTTGTAAGTTAAATAATCTGCCAATGGAACCAGAACCTTTTCATAAATATTGAGGAATAATTTAGTTAAAACAATTATATCTTGCTGAAAAGTTTCTTGTCAGTCTGTTCACTTGAAATAAGACAAAACTAAGATATTTGAACTATCAAGCAAGATAGCTGCAATAAAATGTTTGTTTTCTTATTTTAAAAAAATAAAATAATACTAAAAATATTGCTAAAATTCACTTCTAATATTAGTATAGAAAAAGCTTAAATAAGGTTAAATTAAAAAAAAGAAATAGGTAGAATGTGCTACAATTTTTATCCGATTAATCGATCAAATAATCGATAACTAAGATAATTATTAGCTGCCATAAAAGGTTTATTTTCTTATTTATAATACTAAACAATATTGTTCAAATGTATTTCTAATATTAGAAGCTTAAGAGGTTAAATAAAAATCTGTAGAATATCCCTGATTTTTACCCGATTAATTGATTGAATAATCAATATCTAAGGTAATCATTTGTTGCCGCCCTGTTGCCAGCCAGTGGCTGTGGAGACACACCCATGCAGAACCTGCATGGCGGCTCGACAGGTTGGTAATATTCAGGGAACAAAGCGACGCTCCCACAGGAGAATTCACCCCCGCAGGTATCAGTTACTGCAGCATCTCTGGGAAAACCCAGGGAGCTTTTCAATCAGGGCGGGAAACAGGAAAGGAGCAAAGGACATAAAGTACCGAAAGTTAAAGCAAAGTTAAGGGCTGCCATTCATGCATTAAACAATTTAAGCACTCCCCACGGCTAGGCCGCTCATGACAGCCGTTTGTTTTGTTTCTGCAGCTCTTAAGAGGGAAAATGAGCCAGATAATCCCCATGAACATAACCGGGCCGGTGGCCCACAGGAACGGAGATGCATGGAGTTCCAGTCTGTTTACGTTTGTGGCTATGACGCGCACCGAGTATAAGGTGTGCTTTGCCTCTGTGTGTATGCATAGTTCTGCACACCCACAAGCTTACAATCAAAGCCTGGATAGTATTCCAGTGCAAACATCTCGACATATCTGAGAGCTAAAATAGTCTGGAGGCAGCGGCTCATGCATGCAGGATGGCGATGCAAGTAAATCAGGAGGCAGGACGGAGAGTGTTCCTCTGTCTTCCCTGACACCTGCTGTCCCTGTCACCGGGTTTGTTCTTGGAGGCATCGATTAATCGCACGATAAATGAAAACAAGATCAATCATTTCCATTTGGAGGATTTATCGGTTTTTTTCTTCCTACCAAGAACTGGATGATAAAAGTCTCCAGTCTGGTGACAATTTTGTTTAGAAAGACGTCAACATCAATTCTTATTGTTGTTTTGTTTATTTATTTTGGATATTTAAAATGTTTTCCAGTTCAAATGTTAAATGTTCATTAAAATTTAAACTTTATTAATCTTTGAGAGTCTGTACTTTGCATTACTATGCCATTACTATTATATTACTTTAAAATGGTCTCAAAATAACAATATTATTGTTCATCGAAATAGCTTCTAGGGCAATTTATCGTCCAGCAAAATTTGTTCTTGAGACAAGCCTAGTTGAAAATAGTTAATAGTTACCAATTACTTCCATAGGAAAATAATCAAATTACTTATTTTCAAAAGTAATTCCTTACTGAATTACTTAGTTACACGTTTTGTAGAGTAGTAACGTAGTAATCTAATAATTTTTTCTGCATTTGTAATCCCTTACTTTACCCATTACTTGAAAAACAGTAATCAGTTTACAGTGACTACTGGTTTCCAGAATCCAGATGTCCTTCAGTAAGTCTCCCTCTGCTCGCCGCTCGCTCTTTAGGTCAAAAATGACTCGCCCACAAGTAAAAAGCTTCCAGTCGACTACAGAGAGAGCTTATTTTGACTCATGCTTCAAGAGAAAATCAATATTTGCACAGATCTATGGGAGGGAAAACAATAGTGATGTGGCCTCCACCAGGCTGGTCTGTTAATGGTCTGTTTACTGAGACAGACGGGATAATGGGTTGGGTGTTGGCTGGTGGAGAGTCAGACGATGGCCGCGCGCTTCTGATGCAGTTTCTGATGAAGAAACTGACAGAAAGTGGGTGCAAGGCGGTGGCTTGGACCGCGGACGCAGACGGTTCATCCTGTTGACACAGACGGGTTTGCAAGTCAAATAGCCGCCCTCATGCCTCCACACTTTTATAGCGCCAGCACTCTCTTTTGGCTATGCAAATGATAAATCTGTGCGCCTCAGGACTGCAGTCAACCCTTCAGACGAAAGCAGTGGAAACACTTAAATGGTCGATGATGCTCAGCGACTGCAGACTGAACCCAGTAACACCAGACTGGACATGGGTCGCTTACTGGTACCAATGGATACTAAGGTTTTAAAATCTCTCAAAAACTTCAACTCAAAAAGCCTGCTGCCCCTCCCCCACCTGCTGATGCACACTGCCAATCAGCAAAGTAAAAGAGTGCTCTGACACTTTTGTCTTAAATATTTCCAGCTCTGGAATAAATGAAGAGCCACTGCACTGAACCCCATTGAAAACTTCCTGGTTATTCCACCAAATATTCATTTCTGAACTCTTCCTGAGTTAAAACATTAGTTTTGTTGTTTCTAAATAAATCTGAACTCATTCCTCGTAGAAACTGATAATTTTAATTGGTCTCTTAATTTTTTTCCAGAGCTGTATATTTACATATTACCATATAATATCTACTTTTAACAGTGGTAAACCACAATAAATAATGTCTAAAAGAGATAATATTCTGCACAGTGTACAAGTTTATACATTGCATAAACAGGTCTGAACTGGAAGTGATTCACGCCATCTTAGCAGGCAAACGCAGCACAATGCATAGCGAGATTAACAAAAATATGTTGGCAATCTTGACCAACATGCAAGAAAACGATACATGACCAAAATGGCTGCTGTCTGGATCGACCCGAATGAGACGGAGAAAGAAAATATGTCGGCAAGCTGCTTCCAATCTCAAACTATGATATACTTCACTACTTAGTGAACACAAAGAGTGCAACACCATGGAGGAGCTTAGGACGCAAACAATCAATGTTTAAACAGATTTGTAAAGGACGTACGAACTCATGAATAACAAGGTTGTAGTGACCGGCACAGTATATGTAGGAACATACATGTAGGCTACATGTTAATCTTAGCTTGCAGATAAAATCTACATTAGCTGCGCTCTGAAGTTTAGCTAATGCAAAATATATATATATATACTGCTCAAAAAAATAATGGGAACATCAGGTGTTGCAAACACCTGTTTAAGTGTTCCCTTTATTTTTTTGAGCGTATTTATATTTTTGGTCTAGTTTCTAGAGCAGATATCTTACACTTCTCTTATTTCAAGTGTACTAATGTATAAGTAACTTTTCAGCAAGAGATGGGAGCTTTTTTTATGTCAATAATTCCTTCACATTGACGAAAATACACAGATTACTTTAATTATAACAAGACATTTTTCCCATAAGTGGAATAATCTGCCAGCGAAAAAAGTACTTTTTCATCAGTATCAGGGAATGATTGACTTAAAACAAACTCCTATATCTTGCTGAAAAGTTACATATAAGTTGGTTTTGTCTTATTTCATGTGAACTAAGATATTTGCACAAGAATCGACCAAAAATACTTGGTAAGATTTTGTGTTTTTGCAGTGTAGAAGGAATGGAAGTAGATGGATGAAGTAGATGATTGACTTGTTTTCCATTTTCCACATAAGTTTTGTATCCAAAAGAGAAATATATAAACCTTCAGACATCTCATTAATGAGATAACAAACACATAAAAGCCATACAAACACCTGATATTATAGCAGAAACAGTTTCCAAGATGGCGCATGAAATGACTACTACTACTCCTTTCATGCGCCATCTTGGAAACTGAAAGTATTGTGAGAAAACGCAAATTTAATACGAGGGAATAGAAAGGAAAAAATGTCCACCACGTCTCCTAGGGGGCTCCATATGAACCTGCAGACATTATTTGGTGTTTTTTGTTTAAGTGCAGATGAAAGACCTCTGCCCCTACAAAGGTTCAGGTGAGGTCTTGCTAAGGGTCTCATTCAGCAGCTCTTAACTTCAGCATCAAAGCCGTGTTTATATGGTAAGGAGCGTGAAACGGTACGAAATGAGAGCCGTCTCTCCGAGGTGCCATCAGTCTGCCTCTGTCAGCCCCAGCACTCTGACTTCCTGCTCCCTCTTGGTCGGTGACCCCTGACCCTGCCCTGGCCCCTTCACACCCGTCATAGCTTTCAGATGGATGTGAGCCTCGCAGGGATCGGAGAATGTGGAAAACCCATTCAAGGCAATTCCTAGAGATTCCTGCTGCTGGTTGTTCTCTGACTAATAATCCGAGAGAAAAAACGAAGAATGATACGACTGCGCTTGAATCGATTCAATCACGATTAATCGATTATTGAAGTAATTGTCAACTAATTTAGTTATTGATTAATCATTAACTGAAAGATCAACACACTCAGAGTACTAATTAAACCAAAACTGTAAAAAAAAAAAAAAAAAGAGAGACATTTTGTATTTCAAATTTAAAAAAATAAAATCTTTGTTTAGTTTCAGCTGGTTCCAACTCCGTAAAGCGCTTGCCTGCTTTACAGTCCGTAATAAGAGTAAGTGGTTAAATGTGGTTAAATGAAAAATCTGTAGAATGTGTCTGGTTTTTTTTATTCGATTAATCGTTAGAATAATCTATAAGTAAAATAATTGTTAGTTGCAGCCCTGCTCTGAAATGATTAATCGGATTAGTCATGATTAATCAATTATTATTAAAGTAATTGTCAACTTATTTAGAAATCAAAGGTAACACTTTATTTGACAGGTTGTGAATAAGACACCGTCATAACACCGTCATGAACATGAGTAAGTCTTCATGAATATTTATGACTGTTGTCATAAAGTGTCATTCGGTAAATCATGACACTTTAAATACAAAGTTGACATTATTCAAAATGTCTTCGTTATGACAACTTCACATTAACCAAGAAATAATGATCTGACATAAATTTGTTATAAAAGTATTACTGATTAAACTTAAAAAATTATGTAGCTTTATGTTATTAAAGTGTTACCAAATCAACTAATTATTACCTAGAGCATTTTTTATATGTAGATGGTTTTTTTAGCTGCAGATGCATCCTAAAAAATGGTCACGCATTCAAAGAATTAATAAATTATTGCATTTTGTAAAGAATATTTTAAATGTATTTCTAATATTAATAAAGAATAAACTTAAGTGGTTAATTGAACAATCTGAAGATTATCGGTAGAATAATTGATAATATAATTGTTAGTCGCAGCCCTATTTATAACAAGGGCTTAAATGATTAATCGCGATCATGATTAATCGATTTTTGAAGTAATCTTGAACTAATTTTGTAATTGATTAATCGTTAATTGGAGTATATGTACACAAAAAAGGTAATTTGCTCAAAGAACAACACACTCAGAGCAGTAATGATGAAAAAACTGTACAAAAAATCTACACATTTTGCATTTAAGAGAAAAGAAGAAAACTATGTAAATATATACATAGTTTTAGATTAAACTTAGGTTGTTAAATGAAAAATCTGAAGAGTGTGTGTCAGTATAATCAATAGAATAATTGATAACTAACATAATCGTTAGTGCAGCCTGACTTCTCTGCACAGCGTGATGTAAGGCAGGAAGAAATGACTTGGATGCTATTTAATCCTCTGAAACTATTCGGCGGTTCTGCGAAATCCCGGAGCCGGATCCAGAATCCCTGAGGCCAAGTGATTCCAAAGAAGAGCAGTTCAGACTGGGAGAAAAGCCCACCAGGCAGGAAGAGGTTAGCAAAGCACGCTGCCAGGAACTCATGGCAGTGATGGCATCGCTGCCTACCCTGGATAAACTCCCTCCCACCAAAGCACTTAACGCAATACGAACCAGCGCACAAACAAAGACATGCATGCCAAGTTCAAATAAACACGCCGGCTCTGCGAGATGCACTGGAAGCTGAAGAAGAGTCAGGAGGAGAGCATCACTCAGAGACCCATTAACCCCTGGCTGCCAACCAGAACAGCGAATAGGCGTCGTTTTAAGTACATGTTAAACATAGCTGGTGTGTTCACGACTGATTTATGAACAGGAATATCCATTGAGTTCAAATAAAGATTAGGAGAGAGTTTTAAAGGTCACCTATTATCTGCTATGCCTCTTTGATCGGGTTAGGATAGGATGGGCTACACTAAATGTTTTAATTAAATCATTTTAAGATAATTATTCTGGTCAGTTCTGCATATTTCGAGCTGCTTCCAGAATGACGGCAGGATCCCAAAATGTAGGACTGCTTTTAATAAAAATGTCTTCTCTTTTGCCGTGACGAGTCATTGGAAATATTTGCACTTTTGGCAAAAAATATGGCTGTTTTGTACTCATTATTGATGAAGGCAGAGAAACTGTTTTATGAATCGTCTCTTGGTTTGCTTGGCTTTAGTGAGATCTGAATAATCACTTATCAGAAACTGGTTTATCACCAATTCATAACCTTTTAAGTCATACTTGATTACATCAGTCTGTTCACGGACTGTGGGTGAAAATGAACATTTCTCGCTACAACCTGGAACTACTCATCTCCCCTTCAGCTAATGGCGATTAATGAAATGTTGTACATTGTGTCTGTAAATAAATAAACGGTATAGTTGGGCGTCTTGCCACTTTAAATCCAAATAAGCTGCTGCTGGCCCTGCACCAACTCAACGTTTACACTCACACGGGAAAATGGCTGCAAACAGACGCGCAATTATACAACTGCGCATCTTTGAAAAGCAGAAGTAGAGCCTCCTGCGTAACCAACAAGAATGCAGTAAGTGGTTTCTAGATGGCAAGTCAACAACAAACTGGAACTTGTCTTTTCCAGCAGCGCATGCAGCGACAAAATTGCGATTAATCAACAACTGAAAAAATCATCAACTAATTCAGTAATTGATTAACTATTCATTTGAGTTTACAGACTCAAAAAAGCCAATTTGCTGAAAGAACAACACAATCAGACCAATAATGAAGCCAAAACTGTACAAAAATACACACATTTTGCATTTAAGATAATAAAAAACTTAATCTGAAAATATATACATTGTTTTAGCTTCATCTGGTTAAACCTTTGTTTAAAAAAAATCCAATTATTAATCAATTAACCTGTCAACAGATCAGCCATAAACTGTATTAATATTAATTAAAGCAAGTACAGCAACAAAACCAGCTGACCAAACATGCTGGAGCTCTGCTTGGGTTGCTAGGTAACGAGTCGGGCTTGGCTGAGGTTGCTAGGTAACGGTGCCTGCTGATTTGTGAAGTTACATTCCGAAGGTTTTTGAAACAGCTCATTTTCCAGCACCCAAAAACATGAACTTATTGCCAAAAAACGGCCAAGTTGGGTTTTTTTAAGTGCTTGAGCTGTTTTTACGAGCAGCAGAAACCCAAACGGAAGTACAAAAATGTGAATTTTGCATAACAGATCCCCTTTATTAGAAGAAACTGATCGCTTATGATCGTTGTTTATGAATGTAGGTCACGGCAAACTACTTGTGGCCATTTAACCCCTCAGACAGAGAAAGTGCTCTGAGGATTACTTCCTGGAGCGTAGAGGCGCATCCCCAGGAGAAAATATTTCCAGACTAAACACCCATTCATTCAGCTGCTCCCCTTCGCCCCACCGGCAAGAGACGGACCCCTGACAAGAACAAAAAAAAAAAGAGAGAGAAAAACCTCACTTTTTCCACCAATTATAGATGCAGAGTGGGGGAGGAGGAGACGGCAAGACTTCAAAATATTATACACACTGGCATTTGGCGAAGCACATTGAGCAACTTCTGTCAGAGCGAGAGAGAGATGGGCTAATTTCAGGGCAACTCATGCCAACACAAACAACTGTTCTGGCTAGCTTTCATTGTCAGCACTTGAGGTTTGAGTCAAAATTTTCAACGCTCTGCAGCCAGTTTCTCTTTCCCCTACTTTTTTCCCCCCCACTATATGATTTGTCTTTTTCCAAAGATCCCAGTCAGTCTTTCATCGCCTACGCAGTCAGAGCCTCTGAAAGTATTCTGGTAGAAACTCAGATCCAGATGCTGATCCACACTGCATAAACAAAAATAGACCTTTTTTTATTCTTTCACAGGAATCGTCCACGTTAACAGATTTACTGTCCTACTTTGAAGAAGAAGAAGAAAAACAGCATATGTCAAATTATCATCAATACCAAGATGGACAAAAGACAAACTGGTTCTAATTTTTAACAGTTAAGTGTTTCAAATCTTAGAAAAATGTGTTTCAAAGGCCCACTCCTCTTTGCCAAATTGTTTAATTAACCCACAGTAAATTATCTGAGAATAGATTACCTCATTTTAGTCTGAACTTTGACTAGGCCACTCCAAAAGCTTCACGTCCTGCTGCTTAACACAAAAGCTATCAGTCTTGTACAGTTAATTTTACTATATATTCCCAGTGTGTGTTCAATGATAGTGTCAATAAATAAAAATAAATTTAAAAACATTGTTAAATGCAATTACTGAAAGAAGTGTGATTTAGCGAATCACACTTCTTAATGTGACTAAAGAAACAAATTACAAACGGTTGTTTCTCATGAGTAAGTATGTCGCAATAAGAAATAAATGAATAAATCAATTAAACAGATGATAAATTAAAACAAGCTTTTCATTGTTTGTTTTTCTCGTCTCTTTCTTCCAAAAACTGGATGACAAAAGGTTTTGGTCTGATGCTTTGGTCTCAACTAGCCTCTTTTGCAAAGGGAAATTTTGTTTACGGAGATTTCAGTATTCATCTTATTTGTTGTTGTTTTGTTTGTTTATTTTGGAAATTTAAAACATCTTTTAGTTGAGATATTAAGTGTTTGATAAAAATGAAAGTTTATTAGCATTTCAGTGGGTGAACTTGCATTACTCTGCCATAATATTACTTGAAAATGGTTTCAAAACAACAATATTATTATTGCAATAAGTTCTGGGGCAATTTATCGTCCAGCAATAAATTTATCAAAGCAAACTTTGTCAATAGTGAGCAATATTTGTGTTTGTGAGACTATAATTGCTGTCATGCAAATTTTAATACTAAAAAAAAAAGTAATAGAAAGTTCTTATTGTCACGTTTATCGTTATCACAAAATATTGTGATAAAACTTAAAGTCCACATCGCCCACCTTACTCTACAGGTCAGGAAGTAATCAGGGAAATCAGTGAAATGTAATTACAGTTAATTCATAATTTAACAAGAGGAGGTGGTTTGGTTTTCCCTGTATGAAAATTGATTTTGTATTTATTCAAGTTACTTTTGTCCAATGAATTATGCAAGTGTGATAATAAAAGTAAAATGCTGAATACAAAGTATTTAGCAAAGTATTTCATTGCAGAAACCATCTTACTTGAACATTTAGGAGTTGGGATGAGCTCAGTGATAAAAACAAAGACAATTTGAGTCGTTAACATGGCCATCCATGTTTTTCTGCTCTGAATTGCTGAGTGTTTTTGATGTATGCAGGTTATGAGCCTCTTGTGGTGGCGGGACAGGGTGAGGCGCCAGCGGTTTCACAGCTACCGCTGCAGTCCTGTAGGTGCAATGTGCTGCTATCCACACAACAGCCATGTGAACGTAAACATCATATGTTTCTGTTTGGGTCTTCGAAGAACTATTTACTTCTGCTTTGATTTTGTTTATTAAAGGCTTTTTACTGTTCGACATGAAAGCACAGAACCATGGAGGGACATTTGGAGCGCAGGCTGCAGCGCTGCAGTCTGCTCATAATTCTCACGGCTCACGCATACTTCTGGGTACCTGCCAGTCAATGAGAAGGGCAGCAACGGACAGCCATTATGGAAACCTCAAACAGTTGGGGTCAAACCCTCTGTAACAAGTCATACACACCTTCACACATCAGGACAGCCTGTTGGTGCTCACTGCAAAAACACAAAATATTACCAAGTATTTTTGGTCTAGTTTCTACTGCAATTATCTCGGTACGTTTGAAATAAGACAAAACTAATTTATAAATAACTTTCAGCAAGATATACTAGCTTGTTCAAGTAAATAACTCTTTAATAGTTCTAGTTCCACTGGCAGATTATTTCACTATAACATGGAAAAAATGTCTTGCTATAAGTGAAATAATCTGTCAGTGGAACTAGAACTTTATTAAAATCAATATTAACAAATTATTTACTTTCTTGCGCTCATATGTTGCTGAAAAGTTACTTGTACGTTAGCTTTGTCTTATTTCAAGTGTACTAAGATATTTCCACAAAATACTTGATAAGATTTTGTGTTTTTGTAGTGAGAGGCTGTTGACTCAAGATTTTGTGCAAAAACACAAAGTATTTTTGTCTAGTTTCAAGTGAAAATATCTTACTGAACTCGATTTAAGAACAAAATGAACTTTATTTCAAGTCACTCCTTAAAACTGATAAAGTTCTAGTTGCATTTATAACAAGATATTTTTCCCACGTTATAAGTGAAACAATCAGATGGAATTAGAACTTGGTTGCCAGGCGACGGGCTGGGCTTGTCTGGGGTTGCTAGGTAACGGCGCAGTGGAATATTCTACCAGTGGAATTAGTACTTTTTTTATCAACATTAAGGAACTATGGACCTAAAACTACGTCTGCAACCAACGATTATTTTAGTAATCGATTATTCTATTGATTATTGACAATTAATTGATTAATGGGATAAAAAATACTGTCACATTCTGCAGATTTTGCGGTTAGCCACTTTTATACTATACTGGAAATACATTGATAGATGCAAATAAACTAATAACTCATAACATTTTATTACCTAAAATGCAATAACAGCATTCCTTTAGTGTATGTGTGATTAATTGCAGCAAAGGAAGCATCTGCAGCTAAAAAAATGCTTCTAACATCAACCATGTTACTACTACTAGAACGTTTTCATCAGTATTAAGGAATAATTGACTTAAAAACTCCTACATTGTGCTCAAACGTTACTTGTAAGTTAGTTTTGTCTCATTTAAAGTGTAGTAAGATATTTGCAGTAGAAACTAAACTAAAATATTTGGTAAGAGTTTGTGTTTTTGCAGTGTGGAAGCTGAACTGGTACATTCGGAGGCCCCCAAAGCCCGAACATGCCGTCTTTGCTCCAACGCTCCAGTACGGAGGCAGCTGTCTTTAATATACGAGGTCGGCTCAGCCCATATTTATTCAGGTACAGACAACAAAAGAGGTGTGGCCTTTCTTTTTTCTGGCAGCCAAGTGGAGCTCTTGCGGTTTTTTGAGGGGGCAAAGGGACAAAAAAGACACCAGGGGAAAGATGCAGAAAAAACTGGCTCCAGTCAGTCCTGCGTTGACTGGACGTCCTGTGCAATAGACAGGCCCCAAAGGGCCGCGGGGCCACCAGGGAGGGGGAGCATGAGCTCAACGCTCCGGTCTCACTTGACGTCTGCGTCCAAGACAAATCACCAGTGGAGCTGCTGTCACAGTGGGGCTTGACCAAGACAAACAGCCATGTTTTAAAATAAGTACTTGCCCCCTAACAGCCCCTTCCACCTCATCTACATCCATATCTCCACCCAATGCAAGCATTTTCCCTTCAAAAGTTGCCGGCGTGCCGTTTGCATCGTCTGACTAATATTAACAGAGTTGCGTTTGTTCCATTGCCTCTGACATGCTGGAACTGCAGGAGGAAAATTTTTAGCATGACTGCATTTGACACAATAACACACCAGACTGAAGAAAAGAAGAAAAAAAACCCACCATGTGCAGGTCTACATGCTCACTTATCTGTGTATCTGACAAAAGGTCAAACCAAGCTGAATCAGAAGCTGCAATGTGAGCAGAAATGTCAGCAGTATTTCTTGCTCTTACTTAACAGAACAATGCATCTTGGGACTTGTGGTTTGTCTGAACTAGCCTGTCCGTGTCCCTGCCTGCTTCCTTCACCAAAGGGACTGGTGTTGCTCATTTATCTCTGTAGCTTGTAGTCCTTCCTCTCCAGCAGTGGTCCTTCTGGACCCCCGAACTGCTGACAAGGGGCCCCTCTCCTCTTCCTCCCTGCTTTGAGCTTTAGCACGCAGCAAAATTGCAAGATGTGTTTCATCTGCATATTGATTAGCCTGACCAAAAGAAGCAGTACCTCAGCACTTCTCTGAATACATCATGTAAATAAGGGTGAATTCACACCAGCCACGTTCAGTCTGCTTTAAACAAACTCCAGACCGTTTGTTTAGAGAGTCTGGTTCGTTTGGGGAGGTGTGAAAGCTTAATCAAACTTTGATTCGAATCAAAAAAAAAAGTGAACTCTGGTCTAACCAAAAATCTGGGTCTCAGTTTGGCTGAAGTGAACATTTGTTTCAAAACCAGGAAGTGGAATTCAGTGGAGGGCATTCTGGGTAAAAGCAACCAATACAAACACACAAGGCTAGAGCTAGTGGGAGAAATAGCTCATGGTGTTTAACCAAAGAAAAATCCAACAACCTTTTTTGAATTGAGCTCAAGCTTTCTCTGGAGGTTTTTGTGTCATTTCCTTCAATGTATTTTTGTTCAAACTGCAAAAACACAAAACCTTACCAAGTATTTTTGGTCTGGTTTATACTGCAAATATCTCAGTACTCTTGAAATAAGATGAAATTACCTTACAAGTCACTATTCAGCAAGCTATAGGACATTGTCAAAAAGACATGTCAATAGAACATGTTGATGAAATGGTACTAGTTCCACATGCAGATTATTTCACTTATAACAAGGGAAAATATCTTATTATAAGTGAAATAATCTGCAAGTGGAACTAGTACTATTTTTAACCAACATTAAGGAATTATTTACTTAAAATAAGTCCATAAATCTTGCTGAAAAGTCACTTGTAAGTTAGTTATGTCTTATTTCAAGTGTACTGAGATATTTCCACTAGAAACTAGACAAAAATGTTTGGTAGGATTTTGTATGTTTGCAGAGCTTCACCACCATAGGGGAAGAGGGTAACAGGTTTTTTGATTAGTTTGAACTGTTTGACTCAATGCAGTCTGAAAACTAAACAAATATTGCAGTTTTAGTTCTCAATCGAACCAAATCTATCATAATATCAGGTGAACACAGCTTAAGACAGATGAATTGAAATGTTTCACCAGACATTAGTCCTTTTTGAGGTAAACCTAAAGGGATAAACAACCCATTAAAACCTTTATCTAAGTAACCGTTGCAGACGGCTATATTGCTCAAATATTCACATCTGAAATGAATCCCGTCAGAATGAAGCAGCGATCTGAGTCGGTGGGCGTGCCCAGAAACAACTAACCCCCGTTTTGTCTATGTCACCCAATAAAAGCTGTTCCCTCTCAGTGTGTGGGCAAACTGTAATGCCAGGCAGTTGGACTGCAGACGACCGGGCGCTGGGTTGTCTGATGGATAGCGTACACTCAGAGAGACTGGACCAATGGCGTCCTGGATTGATTGGCCCAAAGGGGCTGTCGGGGAAAGCGTTTCCTGTGTGTGTTAATGGACCCTGCTACAGATGCACCGTGGCGGCTTCTGGCGGGGGTGATTGTTCTTACTCCCTCCCTCGCTACACCGCTGCATGTTTCTCTCCATTTCTCTGTTAATCAGAGGAGAGTCACGTGAAAGAAATGGACCAGACCTGACGAGCTGCACAGATCCCAGAAGATCTCCAAGATCAACAGATTTCACAATTTCAGTGTTCATAAATAGTATGCACTGAAAACCACAAAATCTTACCGAGTATTTTTGGTCTATTTAATAGTGAAAATGTCTTAGTACCAGTGTTGTAGTCAAGACCACCTAACCCGAGACCGAGACAAGATCAAGACTTTTAGGATCCGAGACCAAGTCAAGACCAAGACCAGCGCCCCGCGCTACATGACACGATAAAATGTGAAATATGATCAAAATTGCTAATCAAATTGATCTGAAAGATTCACATTCCCATAAAAACACCTAGATATTAAATACTTAGAGCTGAAATAAATTTAGCCAATATTAAAGCAAAACAAACTCTTTGTTCTGCTTATCTACAAAAAATAATGCCCTGGGCATTTGCCCATATCATTCATGTCAGAAATCACCGCTGTCTGCACCATTAAACACAGCAATTGAGGCCTGACGGTAAACAACGTTCAACTATGAACACTGACCAAAGAACAACAAGCAAGAAGTAACCAAGCACAAGGCGCTCACCATGACTGTTCTCACTCTCTCTCCCACTGCATGAAGCCAGGCAGCACAATGCTGTAATGTCTGTCATCATGGCAGACATTACTGCTGCCACTCTGAACGAAAACAATCAAAGAGCAATGGGCATGTTCTGCGTGCTCTTTCATTCTTGTGTTTCATTTATTTGCTAATTAAATAAATATCAATGTATATAATTAAATAAAAATAATGATAGCTACTGCATTACAAGAACAAAGAACGGCTCTCAGTGAGGCTCCGGTCGTATCTTCTTAGTAAAGAGAAGTTCAGAAGACTCGGATCGTTTGTGAATGTCACACGAACGATCCGATATTATCGTATATTGAAGACTTTTGGACACAGCGTTGTCCAAAAGTCTGCAACACGTTAGTCAACAACTCCGCACAATAATTCAGCGCAGTGAGTGACTTTTTTTCCATCCCAAATGCTTATGTGTCTCTGTGCAGCTAGCTTCGCTAACGTCACGTCAACGGAGCTAACCTTTCTTTGAGCTTCTTTTCTAAGTGACGAAAAAGGTTAAACGTAGTCCCCATCGTCTGTGACAGCGAAGCGCTGCTGAATTAGCTGTCGGCATCGTATTTCTTATAATTTATGCAGCGCAATTCTAATACTGATGATTAGACAGACATCACCTGCCGCTCAAAGAAAACCACTGCGCATGTCTGGAGCGCCGCGAGTGAAAGGTGGGGAGGGGAATAACAGAAACACGTAATTGGTAAGTCACGTTATTGCTTGGATTTTAATTGGTGCGTTTTGCAACCAGTGACAAATGTGAACAAATACACTGAACAATATGCTGTAAGTTTAATGATATTTCCAAAGTTGCAGTCTTTACTAGTCTTGAAATAAAATCCCGAGTCCTCAGCACCCGAGACCGAGACCACCAAAACATGGTCTCAAGACCAAGACCTGTCTGAAGTACTACAACACTGCTTAGTACACTTAAGACAAAACTAACTCAAAGTAACTTTTCAGAAAGATATAATAGCTTGTTTTAAGTCAATAATTCAATAATATTGATGAAAAAGTGCTAATTCCACTTATAGCAAGATATTTTTCCCATGTTATAGGTGAAATAATCTAGCAGCTGAACTAGAACTTTTTCATCAATATTAAGGATGAAAAAGTGATACTATTGATAATTCCTTCATCAATATTAAGGAATCATATTGAAATGTTACTTGTACGTTAGTGTTTTTGTCTCCACATTCAGAACTTCATTGCAAAAACACAGAAGTATTTTTTGTCTAGTTTCTAGTGCAAATATCTACATACACTTGAAATGGCAAAACTAACTTACAAGTAACATTTGTGAAAGATATAAGAACGTATGTTAAGTAATTAATATTAATACTAAGTATAAATATTCAAGTAGTAGTTCCACTAGCAAATTATTTCACCTATAACATACTTTTTCATCAATATTAAGAAATTATTTGCTGAAAACAAGCTCCTTTATCTTCCTAAAAAGTTAGGTATTAATTAGTTTCGTCTTATTTCAAGTGTATGGAGATATTTGCACTAGAAACAAGACAAAAATACTTGGGAATATTTAGTGTTTTTGCTGTGCATTGTGTTTTATTGTGTGTATGATATGCATTGTTGTTTTTGTTCCAATAACGGATTCTATAAGAACTGAGTGTTTTGTTTAGGAGAAAATGTAATTTGGAACAGATGTTAATTAATTTTTAATCTGATTTCTTAGTCAAGATACATGAAAAACCATTTAAGTTAGAAGTCCAGTTTTAGTTATTTGGCTAAAAAGCCACAAGCTATGACAACTGGCAGTCAAATCTGCTTCACACTGGGATGCCACAAGGCTGTGTTTTCAGCTCACTGCTGTACTCCCTGTTCAGGAATAGCTGAAACTCCTCCCAGTAATTTGTAGATGAGCAGATAGTCATGGGCATCACCCAAAAACGTCCATTTCTTCCTCAGAGCATCAGTAAGACAAATAACATGTTGAAAATTCATACATTTAAGTTTAAGGCCTTTTAAAGTGGTACTATTACGTAAAATTGACTTTTGTGAGCCGAGCTTATATAAATTACCTTTCGGTGCAATGCTTCGGAGAACAATATTAAAGGCTTAATGGAGGAGGGCATTGTAATGACGTACTGAAAGCAAAGTGTCAGAAAGAGCAGGAGCCTCTTAAAGAGACAAAGGCCCAATTTCAAGGCGTTAAATTGCAAAGAAAAATTCTTTTAACTCATGTTTGATGTATACAGCAATTTTATAATTACTGAAAGTAACACAGTTAGGGTTGTAAAATGGAAGCAAGTCCCTGGAAAACAGATAATAGTGTCCTTTTAATATTTACATTCTTATTTTTAGCTCTGAACATTGCATACTTCTTCCTTATTAGACCTTGAAGTGCAAATAACTAAAGTGTGTGTTTAAAAGGTGTGGTTAAATGCTCATCTTCAGCAGAATTTCCTTAGCAACTAGCCTGAAGATGGGCATGCTCTGTGCTTTTATAAGCTAAAAACAAATAGGGTGGTTTGCTCATGTAAAACTGTATATTGCTGTGTTTCCTTGTTGAAATTAGAGCAAAGGAAATGAGATTACTGCCAAGAATTGTCTGGCTCTGGGACAATTTTCATTGGGTTAAAAGCTTTGCTTTTGTTTTTTTATTTAACTGATGTTTTATACCATGTTAACTTTAAAAGGTATTATCTTTCCACTTCACGTTAAAAAGAAAGTAACTCATTGTTTCTGTCAGATCAGGTAGAAATATGGTAATTTGACCATCTTTATTCGATTTGTTCATTAAGTTCTTTCAATGTATTAATGAGCAAAATTGTAAATAAAGTTTCATGAACCATCAGTTTGATAGATTGATTGTTTCTGGCTGGAGAGATGCAACATTACTAACATGAATTTATGGTTCGGATATGACTTAAAGAAGAAATGCACGATGATACTATAACATCAACAACAACATATATAAACTGTTTATGTTTACATTTTAATGATTTCATGACATGATTATCTGTTTTCAGGTCCTTCTGGCTACCTAAAAAGAAACTTTTCAGCATACTGAAATTATTTTCTATGCAAAGCAGGGACCCTGCAGAGGAGTAGATCCCCATATCACTGCATTACCATAATGACAACAAGCTGCTAATTTAGATCCTGTAGAGATAAAAATGAGAAACTTTCAAGAAGTTTGCAAAGACAAAATTGTGGTAAATAAAAAACTGACCAAAGAAAATGTCAAAACACAATTTCTGATAATTATTGAGTCGGTAAGTAATATATTTCATTAAATTGAGATAAGACGTAGGATTAAATAAATGCTCACTTCTTCCTACTAACTTTCAAACAGAAAAGTAGTGGTAAGTTAGTTATTTTGTTCCTGGTGTTTCCACATTTTATCTCGTCCTACTGATTACTCATTTTCTTGTTTTTAAAAACCTGTTTGACATACATAATACATCAAATTTTAATCTAGCTTGGCATTATTACCAAATCATATTAAATAAATGCTGTGAGCATGTTCAAAAGTTATCAGATAGAATTAAGTAACATCAGTTTTAATGTTAATACCTAAACTAAAACAGAACGCAGGTAAAATAACATTTTTCTACTTCAAGTACGGATTATGAAGCTGAAGGAAAATCAAATTAAAAACTTCGTAAATAAATAAAATCTGGTGTATTGGCCATGTAAAAATCTATGCTTTTGGGAGATCGTCAACATGTTCTTCTATAACCTTTAAAATCCAAAATCACATTTTTGACCTCAATGTAGCTCAATTAAATTTGTTTCTAGAAGCAAATTTTACAAGAGAAAAGTTATAACTTTAAATTTTTGATGAATAGAAAATCTACTGCCATTTTTAAAGAACCACAAATTTATTACGTTTTTCAGATTCTACATTAAGAAAAACAAAACAAAAAAATGTATAAATTTTTATTCTGTGATGCTAATTGTGTAAATTATGCACGGATGCAGCGCTACGCTTTGCTGATTCTGATATTTGACATTGATGTTGCTGTTATGGCCCATAACCAATATTTACCGATTTTATACATTATAATTTATTTCTCTACCGTTTTGACACCATCAGTGAAAAGCGAACAAAAACAAACGGCAACAAGATGGAAATATATATGGGTTGTTAATACTGGCACATTTCCAATACTGATATGCTAAAAAATGACTAATATTGGCTGATACCGATGTTAGTGCTGATATATCGTTCATATACCTGAAATTATGTAAAAAAAAAAAACTTTCAATAATAATAGAAGAAAAATAGATCCAAAAACTTATTACTGGTACTTTTAGAATCATTTAGTTGTTGCAATTCAATGCAATAATTCAATAAAAACCTGAAAAACTGCTAAACCTGCATTTGTTATTACATCTATATTTATAAATATTCATTGGTTCTTTTTCATTTGTTAGAAAGAGTTATTAAGAGATGTTGTGAAAGGTTCAAAGAGCTGCAGGTTACACACCCTTGATCCAAAATAATCTGCATTAACTAAATCGGATTTGGTTGTGCAGCAAACCTCAAAAAAAAAAAAAGAGAGATTCATACCCAAATCTGCTGAGTTGCTCCAGGTCGGGTGCTGGAGGTCCATAGGTTTCCACCTGGAGGGGTTTGTACTGGTACAGAACCTCCTGTATTCGGGGCAAAGGCTGGAGAGAAACAGTTTGACCCTGAAAGGAAAAAAGAAATTCAGGAGAGGTTTATGACTGGAAAGTGGGAATATTTACTTCTTTCCAACGGAGCAATGCTTCGGTGGATTAGCAGTAGTTAGCTGAGTGTTAGCATCCGAGCAACATTAGCAGGAGCAACATGATCCAATATCCTGAAGATGGATCAATCTGAATGCCTCCACCATTAGGAAAATGCTCAGCTCTTCTCAGAAATGCTACCCGGATAAACAAAACTAGCAAGCCACAGACCCAACTGCTGTGATTTGACTAGGACTGCAACTAACAGTTATGTGAGTCACTGATTATTTTTGACGATTAGATGATTAATCTGCTAAAAACATTGGCACATTCTACAGATTTCTCATTTAATCACTAAAGACTTTTTTTATACAATATTAGAAATAGATTAAAAAATTCAAATAAATACATCTGCCCGTTGACATCAAACGCTTTTATTTCCGAATTATGATGCCAGTTCGCGCACCTCTAAATTTTTACAATTTTTAATATCCAACGCAAAAAGACGGTGGGCTATGCTAGCGATCCTACAACCAGGCTCAGCAGGTTCTCTAGGGGAAACCCAAATAATAGTTTGATTAATCTGAGTTATGTAATGTTAACATTTATAATTTCAGTCCTATAAATTAATTTCCAATTATTTTGACAACAGATTCATCATAATTAATCCGATTATTTGTTTCAGCCCTAGATGTGAGTGAGACTGCAATTATTCCTAATAATGTCGATCAGATATTTATTGGAAGTAATCTGATCGATTTGGGGATGTGACATAAAAGATGGAAACTTCCACACAGGCCTGTCACAATGATTAGTAAATCAATTAATCGCATAGTAAATTAAAACAAACTCATTGGCATGATTTATTGTTTATCAATTTTTTTTCTCTCTTTCTACCAAAAACTTGAAGATAAAAGTCTTCAGTTTGGTATTTTAGCCTCAACTAGCCATTTTTGAAGGACAATTTTGTTTACAGAGATTTAATTAATTTTATTTGTTGTTTTGTTTATTTTGGACATTTAAAATGTCTTCTAGTTTCAGTGTTAAATGTTTATTAGAATTTACAGTTTACTGATCTTTGAGAATGTGTTCTTTTATTACCGTAATATTACTTATAAATCGTCTCAAAACAACAATATTATCGATTGTCGCGATAACTTCTGGATCAATTTATCGTGACGGGCCTACTCCGACCCAGCGTCAGAGTGTTGCGGTTGCTCAGCTTTACTGGAAACAAACATGGGATTAAAAGAGATTCTGTTTAAACATGCAGAAACTACTTCAGAGTTCAGCAAAGGAACCGAGAGACAAAGAGGAGATAAAAAGATAAGAGAGAGAGAGAGCAAAGAAAAAAAAAGAAGTGGGGGGAGAATAAACAACAGAACACAGAGGGGAGCTGATGAAAACCAAACTAAACAAGTAACATGTGCCCCACGGCCGCAGTCTGCCCTGCCCGCCCGTCACACATGCTTTGGCTTATGAGGACACACACACACCCAGTCATGTTTTTGTATCTTGTGGGGACTTTACATTGACTTCAGTTCATTTTCTACCCTATCCATAACCATCATATCTAACCTCATACAAAACTCAATTCACACCTGAAGTTCTAAACCAAACCCCAAAAACAACATTTCCCCTTATGGCGACCAAGAAAATGTCCCCACAAGAAGCAGTGGTCCCGACAACCTCACAATGTAGGGTCCCCACAAGGATATAAAAACCCGGTTCACGGACACACACACGGTAAAATAAAGCTAGCAAAGCTGAGCTGGAGTTTCAAAGTGATGCACAATGATGAGGAAGGAGTAAAGTTAAGAACAGAACAACAAATAAGAGCAGAACAATGAGCCGCATTGTCCTGGTACGCACAATACACTGACAGCATCTATTTATTCTCTTTAATTTATACCCGAAAACACTAATTCATCTACTATCTGGTATTTTTAGCTATTAATTATGTCTTCTGAATAATTTAAAAGAGCTTGTGTTCGGAGTAGATAGCTGCCATCGGCGTATTATGTAAAAGGTTATCCATTTCCCCACAGTGGTGTCCATCATCATCCTCACTTGAAGGAAACGCGTCTTTGCTAATGAGACGTTTTACAGGTAATTCATTCATACAACATCTTTTTTTTTTTCTCGGAATGACTTTCAGCTATTTTAACAGGACAAGTCTGCGCCTGTAGCTGTGAGCGTCAGCTTTTAGTTTGTGCAGGTGAGGTGGGGGTAGAGGGGTAGGAGAAGTGACAATGGCAACAGTTAGCAGAAAATGTGTGGGTTTTTCCACTGAAGAAGTAACGAAAGCTGATTTTTTAATTTTTTACCTGCATACCAAAGCTTCATTATTCTGTTTCAGTTTGATGCTGTCACATAAATCAAATAAATGTGGTTAAATGTGTTTAAGTAAAACATAAAGATGGATGTCTTCATTCAGAAAACTAAAAAAAAATATTTATTCAGCTCGGAGTGATGCACTTAAGCATTTATTTCTGTTTGTTTTGATCATCAGAGATTAGTTAATGAAAACCTGAAATTAATTTTTTTTTTAGAAAATTTGAACATTACATAAGACCAATAAAAATTGTTCTTTTTAATGCAGAGGTACTATGTTATGATGAAACTCAAAAACCTACAAAACCTTTGGAATGGAAAGTTGAGTGGAAGGAAAAATGTGGAAACAAAACATCTTTGAATTCATGCAAAAGAAACCCTGACCAACTACAGAGTTACTATACAGGTTAGAGGATGATCTCACTTTTCAGAAGGCCATAATTTCTACAATAATTAACAAAATTATTATTTTTTTCTTTCGCTGTGAGCCATTATCTTTAAAACTACCAGAAAAAAAAAATTTGAAATGCATCATAAATGTGTGTATGATATTGAGTTTCTGGGTTACAGTAATTAATTTCCTTTTAAATTATATTCAAATATAATGCAATGTAAATTAACTCATATTTAATGACTAATAATAGAACAAAGATGGGCAGAGTACCCAAAAAATTTACTTTTAAGTAAAAGTAACACTTCTTTAGTAAAAGTAAAAAGTAGCCGCTCAAGAAACTACTCAAATAAGAGTAAAAAGTATCTGGTAAAAAGTCTGCTAAAGTACTCAGTAACTGATCAGTCATTTAATATTTAAGAAAATACATAATCAGATGGACCAAAATATAAAGCGGAAATTTAGGTATTTTAGGGATGAAAATGACAATAATTCAAATAACTAAGAAAAAAATAAAATCAGGCAAAATAATTTTTTTCAAATCAGTTTCTTTCAATAAAAAACTAAAGAAACTAACTAAAACTGGAGGTTTGTGTCTGGTACATTTTCGGTTAAAACATGCTTGTTTTTCATCCAGTAGGGAGAAAATCCAGGAATTTTACTCAAGTAAGAGAAGAGATACTTCATAATAAAATTACTCAAGTAAAAGTAAAAAGTACAACATAGTAAAAATACACCTAAAAGTTTTTTTTTTTAAAAAAAACTTTCTCAAGTAATTGAGTAAATGTAACTAGTTACTACCCAACTCTGTAATAGTTGGTACCCGTAGGTATAATGTAGCTTAGGAATAATGAAGTATCTGGTGTTGACATATTGGTATGAGGGGCCCCCGAATTAAAATCCACTTGGGGCCCCAAAAAAGGTTTGTGCCAGCCCTGTTCAGTAACTCAGATTTTCTAGTGATAGGGCCGAGATTTTCTTGATGCATTCCTCTCCAAGGTCACGTTGAAAACTGGCGCACGCGGGTACAGGACGTGACTCTTGTCTTTAAACATGGCGACACATAAAACAGACACAATTATTTGCGGTGAGGCTTTGATCGAAGACTCCAACCCTCTCATACAGCCCAAAAACCCAGACATGAGCTCTCAGAGGACTCCGCTCTAAATCATAAACTCATCACCTCCTATTAAAAGCCGGCATGAAAGTTGTTTTCAAAATGCTTTTGAGCAGGAAGGGGGGACGGACCCCCCAGCTCAACGGGACGGTGGGTTTTCAGATCAACAGGACTGACAGCCAAACACGAACATCTGCTTTTATCGTCACAGAGGCCCGTCCGACTATATATACAGCTTTGTGTGCATTGTAAGTTTGTGTATGTAACTGGTTTTTACACTCTTATGACACCCGCGTGGCACTAAAGTGGGCCTCTGGGGGCCATCAATCCTAATAAAACCACAGGGAAGGATGATTTGAAGAAATCACTGCCGAGCCAGTGGGAGCAATTCTGCAGCCTCAGCATTTGTACCGCTAACTTAAAAATAAAGTTTCTGTGCTGAGATGATGCCTGAAATGGACTATTAAAAGGTCAAATGAAGGAGTCTCTTCCTGTGGTCTTTAGCTAAATTGACCCACTTGCAGTTTTTTTTCTGGTTTTTTATATTTGTAATGTTTCAGAGCGTCAGTTTTTATATTGGATAAAAATAACCAAAGTAAATATACAAGGCAGCTTTTAAATTGTAATTAATTTACTAATTATCAAAACCAAGCTGGACACAGAGTATGTGAACTACCACACCTACAGAATCAAATATAAATATTAAAGCACTTTTTAAGCATGTTCATGGTACGTTTCCAACAAGAAAAATAAAAACAGTTTCAATACTCTATTATATATTATTTATTACTGTTATTGATAATGTCTACAAAAGGGACAAAGTAAACTAAATATTTTTTTTTTTAAATAATCTATAAAAAAATTTCTTGACATGTTTTCAGGCATTTAGCAAATAGAAATAGTTTTTCTAATTCTAATTAATCTAAAACAAATAGAATTTGGTCTAATTTAACTTCAGGCAGTGAGAAAACAATATGTATGTGTGTTTTTATTATCTTTAAATATCTGGTTTCAACTGTAAATAATGTTTTGTTCAATCAAGTGATAGATTGCACTTTCAAGGACTTTAAACAGAAATCCAAACCTTGAAACCACAAGCATTTTAAGGATTTCAAGCACCTGTACGAACCCTGTTGATAGAACCCACCTGACGACATGAAGTAGGAGAAATAGGAGTTAAAAGAAACATTTTACGATCTAGAGAAAGTCAAGAATAATTGAGAAACAAAATCATTATCTTCAATTCTTCATGTTTAACTGCTGCCAGACCTGTAGAATCAAGAAATAATTTAAATAGAACCTATCTGACAACATGAAGTAGGGTAAAACGTATCAAAAAGCATCACATCATCTCCTGATCTGAATAAATTGAAGACCATATGAGGCTTTTATACACAGTGAGAAACCATTATCCACAAATGGAGAAAACATGGAACATTGGAGAACGTTCATGGGTTTGTTAGTCTACCGTTTACAACTCTAACGAGAGGTCAGAAAAAGAATTCAGAACAACATCTAAACCATTCTCTCAGTTAAGGTCAGAGTTCACGACTCAAAAATAAGTAATAGATATTAGACGAAAATCAACATTTACAGTCTAACATGACAATGGCTGCAAACAGATGCTCAATTATTCAACTGCATATCTTCGAAAAGCAGTTGTAGAGCCTCCTGCACAACCAACAAGAATGCAGAAAGTGTTTTCTGGAAGGTAAGTCAAGAACAAAACACTTGTCGTTTCTTGCCACCACTGTACATACGGTGGCAAAACCCGCTGACCAAACATGCTGGAGCTGTGCTTCGGTTGCTAGGTGACAGGCTGGGGTTGCTAGGTAACAGTGAAGTGCGACTTAAGACTCGGGAGGTTTTTGAAACGGCTCATTGTCCAGACACTAAAAAAACCAGCAGGGTGTTGCTTTTTTAAGTGTTTTTAGAAGAAGTTGAGACTCAAATGTAAATATAAAAACGTGCAAAATGTGAACTTTGCTTAATAGGTCCCTGTTAATGTACTCAACAAAAACAAAATCAGAAACAAACAAATGTCAGGGGGGGATTTTTCTTTGGTATTTGCTCCTGGTTCACCTGTTTGGAAATATTTAACAGAAGATCCAGTGAAGACGGTCTAAGTACCACGAGGGGTGGGCTCATCGTTCACCATTGCTTTCAATATTTCATCTGATCAATCAATCAACACACGGCAAATATCAGCACTCTCCAGCTCAGCAGGACACATCAAGGATGCAGCTTCTCCTCACCACATCCGCAGAAACTCATCTGGTTCCCAGAGGGTTTGAGAGCCGGTGAGTTCCTCCTCACTAATACAAGAGGTAATAATCAGAACAATGGCCGGGCATCTGCAGGTCAAAGAACTTTAATGCCACCTTGAATAAAATTTAAGTCAGAAAAATCTATAAATATAGAGAATGGTTGGAGGATCCTGCTGTATTACAATCAAGCATCGCTGAAACCCCCCGTAATGCTAAGCTTAAAATTGTTTTTTTATTATTTTTTTCTCACAGACTGTATCTAATATGTAACCGTTGGCAACAGAAGTCATCCAGGCAACTGGGAATAAATTTGCAGTAAAAAAACCCCAGCTAGCTAGCAAGGCTATATTAGCAACTAGTTAGCCTCGAGTCACAGAATGCAATGAAGATTTTCTGTGTGCGACAAAGATCCTGCAACAACAACAACAAAAAACGACACTTGCATTATAAAATAGTCCAGCCACAACAAAATTTAAGACCTGTGATTAACGTATTTAAATTGACCAACATATTCAACATGTATTGATGGTCTTGATGATGGCACTCATCAAAATGTAATGTTTGTCACTGGTTTCTCAACTGTTGACTGTATGTTGTATTTATGACCTCTTACTCTTGCGTTTTTATAATATAAAGCCTTGTTGAAATATGCCACAAAAAATTTGATTGACTGATTGATTAAAACCAATTTAAATCTTTTCTAATCACTATAAGACATATTAGAAACATGAATTTTAAAACTTTTTAAGGATGAGCGAACACCCTGAACGGAAAGGAAGCATTGCAGAGGGATTGAAAATGATGCGCCTTGTTAGAAGCTATGCTAACACTTTCCCAGCCCTCACTTCCTTGTTCTGCCCCGGAGCTGCCGGTGCTTCTGTGTGGATAAAGGGATTTGGGTTGCTCACTGGCACGCCGAGCAGCAAGTAGCAAGTGTAAAAACTGCTGGCTCCCTGTGTCTTACCAGTTTAAATATATCTCCCTGACCGGTGGCAGCTGCTCCGGCGCAAAGCCCCTAAAGCTGACAACTCCTTTCTCCGCCAAGCGGAGGCCGGCCAGCTTGCAGGCTGGGTTCGAAGAGCCCCACCGAAGCTGGTCCGGGCCGTCACAGGGGGGCCGAGGTGTGAACGGACATGTGCTGATGCCAATCAGGGCTCATACACTGCAAAAACACAAAATCTTACCAACTGTTTTTCTCTAGTTTCTAGTGCAAAGAACTTAGTACACTTGAAATAAGACTAATCTAACTTTTCTCATGTTATAAGTACAATAATATGCCAGTGGAAATAGTACTTTTTTATTAATACTAAAGAATTACCAACTTTAAACTTGTGCGGAAACCAACAGTTATTTTAGTAATTGATTATTCTGTCTATAAATTGGATAAATTTTGTTATTTAAACACTCATTTTTTTAAATGCAATATTAGGAATCCATTAATAGATACAAATAAACATATAATTTATGACATTTTACAACCTAAAACGCAACATCAGCATTTCTTTAGTGAACGGTTGATTATTTGCAGCAAAGGATGCCCTATTCTTTCTGCTGATCTGCTGATTATCTTTTTAATTAATCAATTAATAATTGGATCAAAAAACATAATTAATATGAGATTTGTTTTTTGTTTTTTTTTTACAGAATTTGTATCAGGTGAAGCTGAACTTATGCCACTTGAGTTCTTGTTAGACGCATTAAAAGACAAATCTTAAATGCAATGTATATATTTTTTGGCTTAATTACTGATTTGATTATGTTAGTCTTTCAACAAATGGTCTTTTTGAGTCTTTATACTGCAGTTAAAGATAAATCAATTACTAAATCAGTTGAGGTTTATTTCAATAATTGATTAATCACAATTAATCCGATTAATTGTTTCAGCCTAACTTAAAACAAGCTCTTATAATTTGCTGAAAAGTTATTTATAAGTCAATTTTACCTAATTTCAAATATACGAAGATATTTGCACTACAATCTAGACCAAAAACACTTGGTAAGATTTTGTGTTTTTGCAAACCCCCTTCTTAAAACCTCTTTGTTTTAATTAAAACAATGGAATGAAGATCTCTGTGTGTGTTTTTTTTTCCTGCGGAGTGTGAACAGGGAAGGGAAAATAAAGTGCAAGCGTCAGTGGGGGTTGCGGAGAGTATACAGCAACAACTCAGACAGAACAGGTTGGGCCAGTCTGCAGAGTGCGGCCTGCGTCGACAAGTGCATCTGCTGAGCAGAGGTCACGGTAGAGGACTCAACCAGGAGAGCAAACACACTCTCACCGTCTCCGTGTGTGTGTGACTGTGTTTTCGATGGCAGGCAAATTCCACTGTCCAAGTGTCCAATGAGTGGCCAGAGAGAGCCCGGGTTATTTCAGCCAGCCACACGGCTTTTAGGGATAAACATTCCACCCACATTAGCTCCTCCGTGTGTGTGTTGCTATTTGTTTATGTGCCTCCTGTTTCATTAGGTGCCCACGCCGGCCTCATCAGGTATGTCAGCTGCTGTGCTGCCAGAGGGCCCGTGGGCCCCCGGCGGAGCTGGAACCGGGGGACCTTTCATCTAAGGTGGCGCTGAAAGCCGCTCCAAGGTGGAAAGATTCCCCATCGGTCAGCTGCTTTCCGGAATGGGACACTGCAGCAGCTGAGAACAATCCGCCATCAGCACAAACACACGGTCCCAGATGATGAAGCGTTTACCTTCACTGCCACGGAAACAGACGTCTCAGACCCAGCATGCATGTTTTTGACCTGTAATGCTTCCTTGAACAGGTTAGGATAGGTCTGTGTTCATTACATTTATTGCAAAAAATTATTTTTCAATAATGAGATTTTGGTCTGCTCAATTCTGCACTGCAAAACACAAAACCTAACCAAGTATTTTTGGTCTAGTTTCTAATAAAAAAACCTCAGAACACTTAAAATAAGACAAAACTAACTTATAAGTAACTTTTCAGCAAGATGAAGGAGCTTGTCTTAAGTCAATAATTCCATAATATTGATGAAAAAGAACTAGTTCCACTGGCAGATTATTTCACTTATAACATGGGATAAATGTATTGATGGAAGTGAAATATTCTGCCAGTGGAACTGGCACTAGTACGAAGCTCCTATATCTTACTGAAAAGTTACTTGCAAGTTAGTTTTGTCTTATTTCAAGTGTAGTAATATAGTTTTAGGACGTCTTGTCACTTTAAATCCAAATAAGCTGCTGCAAGCCACATCCCCCAACTCAATGTTTACAAAGAAAATGACTGTAAACAAATGCACAATTATGCAACTGTAAAACTTTGAAAAACAGAAGTGGAGCTTCCTGCACAACCAACAAGAATGCAGCAAGTGAATTGACAAAGTACAAAAACTTATCAAGTGTTTTTGGTCTACCTTTTAGTGCAATTATCTCAGAACACTTGAAATCGAACAAAACTAACTTACAAATAAATCTGAAGCAAGATCTAGGAGCTTGTTTAAGAAAGAAAAATCCTTAGTATTGATGTAAAAGTACTTGTTCTACAATCAACGAGCTTATTTCACTTATAACAAGACATTTTTCAATAATCTGCCAGTGGAACAAGCACATTTTCATCAATATTAAGTACTTATTGATGCAAAACGAGCTCTTATATCTTGCTAAATATTTTTGTTTCTTATTTCTGGTGTACTAAGATATTTACACCATCAACTAGACCAAATATACTTGGAAAGATTTTGTATTTTTGCAGAGTAGCTTCAGGAAGGTAAGCCACCAACCAAACACTTCTCTTTTGCATACAGTGGTAGAAACAGCTGACTAAACATGCTGGAGCTGCACTTAGGTTGCTAGGTAACTGCGCAGTGTCCAGGATTGTGACTTAACGATTGGAAGATTTTTGAAACGGCTCATTTTCCTAACACCAAAAAACATAAACCTATTCTTAAAAAGTATCTTGGTATTTTTTAATCACTTTGGCTGTTTTTAGAAGCAGTTGAGGCCCAAATGCAAGAATAAAAACATGCAAAATGTGAAATTTGCATAAGTCCTCTTTAAAATCTGCGCCTCTCTCAACGCAGGTGCCAAGTGAGCTCTTCAGTGGCATGAAGAGTCTTGGCACCGCGCTCGATCCCGTGTTAGACAACAACGAGCCTGTTTAAACATCAAATCCTCCCACGCAGAGCGAATCTTTTGATTTCAGAGGACTTCTATTTTAGAAAGACACTTTATTCTTCAAACACTGTGTGCTCAGACTTCGGGGGAGGGGCCCGGAGTGTATTTATCTGCATGCACCCGCACATGGACGTTTGTGTATCTCCTGGTTCAATAGAGCAATCTACAAAGTGAGGGATTAGAGAAGGTTTTCAGACCATTCCTGAGGCAAGACCAGGCCCATCCCACTGCACATCACACCTGGACTAATACAACTTTCCCCCCCTGGATTGGCCAACTTCCTCTTCAGGACATTTAACTGTGATGTTAGCACTCGGTGTTTAGCCAGGAGTCCCCCTCACCAGTTCTAAGAAAGCCCATCCAGCTCTTCCCAGCACAAATCAGGACTGGATTCAACAGAAGGTCCTGTTTTAGATATAGTTTGAAATGACTGCGATGCTGGGGAAAAACTTGCCCTTTAATGGCTCAAGTTCAGGTAGATTGGATGAAAAGTGACTGTGAACATCAACACTGCAAAAACCCAAAGTCTTACTAAGTTTGGTCTAGTTTCTAGAGCAAATGTCTGAGTTTAGTTGAAATAAGACAAAACTAACTTTCAAGCAAGATAATAGTTTGTTGTAGGTAAATAATCCCTTAATATTGATTTAAAAAGTAGTAGTTTCATTGACAGATTATTTCATTTATAGCACAGGAAAAATGTATTGTAAGTGAAATAATTTGCCAATGGAAATAGTACTTTATTATCACTATTAGAGAATAATTTACAAAAACAAGGTCCTATATTTTGCTGAAAAGTTACTTGTAATTTAGTTTTGTCTTATTTCAATTGTACTAAGATATTTGCACTTGAAAATAGACCAAACATACTTGTAAAAATTTCGTGTTTTTGCACTGTATTCTCAAGTATAGCCACATATTCTCAATTAGAATTATGTCAGTACTTTGACTAGGTCATTTTGACACGTGGATATGCTTGTGTTAAACCTGTAGTGTCCAATCAGGGCTTCCATACTGCAAAAACACAAAATCTTACCAAGTATTTTTGGTCTCGTTTCTAGTTCAAATATCTTAGCATGAAAAAAGTAAAAACTGACATAAAAGTAACTTTTCAGCAAGATGCAAGAACTTGTTCAACACAATGATTCCTTAATATTAATGAAAACTGAAGTGGTTGTTATAAGTGAAATAATCTGCCAGTGAAATAAGACTTTTTAACTTACAATATGGGAAAATGTCTTGTGCCACTGACAGGTTACTTTACTTTTTCATCATTATTAAGGAATTATTGACTTAAAACAAATTCTATTTCTGCGTTTAAAAGAAATGTAATTGAAGCGTTGTTGTGTGTTTTGTGTATTTTAAATCTGTCACTAAGTTAATAACTAAGTTCTTCTTCATTTGTATAAGAGGAAAACATTGAAAGTTGATTTTGCCCTTTCATTCATAATTTCTGTCAGTTGCTACACGAACTCTTCATATTTATTGAGTGAATATGAAATGAATTAAATTAAATTGCAGAATACTACATAGAATTTGCACAAATCTCTTTAAGCGATGAAATATCCACATATTTCAGATTTGCTTTCCCCAAATTTCTTCCCAAAAACTCACAGATACATGCATTCCAGCAATCTGCATGAACCCACAGCTCTTTCCTGAAAGCCTACCAAGTCAAACAAAAGTCATTCCTCTGGACTCTGAGGTGAAGGGAAATCCAAACCAACACTTTCCCCTGACTCACGTCTCTCGGTTCGACCGAGCAGATGCGTGGTGAGAGCTCTGTTCCACTAACAGCAGTTCAAACGACAAGATGAAGAGAAATTAAAGCAAGAAGCCAGGAAAGCGGCCAAAAGCAACGCAATTGTGGCACGTTTCTCTGGATCAGTGAGTTTAAATTCCTACTTTATATTAAAAATGGTGACATTCAGAGAACCACACTGAAACACTCACAAGAAACTGGGCATGAAGCAGTTGTCTTTAGAGAAAAGTGAAAGTTTATGTATAGCAGAGCGTGTAAGAAAGCGTTTTGAAGCCTTAGGTGAGTATGAAGCACATATCTTTGCCATGCATCACTAAACTGTGAGAAGACAACCGTGTCTCATGAGGGCTGCAGTGGAGGGAGTGAGGATGATGACACAGCCTATCTCAGCCCGTTAAAATGAAAATAAATGACCGAAAACGTGAACGACAGCCAAGTATGAAGGTCTCTCCAGGCACCGTGTGCACAAACTGCAGCGCAGCTAAAGCCCGGAGCCCACATGCCCGGCCCTCGTGGGACCCACCGCTGCTACAGCAGGAATGTGATGATCCGAGCGAAGAGGCCCAATGCCCGTTCCCACACTAAGGGGAAGCAATAGGCAATGACTAAAGTCCTCCGTTTCAGGCCCTACACTGCAAAAACACAAAATCCTACCAACTATTTTGGTCTAATACTAGTGAAAATATCTTACTACACTTCAAATATGGCAAAACTAATTTAAAAGTAACTTTTCATCAAGATACAGAAGCTTGTTTTAAGTCAATAACTCCTCAATATTGATGAAAAATACTAGATAATCTGCCAATGGAAGTTATTGACTTAAACAAGTTCTTATATCTTACTGAAAAGTTGCTTGTAAGTTAGTTTTGCCTAATCTGAAGTGGAATAGGATTTCTGGACTAAAAATTAGACCAAAAATACTTGGTAAAATTTTTTTTGCTAGTAATGAATTACCTAGAGCTGAATAATAAATCAGTAACAATATATAGACACAGGATCAATATCGATCGATAATATTCAATGTATAGAAGACTCACTGAACTGTGGCTCATTATCACACAGCATGAAAACCTTTAGTAGCTCAACCTCTCAAGGTCAGCTAAGCAAAGTTGGTGGAATCAACTAACTCGCTCACTCGATGGTTACCTAGCAACTAACTCGCTCACTCTATGGTTACCTAGCAACGACTTGTTGAGTAACTGATGCAGCAGCAGTTTAAAGTTTAGCCACTGTGCCTCATAACTGCTTAAAAATGACCAAACTATAGAAACTGTGGATAAAATAGAAATGGTGGAATCATCAGTTTGGCAATATTTTCGATTTAAAACCAAAAACTAATTAATAATTATCAATATCAGCTGATATGAAACCCTTACATTGTGATACGCTTTACAGGCATAAATAAGGAAAAAAAGAAGGAAAGAAAGAAAGAGAGGGAGGGAAGGAAGGAATTAAAAAAGGAAGGAGAGGGAGGGAGGGAGGGAAGGAAGGAAGGAAGGAAGGAAGGAAGGAAGGAAGGAAGGAAAGAAGGAAGGAAGGAAGGAAGGAAGGAAGGAAGGAAGGAAGGAAGGAAGGAAGGAAGGAAGGAAGGAAGGAAGGAAGGAAGGAAGGAAGGAAGGAAGGAAGGAAGGAAGGAAGGCTGAAAGTCATGGAGGGATAAAGAAAGGACACAAGAAAGAAATTCATAAAGGAAGAATACCAGGAAGGAAGGTAGGAAAGAAGGAAGGAACAACAACATTTAGACAAAAGAGAGAAAATATAGTTTTCCAGCCTTTTCCAGACTCAATTAATACCAAAAGATCCAAAGTGTTTCACTTACAATCTGGATCCCCGTAGAGAACAAGCTGGTCGGCTTCACATTCTGTTTCTGCTGCTCTATCTGCGTCTCCAGCTGGGCGGCGCGAACCTTGTGTTGAGCAAGCAAGATGGTGGCAGGAAGCTTGGACTGTTCCTGGAGGAACACAAGCGGTTTCAGTGGCTGTCATTAAAGTGTTTCATTATGAGACCGACACCGGCGGCAGCCCCTTCCCATCATTCATCGCTGCAGCGAGATAACCATCAGCAAGTGGTGCTTTCAGCCGGGCTGTCGCTGGGCTGAAGGCGCAGATATTAAAAACCGAGCAGGAGAACAAAACCTCCAATTAAATCCAAGGTCAGAGGACATATGTCTAAGTACAGCAACTACTAAAGCGGAGATCATGCAGCAAACAGGAACACTGGAAAAACACAAACTCATACCAAGTACTTTTGGTCTAGTTGCTAGTGCAAATATCTTAGTTCACTTAAAACTAACAAAAACTAACTGATATGTAACTTTTCAGCCACTTGTTTTAAGTCTGTAATTTCTTAAAAATAATTTTAAAAAGTACATTATAAGTAGATTATTTCACTTAGAACAAGCCATTTTTCCTATGTTACAAATAAACTGCCAATGGAACTAGACCTGGGTTGCTAGGTGACGGGCTGGGCTTGGCTGGGGTTGCTAGGTAACAGCACAGTGTCCTTCATTTTGAAATAAGTGAAATAATCTGCCAATGGAACTATAGTACTTTTTCATTAAAATGAAGGAACTATTGACTTAAAACAAGTTGCTATAGCAAGCTGAAAAGTTACTTTTAAGTTATTTTAGTATTTCAAGTGTACTATGAAATTTGCACTGGAAACTAGACCAAAAATACTTGGTAAGTTTACTGTATTTACATAAACCTGATCTAAACTACTGCTGCAAAAACAACATGTTGATTGGTACAGATAAAATAATGATTAGGGCTGCAACTAACAAGTATTTTAGTTATCTATTAATTAGATTTTTAAAAATGGTACATTCTGCAGAGTTTTCATTCGTTTTAATGCAATATTAAAAAATACATTACAAGATGCTAATAAATAAATAACACAATGACATTCATTTGTAGCAAATGATGCATCTGCAGATAAAAAATACTTCAAACATCAACATGTGAAACATTAATACAGTGTGGGACTGATCTGTTGGTTATTTTTGGAATAACTGATTCATAATTGAGTAGCAAAAGCTGCTTAGTGAGATTTTTAAATAATTTTTTTACAGAATACGAGCCAGGTGAATCTAAAACTATACCACTTTAGCAGTTCTGGGTAGAAGATATTTACAGAGAAAGTTTTTTTTAATCTTACATGCAAAATGTATAGATTTTTGTACAGTTTTGGTTTAATTACTGCTCTTTCTAAAAATCTGTATACACCAGTTAATGAACCATCGATTACTAAATTAGTTGATGATTAGTTCAATAACCAATTATTCAATTAATCGTTTCAGCCTTACTGATATTAGCTGGTTAATTAATCAGGCGATAAAGGGAGAGGGAACAGTCTATTAGCCTTATTTCAGCAAGCTGACAGGCAGAGTGCAGCAACGCTCTGGGTCTTTCATTGACTGCTCATTAAAATTAATTTGAACTGCTGAAATTGTGTTATAAATTGTTTTTAAGGCTTTTGTGTTTGTGTTTATTCAGGAACTTTTGGGCACGCTGGTACCGGTAACCGGACCGGTCCATGCAAAGGTTTCAGCATTAACTATTTCAACTACATTTGTGGAATTTAAAAATTGAAGAAAAGTTTAATCAAATCCAAGGTATTTGATTAAATACCTAAAGACTAAAAATAGTCTTTAAAATGACCAGAAATTTCAGAAATATGTAAATTGAAGTATTAGCTGATAAGAGTAAAGCAGATATAGGAGATAAACGGATAAATTCTGTGTGCAAATGGCCACAGAGAGGCGGAGAAGTCAGAGTTTCCCTCAGAGGGGGTCTGAGCTGATCTCATCTGCCTACAGTCAACAGACCCTGTGCCTTAAACAAGCAAGCACACAGCTTAACCTGTTATCTGTGATGGTCCTTCTGCTGGCAGCTCTGCAGGAACAATAACTTCCAAAGCCCTCGACTCAAAACAATGGAGCCGAAAAGCTTTGGGATCACAGAATGAGAACAATGCAAGCCGCAGCGCAATGACTTGTAATAAGCTCTTAATGGTGTCACAGGGTGACGGTGTGTGTCTGAGGGTGTTTTCACACCTGGTCGTCCAGTAGACTCGGTTCGAAAAGTTGTAACATTTGTTTCATTTTTAGCCGCTGCGGTTTTCTTTCACACAGTATTGAGTGAAACAAACCAAACTAAATAAAAAACCTGTTTGTCTCCTCGCCTGTGGTGGCGCTGCATCAATAACCACTGAAGGAAACAACACTGAAACCTCAGAAGAAGACAATTTTCTTTGTCACAAAATGTAAGCAAAAATAGAGTGGCTTCAAACTTTAGTGGTTGTAGGATTTCTCTTTTGTCATTTCTCCTGCTAGCATTAAAACCCGTCATGCTTCAAGCTAAGTACCAAAATCGGTTCTCATTAACGTAAACGTGTGATGAAAATTTAAAAAAATTCTTTGCAGAGAGGAATCCACCTGCCAAACTCGACACCAGGGCTGGGTCAAACTATTTCGACAGAGCTCTGCACAAAGTGTTGCCTGAATGGTCGAAAGTTTGTTGCTGTGCTTTATTTTCAACACTCTGATAATTTTGAGGAACGTTTTTCTGATGTGATGAAAAACTATGTACATTTGTACGATTCTTTACAACATAACTTTTACAAACAATTGTGCAAAATTTGAATAAAACTTACCAAAACCACGTGGCCGTGCATCAATGAAGCATATGGGGACCTTCTGACTCTCTCATTTGTTTTGATTGTATTTACCCAGAATGCCTTGTGCTGTTGTCCACTTCCTGCTTTTGGAGCGGACTTCAGTTCACTTGGCAGTTAAATATGCATTCAAACCATGCCAGAGTTCACTTCAACTGAACCGAGATCTAGGTTTTTAGGCGGACAAGAGTTCACTTTTTTGGTCTGGATCAGATTACAAATTCATAAGTCCCCAAACGAACCAGAGTTCAGTTAAAGCGGATAAAACAGTGCCGGTGTGAAAGCATGTGCATCAGCCTTTCTTTTCTTGTCACTTTTAGTAAATAAGGACATGCAGCATGTGTGTTTCTCACCAGTTCATCCAGCAGCGCCTGTTTGCTCTTCCTCTTGGCCTGCAGCTGCCTCTGCTCCTCCTGCAACACTTCCAGCCTCCGCTGCTCGTTGCTCTGCTGCTGCAGAAGCAGCAGCTCCTCCAGCTCTTCCTGCTCCCGCGTCTGAGGGAGGAGAATGAAACATTATCCTCAAAACAATCTGCAACATCACTGACCACAAAACTGAAGTCATGCAAGTGTTTGTTTAAGAGAGGGGAGACAGAGCTTACAAGCTTCGCCTTATTTCTCTGGATGATGTCTTTGTTTTCCCTCTGGTACTGCTCCATCCTGCCCTTGGTGTTTTCCACATCAATGTTGTTTGTAAGGTTGTAAACTGCATTTAAATGCAAAAAAAAAAAAAATACATAATTGATTTTAACTTTGAAAACATAATATTGTGTATCTGTAAATAATATTCTTCAGATGAGAGAAGCAAAATCAACACCTTTACCACTACAGAAACAATTAGGAGCTTCCATCTTACATATTAAGATTCAAGAAATTTAAAGTCATCCATGACTGAACATCATCTAGAATAATAAAAAGCTTAACAGAGGTTGGCTCAGAGTGTTTAGGAGGAAATAAAGCTGGCAACCATCAGCATATGGAAAGGAATTCACTGCAAAAACAAAATCTTATAAAGTGTTTTGGTCTAGCTTCTAGTGCAAATATATTAGTACACTTGAAATAAGAAAGAAAATAAGTAATTTTTCAGCAAGATATAGGAGCTTGTTTTAAGTCAATAATTCCTTAATATTGATTTTTAAAAAGTAGTAGTTCCACTGGCAGATTATTTAAATTATAATGTGGGGAAAATATCTTAATATAAGTGAAGTAGCAGTATTTCAAAAGATAGCTCCCAGCAGTGAAAAAGAAGTGACCCAAGTAAAGAGCCCTGCAGTTGTCCTTGTGACAATGACAATAAAGATTTATCTTATCTTATCTTAGTACACCCCAATGCAAGCATCTTTCATAATGCTGTAATCTGCCAGTGGAACTAGTTCTTTTTTTTAACAATATTAAGGAATTAATTACTTAAAACAAGCTCCTACATCTTGCTGAGAAGTTACTTGTAAGTTAGTTTTACCTTATTTCAACTCTACTAAGATATCTGCACTAACAACTAGACAAAAATACTTGGTCATGTTACTAATTTTCAAAAGATAGCTCCCAGCTGCAGAAGATAAAGTTTGAAAAGTAGTGGGCCAATAATAGAGCCTTGTGGTACACCCTATGGAAAATATTCGGGATGCTTTTTTAAATTTTTTATAAAACCACTACTTGGAGATTAATGGTGACACTCAGTCCATCCAGGCTGAAAGTCCTCTGAGGGACTTGCATTGCCAGATCCGATGTTTCTTTGATGAGAAGACATTGGACTGAGGCCTTCCTGTTCCTACCTATGTCCTCCACCTGCTCTAGATAGTCGTTATAGTCTCTCAGGCTGGGGAAGTCGAACTCTCTTTTGTTGTAGCTGCATACAAACAAGAGGAGCAATCACCGACAGTAACAGCATCCATTAAATCAACCATTTTATAAACCATCTCTGCATTCTGCCCCATACACACATACATTAGATCTCAATTAAGGGGCTATTAAAACACTGATAAGATGGAGTGAAAGAGGACAAGGAGGGGCTGCGGAGTAAAAATCTGGCAGAGAAAGAGCCTCCGCCCCCACCACCCGGGGAGACTCATTGTCTACAAAACAAACAATGTAATGAGGAAGACAAAGGAAGCTTAAGAAGTGGGAGGAGGCCTGGAGTAACATATAAACACAGAGAACCACACCCCTAATGCCCACCCCTCTCCCCAAACTCACTCACATTTTCGTCACCTTCTTGCGGATCTCTACCTCCTTGTCCACAGTTGCGTCTTCGAAGAGCTGCACGCGAAAGTTGCTCTTCCTCAGAGGCGTGTCGCATTGCACGCAGTTCCCCGAGCCGCGCACAAACAGCATCTCCACACAGTTCTCGCATCTAAGGCAACAAGCAGAACATTGGCAACACAGCTTCATGTGCAAATACAGTTTTCTACTCATTTCTCCATGAAATGAGGCAATAATGCAGCAGTGGGCGATAATGGGGGATCAGAATATTTCTCCTAAGTGCTCAAAGATGGCCGGAATTACGGTTGGAATGTCGATTAGGCCGCCTCGCACTCTCAGACAAGAGGAAATTAGTCCCAACACCCCATCAGCGGAGTGTCTGTCTGCGCTGGAAAAACGTTTGCTTTATTGTTGTTTCAGCAGACCTCAACCATTCTGCCAGGTTGCATAACATGAGAAAAATCCAGCTCAGTAATTTGTGCAGAACTCATCCCAGAACAGATTATATGATGAGTAACTTTGGATTCATCGCCTGATTAAAGAAAGTATTATGAGATAAAATATTTGTGATTTTAACAATATTCTATCATATTGTCCAGTTTGTAAGACAATGGCCAAAACATCTATTGGAAAGAAAGAGGTAGTGATTTCTTTTCTTTTTTTTGTTGCCAAAAGCACTTTATTTTAACCACTATTTTAGGAAAGTGACAATATACATCTGCCGTTTATTTATTTTTTATTATTATTATCCATAAAGTTTGAGACCTTCAACATTGAAACTGAGCATAAAATTTATTAAGAGGAATTTAACTTTTCAAACCAACCTATCTTAAGTGGAAAAGTAATTATCTCCTTTGTTAAATCATGAATTAAATGTTTTTATTCCCATTTTCCAAAAAGTTGCAATCTAGTATCTGTCTGACAACATGGAGTGTGCTAACAGATTTTTAAAAACATGTTCTAAAGAATTTCAAGAACAGATGAGAAACACATTTTCTTCCAGTTCTTCAGCCTGGAAATGGTTACAAATATATTTCTAAGGCTTTGGGACTCCAGTAAACATTAGCAAGAAATGGAGTGGTAAATCTATCCAGGAGTGGTCGGCCTACCAAAACTACTCCAAGAGAGCATCATCAACTCATCCAGGCAGTCACAGAAAAACCCCTTAATATCTACAGCTCCAAGTTTCACTTGGTTTCCTAAAGGTCAGAGTTTAGGGTTCAACAATGATAAACAGACCAAACAAAAATGGCTTCCATTATTCAAAAACCTGCCTCCTGTTTACCATGAAAATATCTTTTCAGTGTTCTATGGACTGGTATAAAATGACCAGCACTTCAGAAGTAGAACAGTCAAACATGGTGGTGGTAGTGTGATGATCTGGGGATGCTTTGCTGCTTCAGTACCTGGACAATTTACTATAATTGATGCAAACATGAATTCAAGTTCAAAAGCAACTGGGTAACGCAGGAGGACAATAATCCAAGGAACCGGTAAAAAGAAAACTGGCCCACCTAAAAATCACAGTCTAAGTTCAGTTGAAGTGAACTCTAGTGCTGTTTGAATGCATATGTGAACGCCAAGTGGACCAGCGAATGCTCCAAAAGCCGGAAGTGGGCCATAGTGCAGGGAATTCTGGGTAAATACAACCAAAGCAAATGCATGAGACTAGAGCTGGTGGGAGAAATGGCTCCTGATATTTTATCGAAGACAGAAGAGAAATCCTATAAGCACTAAAATCTAACGGCACTCTATTTTTGTTTACATTTTGCTCATGTCTTCTTTGTAGGTGTTTGTGTCACTTCCTTCAGTGGTTCTTGGTGCAACACCCCCACATGCGAGGAGGAGAACAGGTTTTTCAGAGGTTTTGGATCAGTTTGAAAGCAAACCGCAGCAGCTGGAAATGTAACAAATGTCACAATCGACTAAAATCTACTGGGTGTGAAAACATCCTCAAGTATCAGGCATGAAGGTTTTGGAGCGGCCTAGTTAAAGTCTAAACCTAAATATGATTAATATGCAGTAGTATAAGATAAAACTGATTCTTTATGCATGAAAACTCTGAACACAATCAGGCTTTAGGTTTAGAGGTGATTACTGCACTGCCATGCTTTTTGGATAATTGTATTTTTTTTATAAATGACATGATTTGAAAACTGCTCCTTGTATTTTCTCATGTTATTTTTACCTGATATTAAAATTTATTTTATGCACTGAGACATTTTAAGTGTGGAAAAATGTGCTTTATATATCTTCAAGACCACATATGGGACAAAACAGCAGAGTCATGATGAGTTTTTCAGCTGGACTTCATCTTCTCAAGTAATTCTCAACTCTTAATCAGTGATTCAGCTTAATCTGAGCAGTTTTCTGCATCCTCTGATCATCAGGCTCACCTGAGGGCACAGACCTGAATTTAACCATCAATGCAGGTAGGCATTTACCCATCAGTCACACTCCAGTGGAGATTGGACACTGCAGACAATGGGAATGTCCCTTTGTGTCCCCCTGATGGGCTGAAGAGGCCGGATAAACGTTTGCACAGTCGCTCTTTTAATTAAGTCTATGTGGAGCTTTATTGCCACAGAAATCCAACTTCCAGTTCATGACCACCCTCACAAAAATGGACATCTGGTTTCCGAGCACCAGCATTATTCAGAATTACGAGAGGAAAGACGAATTTCTCTTTACACCTCACTGACGGTGTGCCTGAGTCACTTCATTGCCGCCAAATCGAGCCAAGTGAAAAGTTCAAGAAAGACACAAACATTCGGGACAGTCATGCAAGACGTTTCACCTCATCAGCAAGATGCAAAGCAGAAAACACAGCTAGAGAGAAAAGTGCAGACACGTGGAATTTCTCTGTTTACACCCAACGCTTCCAATAAGGGTCAAACAAGCCCAACCTGCCGCAACTTAAAGCGCTAATGCTCTCATGTGTCAGTTTGGCTTGGCCGTAGCCAAGCTGAGATGTTGAAAATGAAAGCAAACCGACAGCCAGAAGCATGTGCGGTGTCCAGTTGGTGTCTCGAAGTTGGGAGCGAGCCCTGGAAGAGGCAGATGTTCGCTGCGGCCTCAGGCTACAGCAGATCTATAGGCCTTGCCATATGGAGGTGGATGGAGGGATTCTGCTTGTTTCCACAGGCCCACAAAGAGCCCATTCATCAACATGGGGGAAGGAGCGGGGCGTAGCTTGCCCCATGCCCCATAAATGGACCACACAACAGAACCCTCTAATGGGCAAATCCTGTGTAACTCTAGAGCTGAGAGGTGACCCCTTAAAATAAAGGGAGGAGACTTTTCCATCTTCTGCTCTGCGCCAGCTTTCATGTTCAGAGACATAACCCCGCTCAGACAGAAAGACGTTTCAGAAGTAACAGCTTGCCATCTCTGTGTCCCAGGGCTGTTGTTGCTGACGAAGTGCTTTGGACACCTCCCTCTCTCACCTGTCCTGCTCAGAGCTCCAGGCTCCTATCTCTTCATCTGCAGCTGTCAGCAGGTCCCAGAGGGGGTGGAGGGGTAATAGGAAGGTAAACAAGGCGATACTGGCTCAGCAAAGAGACTAACACCACTACATCCTAACTCTACCAACCTGCAAGAAAGAGGCAAAGCAAAACGGAACTGTGGGTTGCTGTGATAGAGCTCTTGACCTTCCCAAACCAAAGATGGAGTCCATGTAGACTTCAGTAGGTCCAAAGTTACCAGAATCTACCAACTGTCTTATTTACATCCCTTATAGATCGCAGTAACCCTTTATTTGAAGGGGTATGCATAAGACTAACATGACATGGGGTGTGCTGTGGTGGCGCAGGGGGTTAGCACGCCCCAAGTTTGGAGGCCTTAGTCCTCGACGCGGACGTCGCGGGTTCAATTCCCGGTCCCAACGACCTTTGCCGCATGTCTTCCCCCCTCTCCTCACCCTCCTTCCTGTCTGCCTACTGTGCGCCGCAAAAACTCTTCGGAGAAAAAAAAAAAAAAAGACTAACATGACATAACACCTGTCATGAACATGAAGGAGTCTTCATGAATGCATAAGACTAATGACTGTTGTCATCAAGTGTCATTCGGTAAATAAAGACACTTTTAATTCAAAATTGCACTGAATGTTGAATTAAAAGTCCACTGAACATGTCAACTTTGTATTAAAAGTGTCATTATTTACCAAATGACACTTTATTACAACAGTCGCAGCATTCACAAAGACTCCTTCATGTTTACAACAGTGTCATGTTAGACTTATGGACACCCCTTCAAATAAAGTGTTACCTGGATCGCTTTTCAAACTTAAGGTGCTCGACAGACGCCGCCGCTCCCTCTCCATTCATTTCCTGTAAAACTTCAGCGATGAGGCGACAATCATTGCCCTCCTCCTGCCAAGCAACTGTCAAAATTCGTGTATGTGAAAGTTTGAGCTTGTTCATGTGGAAGTACATGCAGGCTAGTGATGCGATACAAGAAAGTTGAAAAATGTTCAACTTTTGTCACATTGCTGCTGTTGCCATCTTGTCCCGTGTGTTGGGTTTACGGCTTTACGCTGTCGTTCATCACTGCTGGTGTGTCAAGCCCATTAGGAGGTTTTCACACCTGATAAACCGGTAGTCCTGTTTCATTAGGGACCAAGATGTCAACATTTGTCACATTTTCAGCTGCTGCAGATCTTTTTCACACTGTTCTGTGTCAAACAAACCAAACACTTTGATAAACCTATTCACCTCCTCTCCTGTGGGGGCGCTGCACCAAGAACCACTGTACGAAATGACAGAAAAACCTCAGAAGAAGACATGCGCGCATCTGTTGTTTTCATGAAATGTAAACAAAAATGGAATAGGAACAGATTTTAAGAGTTGTAGGATTTCCCTTTAGTCTTTGGTAAAAGACCATGAGCCATTTCTACCTCTAGCAAGAAATTTGCTTTAGGTTTTATTTACCTGTGCTTCGGTCCGCTTCCTTCTTTTGGAGCGGCCTCCAGTCCGCTTGCAGTTCACATACGCGTTCAAACAGCACCAGAGTTCATTTCAACCAAACCAAGGTTTTTAGGCGGACCAGAGTTCATTTTTTAGATTCACATCAGAGTTCAATTATGCAATCAGACCTCCCCAAATGAACCGGACTTTCTAGAACTAGAGATCGATTAAAGCGGACTAAATAGGGCTGGTGTGAAAGCACCTTTACTTACATCCCAATCAATGAAATTTATTAACAGATCGCTTTTCAAACTTAAAAATGAGAAACAAATTGCTTTGCAGAAGCTAAGAGAAAAACAAGTGTTTTCCAAAGCTAATAAAGTCAAAGCACAGAATCAGTGTGATGTGAGTTTGATTTCTGATCCCGGCCTGCATTCAGCTGAATGTTGTAGCATCCGAAGTGAAGTTAAGCTCTTCTTGGGAGGCCCAGAAAGCAATGCATTACAGTAATCAATTCTACATGTTATAAAAGCATGTATTAGTATCTCTGCATTGGACCGAGAGAGAAACTCAGGCGAAACTGATGATATAATATTCTGAGCTTCTTCTACTGTCTTAAACTGAGTTCTGTCCTGAATAAAGAATATTCTCAAGCATCTAAACTTCTAAAACATAGTAAAAAAAAAAAAAGAATAAATGAATCTCAGGTCATCAACAACATTGATGTCTTTGTCACAAACACAGCTCTAAAAGTGAATGTGATGTTTTCTGATGATACCATCCCACAGTACCATAAAAATATGGGACCTAAAACTGAACCTGGTGGAACACCATAATGCGGAGCTATGCTCATAAATAGGGAAAACCATATACTATCAAAGAGTTGTGTTGCTTCTTACAAATAACCCTGATTACCTAACCTGGAAGGCTTAGACTGATTAAATGGGTAACTATCCTCACTAATACAGTGCTGCACTGACATTTGAGTTTATAGCCATGGAGGAAACAAATTAATCATAAAGGGATCTGAAAGAGTTCAGCTGAATGTCGTAAACCAGAAAAAAGACATAAAAAGATATCTAAGGACTCAGGAAAACTAGTCACCAACGTTCAAATTGAAATTAATATGTGGGAAATGATGGGATTCAGGAAGACCAACAAAAATTTTATCCAGAAAAACCGTTTCTTTAAGAAGAAAACCATAACTGTATGAAATGCAGAGGTGTTTCACCAAGAAGAATGGGTAAAGAACCTCAAGCTGGGTGCGGGTTGACAATTCACAGTAAAAACTAGGCCAACGCTTTGGATCAAGGTCATTTGGTTAGCCTCACAACACAACAGTTTGATCATAAATTTAAAATATTTTCCTTTTTTTTTATTGTTCTCTGAAATATTGCCAAAAACTTTGTATGTAAACTTCTGAGCACAAAATGTTAAATTTTACCTTCCACAAAGCTTTTCTAGAATTTGAGATTTGAGCTGAACAACTAAATATGTTTCCAGAAACACAAGTCAGTCCAATAAAATGCCGCAATCAACCGTATTAAATGCTGCAGCTACATTAGAGCATTTAAAACCAGCACCGATGTTCAGAAAATTATAAATTACAATATTGTTGTTTTGAGACTATTTTCAAGTAACATATTGATAATGGCATAATAATGCAAGTTTGCTCTCTCAAAAAACAAAAAAAATTATTATTTTGTGAAAACTAAAACTGGAGCTGGAAGATATTTTAAATATCCTAAATAAAAAACAAAAGCAGTAAATAAAACTGAAATAAGAAAAATATACACACAACAAAAACCATGAATAAAAATAAGATTATGATGTCTCTTTAAACAAAATTACCCATCAAAAAATATTAATCATCAGACTGGAAATTATGGAGCTTATTTTAATTAATCGTGCAATTAATTGATTAATTGCTTACTGCAACAGGCTTACATGAAGTTTATTCATCTTAAATGCAAAATTTTTATATTTTTGTACAATTTTGGCTCAATTACAGCTCTGAATATTTTGCTCTTTCAGTAAATTTCCTTTTTTAAGTCTGTATCTTCCATTCAGCAGCTAATCGATCACTAAATTAGTTGACGATTATTTCAATTATCGATTAATCACATTTAATTTGTCTAATTATTTCAATCCTAATCTGCACCATGTCAAATGCCAAAGAAAAGTGTTTGATGTCATTCTGTAAACATAGTAAGTAACACACTTTAAGCTTAATCAGTGTCAGTCTTCCAAAACGAGGTCTAGTGGAGTTTAAATTTAGATTCATGGAGGAGGAACTAAAACCTTCAGGGTTTGTTTAGCTCAAATCAAACAGTTTAAAAGCAAAACACAAGCTCAAACATTCAATTTAATTCAGTTTGTTAAATGCAAAATTTCAATGTCATATGAAAGAGACATTAAAAAATTCAATTTAGATCAAATCAATTCATACAACCTTACAAAACAAGTTTCAAAACATCCACCGAATGATATTAGAGATGACAGAAATAAAAATAAAAAAACAGGTAAATAGTCTGCTCTCAGCAGGAGCAAAGCCAAGGTGACCTGATCCAGGGCGCTGCTTAAAATTGCTTCATTTGCAGAATCGTTTAATTTTCTGCATGTAGCTCTCCATCCAGACTGAGGCGGGAGGAGTTATGAGCCCTCGTTGACCTGATGACGAAGCACAACCACTTCCAACTGGTACTACGCTCAATAAGCAGAAGGTGGGGTCGGAAAAGTCACGCTGATCAGGCCACCGCGGAACGACATCCATCCAGAGAGCTGCTTCTATGTCTACCCGTCTGTAAACTACAACTAATAATGATAAACTACATAAATATCACATACAGGAGAAGAAAATACAGCTGGGGGCGGTTCATGGTGTTGAGGTAAAAAATGTTGCCCTAAAATGAAAGGAACTCCATTAAGATGTCCAAGACACAAGCCAACCATAAAAGTGAAACTGTTGGGAGTGAAATCTGCAAAAACACAAAATATTTCCAAGTACTTTTGGTCTAGTTTCTACTGCAAATATCTTACACATGAAATAAAACAAAAGTAACTTACAAACAAGTTTTCAGCAAGATATAGTAGCTTGTTTAAAGTCAATAAATCCCTAATATTGACGAAAAAAGCAAGTTCCACATTATTTTACTTATAACACATTTTCCCACATTATAAGTGAAATAATCTAGAACGTTTTCATCAATATGAAGGAGTTATTTACTTAATACAAGCTCTTACATCTTGTTTGTAAATTTGTTTCATTTTATTTCAAGTGTTTTAAGATATTTGCACAAAAAACTAGACCAACAATTCTAAGATTTCGTGTTTTTTCAGTGTTTGGACAATCCAAATGTCTTCTGGAGAAAAGATTGAGCTGCTTGGCAACAACTTAAGGGATTTTGAATTAGAGGAGTCAAGATGAGGCTTTCAAATGTACAAACTGTCATGCAAGCCGGTGGCAGCATCATGCTGAGGGAATGAGCAGATGTGGTACTTCTGCATTGCACAAGCACCAATAATTTTTGTTTATTCATCCTCATTATTTCCCTCTTATGACATTATTTATATGAATGTTTCTTCTTCTCCCATCTAATTCTGCAGCATTCATAATCAGCTTCTTATATTTAAAACTTTTTATCACATCATGTTATTGAATTATGATAAAGATATGTTTCAAACTCTTACATTTTCCCTGAAGATATAAAAATATGGTAAAACAAACTTTTTCTCTTTTCTTTGCTCCACATCTGTGCAATAAGCTAAAAAATAACATAGTTGATACAATTACTCAGGTCTGAATTGTGTTTGGTTTTGGAGCTTCGGAGAAATAATTTATTTTGCCTTTTTTTGTTATTTTTATTACTTACATGAATTATTGTCATTCTGATTCTTAAAATACCAACATTATTAATGTCTGATGATGTAATTTTTAAATATTAAATGATCGATAATTCGATCAGTATTTGAGTAAACTTTTTACCAAACACTTATTTACTCTTACTTGAGTAATTTTTTGGATGGCTACTTTTTACATTTACTTGAGTAGAAATATGTTGAAGTAGTGCGACTCTTACTTCCGTACATTTTAGCATTTTTGGGTACTCTACTGCCTCAAACCTTGGCAACAATATTTCTCCATAGGGAAAAAGGAAAAATTTTGCCGTCTTGCCTTAACGTGCCTGAAATGAGCGAAAGCTCCAACTTATACCGTTCACACTTAGATTTAACGGTAAAATATGATTAAAAAATATTATCTACTGACATTTAAGTGGGGCCTCTCAGCTTCCTGTGGGTTATTTTTGTAAACTCTGCCCTGTTCTACAGAAATTACCCCCCTACTGCTGCTTTCTGGGGCGGTTGGAGGACTTACAGCGTGTGGCCGCAGACGTTCACCATCAGCTTCAGCGACGGGTTCCTGTACTTGGTGGTCTTACATCTCGGACAGCCCTGGTCGTCCATTTTTTATTGTTATTTTTAGTATTTCTGTCAGAAACAAGCTTCATAAAAATGTCAACATCTGCGAGCGTCTACTGAGGCGGACCGAAGCGTCTCTCTGAGAACGCTCCCACTGGAAACGCCTCTAATAACAATAGTTCCTACCCCTCGGACAGGCGTAGCGGACTGCAGGAGTATTGAGGTATATATAAAACCCACAACTTAATTTCTGTTTTCAATCCTCTTTCCTAGAATCCCACACCTACATCTAGTTTATGAAATCTCTGTTAGAGGTCTATTGAGAATGAGAATACCATTAAAATCATTACATTTGACTTGATTTAAGCATAAACTAAATTATTTCAATAGTTTAAAATGTCAGATTTAAAGCTGCAGGGTAACTTTTATAAAAATGGTGGGGTTTTTTTTTTTTACATATTTGTTGAAACTGTTCCTATCTTGTGACAGTATAGTACGAGATAGGTAGTCTGTGAAAAAAAATCTAAATATTGTACCTGCTACTAGTGCTAACTAGAACTAGCCTGTCATGAAGGCTAAGGCTAGTTATCATGACCACCGGTGATGGTGGATAAACAGTTTCCTGTAACGATGAGTTGTTCCTCCACTATGAACACATTTAGCAACATGGTCAAGTGCTTGATTGACAGCAAGAACCTCCTCATGGCTCTGATTGGTTGTTTTTGACTGGGAGTGGTGCATTTCTTCACACAGCAATTAGCATAGGGATGAGGTGGAGGAGTGCGACCATTTCACAGATTATCTGTCTCACAACAAACTGTCATCACATGGTGATAGTTTTAACAAATAGGTTAAAAAAAACAACAACAACAAAACATTTTTAAAATAAATATTACAGACTGCAGCCTTAAATTAATTTTACTTACTAAAAGTACAAAGACAGTCTTTTTTGCTTGATTGTTCTGGTAGCATAGCTACAATCTGATGCTATGAGTTTAATATCTTCTTTATCAAATCCAATCCAAGTTTTCTTATCCAGCACTTTAAAACAATCACAGTGGACCAAAGTGCTGTACAGAAAAATAAAATAATAAAATACAAGAATAGATTAAAAAAACATAAAACAGCTGGTTCTGGACTTTAACTGGGTCATTGTGATACAAAAATTTTCTTCTAATTTTCTTGATATTGTTCTTTTGTGTTTTTGACTCTGTGATGCTGAAAAATAAAATTCATCTTCATCTTTTAAGCAGACATGTAAAGGATTCAGTTGGTGCTTGTACTACTGATAAATTCATCCACCTCGACAAAAACCTTTTCTCCATTCTGAAAGAAATAAAAAGCCACCCGGCAGCATACCGCCACCACCATATTTTACTATGGGTGTGGTGTTCTTCTTTTGATGTACATAACTCATAAATCTTTCTCCCGTCAGGTTTGCAGAGGTTTTCAATGTGCTTTTTGTATTCTTCTTCTCCCGACTGGTACATTTGTCCAGTAAGATCCTTTGAGACATTTCGGCAAAATATAACTTTAGAAACTTAGAAAAGCTCCCGGAATTGCTGACGGTGAATCAAAAAATGCTTTGAAAAAGGTGCGAATAGTCAGGTTTTTGCATTTTTTATATATATGTATTTTTTCTTCACTAAATTTGTCCATTTTCCATTTGAACCATACCGACCAAATGTTGCATTAATGTAGAAAAAACTGATTGATAAATTTTTGCTAAGGTTTTATGCAAAAAATAAATCAGATTATCCTAAGCATTTCAGAATAAGAAATAAAAACAGAAATATTTTATTTTAAATACTTTTTGCAAGTATTGCAAAAAACTAATTAATATAAGAATACAGAAAACGTGTTTTTAAAAAAGCAACATTGTGGTTTGAATTAAGTTCATATATATCAAACAGATTGGAAACAAAAGTGTACATTTAATTTATCCTCTTTTCCATAAATAACAAGCAATTTTATTAATAAAGGAATGAAAATCACAAAATCTGATTAGCCATGAAGAACCATTAAATTACTCATGTTTTCTCTTCTTCAAACTCTCTGAGGTCAAACTGTACAGAGTTTAATCCTTTTGATTCATTAACTCCTTCATAATATCATATTTATATCAATATAAGTGCAATATGTGAAAATTGCAGATGAGCAAAAATAATCTCAAAAATTTAATTTGTTTCTGTTTTAAAGGATTATTTTTCCTATTAGGTGAGGGAAATATCCATGTGACAACTAAACTGTAAAAATTGGCCTCTTATTTTAACAGTTCAAAATGATTTTAGTAACATTTATTCCAGGTATCTTGTTATAGACTAAACATCTAGGAAAATATATCTATTTTTAATTATAAGAAAACTCCAAAGTCACATTGGATTAAGTTATTATTTACTAATAATCTCAAAATATTGCTGTCAATTTTAAATAGGCCAATAAAAAATGTTGCACCATATCAGCACCTGTAGATGAGCTATATTTGATGTTCGCTCCATTTATGCATAAAGTGCATTTTATTGAATAGAAGTATTGTAAAGATTTGGGGTATTTTTTTATAAAGCCTGACCAGGAAAGATCAAATCAGATTATTAATGGTTTGTGTTTTGTGTTTTTTGTTGTTGTTTGTTTGTTTGGGTTTTGTTTTTTTTTTAGCAATAACTCATTTTAATATGCTGAATGAATCTGGTGTTGTTTGTTTAGGTTGGCAAGAGCAATTAAGTTTTTTTTTTCCACATTTAAGATTTGTTTTCTGTTGACGCCAGCAGCAGAAAAAATATTCAAAATAACAACGAGCAAGATCATTCCCTTTGTTTGCTTTGTCTTTGGAGAAACTTAATGAGAGCACTCCCATATTTCCCCTTGGATTTCCCTGCCTTGATGTGGGAATAAAAACACTTTTGTGCATACCTTCATGCAATGCAGCTACTGAGAACAGAGGCAACAAGAACTTCCCGTTCCCACGATCCCAGAAGCACTCACCTTGCACAGGTGAACACCGGGAATAAAGCCCTGCTGGAAGCTCCATGACCGACAGCTGAAAGCCAAACATTCGCGCATGAATCGCGCTCGCTCCTCCCTCATGGGGCCCTCAGCGGCCAATGGCGTGGCTCTCCTTCAGATAGAGCCCAGCGTATCTCCCTCCAGCCCCAGTCCCCGCAGAGTAAAAGTCACGTTGGAAGGAAGAGGGGAGAGAGATATCTGCTTACAGCTGCTGTCAGATATCCGATCGGGTTCGCATGGCGAGGAGGTAACCTGATCGAGCGGGGAGGAGTGACTCTGCCAGGGAAGGCTCGAACAAAAAAAAAAAAATGTCTTCTTCTTCTGCCGGAGAGGTCACGGCAGTGAATGACATCAAGAGGGAAAATGTGAAGGAGGTGGATAAGCGTGAGAGCATCAAGTTGGTGGCGCTGGACGCGGCGGAGTTGTCCATGGAGCGCACGGCTCCCAACGCCGACGCGGTGCGCACGGAGCTGCTGGTGAGCGCCGCTTCCTCCCTGGCTTTCTCCCCGGAGCAAGTGGCGTGCGTGTGTGAGGCGCTGCAGCAGGGGGGCAACGTGGACCGGCTGGCGAGGTTCTTGTGGTCCTTACCTCAAAGCGACCTGCTCCGCGGCAACGAAAGCATTCTGAAAGCCCAAGCCCTCGTTGCCTTCCATCAGGCGCGCTATCAGGAGCTCTACAGTATTTTGGAGAACCATAGCTTCAACCCGTCCAACCACACCTTTCTGCAGGAACTGTGGTACAAGGCCCGGTACACGGAGGCGGAGAAGGCGCGCGGGAGACCCCTGGGCGCCGTGGATAAATACCGGATCCGGAGGAAATACCCTCTCCCTAGGACTATCTGGGACGGCGAGGAGACGGTTTATTGTTTCAAGGAGAGGTCGCGGAACGCGCTGAAGGATCTCTACAACCAGAACAGGTACCCGTCTCCAGCCGAGAAACGGAATCTGGCCAAGATAACCGGACTCTCCTTGACCCAAGTCAGCAACTGGTTCAAAAACAGGCGGCAGAGGGACAGAAACCCATCGGAAGCGCAGTCCAAAAGGTAAGGAAACAAAGAGAAAAACACGATGCACACGTTTCTGTCTTCATCTCCGACTTTCTACCGGCCAAAAAGATCTGTGCGCAAAAGGCGCATCTGAACAATCGCTTGATAAATTCAATTTTAGATCTCTCATCGTAAAACAACTCAACATAACTTTATTATATGCGCACATTTCGATATCCCTGTCCAGGATTAGGGCACAAAACTTAATGACGTTATTTAATCACTTAATAACTGCGAATGTCGCGTCAGACACAGTTTAGGAGTGAACGTGTGAATTATTAACTGGAAATAGTTAGGGAACAGAAAAAGCTTTAGCAGCACGCTTTTAATGTTTTGAAATATGAAGCTGTTGCCGTTCAGATCCGGTTTCAAGCGAAGCGGAGAGTCATGGAAACCAGAGGCAACCAAATATCTTCAAGCCTCAGAGATCCGGCTGACAGGCGGGCGGGCAGGCCGGCGGGAGGAGGATGTAACTTTGAAGAAAGAGTTCAAAAGGCGACTCTGGATGAGCCTGTGCGTGAACACGCAAAGATCAGTACATAAATTATTTTCATGATGACTTTCTTCTCTCACGAACTAAAAGGATCTCCATCAGCTCTGCTTCATCTCATAATCCCGCAGACACACACACAAAGATGTGAGGGCTGGTCTTTCATGTTTTTCCCTGTGAACAAAGCTGACGCACACCTGGTAGAGGTGACCCCTTCTGCCTTCTTCCTCACATTCACACACACAAACATACACACACACACACACACACACACACAAACAAACGTCTTTATTAATCTCCAAATGGTTATTAACCTGTGGATTTCTTTGTAGGGCCACATGGTTGGGGGTTGGTCGTGCGTGTGCGCGCCCTGCGTTGGAGAGAGGGAGGGAAGGAGAAGGAAGCAGCTGTTTTAATCCCTCTTTATAAAACGAGACCATAATAACAAGGAAGAACCTTTCAGTCCTTGTGGTTTTAAGGAGGATTTCTGTTGAAAACTGAAAAATGTGGATTTTAGTTTTACTTCCAAGCCATTTGTTGTTGCAGAATTTATTGCGCCAAATGGTCACAGGGTTGTTGCTGCTGTCAGAGCAGCTCTCCATGAGAGCAGCCCTCTTTACCTCCTAGAGGTAAAGAGGGCTGCACAGTCACAACTTCAGCTCTTTAATAACCAGAGGTGGGTAGAGTACAAAACATACTCTAAGTATCTAACTATTCTTACTCCAGTAAAAGCAAAAAGTATTTGGTAAAAAGGCTACTCAAATATTCATTTAATGTTCGTATTTTAAAGACAAAAATGAAAATAATTCATATAAATAACATAATTACAAAATAACAAACATAAGGAAAAATTCTCCAAATCTGTTTCTTTCCATTTAAAGCTTATACATTTGTCTGTGTCTGATTAACTTTTGGCTAAAATAACTTTGTTCTTCATTCAGTGATTTAAGGCTTCAAATAATGATTTTTTTTTTAGTAATTGGTTAATCTATGACTTATTCTGACAATTAATTGATTAATCGTCAGTTTAATCGATCAATTTTTCAGTTGATTGGATTAAAAAAAACAATTCGGCACATTCTAGATTTTCCATTTAACTACTTAAACCCTTTCTGTACAATATTAGAAATGTTATGGAAAGTGCAAATAAACAAATAATTCAATTCCATTTTACATAAGAAAATAAACACTTTATTATCTAAAATGTATAACAAGTTATTTTAAAGAAAACAATTTGAGTAAAACATATTGACACAATAAAGGTGTTTTTAATCTTAAATATTTATATTTTTTGTACAGTTTTGGCTAAATTGCTGCTCTGAATATGTTGTTTTTTCAGAAAATGGTCTTTTTTTAATTCTCTGTACTCCAGGTAACAATTAATCGATTACTAAGTTAGTTGACAACTATTTCAATAATCAATTAATCACAATTAATCTGATTAATCGTTTCAGTCCTACAGGAAAGTTGCACATAGTGGGTAGAGAATCCAGATATTTTACTCAAGTAAGAAGAGCAATACTTCATAATAAAGTTAGTCAAGTAAAAGTAGAAAGTATAACTTAGTAAAAAGTATTTTTTTTCCAAAAAGTTACTCAAGTAAATATAACTAGTTATCACCCACTTTGTTAATAATGCAGAGCTGTAATATTTTGTGTTCTTTCCCAGAAAACAGTCAGTTATAGGAAATTTAGTTTCTTCTTCTCTGTTTTGTGACTCATCTGTTTTTCTGCTGGCGCCCGGCAGTGAGTCTGATGGAAACCACAGCACAGAGGACGAGTCCAGTAAGGGCCAGGAGGAGCTGTCCCCTCGTCCTCTCTCCAACTCTTCAGACGGAGTGATAACCCACGGGAGCCTCCCGGCTCAGGCTGGACCTCTGGACGGGGGGGTCGTCATCCAGCAGATTGGCGACATCAAGATGTCAGGATCCAGCGGCGGTGGCGTCTACAACGGCAGCCTCGCAGCCACTAATACTTCCTCCACCGTGTTTCACAATGGCGGCTCATCCTACCTCCACTCGCCTGGAAACATCCTGTTCAACGGGCTCAATCTGGGCATCCAGCCGCTGGCGTTCAACCCCCTGAGGCCGCCCGGCGGAGTGCTGCTGGGTGGCTCCGCGGGGGACATGCACATGCAGACGGGCCAGGAGAAGGGACTGGGCGGCGCTGAGGAGTCCGTCCTGCAGTACTCCTCCTACTCGGGCTGTGTGAATGGGTCGGAGGTGAAGCTGGAGGACGTCCACACAATGGCGGCCCAGAACGGAGGCTCCTCTGTGCTCACCTTCAGCTCGCCGTCTGCAGCTCTGCAGCTCGGCGGCTACAGTCTGGTACCGGTACCGAGCGGAGTCCCTGACAACGACGGCAGCGCGCTGCTCAACAGTGATGTAGGTCTTCCTCCTCTACAACTGCCGTCTGCTTCATCTTCCTCAACAATTACTCAACAAGGTGAGTCCTAGCAAATAATAAGCCTTTTTAAAAGGTTATTATGAAGGCTGCAACTAATGATTATTTTTAATCAACGATTATTCGATCGATTATTCTGACGATTAATCGATTAATTGGATAGTAAACTTGACACGTTCTACAGATTTTTCATTTAACACTGAATAAGGAGAATGGAGCTCCAACTCTGTCAAACTCACTGTATTTCAGCTTATTTATCATGACAACTTAATAAACTTCATTTAATTTGATTACTTGTAATAAATTAACTAATTTTTTAAGTTGAATCACCTGTTTTCAAGCTTATTCTGTACTAATATTAGAAATACACTGAAATAGGATTATTTTTTAACTAAGAAAATAAACATTTTATTGACTAAAATACAATGACATATCATTCTTTTACTGAATGATTGATCATTTGTAGCAAAGGATGCATCTGCAGCTAAAGATACTCCTAAAATTCAACTCTTCCTGCTTGACTCAACACCAGTTGGACTAAACTGTTGACTGTTTTTTGGACTTTCTGATTAATAATTGGATAGCAAAAGTTGCTTAAAATGAAGTTTTTGCTACAAAATTTGAACCAGAAGCAAAAACTATGCCACTTGAGGAGTTTTAGGTAGAACATACAATTTTGGCTTAATTAACCACTTTGACTGTGTTATTCTTTCACCAAATGGCCTAATCGATTCCTCAATTAGTTGACGATTGTTTCAATGATCGATTAATCACGATTAATCATTTCAGCCCCAGTTATTTTAAAATTATAAACAAGCTGAAGAATTGAAATGGGTGCAGTAACACTAATAAATGCATTTTTGTCGATATTCTAATGAAGTTGGGTAAATTTCATTTATTTCATTAAATAAATAGATGATTTTAGCTTCCAATAGAAATTTCATTTCCTCTGAGGAAAATACTTTGCCATATATTTTACATTGAAACAACAAAACCGACATTTTTATCTCTCGTCTGACAAAGCAGAAGTGTACACAGCAAAAAGACAAAATCTTACCAAGTATTTCTGTCTACTTTCTAGTTCAAATACTCACAGTAAAGTTTTGGCAATATGTAGGAACTTGTTTTAAGCTAATAATTCCTTAATATTGATAAAAAGTGGTACTGGCAGATTATTTCCCCTTTAATAAGAAATTAGTATTTTACATTTGCCATTGAAACTATTAATTTTTCATCAGTATTATGACATTACTTACTTAGAATGAGCTCTTATATATATCTTCCAAAAAGTTACTTGTAAGTTAGTTTTGTTTTATTTCCAGCGAACTAAGATATTTGCACTGGAAACCAGACAAAATACTTGGTAAGACTTTGTGTTTTTGCAGTGTAGTGTGTCAGTCTCTTCTGAATGCCTTAAGTAAACCAGCAAGTTTCACTGGTTATCAAAATCAAATACATTTTATTACTCGAATAAATTGACTGAATTTCATCTGGAGCAAAAATTAAACAACTCCCGAAAGTTTTAATCTGCAGTTAAAATGATTTAGCTGCAGTTATAACTCTGAACAAATTGATTACAGCTTTTCATCCTTCTTAAATTTTTGTCTGGGTTTTGTTTTTGTCGTTCGCCTGTCTCGGTTTGGGCCGCAGGAAAACATGCTCCCATGCATATTTCTAAAAGCGGTGATCTGTTTAGATGAATAAAAACAAGCTATGAAGTCACCATCACTAATCATCACTGCATTGTTGATCTCCAGAGCAGGCAGTGAAGGTGCATTACAGGCCATCAGCAGCAATGAAATGCATGAACAGAGGAAGAAGAAGAAATTACAGCATTTATTGTGACATAAAGCAGAGAATGGACTGCAGAAACCCCCCAAAAAGCAGAAAATTACAGCTTCCCTTTGAGTCCTGGCAGACTGGAGCGTTTGTTCTGCTGGTCGGGCTGAAAAAGCACAAAGTGTGTGAAACATGCAGCAGTATTTCTGAGAAAAAGGTCTGTGCAGACTGCTGCGCTGGAATATTTTCATTCACAAATCAATAACTTGGCTACTACCACTCCAAGACGAGTAAATCTTTCTCACAGACTTCCAGTACTTTTATTTTTCCTTCATCTATTCATCTTGAAAAATTTTATTCTTCTACCCAAAGCTGTGCAGATTAATTTAACTAATGGGTTTTAGAGCAACTGAGAAAACATGAATGAATGTTTATTTCCCTTTTTTTTTATGTTTCATTGCTGGCGTCTCCTGCTTTTGTTTTATGAATTGCACTGGGTGTTTCCTGCTTTAATAATTAGCTTCGTTTGTCTCAAAAAGACTTGCCTGTCAAATTAAATGTTTGTTTTTTTCCGTCTGTAAACTTCGGTTAACGATTAATCAGTTGTTAGTTGATGATTATTTTATTAATTGATTAATCACGATTAATCAGTTGTTAGTTGATTATTTTATTAATTGATTAATCACGATTAATCAGCCGGAGTCTAGTTTTAACTTTACTTCCTGTTTTTACAGGTAACATGTCTCTGAACAACGCAGCAGTGAGCTCGTCCAGTGAAGACTCCTTCCAGCCGCAGGACAAGCTGACCATGACGTCTCTGCACCACAACAGCGTCCTCTACAGCCTGAGCAACCACACCGCCATCAAGAAGGAGCCTCTGGACGGCGGCATTTACTCCTCGTACCACGCCGGGCTGCACCTGGACCCCAGCGGTCAGATCAGCTACACCGGCCCCGACTCGGCCTCCAGCCACGCCGCCGCCGCCACCACCGACGCCACCGTCAGCTCGTCCAGCTCCGAGCCGGAGGTCTACACCACCCTCACCAACAGCACGCCTCTGATGGCTCCGACGGACCAGGGCGCCCATCACCACCTGCAGCCGGCGGAGTACCTGGGCTCCCACCAGGTGCACCGAGGGGCCCCGCCCTCACACCTGATGGGCCCCGGAATGAACAGCGACTACATGAACCTGCAGGAGAGCAAGGCGGACGGCTCGGGATCCGGGGGGATGAACGAGATGGTGCGGGCGATGTGCGGGGAGCTGGAAGAGGGGAAGGAGCTAGCCAAACTACAGACTGTGCAGATGGACGAGGGCATGTCCGACCTTTAACCTCAGACTTTGAAGCACTCACATCCACCTGGGCAGTCATATGATGAATCTTTTTACTCTTCTGTGTTTGTGTGAGTGTGAGTTTTTAAGCATTGATTTCCTTTAAATTATTTGCTTTTATTTTCACTTTTGAAATGCACTCTAGTCAGAAAGGATTCGCGTGTGTGGGCTGCTTCAGCTTTTTACAAAAACGTAAAAATAAAAGAGGCTGTGACGTGTTAAAAAACATTCATGTGAAGAACTAGTGAGACCTAGTCCACATGTAGCCGGTTATCTGAGAAAACAAATACATTTTTACAAGTTATCCTCCTTCATCCACACGAAAACTGTTTAATATTCTTACGTTTTTAATGATATTAAAACGTAATATCACTAAAAACATATACAAAACTCCGTATATGTGTTTAGGGTCCCATATATTACAATTTGCGGCAAATAATGCGTCAATGTATCCACAAACTTGCTTTAACATGATTCCCAAACAACATTGTTTTGTATTTTATTACCTTTATATTCTAATTCGCTATTTAAAAGTAGTTCAACTTGTATATCCGTCTGCACAAAGAGAACCTCCAGCCGACATGTTTGAATCCTAACGGAAAGAAGTAGTGATTGTTTTGTAGCGATCTGATTGGCCGACGTAGGTTTTAGTTTTGCGCTACACTGCCCCCTATGGGTTTGGCGTGTTTAAAACAACGCTCAGGGACGTAACCGAGCCCTTGTTTGTGATCTAAATTTTTAAACAATATTGCAGAAATATTTACGACGGAGAATTAGGGTCATCCTGGATAGTATAAAAAAGGATAATTAAATTTCAGCAGAAAAACTCAGAAATTTTGAGATTGATTTCAGAAAATTTCTAGAAAAAAAGTTGAAAATTTGCAAGAAAAAAACTCTTTTAAAAAAAAAATCTTATAAATTTACCACAAAAAACAAGGAAATTTCTGAGCTCTAAAAGTTTAAAATTTGCAAGAAAAAAAAAGAAGAAATTTTTAGCTTAATCTCAGAAATTTCCTAGAAAAAATAAGGAACTATCTGGGCTCCAATGTTGTATGTTTGAAAGAAAAACTCAGAAATGTTTACATTAATCTAAAAAATTTACCACAAAAAAACAAGACAATTTCTGGGCTCTAAAAGTTTAAAATTTGCAAGAAAAACCTCTGAGATTTTGAGATTAATCTCAGACGTTTCCTAGAAAAATCTTGGAAATTTCTGAATTTCAAAAGTAAAAAATCTTCAGCTTTTAAACCTGAGAAATGTACCAAAAATGTAAAATTTTCTACTTAGGACATTTCTGAGAACAGGGACAAAATTTCAGAGTTTTTGGGCTCAAATTTACTCTTTTTTTCTGTCTACAACAGCCATAATAGTATAGTAGATATTTGTTTCTAAAAGACCCGGCTACGTGTGGACCAAGCTTTAGGTTGCTCTGAGCGATGAGACGTAGCCGCTACATTGAGTCTGAGCTTCTTTAAATGAGCATCTTTATAGACAGCACCTGCTACTTCCTGTTGAGTGGACGTGATCTGCAGAAGCAGGTGCTGGAATGCCTCGGGTCACGTGACCGGGATGTTCCTCCAAACCAAATGCATCATGTGGGTCGAACTAAAAAAGGTCACTCTGTAGGGGGGAGAGGGAGAAAGCTACTAGCTGAACAGCTTCACTGAAGGACTGGAAGGAATTGGTGAACAACACAGAAAAGTTGCTGATTTAGGAAGAAAAGTGTCCTTGACGACACATTTTAATGTCTCTAAAAGCTTCTCAAGTCCATACAAAATGCTGCTTTTGCAATTCATAACCTATTAGAAACCTTGACTGTGGAAGAGTGAAGACAAATGTGCCTTTCGACGGCTAAAAATACCCAACAGCTTGTTTCTTGTTTGGCATTTGCTCTACCACCATGGCATTACAATGTTTGAAACAACCACTGTGCTGGACGGGTTGCCATGCGCGGTTCGTCCAGAAGAAATGTACGGGTTGCCATGCGCGGCTCGTCCAGAAGAAATGCCCGCTGCCGCAGCCCTGGCTCCTGTTTCCAGTCCCATCATCAGCTCATGACACAAACACAGAAGTGATGACGTCTTTTATCCTGAGCTGTTTATAACGCTGCAGCTTCAGGGTTCCTGCAGAGACGGGAGAAGTTTGGAGTTTGAGTTCAGTCTTTTTCCCAAGTGTGGATAAGTTGGATGAGCAAAAGAAATTAAGATTTTCGGAGAAATATTTGTTTTTCCAGACTTTTTACCCATCCCACTGTCTAAATGTAGTATCCTTCCATCCTTTCCTCTCTTGTTCCTCCCTTTTATCTTTTCCTTACCTCCTACCTAACTTCCTTTATTGTGTCCTTTCTTTATTTCCTTGCGTCCTTCATTGATGTTTTTCATGTTTTCTTTCATCTTTGTGTCCTACATCTTTCTTTCCTTCCTTATCTTCTACCTAACATCTTCTATTGTGTCCTTCCATACTTCCTTGCATCGTTTCTTGGTCATCCTTCCTTTCTTCTGTCCTTCTTCGTTTTCTATCTAACATCCTTCATTGTGTCCTTTCTTTATTTTGTTGTGTCTTTCACTGGCATCGTTCATGTTTTTCTTCCATTCTTGGGTCTTTATTTCTTCCTTCTTTGTCTTCTTTGCTTCCTTCTTTGCTCCCTTGTTTCCTAAGTCACTCTATCCTTTGTGTCCTTTTGTTATTTCCTTCATTGTTTTCCTTCCTTCCTTGTGTCCTTTCTTTTCTTCCATGCTAGTGTCCTTCTCCCTTCCTTCCTTGTCTCCTAAGTAACTTCCTTGTGTCCTTTACTTCCTTGCACCTTTTATTGTTTTCTTTAACGATTTCTTTCCTTTTCTTCCACCCTTGTATCCTTCATTCTTCCTTCAATGTCTCCTTTCTTTCATTGTGTCTTTGTTTCCGTATTCAAAGCTTCTCCACTGTAGAAAGTAAATCCAAAGTGACTCTTTTGTGTTTTATATTTTAAAATGAACATAAAAAGCTGAGTTTGGAAAACTCCTGAATTTCTACATGAAATATGTAGGAACCCGACGGATTTAAATGGCTTTAAAATAAAGCCAGGTTGAAACGGCTTCAGGATTAAAAAATGATTGAAATCATTTATCTTTGCACAGCATCAAACCATTTCATTAATACGAGTGCCTTTTAACATTTTCTGTGAGGGATTCAGTCAAAGTGGAACAGAAATGAGCTTCAGAGGTCTGCAGCCTCCTTAAAGGGGACCTATTATGCAAAATTCACATTTGGGTCGTTTTTATGCTTCATTTAGGTCTCCACTGCTTCTAAAAACAGCCCAAGCACAATAAAAACCCAATTTTTCTGACAAGAAGTTCATGTTTTTTGGTGTCTGAAAAGTGAGACATTTCAAAAAGTCACATTTTACAGGCATTACACCGTTACCTAGCAACCCATGTGGAGCTCCAGCATGTTTGGTCAGCTGGTTTTATGGCTGTATCCGCTGCACAATGGCTGCTAGAAAGAAAAAAAACAAGTGCTTCGTTATTGATTTACCATCCAGAAACCACTTCCTGCAATCTTGTTGACTACGCAGAAGGCTCCACTTCTGCTTTTCAAAGATGTACGGTTGTATAATTGCCCATCTGTTGGCAGCCATTTTCATGTGCGAGTGTAAACATTGAGTTGGGGGCGTGGCCAGCAGCAGCTTATTTGGATTTAAAATGACAGAGACCCTAAAACAACTCATTCTTACAGGAGCTCAAAATTGACTAAAATCTCTTCATCTAAGAATGATTTTGTGCAGAAAATGTGACAGATTTTGTGTTTTAACCCATCCTAACCTGTTAATGGAAGCAGGATAGGTGACCTTTAACTGAAGGAGCGCTGAGGCCATTTGTCCAACAGTTTTCCCAACAGGACCCGAGGTTCTGACATTAACACATTTCAGCCCTACAGCCAACTCATCACGTTTTCATGCCTTCCCGTCTTCAGGATGTCTGAGCAGACCTTTCAGTGAAAGTATCCTCAGTGCTTTAATGGTATAAACCAAAAATTATGAGCAAAAAGTCTTTATTTGTTGTTGTTTTTTGTTTGTTTTTTTATCTTAGCTTGAATTATATGTTTGTTATCTGAAATTATGTGAATGTATTTTTCTAAATCTACGTACTGCAATAAAAGTTTATATTTATAAAAACATAGAAAAGAAGAAGAAGAAGGCTGTTTTATTCCTGATGCGTATGTGATTTTACGATGACTGATAACAATATGGGATAATGGAGATTTTAGCGACACAGTAAGCCTGTAAGGAATGTGAGTTTACAACAGAAAGCACATGTCCTCCCGATATTTAAAAGTCCAGCGTTGCCAGATTGAAAGGATGGTGAGGGGGGAAGTAATCCAGCAAGCCTTCTGCAGCTTTCTGCAGACCTGTGATGATGGTTTGCACATGCTCGACAACCTGGACTTCATTAGGCCTCCTTTTCTCATCTCAGCCTCTGTAATTCAAATAAACAGCAATGAGATTTCCAGAAGTAAAGCTCCATTTGGGTGGGAGGTCCAAAAACTTCCCTCAGCTCAGGCCAAACCAAAAGCTTTTCCCCCTGAAACGAAGGCCAAACCCCACATGTGAGCTGCTGTCACTCACTCAGCTCTTCCTGCAAATTTGGGGGAATTTACTGTAAATTTCCCTTTTCAACTCGTGTCCACACTGCAAAAACAGAAAATCTTACCAAATATGTTCTAGTGTAATCATCTCTCTACACTTGAAATGAGACAAAACTAACATACAAGTACATTTTCAGCAAGATACGGGAGCTTGTTTAGAATCAATAATTACTTTTAAAATAATTTATTCAATAATGTCTTGTACATAGGGTGCTGGTTTTTATTTTTTGTCTTTTTGAACAATACAAACAAAACTCCTCCCACACTGCAAAAACACAAAATCTGACCAAGTAGTTTTAGTCTAGCTTCTAATGCAAATATCTTAACTTACAAGTAAAAATGGGAGCTTGTTTTAAGTCAATATTTCCTTATTATAGATGAAAAATTATTAGTTCCATTAGCAGATTATTTCACTTATAGCAAGACATTTTTTCCATGTTATAAAAGAAATAATTTGCCAGTGGAACTGGAAATGTTCATCAATATTAAGGAATTACTTAAAACAAGCTCCTACATCTTGCTAAAAAGTTTCCTTTAAGTTAGTTTTGTCTTATTTCAAGTGAACTGAAATATTTGCACTACTTTCAAATATCTAAAAGTACCAAAAGTAAGTAATATGCTTACTTTTGGTAAGTATATTACCAAAATATACTTGGTAATATTTTGTGTTTTTGCAGTGAATTTTTGAAGGAGAAAACTAAAAACCAAATGTAAAAGTAACATTCCAGCAATATATAATAACAATAAAAAATACTATTTCCACTGGTTGATTATTTCATTTATAACATGTGAAAAATGTATTTTTATAAGTTAAATAATATTTTTAAAGGATAGCCCTCAGCATCAGGAGATAAAGTGAAAAAGAAGTGGCCCAAGTAGAGAGCCCTGCGGTACACCCCTTGGTAAAACTTTCTGGATGCTTTTTTGGACATTAATCCTCAGAGGAATTTGTTTGCCCTTGCAGTGGAACTTGTACTTTCTTTTATCAATTTTAAAGAATTACTTACTTAAAACTAGCTCCTATTTCTTACTGAAAAGTTACTCTGAATGTAGTTTCGTCTAATTTCATGTCTACTAATTTATTTGTAGACCTGCTGTGACCTGGGCAGAGAGACAAGACGGAGGCAGAAATTTTATTTTTTAATGTTCAGAAGTGTTTTTCTCTGTGGATTCGTGGGATAAGATCTAACGGCTGACCTAAATAAACAGAGGCTGCTTGTCTGTGCTCACCGTTGAGGTGCGGTGACGGAGGGAGGGGGAAATGGCAGCAACTATAGCGGGAAACAGGGAGGGAGAGGCAGGCACCCAGGATAAAGTTACCTGTGCACAGGTGACCTCGTCGCCATGGGCAGTGGATTAGCTGATTGTTGGGTATCGGGTGACTCCTCCTGTAATATTGAAGAGGGTGAAAACAGCTTTGTTGGAGCCCAGAACAATATTCCCATTTGCAGCAGAGGCTCCACAGTCGGTGGCTCTCACGGGGAGGAGGCCAGAGGAAAAACTCCAAATTCAACCTTTTGTGTTCAGCAGAACAAAGATGAAAACCAGAAAAACCGGGATAATCCTATATCTTTGAATCAGTGGGTCATTTTGTCCACAATTTAAATTGAAAAACATAAAACCTGAGCTGTAAAAGAGAGGGAGCTCCTCCCAGAACTTTGGCCTTATTAAAAATACTGACCCCTGATCTTTCAGATGGTTTCAAAGCTGACATTTAATGCGGCGCAGCAGACTGCAAGCCACATGTAACATGACCTGGGGAGCAAGATACTCCACCACTCTACGTCCCACTAATGAGAGGGCAAGGGGTCGGCGGGTACCAGCCGGCTGCAGACCCACCACTTTTAACCAACCTGGTTCTGCCAGAAACATCGTCTGTTTGCTCCGATACTCAGCGGCGGAATCAAATGTATTGTTTTAGAGGGAAAGTATTACACAAAATACACATTTTGTATGTTTTTATACTTCCATTTTGATTTCTACTGCTTATAAAAACAACCCAAGTGTTTACAAAAAAAAACCATCCAGCTGTTTTTTTTGGCAGTAAGTAATTTTTTATCCTTTTTTGGTGTCTGGAAAACGACCAATTTAAAGAAAAACTATTGTTGAGACACAATCTATAGTTAATACACAGTTACCTAGCAACCCCAGAACTCTAGAGGTTGCTAGGTACTTCCTATAGTTACCTAGCAACCCAAGCTGGGCTTTCGCACATTCGGTCAACCGTGATATGCGCTGTACAATGGCTGCTGGAAAACAATTTTTTTGTTGTTGTTCATTTCCAATGTAACCACTTGTTACATTGTTGTTGGCTGTGCAGGAGGTTCTACGTCTGCTTTTCTAAGATCCACAGTTGTATAATTGCGCATCTGTTAGCAGCCATTTTGTGCCAGTGTAAACATGGAGTGAGGGGCGTGGCCAGAAGCCGCTTATTAGGATGTAAAGTTACAAGAAGTAAGAAAACAGCTGCATAAACACAAAATCTTGCCTATTTTTGGTTCAATTTCTACCACAAATGTCTTAGTATACTTAAAATATGACTAAACTAACTTACAAGTGACCCTTTAACAATACATTTGAGCTAGTTTTAAGTAAATAATTCCTTAATATTGATTAAAAAGTTGTAGTTCCTCTGGTAGATTATTTCAGATAAAATGTAAAAATGTATTTTATAAGTCAAATAATCTACCAGAGGTAGATTAATAGAAGTAATAAGCAATTGTTTACTTACAACAAGCTTCAACATTTTCTTAAAAAGTTACTTTAGAGTTAGTTTTGTCTCATTTAATGTACAAAGATATTTTCACTAAAAATTCAACCAAAGACTTTTGGTTAGATTTTGTGTTTTTGCAGTGAAAGAATGATTTTGTGTAAAATAAAAAAATAAAAAATGTAACGGACATGTTTTGTGTGGATCCTAAACTGTTCTCAGTAGGTCACCTCTAACTGTCGGACAGCAGTTGGGAGGTTTCCTGACTCAAGCGACTATCTGCTGTCGCCCGTCACTCAGCTGCAAGCATGCAACCAGCGCATGATTCACCGATTTGTCCTGGATGGCATGGGGCAGAAAGCATAACTCATGCGGACAGTTTTTAAGCGTGCATGTGTGGAGGAGGAGGCAGCAGCTGTGAGGCAGCATCAGGGCCATCAGAGGTGTTTCCCAAAGAGAAACCAGCAGGCTGTAACAGGAGCAGGAGCCCGGATGACCAGAGAGGATCACAGCTGCCGCACGACTCCTGAACCGCCAACAAGCCCGGAGAACGACTGTGTGACTGCGCAGCGCCCCCTCCCTGCCAGCACCCACATCTCATTTCAGCCGCGTTTAAATCCTTCATTTTGTTTGTTTGTGTTTGTCCGCCTGCCTCGTTTGTTTATTTATCAGCCCCGCAGCCAGAAAACGGAGCCTCTTTAAAACAAATGTCCTCATCTGCACACCCGGGTGTGTTTATCGAGGCAGAGCTCTGTAAAAGCCGCCTCTTAATTGCATATTTGTGGAGGTGGGCCCTCTGAGGAAATGCGTAATGATTTTGATGGTGCAGGAAGGGGGGGTCTAACCCCAGCGCACTTGTACCAGGTCTAATTTTCCTACATGACAGGAAACTCTGTTAAGCTGATAATTGCAGCTCCAATTTCATTTAACTCACTCATGTCAACAGTTGTGTTTTGTTTTGATGGAAGGAGCTGCACCTTTTCCCTCTCCTCTGGATGTCTCCACTCCAGCATTTCTAGTTATCTTTCTTAAAAATAGCAAAAATGACGCGCTGTTTGCCAATTTTATTTAGGGAAATAAATGAGAGAAGACGTTTAATGGTAAGAAACTTGAGGACGGATGTTTGTTTTGAGTCTAACGCTATCTCATATAATTCATTCAAGTTGTGCTCCATTCATAAAAAAGAAGAAAAATAAAGAAAAGTACGGTTTTTTTTCAGGGTGACATTTTTAAGAGCCGATTTCCTTTTTTTTCATCTTTCACCATCTCCTCTTTTTTCTTTTATTGCAAAATTAAAAAATAAATAAATAAATAGACTATCGCTATGATTTCTGTAAACTCTTAAATTTCTGCCCAGCTCAAACCTGTGAAAACCACTTTAGGATAAATGGTTGATTTACTCTTTTTTATTTCATGATGAAAATGTTCTGACTTCCTAAAATCTGAACATCTAAGATTTCAGCAGCACAACAGCTGCCATTGTGCTCGTTTTTTAAAAGTTAATAAAGAGTCCAGAGAGAGAAGAGAGAGGCAGAAATGAATCCTTTCTGCATGTAAGCCTCTTTCCGAGAGCAGTTCCGAGTGATCGACTGCCCCGGGATTGCTTTACGTGTCCGGGTTGTGAGAAGGCAGCGCTGGCCGCCGCAGTGGAGGAGGCGGAGAGCCCACATCTTGAAATAATCTGGCCCCCCGGGCTGCGGGGGTTAAAGGAGGAGGCGCGGCGCAATGTGGTAGAGATATTAGAGAAACCCGAGAGGCGCCCATCAGACAGCTCATTTACTGAAGCACTGAGGTTTTACACAGCCGAGACGCAGCCGGAGCCCACTGCAGTCCACGCAACGTGTCCTGCGCAAACACACGCATTTCACACCTAGTTTTATGCACACAAAAAATCCCCTCATTGAAACAAAATTATATATATATTTCTTAAAAGAAATCAAATGAAACACATGAATTTATTTAGTATCATTTCAAGAATTTTACAAAAGACGTATATATAAATTGTGTATCCATTATCACTTTACAGTAAGATGGCTAATAAATATTTCATAAATATTTTTATTAAATCACACGTAATCACTTTATAAGTCATCAATAACCGTCTATTATGCATTAATAAATGGAGCATTGATCAATATATTGAACGTGTATTGATGGTTTTGCTGATGGCGGTGGTTAAAATGTAAAGTTTCTCAATTGTTCACTGTGTGTTGCTTTAATTTTTTTATTTTGTGTTTTTATGATGTAAAGCCCATTGAAATGCTGCACAAATACACTTGATTAATCGACTTAATTGATTAATTAATGGTGAGGAGGAGACCTGCGGTTTCTCTTTAGTGTTATACTAAGCTTTTATAAATGTAAATTTTAGGATATAATCTCCTTCTCACCCTTACTTAATGTATAATAGACACTAATGATTTATAAAGTGTTTATATAGACTAATTTATAACATTTATTATCAGCCATCTACAAATGGAGCCTTATTGTAAACTAGATTCATTCAGAAGTTTTATATATATAATTTCTCTACAAATTGTTAGAATAATTAACAAGCACAAGATTATCCATTATATGTCTTTTAACTCGTTTACACCTGAAAACTGCTTTACTCTATTTTATAAAATGAGTTTAAAAATATTTTGGAGAAGGATAAATAAAAATAAAAAAACTCAATAAAGCGCACAGTTATGCGGGATGAATGCAGAACGGGAGTTCTGTTTCAGACTTTTGGTGCAGATAAAGAAACGTGATCCGTGAGGCTCAAACCAACAACTGCACCACCAAGAACCAGTGTGGCTCAGAACTCATTTACTAATGGATTGGTTTAGTGTTTCAGCCCACAGAAAACACTGGAGCCAGTGTGGTGCCCGTCTAATCTCTGAAATATAAATGCGCACAGCAGGCGAAGGGGGAAAAGTCCTGCTGTGACGCAGAAATTCATTTATTTCTCCTGTTCTTCAGTTTTACACGCATTAGAAAAATTACATCAGCGCTTTACATCTCACTCTTTGTTTAAGTTCTTTACATATCCTGAATTTTTCCAAATGAAGATATTTACCCATTTCTTTTTGCCAAATCTTGCAGTTTTTAAACATGTGGTGTTTTATGCCAGCCTCTCACACTCACACATGCGCACACTCTCCCTTTAAGTGGCTGGTTTCCTTCTGGTGGTCTATGGCCCATAACTCCTTTGGCAGGTTGTATAGGTTGCTCATAAATAAGCGCGTAATGGACCCACCTATCATAGGAACTTATTAAGTTATACCACCTCATAAAATAAACAGCTCCTGCGATTAATCGAAGAGGGAGGAAACAACAAAATGCTCAATTTGCTTGTGTTTGGTTTGGGCCACATTAAGCAGTAAACAGGTCAAAGCTACAAGTTCTGGAAGAAGTCAGTTCTCTTAAGTTGTTCATCTGCACCACATCATATATTCAACATTAATATAATCGATTATTTCTTCGTTTGTATCCCTATTCATAACAGTAGACGTCACAGATCCTTTCATGGTCTGTGCTGAGGGGAGTTTTTCCACTCACCTCCGTGGCATGCATCATTATTTTTCAGAAGTTATAATCTAGAGTGTGTTTTTAAGAGCTGTGTAATAATTGATTTGTGTTTAGGTGCCGCTCTGCTCCCTCAGCTGCAGCGGCAAAGGGACTGTGGGGGCGGGAGGTGGGCTGCGCTCCTATTTCAGCCCCTGACGCACTGCCTCTGGGGAGGAAACGGAGCTGCAAACTCAGTCCTGCTCTGCTGTACAGGGTGCAGGGCAGAGGGAGAGCCAATCATCAAGACGCACAGGCTCCCTTTAAGCCTGACATATCTCCAACAGGAACAAATTGTCCCAACAATCAACATCCCAATCTGCTGGGCGCATCAGGGGTTGCGGAGGAGCGGATTGCCCGCACAGATCTGCGCAGCGTGGACGGGACTGCGGTGGATTTCAGAAGCTTCGGGACGATCTGAAATCGCTTTGGATTCCAGGGGTTTTCGGTGGAGGAGCTTATCATGTCGATATTACCGTCCTTCGGGTTTACGCAGGAGCAAGTGGCGTGCGTCTGCGAGGTGCTGCAGCAAGGAGGAAACCTGGAGAGGCTCGGCCGCTTCCTGTGGTCTCTGCCCGCCTGCGATCACCTCCACAAGAACGAGAGCGTCCTGAAAGCCAAGGCGGTGGTGGCGTTTCACCGCGGGAACTTTAGAGAGCTTTACAAAATCCTGGAGAGCCACCAGTTCTCTCCGCACAACCACCCGAAGCTGCAGCAGCTCTGGCTCAAGGCGCACTACGTGGAGGCGGAGAAGCTGCGCGGCCGGCCGCTCGGAGCCGTGGGGAAGTACCGGGTCCGGAGGAAATTCCCGCTGCCGCGCACGATCTGGGACGGCGAGGAGACCAGCTACTGCTTCAAGGAGAAGTCCAGGGGAGTCCTGCGGGAGTGGTACACGCACAACCCGTACCCGTCCCCGAGGGAAAAGAGGGAGCTGGCAGAGGCCACGGGACTGACCACCACGCAGGTCAGCAACTGGTTCAAAAACAGACGGCAGAGGGACAGAGCCGCCGAGGCCAAGGAGAGGTGCGTTCAGCTGCCACGGAGCACAAAACTGCTCTCACATTTCAAAAACGTAAAAAAACAAAAAAAAACAATTCATGCTGTAGTTAAAAGCACTTAAACATGGAAGATTAACTCTAATTCGGTTTTCTTCTGATAGCATTTTGAAGACAGCGCCTCTTATTACCGGAATTATACAACAAACACCTGAGATTTCATAGAAATGTTTCCAATTTCTTTCAAAAGTAACTTCAGCTTTCAGTGTTTGGAAGTTATTCTGACTTAGCATCAACATGAGGGACAAAACACGATTAAAAAAAGAGGTGAAATGGGGCTTTTTATATAGGGTTAGCGAAGTATTGGTCATCATTTTATTTTTTTTACAATTTTATTTCAGATTAATTAAAAACAGGACAGGTCATGTGATTGTGGGAATGAAGCTGAGTAAATATTATTATTATTATGTCAGCTGAGACGCTTCAGATGTTTGTTTAGATCTAAAGTGACTTTAGAAATATGACTTTTTTAATGTGAAAAAGGTTTATTTTGTTTATTTTTATTATTTGTATACCGCTTCATAAATTGAACAACTCCTGCGATTAATCGAATAGGGAGGAAACAACAAAATGATCAATTTGCCAAATGAAATAATAATAATTATAATAATAATAATAATAATAATAAGAATACATTTGTTTTTGACGTGGATTAGTAATAAAAATCAGTGTGGATTTTTTTTTAAAGAAAGGTTTGTTGAACATTAAATAGTAAAAAAAAAAAAGTCTTTCTTTTCACATAAATGAGCATTTTTCTGCCTTTTTTTTTGTTGTTGTAATTTCCAGAGAGAACAGCGAGAATAGCAACGCAGGCGGCAACAAACAGAACCAGCTGTCCCCTCTGGACGGAGGAAAGTCTCTCATGTCCAGCTCGGAGGACGAGTTTTCTCCGCCCCAGAGCCCGGACCAGAACTCTGCGCTTTTGCTCCAGGGCAACATGAGCCACCCCGGGGCCTCCGCTTACCCCATGTCCGGGCTGGGGGCCCCACAGCCGGTGCACGGCATGCACGGACACCCGCACCAGCTGCAGGACTCCTTGTTGGGACCTCTAACCTCCAGTCTTGTGGATTTGGGCTCTTAAAGAGCCCGCCATGATAAAACCAGAAAAACCAAAACAACCGAAGAGGAAGAACTGACGCGTGGATCAGATTGAAGACATGTATGAAAAAAATAACACTATAGTAGCCTACCTTATAATATAGACTGACTGTCTGTCGTTAAATTTTGGTTAGAGCAAAACTCCTTAATGCGCTTATTCTTCATCCGCTGAATGGATGTTTTATTTTTTGTTTTTCCTGAAAACTCCCTCTTAACTCAAGAAACACTTAACAGGATCAACCACCTGCTTAATTTATGATATTTTGTTAAAACAACAAAAACAATTATAGCAACTTCTTGCGATGGAAACTAGGAGTCGTTTTCATTAGAGCCATGGTAATTAGTTTCCAATAAAACAAAATTAATGCATCTGTCTCCGTGTTATTTGTGCATTTAGTATGGATTGAGAAAGATAAAAACAGTATTTAAAAAAAAAAAGAATTAAGCAAAAATTGGAATTATTTTTCTGGACAGAGTTTATTGGCTATTTAATGAACAAATTATGAAGGACGTGGATTCAGATTCAAACAAAAGGGAGTCAACATCAGCAGCTGCCTGTCGCTGTGTACACAGGAACCAGCTCGCTTCTTTTTTCACTGAAAACCCAGCCTGCTTCATAACGCATGTTTGGCTACAGGAGCGCTTTTTTTTTTTTTTTTTTTTTTTTTGTCCGTCTCTCGTCATTTTCCGCTGCGGATCATTGGCTTTTTGTTGCCATGTTTTCCTTTCCTCTCTCACAGAGTTTATTCTGTCGGTTCCGGGGCCATGGGAAAGAGCCACTCCGACACTTTACAGGAACATACAAGCAAATAAAACCTAATAATAATAATAATAATAATAATACTTCCAGCTCTGCAGCTCCCCACCCCACAGTCTGCTCTCCTCCCTGCTCATGTCAGGGTAAATTGTTTTGAGCAGAGAGCACCGAGGATTTCCTGAGTATAATCTGAAACAGTCGCCGCCTGCCTCACTGCCTGATTGCAAAGATTGCATGCAGAGGGGCTGCAGCACCCACCGCTGCAGCAGAGGGGGCCTCGGGCTGTTTTCTGCATCCCGGAGGCCTCGTTCTCTTCCAGGCTTCTCCTCTGCTGCTGTCGCTGCTCCTGCAGAATCGCAGCAGCTTTTTGCTTCGCTGCGTCCATCAGAAAGTCGTTGATTTCATTTGTGCCTTTCTGTAAGTGTAAAATCTCTTATGGTGTTTAAATGTTGCAGATGCAGCAACACAAACTCAGATTAGATGGTTTTAAACTCAGATTGTTTTCATGTAAAATATTTCAAAACAAAACTGATGCACCATAAGACTTGTGATTCCTGCAACAAAACAAACATTTAAGTCACAAGGAGGACGGTGACAGAAAATAAATACTTAATATTTGACGTGCAGAAATTTTTATTTTATACAATTTACAAAATTTTCTGGTCAAACCCACATTTAGCATGTTTTCCACCATAATTTACACTACAAATGTCAATTTAAAGAGCAGAATTAGTTGATTTTTACATAAATTACAAATAATCTTGACACTAAGCCAAAACCAAAATGCAAATAGAATAATAATATCCTTTAGTGAAGGATCAAAGTGACATTCAAAGCAAATAGACTCACAAAAACAGTAAGAAAAAATACATAAAAACAGAATAAAGAATAGAAATACTGCACAGTAAGGACAAAACTTCAACATAAATACAGTGTAGTTATCAAAATAGTCCAGAGGAATTAGCAACTGAGTTGGTTAATTAAAAAATTTTTAAAAATGTTAATGTCTATTTGAGCTTTAATTACAGAATATTTATAATTAGTGACAATAAAAACTGTGCAACTGTAAAGTCGTACGTGGATGTAAATATTTACGCCGTTTGTTGGGAGACGTGATTGTTTTAGAGTTTTGACTCTGCTGGGGGGAAGGAGGTGCGTTAAAGCTCTTTAGTGCATTTAGGATTAATATATTATCAAAGAAAGCCTGAAATATAAAATTAAAAGCATTAAATGAGGTTTTCAAGTTGAGCATTTTTTTTCTGCTGGATTCAACAGATAAGGAAACAGGACAGATCAAACGTTTGGGAAGAAAATCTAATTTTATAATTCGCTGGCATTCACTCCGACAAAAATAAACATGATTATATACAGTATATATTTTTAAAATTACTTATTAGAATGCATTTTTAGTTTAAATGTTTGGATTTTTTTTTTGCTTTTGATTGCATTTTCAAGCTTTTCTGACTAACAACTGCATGACACTGATTTTCTTTTCTTAATTTTGGACATAATTTTTGCCTCTTGTAAATATTCTCAGCAATAACAACTAAATCATTCATTTCTTATGTTATTTTTTCAGCTGTATTCTGAGTAAATACATAAAACAGGTTGTTTTTGTAAGAAAGGCATTGATCTGTAATGTAATAAGATGTGGATAACAATAGATATTATTAACTTTTATTTCACCAGGAGAATCCCACTGAGATTAAAATGTCTTACCAGAGAATCCTGGTTAAGCTATATGAGATTCTTTGTATAAACATTCCTTCTGATGCAGAAGTGCTGCATGTTTCTTCAGATTTGGATAAATTAAAAGCCAGGTGATCATGAAAAGTCATGACTCCTCGTAATGTAATGAAAACATGGCCGGCAGATTTCCAGACGCTGTGAGGATTAAACTCCAACTCTGGTCCTGGATGACAGGCAGCGTCTCCTCCAGGAAGTCCAGGAGACGGAAATCAATCTCCCATGGAAACTCTTTTAATCAAGCTCAGATCCTCTGCTTCCGCATCAGCATCTCTCTGCCGTCTCTGCTCCGCTTTGTTGTTTGTGTCTCTTCAGACGAGCAACAAGTGCAAGTGGAAGAAGACCAAAGCTGGAGCTTCGCGTCCCACTGAAGCCGGCCGGCCAGAGCCGGCAACAACAGCTGCTGATGGCAAACAGACGGCGAGTCATCAACAGGGTATTTCGGCGTAAGTGGCAGTGGCTCTACATCAGCAGCAGGAAGGGCCCTGACGTGTGCAAATAAACATGGAGAGTGGCCTGCGCCATCCAGCTCTGCTCAGCTCAGGTCAGTGTTTCCTCTGGAGCATCCAGAAAACTGCAGAGAGATTTGTTTTTTTCCTTTTGGTTGAACTGCTTGCCTGCATGGAAATTTACATTTTGAACGTTTTTGTCCTTCCATTTAGTTTTCTACTGCTTCTAAAAACAACCCGAGAGCTTAAAAAAAAACATCCAGACATCTTTTGGCAATAAGTTATTTATTTATGGTGTCTGGAAAATGAGCCGCATCAAAAACCTCCCGATTGTTAAGTCAGATTCCATTGGCGCTGCACTGTTGCCTAGCAACCCCAGTAGCCCAGCACCGGTGCTTAGCAACCCAAACAGAACTCCACCACATTGAGTCAGGTGGTTTTACCGCTTTACAATGGCTGCTGGAAAAGACAAGTGTTTTGGTTGTTGGTTCACCTTAAAAACACAAAATCTTATGAAGGCATTTTAGTCGAGCTCCTGGTGCAAATATCTCAACTTACAAGTATGTATGTTGCTGTTTTTGTCTTTTTGAGCAATACAACAAAACTCCTCTCACCCTGTCAAAAACACCAAATCATAGCATGCATTTTTAGTCACGTTTCTACTGAAAAAGTCTTTGTATTAAGGGAAAAATGTCTTGTTATATGTGAAATAATCTGCCAGTGGAGATTAATTCACGTTTTCATAGAATTACTGACTTTAAACAGCATCTCATGTCTTGCTGAAAGTCAGTTTTGTTAGTGCACTAAGATATTTGCACTAAAGAGTGGACCAAAAAGAAAAACTCAATGTGTTTTTTGTAGTGAGCTTTTTGTTGCTGACTTGCCATCCAGAAACCTCTTGCCACATTCTCATTGGTTGTGTAGGAGGCTCTACCTCTGCTTTTCAAAGACATACAGTTGTACAATTTTGAATCTGTTTGCAGTCATTTTCACGTGGGGGGTGTGGCAAGCAGCAGATTGTTTGGATTTAAAGTGGCAGGAGGCTCTGAAACAGATCATTCTGACTAAAATATTATTATCTAATCATAATCTAGTGTAAAAAAATTTAATGAACATGTTTTGTATCGCTGATAGACTCAAGGAAGTTTTCACCTTTAAAGAAAGAAGAAAAAACACACTGGGAAGACTGTCCCAGGTATCTATTACCAGAAACTGCATGAGGATTGTGTGTGTGTGTGTGTGTGTGTGTGTGTGTGTGTGTGTAAGAGAGAGAGGAGGTGGGTGAGGGAGACGGGGAGGGTTTGGGTGGGTGATGAGGGACAAAAGGATCTTTTCAGGTCTGCCTCAGAGGGGTGGAGGTGGTGGTGTGGAAGGTAGGGGGGCAGAGAGATTTTCTTACCAATGATGCATGGATCTGACAATGCTCCTGGCTGTGTGTGTGTGTGTGTGTGTGTGTGACTGCATGTTCCTGAATGCTTCTTAAGAAAACAGAACTGATCAAAGTAAATCCCACACAGTAACTAAACAGTTAAATTTCTATACCATAAATCTTTGACATTTTACTGGAAAATGTTAATTGCGCCGATACGAAGGGCTGCAAGCCAAAGACAGCAGGAAGCCATTCAGGAAGCCTCTATGTGACACGGCTGAAAGAAATATTTATCTCCTTCTTCCACCCCTCTGAGTGATGGCTGACCTGGAGTTCAGAAACCAGGAGGAAGAGGAGGAGGAAGGACGCCGAAAAGAAAAAACCCAAATATGAGGGTGTTAAATAGCATGTTACGCGTCAAATAAAGGCCAGTTATATATGTCCTCCAAATGATGGAGGGCAATGTTAAAAAACGTATTAGAGAGGATGGAAACTCGTAAAACAAGATAAGACGCGCTTTGGCTGTCAATAACGGACGTGCAGAGATGAAAAGTGTCCAGGAGGCGGAGGATCACATGACCAACCGTCACCGGCACAAAGCTCATCTCTGGTTGCCGAGAGTCAGATATCTATATTTTTGGATCCCTCAACAGTAAGATGATATTTGTCAGCGTCATTAGTCTCAGAGTCAGACAAAACAGTGACTTCAGCCCCGGGACGCGATCAGAAAAGCTTTACGAGAAAAACAAATGTCACTTTCAGAGGTGATAGATGGAAAAGGAAAGAGACAAAAAATTATGGAGGAAGAGAAAAAACACAAAAAAGAACAAATATTAGTCACTGACACTGGATTATAGTTAAATTACGTGTAGAAATTCACATTACTGTAAAGAAAAATATGTTCAGTTAGGAAACGATCGCACTGCAAAAACACAAAACCTACTAAGTATTTTTGGTCTAATTTCTTCTGCAAATATCTTATTACAGTTCAAATAAGACAAAATAAACTTGCAACTAACTTTTCAGCAAGATAATAGGAGATTATTTTAAGTAATTAATTCCTTAATATTGATGAATAAGTATTAGTTCCACTAGCAGATTATTTCTTTTATAACATGGGGAAAAAATCTTGTTATAAGTAAAATAACCTCTACTTTTTCTTCAATATTAAGAAATGATTGACTTAAAACAAACTCCTATTACTGACTAAAAAGTTACTTGTAAGTTAATTTAGTCTTATTTGAAGTGTAATAAGACATTTGCACAAGAAACTAGACCAAACATACTTGGTAAGATTTTGTATTTTTGCAGCACCTGCAGGGTAAAAAAGCATGTTGTCATTAACAAGGACGAACCTGAGATGAAATGAAAAAATAATTCCCGTCCTGCAGTTTCTGTAGGATAACAGGTGAAACGCAGCAGCTGGTGCTGTTAATAATTGTTAGTTTGAGCAACTATAAAAGGATCAAACAGTTTTTCTGCTGTGAAGCACCAACACTGCAAAAACTGAAAAAATAAAATAAAAATAACTCTAACCAAATATTTTCGGTTTAGTTTCTAGTGCAAATGTCTTATTACATATGAAATAAGACTAAACTAAATTACAAGTAACTTTTCAGTCACTAATAGGAGCTTGTTTTAAATCAATAATTCCTCACATATTGTTGAAAAAGTTCTAGTTCTACTGGCGCCGTTACCTAGCAACGCTAGCCAAGCGCAGCCCGTCACCTAGCAACCAGTTCTAGTTCCTCTGGCAGATAATTTCACTTTTAACAAGACATTTTCCCCATGTTATGAGTGAAATAACCTGCCGATAGAACTAGAACTTTTCCATCAATATTAAGAAATGATTGACTTAAACAAACTCCCATTACTGACTGAAAAGTTACTTGTAAGTTGGTTCTATCTTATTTCAAGTGTCCAAAGATATTTCCACCAGAAACTAGGATAAAAACGCTTGGAAAGATCTGATGGGTTTTTTTCAGTGTACAGTAATATTTCAGTAATATCTTGAATTTAAGCTGCTGTTTTGTCTCTTTGGACAATAACATGAACATGCAACGAGGGGAGCCAGACACGTCTTTGTGCAGACACAACAAAAGGAAGCGGAGTGGTAGATGGGATTATGAAATCTATCCCACACTCCTGAGGGGCAGCGCATCATCCATCCGTCAGGCTCACAAACAGCTCGAGTAACAGCCCCCCTCCGCTCCAACACCATGGTGCCCAAACCGCAGCTACCTTTCACAAGGACCCTGCAGCCACACAAAGTTTGGACTTTGTTTGACGATGCAGGAGTGACATCAGCCTGAATCCGAGCTGCCATCTTCCCCCTCCCTTGTTTTTCATCCTAATACTGCAGGGTGGGATAAAATACCCCGGATGGTTTCCCTACAAAAAAAGAAAAGAAAAAGGAAAGAAAAACATTCAGGAAATGAAAGTTGTAACACGATCCTCTGTGTGCCAAACGTCTCCCTGAGCTGGGACAAAAGGTCCAGCAGAGAAAAGCTGCTGGGCCAATTTTAGCCTGTAGATGACGGAAGATGAGAGCGGGTGAAAACACAACGGACCAGGACAGAAAGACGGAACAAAGAGAAACAAAAAGGACGTCCCGGGTTTGGTGAAGCCCTCATCCAACTAAATACATGAAACAACCAGAATAAACGTACCACTCCAGCCCCGGAGGTTGTTTTCTCCACGGTTTATCCACATAGAAACTCCTTTTGTCTCCTCAGTCAGAGTTGCACTGCAAAAACACTAAATCTAACCAAGCAGAGTCTAGTGCAAATACCTCGCAAATAAAACAAAACCAACCTAAAAGTAACTTTCTTCAAGATGTAGGAGTGTATTTTAAGTAAATAATTCCTAAATATGGATGGAAAGCACTAGTTTACTAGCAGATTATTTCACTTACAACATCAGAAAAATGTAGTGAAATAATCTACCAGTGGAGATTATGTCAATTTTGCATCAATATTAAAGGATTATTGACGTAAAGCATCTTGAGAAAAGTTACTTTTAGGTTAGTTTTGTTTTATTTCAAGACATTTGCACTAAAAAAGTAGATCAGAAATACTTGGTAAGATTTTGTGTTTTGTAGTGTAAATTACAAGTAACTTCTTAACAAGATATAGGAGTTAGTTTTACGAAATTACTCTTTACTCTTGGTTTAAAAAACATACCAGTTCACTGGGACACGTAACAGTAGAAAAATGTCTTGTGTGAAACAATCTGCCAGTGAAAGGAGCATTTTTTCCATCAATATTAAGGAATTTTGACTTATAATAAGCCCCCATCTCTTGCTGAAATGTTACTACTAAGTTATTCTTGTCTACTTTCAAGTGTACTAAGATATTTGCACTTAAAACTAGACTGAAATACTTGGTGAGATTTAATGTTTTGCAGTGTTCTCATCCAGATAAATGTTCCTGAGATGATGGCAGAGAAAGCTTTTAAATGGTCATTCTCTTTCAATGTTCAGTACACAATGATTAATCGATTATTGAAATAAATGTCAACTAATTGTTAACTTGAGTACACATATTTTTTAAAAAGGGTGTTTCCTGATAAAAACAACACAGTCAGAGCAGTATTTAAGCCAAAACTGAACAAAAAATACATACAATTTGCATTTACGATAATAAAAGAAAAAAAAAGTATTATATTTGTTCTACCCCAAACTCCTCAAGTGGCAGTTCTAACCTCACCTAGTTCAAGTTTGGTAAATTATGCACCTTTTTCTATCCAATTATTAATCCGTTAATCCAAAAAGCAACCAGCAGATCAGACATTCACTTTATTCATGTTTAGTCAGCCAGAAGTGGCTGAACCTTTTACATGTTGATGTTAGAAGTATTTTCTTAGCTGCTGCTACAGATAATCAATAACAGCGTTCACGTTGTTATTGGATGTTTATTTTTTTTATTTTTTATTTTAAAAGGAATTGAACTATTGGTTTATTGGCATATTTTAATCAATTTCTAACATCGTATAAAAATGCTTACATGAAAAATCTGCAGAATGTGTCAACTTTTTTATCCAATTAATTGATTAATCGTCATAATAATCCATAGATGAATCGATAACTAAAACAGTCGTTAGATGCAGCCGTATGCATATGTTGGACATTTTTAGGAAATGATCCAACTCGGTTCCACTTCCCTTGGATCGCAACTCCTCTTTCTAATGACTGCACAGGATTTTCTGTCATAGTTTTATACAATGTCATTATTATTGTTGTTCTTATTACTACTATTATTATTATCGTTGTTATTGCTAATCTTGTTTTAACAAGATTAGCAATAACTAATTGCTATGTGAACGTTTATACTTGGTGACACAATAACATATTTTGCTGGATGATAAATTGTCCCAGAACTTATTGCAATAAACAATAATATTGTTGTTTTGAGATCATTTTCAAATAATATAATAGTAATAATGGGAAAGTAAAGGCAAAAACACATTCTGAAAGATAAATTAACTATAAATTCTGATGAATATTTAAACACAGGAACTGGAAGACATTTGAAATATCCTAAATAAATAAAGAAAACAAATAAAATGAATAGTTGAGACCGAAGCACCAAACTGGAGACCTTTATCTTTCAGTTTTTGATAAAGAGAGAGAGAAAAGAGAAAATCGATAAATCAAGCAAATGAAAATGATTTGAGTTTTTTTTTTAATTTATCATGCGATTATTTGATTAATTATTTATTACAGGCCTACTTGATGTTGCTGTGAATTTCCTCGCTTCCATTCTGTTCTCCTCTGTTTTAGTAGAAAACATGCAGCAGTGAGGATGATTTCAGTAGGACAGAAACGAGCCGAATGTTGTGCTGGTGCTGCCACAGCTGAGCGGGGCATTTGCAGCATGGTGTCAGCGGGTGCTGGTAATTACCAGGCTCTACACCAACCTGCCATGCGCTCTGGTATGCCAGCTAAGCTCTGTTAAGCTGCCACCGGGCACACAAGCAGTTCTTCAGCAGACCCACAGATAAATCCACCAAATCGATCGCTGAGCTGCTCACAAGTTACAGCCTGAGATAGTCAATTGGTTGGACTTTATAATATTTAGATTAAATGTTTATGATATGGGTAGGTTTTCACTTCTAAACAGCTAGATGTGGGTCAGTTTGGAAGATTTTAGTTACAGTCACACTTGCCTGGAGACAAGACAAGTCACAGAAATTATAATTTTCAGACAGAAACTGCTGGTTTTTTGCAGATCTAAGAAAATTTGCATAGAAAACACACTGTAAAAACAAAATATTACCAAGTAGTTTTGGTCTAGTTTCTAGTGCAAATATCTTGAAATCAAAGAACACACGCTTGCAGGCAACTTTTCTGCAAGAATTAGGATCTTAATGAAGTCGATATTACTTTAAAATCAATGAAAAAGTGGAAGATTATTCCAGTTAAAACATGAGAAAAATGTATAACCTCTAGGTTGCTTCATCAGTCTGGAGGTGAGATAGATCAGGAAAATTATCATTTTCAGACAGAAACTGTTGTTTTCAGAAAAAACACTGCATAAAAACAAGATGACTCATAAGCATGAATCAACGAATCTCTGCCATCAAGAAACATTGGTTGAAATACCAGCTTTTGGTAAACTGGAAACACAATCCACGCAATGACTGAGAAAATATGTGAATTAATTGAAAAAAAAAAATTCAAACAATATTTTTCCGCACTTCTGCTGTTCTCTTTGTATTTCTGCAACATCCTGCTACGTTTTCATTTATATTTCTGGATCGATCTTTAGTGGTGCGCTTCAGTCATGCCTGCGATCTGGAAGATTTGAAAGTACATGGTGTAAATGTTCAACTTTACAAGGGCTTCTATCTCACGACACCACTGCAGTTTGATGCTTTGTGAGCCAACGGTAACACAGGAGGCTGTCCTACAGTCCCTCTCTCTGCACCTTGGAGTTTGGCAGGTTTATGTGAACTATGTGAACCAGGAACATCACTGAACTTAAACTTGGCAACAGCTGCAGAAACCGGAGACCAGATCGTTTAAATATAGACCTTTAAAATCCCAACTGGTGCCGTTACTCCACCTCCACACTTCTTTACACATGTACTTTCACACCAGCCTCCCAGTCATGTTGTACTCTCATTTACACTTGGAGGGGGAAAACTCTTGAAGCTGCAGCTGCTTCGTTTGGACGCAGAAAACAGAAGGAAAGGCGGAAAATAAATCATGTTTTTGAAGTTTTTTATTATTGTTGTTCTTGAGATTAAATTAAAATTCGTGACTAAAAGTAAGAAATGTTTAAATAAAACACATAAAACATATTCTATTATTATTATTCTCAAAGGAGACATTATTTCTTCCCCTTCTGCAGACTTTTCTATTGCAGCCCTCGGGTGACATCTTGTGGTCATACTGTGTTGCTACAAGTACAGGTATCATTGATAGCGGCTGAAATTCCCTTATTTTCGATCAAATATTAATTACCAAAGTCATTAGTACATCATTAATAACAACAGATTTATGTATAAAACGCTTTAACAGCAGCCACAGCTGAAACAAAGAGCTAAACATCAGAGATAATTAAGATAAACTATAATACTGAATTCAAAACACAATAAAACAGCACAGCAGATAAACGGATAAAATCAATACCAATCAATAAATTAGAAAATTGTTGGACTATTAACTAATTTCAGTAATTCAGTTCTAAAAGTTACAAAATTCTATATTTTAGAGATTCACTGCATCCAGAGTTATATGTTTTAAATGTTTTTTTCTGTTCATTTTATGTTAATGGCTTACAGCTGAGAAGAATCAGAAATGTTGTTTCTAAGAAAAGTAGAATATGACATCAGAACAATGAAACACGATATTTATACAGAAATATGGAGCACCTGAACAGTTTGTCCATGGACTGCACTGCACACGCATCTCTACGCTGCAAAAACACAAAATATTACCAAGTATTTTTGTAGGTTTTGGTGCAAATATCTTTTTTAAATAAGACAAAACTAACTTACAATAACTTTTCAGCAAGATACAGGAGCTTGTTTAGGTCAATATTTAAAATTGAGGGAAAAGTACAAGTATACTGGCCGATTATTTAATTTATAACATGGGAAAAATATCTTGTCATAAGATCAAACATCTGCCAGTGGACCTAGAACTTTTTAATGAATATTAAAAAACTATTTACTTAGAACAAGCTCCTATTTCTTGCTGAAAAGTTGCTTGTAAGGTAGTTTTGTCTTATTTCACGTGTAAAAAATACTCTGTAGGATTGTGTGCTTTTGCAGTGGATAAAGCTGGTCAGTATAATGAAGCTAGTAAACAGCTGGTCAGCCTTTGGACACGGTGGACCAACACCAACAGCAGACATATGACCCCAACTTATCACTGACTGTAGCAGCTTCACACTGAACTTCAAGCAGCTTGGATTCTGATTTACCCAAGATATCTGGTGAGTAATTATTGTCTTATAAGCCAAACTGAGGCAAAAACAACAAGCAAGAAAATTCTCCAACGAGTCCTGCATCAGGTCTGTAAGGTGGTTTGCCAGAAATCAAGCCCAAGCCTTTCGCAGCCAGAGGAAAATGATGAGAGGCACAAACAGTCATTGGATGCTGAGATAGTTCTCATCTTATCCAGTAGGATGATAGGATGAGAAGTGCAAAGAAAAGCGTACAAAGCAAAGCAAATAATACCGATAAGGATTAGCATAAAAAGGTGCTTAAATGTAAAAACCGCCTAGTTTACATGATGCCATATAACTAACACTGGAAGATAAAATCAAGCATAACTTCCTTCACTTATTGATCTTTTATTTGACTGTCGTTAGGACAAAAAATTGGGACGTTAAACAGCAGTTACCTTCATTCAGACGAACAAGTGGTAGTTGTTCAACCGGAGATGAGGTCAGCTGCAGGCCTTGATTCATCTCTGGCATTATTCCAGACCCCGTTTGGAAACGTAATAAATTGCATTCCGCCTCTAAACGCTACGGGTCACAGCTGTCAGGATTGAAAAATGTTTCCCATTGAAAATGTTTGACGTGATTTCCTATTAGTTTCTTTGAAATCTCTGTCACTGCAAGACGTTAGCAATGATGAACCCCGGCAATGTTCCTCCAGATAAGGGGCGTGTACTTGGGGACAAACTGCGACCACCGATTGGTCAGTTGTTGACAAATATGATTGACAAATGACGTCGTCAAAATGCCAATTTCGGGGATAAAAAGATCAAATTTTTCGATAAAAGGTTTTGGTGCTAGCATGAGATAGTTAGTTAGCCGTGTCGAAATTGGTTTACTCCATAAAACTGAAATGGATTTTTCTTTCCCGCACCACACGAGTCACATGATCAACAACCGGATGTTATCACTGGCGCAAAGCAGAAGAAGAAGACAACAGGAAGTAGTTGGAGGATGATGGCGCTGTGTGTTTTTAATTGCGTAAACACACATTCAAGTGTGATTTTAACTGCGTCTGTTATTTAATGAAATACCGGAATCGTGAAATAGTATTTTTTCGACATTTAAGGAATATTTACAAACTTTGTGCACATTTGTAAAGGAAATGTAGCGAGTGTAGTCCAAGCTGCATTGAATCTTTTCATTCAGTAAAGTTACTCACAGCAAATAGAGAATCCAGAACTTTCACTCAAGTAAAAAGTAACGATATTTCATACTAAAATTACTCGAGTAAAATCCTTCTAAAAGTATTTTTTCCAAAAAAAGTTACTGAAGTAAATGTAACTGAGTAAATATAACTAGTTACAACCCAACTCTGTCCTGAAGATCACAAAAAGCAACACATCACCAAAAAAAAAAAAAAATCAAGAACAGATGACTGACAGAGCCGCTGGTATCTATCAGCCTGGAAAGGGTTAAAAAGCTAAAACTCCTCTGAAGGACAGTGAGAGCCATTATTAACAAAAACAGTGTTAAAGCAGGAAAAATTACTCCAAGAACAGAAAAACAAAAAGAACATCTAAAGCTCAATTAAGGTCAGAGTTTATGATTCAACAATAAGAAAGACAGACTGGGAAAAAATGGCCTCCATGTTACATTTTGAAGGTGAATAAAAAAAACAAACAATAAATAAGTAAATAAAGGCCCAGCTCACATTTTACAAAAATATAATTTTTACTCCCCTAATGATAACATATTCTGTGGACTGATGACACAAACGTTTTTGAAATAGTGAAAAAATATACAATTGATGGAGCCATAAATTCTGCTTTGTTGCAAAAACACATCGAGAACGTCCGAGTTATGTAGAGGCCTAGTCAAAGTAGAAACTTAAATCAGATTGAGATGTTGTGGCAGGCCTGTTGTTCTCAAAACGCCTCCAGTTTGGTTAAAATAAATTAAATTAAAACAATTCTGCAAAGAACAGTGGGCTAAATTTAATCCACGGTGATGTAAGACACACATTACCAGTTATGAACACTGGGTGGCAGTATTTCCTGCGAAGAGTTCATAACCAGTTAGTAGATTATTGGCTCCCCTATTGGCTGATAGTAACATTTTCTTCATTAACAAAAAACATGAAGAATGACAAAAAAAAAAAAAAATCAGAAACAGAATAAATCTGTATTTTTTTCACTTTCTCAACAGGAGATCCAAACAGCAGAAATGCAATAATTACTTTCAATCTGGTTATTTCCTTCCTTGTTTGTTTGCATTTTTATTATTTATACTAATAATTCGTAATTGACAAAATTAGGCTTTTTTTTGACAGATAAATTCACATATTTTATTTCAATATTGTTATTTAATGGTCATTGTTCTGACGTTAAGAAAAGACACATTTTGTTGATCATATTTGATTTGTAAAAGCAAAAAAAGGTGATAGTGAGTAAATAAACTTCTTCCTTCCTGTAAATAAGACAAACAATCTATAGATGCTAAAATAACCAGTCAGCAGGAAGATTATATGGTCTGATTCTTTCATTATTACCTCAGATTACGGTTCATGTGACTCTGTAGTTTGAATGAATAACATGACATCGACACTGTGTTTATGAAGTTACATTGAAACAGAAAATAACAGTGAAAAAAAACAATTTCAACTTAAAAAAGGAAAACAAAGGAGCATTTCCTGCCCCCAAATGACCTCCAGCAGCGGCAGCTTCCTGCTCCATTGTGTCAATACTAGAAATCCCACAATGCACCACGAGTTTTCTTTCTAATCCGAGGCTTCTGGCGGCGTCTTTCAAAACAAAAGCCCCCAGAGATAATAATGGGCTCTCGCATTGTGCTGCAGCGATATGCGCACAATCAGTGATCCATATTTCTCCAGACAAGTCACGGAACGGATTCATTTAAAGAAAAAATAATAATAATAACACTGAAAGGAACTAATCAATGTCAGCTGAGCTCCTTAAAGCTGGAAACACAAGATGGTCAATAAAGTCTCATCTAAGTTACGTCATAAGTATTCAGACTGTTGATTTGCTCAGGAAGAAAGTAAAGTTGTTCAAACCTCTGCATAACGAATTAAATTTAAAGTTTGTGTGAAAGTTTCTTTCTTCTTCTTCTTTAAGTGGATAAAACACAAAGCAGCAGCTCAAAATAAAAAATATATGACTGTGATAATAAGCAGGGGACGATTTATTTCTGGACTCTGTCCATGGTGCTGAAATCCTGCTGACGTCACGTCCGGGTTGTTGGTCTCTAACTCGTTTTTCCTGCATATTCGTTCTCAAAATGGCCAACCTAAAGATTTGTAATCACTGTGGGATATTAAAAAAATATTTAAAATATCCCCGTTCTGTGTTTTTATTTCTACGGTAGAGATTTCCTGAGTCTCAAATTGTGTTTGGAATCCATTTATGTTTACCGTAGAATAAACAAGTTTGTTTGTTTCTTGTTTGTGAGCAGAATCTGAAAAAATTCCCAAGTCAAAGCCCAGTTTTAGTATAATTAGTCAATTCCAATGTAGAGAAAATGGTTTTACATTTTATGTTGTTTAAAATACAATGTAAAACTTGTATTTTAAATAAAAAGGTACATTTACAATGTTCCTTTTTCTTCTCTGGTGGCACGCCAAATGCAGTTCTATGGAGCTAAATTGGAGCCATAAAGTTTGTTAAAAAAAATGAAATTGAAAAACTGTTTTTAAATTTAAAAAATATTTTGAAACTGAAAGTATACGTTGGATTTTAAAAGTAATTTTAAATTAAATTTTACATTTTTATTTTCTGATATTTTTGTAAATGAAAAAAAAACTGTTTTAATTCAATCTTTTTTTTTCCAATTTAATATTTTTGTCTTTTGATCAAATTTATGGCCCCAATTTGTCTCCATACAGTGCCAAACTGGGCAGTAGCAAATTTACTTTGAAAATTGTTTTTCCGTGGCCTGAACTGACTTCATTTTCTTGCATTTGGAGCATAATCTGGTTTCTGCAACACATAAAGAGTTACCCCACCTTTAGCTGCTAATAAAGAAATATTTTACTGATTTGACCTCCAAACTGGAAGTTTTCCACCTTAAGGCCATTATGGCAGCCTCTAATGAGTTTAACTTCTGTCATAAGATCAATAAAACTTTCTCTAGGTTGAAAACAAATGATTTTTTTTCTTACCCAAAACTCAGAAAAGTGTTTTTCCTGGAGGACAGAACCATTACTGTCAACATTTTACAGCATCTAGGTGCCAAAATAGCTAAGTAAATATAATTACTCGTTGCTAATAATTAATGTGGCTCAGTGTGAATCGTGTGAGTTTTGGTTTTTATTTAATGGAGTTATTCTCTCTCTTCTGTGCAATTTATAAAAAATAGGTCAGTTATTAAAACCCATCACCCCAAATATTGCTTAAAACATCCCCAAATATATTTTTGTTTTACAAAATGGAAAATAAAGAACATATAAGGGAAAGATCTCCATCTTCTAAAGGTTTAATGAGAAATATATTGTTTAACTATCGGTTTCCTACATTTATCAACTGAACAGAAAGTTTAATGAGCATTTAGAACTTTGTTCCTTTCACAATATTTATTTTTTAAATGACAGTAAATATAACATCTTCATCTTTGTCACTTTGATGGAGATTTTGAAATGTAGAATATTGTTTTGGCTACAACTGGAATGAAATACATGTAAATAATTTTATTTATCTTGAATTTAAAGAGGATTTATTTGCTGTGCATCCCTTGAGATTAATTAAATTTTTCAGGCAGGTTTCAGAAAAGATAGACTGTCTGACTACTGAAGTAATTCATATATAAACATGCTTTTAATCTGTTTTTAGTCCATGAGTCTCAACATGTTTGTTTAAATAAAAGCAAAACTCCAGCCCTTGGTCTCTTTCAGCGAGGCGCACAGTGGCTGCATTGTGCTTCTGTACGTTTTTCAAAATCTCTGCACAGCAAATCGAGGAATTGTTTGAGCGCCGAACAATGTAAAATGTGTTCATGGCAGAATACAGTCCCAGTTTCTGCATTTCTGACGGAATCGCTTCTAAAAGCTGCTGCAAAATCTCCCTGGAACAAAAAATACATCTGATGAAGGCGAACCGAGCGGCCAGTTCTGCGTGTGTAAATCTGAGATATTTGCACCAGTGAAATAAACTGGGATCATCATCAGAAGTCAAGCTGCATTTCTGCTGCTGCATTTCTCTGAAGAGAATTTAAATTCTCAAAACTACTAAAGCACTTTCTCATTCCTGTGAACAAGTTTCAGATGCTTTCGTACAGCCACACAATTTTCTGCCTCTTACTTTATTTTTAATTTCTAATGTTAATCAAAGTTTACTATCTATTAAAGAGTCTCATCCTCCACATCATTTGAGAATGAGATTCTCACGTCATGTCAAACATACTGTAGTTCTATATGTTTCTACTGGAGATTGTTTTTCTAAATCTGTCCTGAATTTGTAAAAAGCTCCCAAATGAACCCTGAGTTTCTCCTGAGGATGTAGAGCATTCACTGTAAAAGCACAAAATCTTCACTAGTATTTTTGGTCTGGTCAGAACAAATATCTCAGTACACTAGAAAAAACAACAACTTTTTAGCAAGATAAAGGAGCTTGTTTTAAGTAAATAATTTCTTTTAAGATATTTTATTCAGTAACATCTTGAATTTATGCTGCTGGTTTTTTAAAAATCTTTTTGAGCAACACAAACTCTGGTCTTTGGTCTAGTTTCAACTGCAAATATCTAACTGGAAATAAGAACAAAATTAATTTACAATTAACTTATATAAGTAAGAGTATTAAGTCAATAATTCCTTAATAGTGGTGAAAATGTTCCACTGGCAGATTAATTCACAATCTGGAACTACTTATTTATTAATATTAATGGATTATTTACTTTAAACAAACTCCTATATTTAGTTAAAAATGTACTTAGAAGTTAGTTACGTCATATTTAAAGTGTAGAAAGATATTTGCATTAGAGACCAACAATAGTTGGCAATATTTTGTGTTTTTGCAGTGTTAGATCAACCAGTTTTCTGAAATAGCTCAAAGTTGAATCTCATAAACTGTCAACTGGCCGGTATATGCACTGCAAAAACAGAAAACCTTACCAAGTACTTTTCTACTGCAATTATCTTACTTGAAATGAAACAAATCTATCTGAGGAGTAACTTTTCAGCAAGATATAGGAACAATAACTCTTTAATATTGATGAAAATACTAGTTCAATTGGCAGATTATTTCACTTATAACAAGACATTTTTGCAGTGTAATAACAGAAATAATCTGCCAATGGAACTAGTATTGTCATCAATATTAAGGAATTATTGCTCCTATTTCTGGCTGAAAAGCTACTTTTAAGTGAAACGAAATATTTGTACTAAAATCTTACTTGGTAAGATTTTCTGTTTTTGCAGTGTATCTCCTTATAAATTATTTAGAGAAAGAAACTTTCCTTTTTAGGTAACCCATGGAGTTTTGCTGTTTCAGAAATCCACCAACTATTTTTTTTTTTGCAAATATCGAGAAATTCGCCATGAAACTGGAAACCACGATCACTGGTGGGCGGAACCCGCCGCCACCAGGGGGCGCCACTGACATTTCCGTGTTCAGCTGTTGAGGAAGACCATTGTTCTGTTCGGCAGAGCCTCCAGAACCTGAGCATCGTGCCATTGTCTCCCTTTGTCTGCGGATAAAGCCGGTGGGAGGAGGAAGGTTGGAGGGTTTTTGTCACCGATTCGTGACCTTTTGCTCGGCGAGACGACAGAAAACTTTGATACTTTGATTAGATTTATTTATTTCGAATATCCCAATGTGGAAAACGGTGCAACCTTGAAAAAAAACAAACAAAAAAAGAAGAAAACAAGCGATCTGGGTTGTAGAAACAGTTATTAGACAGGATGGACAGGAAGGACACTTCTCCTCACTCAAAATATTTCTATATTTACGCAAAAAAAGAAAAAATACAACAATGACGCTTTCCCCCCTTATTTTATTCCCACAGAGAGCGTTAATGTAATAAAAGGAATACTCAAGTGACTCTCAGGCGCAAACCTTTCATTATCCTATGGGCTATAATATTCTTTACTCAGAAATCATTCATAAGCAGTGAACCGCGCAGCTGCGACACAATGTAGCCTAGTTATTATATTTTACACTCTGTTCACCGATCATTGGCTGTTTGTTCCCTCTGTGGCTCTCAGATACAAAAACTCTTGTCTTTAAATCATCCATGTGGTTCCGAGTTCTGCGTCAATCTGCACTTTCTGTTCAGAAAATACAAATTTCTGCGATTTAAATCCATTAAAGCCGCTCAAATGGCCAATTAAAACAGAAACTTTTAGTTATTTAGAGTCAGGCAGACCCAGCAGTATTTTATCCACCGGTCATTTTAAACAAAGCAGCCCTGATGATTAAATGTTCCTGTTAGTTCGATGATTCAGTAAATAAAAAGCAGCAGGAAGCAGCAGAGCATCAAAGAGTTTAGTTATGAGACGATATTTGAGCATTTTCCTCAAAGGCGGAACAGATAAACCCGGAGATTAAAGGCACTTATTGTCTTAATAATAATAATAATAATAGACAGAACTACTTGGCGAAAATTAAATAACATTTATAATTTTTTATTTTAGAATTTTCAGTTTGAAATCAAATGAAAATCAAATAAAAGCCTGGTGATGATCAACATTTGCTTGTTTTTGTTGGCATAACTCCTTAACACAGATCAGATCTGGGAAAAAATATGACATTAATAATGAATTTTCTTATTTTACTTTAGTTTCGTAAAATGAAAATAAGTGTTGAGATTCAGCGGAAACGGGGCGAAATGTGCATTAGAGGAAAATATAAACTGGGAAAATAAAGTCAGTATTCCTGTAACAGATGAAAAGCTGCAGCAGATTAACTGAAGTGTTAAAAATTCACCATAATAATAATAATAATAATTATTATTATTATTATAGTTTTCATCTGTACCGTGGATCCAGTTGGAGCCTAAAGTGTTTGCAAACATCCAAGTATCCATTCAGTTCTGATTACATATCGATAAAAACACTTAGAAATATAGTTTTTGTTGTTTTTGTTTAACTGCTAGTATCTAAAATGCGGAGAATTTAAATTTAATTTCCTGTTTTAGGCCACTGCAAGCAGAAGGTTATGTGGTTTATAGTCAACATCCTGCTACATAACAATTAAATCCTGCAATGTGACAAACGAGCACACACACACACACACACACACACACACACACACACACACACACACACACACACACACACACACACACACACACACACGCCGGTGAAGTTTCCGTGCTCCAGACTGTTGTCCTCTGCAGCCTTTTCTTTGGAGAGGAACCCGCGGTCGCTTCCCGCACAAAGCAGCGGCGGGGCCCCTTTTGTCCGGACTGGGACCCCGGACCCCATCATTAGCGCTGATTACCGCTGACCAGTTTGACAACCTTATTGACTGCTGGAAAGACTTTTTCATCTACTCTCCCTGTCGCCTTCGCTCTCGGCAGAAACGGAAACATTTAGCGTTTTTGTCCCAGTGAGTTTGAAAGAGAAGCAGAGAAAAAAAGAAAGAGGAAGAAGAGGAAGAGGAAGAATCCCTTTTTTGATTTTATTTTCCACCAATGTTCGAGATGAAGGGGAAAAAAGGTGGCTGCGAGATAAACAGTAAAAGCGAAAATATTAGAGATTCTCATTTTAAAACAGGACAGGAAATGCAAATGTGCGCAACAGTTCTGCGCACTTGAGCGGAGAGTTGCTGAAATGACTACCAGAGGTGCTGCAGCGCCAATTAAAAGATTCATCGCGGCCTGATTGCGCGGACGTCTTGGGAAAATAGACACTTGCACGTTTTAAGGAGGCGCATTTTTGTTGTTTTCGTGCAACCGCAGAGCAGCGGGCCAGGTTTTCAATCTGCTGCGCTGTTTGATCTCCGTGATCTCTGCCGCGGATCATCCGGGTTAGTGAGCCGGCCTCTCGGTGACCTCTCCCTGTCACCCTGCATTACGGGACGCAGAGCATGTTGGCCAATTAGACCTCGCTCTGAAACGTGTCAGTGAACGCAGCACCGTGGCGTTAAAATCCCTGTCACCCCTCAAAAAAACAAAAACAAAAAAAAAAGAAAAGAAAGTAAATATCCCAAACCAAACAGCCCAAAGGATTCCTGATTTAAAATCAACTAATTCTACTAAAAAAAGAGGCTAAACTGACATCTTTCTTGGTCAACAGTTATTTTATTAAGTTATCTTTACCTTTTTTTTTTGTTGCTTTTTTTAAACTGAAACACAACGTCACTAAAGCGCGCATGCTCAACAGGTTCACCTGTGTACAAGGTATGTATTAAAAACACCAAGCAAATGAATATGAAACTCGAAGAGACAATAGAGCAGATCGTTTTAAATAAGCAAATAAACATTATTTATAAAACTTTAAAGTAAAAATATCACAGTTCTTCTTTTCAACATGAAATACCCACAGAGAACAGCAGGTCAGGCCGGTTTGGATGGACACTCATCCCTCCTTTCATCCCTCCTTTCTTTCTTTTTTTAATATATTTCTGTCCCTTTTTTAAAAAAAAATTTCATCTTCAAGCGCTTTTAGTCCGTGAAATGTCCGGTTCCAGTTTCCACGCAGACAAACGTATAGGCCTGAAATGGCACCCACGAATGGCGGGTCCCCTCATGTTTTGGCAGCCGTCAAATGTCAGTGTGTGTGTGTGTGTGTGTGTGTGTGTGTGTGTGTGTGTGTTTTAACTCGACGCAGGCACTGTTACTTGTTTTATTGGATTGTCTTTTCCCCCTTTAATCGGTCAGTTCGCGCTGCTCAGATGTCACATTCGCTGTCGCTGGAGGTGATGGAGATGGCCGAGGCGGCCGCCTTGCTGGACAGGCTGGCCTCCGGGCTGGAGGAGTTCCCCAGGCGGTCCACCGTGCCGTCCTCATCCGCCAAGGAGCGAACCGAGCCGCCGGAGAGAACCTGCTGCTGTAGCCTGGACGGAGGGCAAGCAAAAAGAGAGACGGAGAGGCGTAAAACAGGCCGCCATGATGGAAGTCCACCCGATTGACCATGGAAAATTACAATAAAGTATTTTACAATATTTTTAAAATGATTCCATGAGATCTGGTTATTTTTTTTAAGCTATTTTAATAAGGAAATCAATTATAACTGGGATATTATAGCATTATTATCGCAAAAAAATATTATTAATTAGGTTTTAAACAAGTTGCTATGACGGAAGTCCATCCGTTTAACCGCTGGAAATTAAAATTACAATATTTAAGAAAATATTCTGAATTATCATTATTATTGTTATTATTATTATTATATATATAAAAAAATTTACACTTGTTTTAACATTAAATCAGCTCCAATTTGGCTTATTTTAGGATGATTATCACAATTTATATATATATATATATATCCTAATATTATGATTTTATGAATCAGGATTAACATACAATAATCAGCTCTGATTTAAATAAATGTTTTTAAATATTTATTTTTGGCAAAATTAGGATAAAACAAACATTTTCATTTAAAAAAAATAAATCTCACAAATTTCAGTTATTATTGTTTCAGACACAGAAATAAAAGAAAACTAAATCAGTGCAGCTTCAGTAATATTGGAGGTATTTTTGCATTCATAATAAATGAAACAATAATTTTGTCGGATATTTCTACTCACCAATCAGCCTTTTATAGTAAATTATAACGTTCAGCTTCAACTGGGCTGAATGTTGCACTGGGTTTATGCTGAGAGGTTCGGCCTGTTTTGCTAGCTGCTAAATCTGCCTCCAGATGCTAAAATCTTTTTTAAAAATTTGTCTTTTCGGGTCAGTGATGCTCCAGCTCACCTGTTCTTCGCAGCCGCCGCTCTGTCTCTTTGTCTCCGGTTCTTAAACCAGTTTCCCACCTGTGTGGGTGTGAGTCCAGTAGCCTGTGCTAGCTCCCTCTTTTTACTGGGGTTCGGGTACGGATCCTGCAGGTACCACTCTCTCAACAAGTGCCGGGTTCTCTCCTTGAAGCAGTGGGTCTTCTGCTCTCCGTCCCAGATGGTTCTGGGCAGCGGGAACTTCTTCCGGACCCGGTATTTGTCCACGGGCCCCAGCGGGCGGCCCCGCAGCTTCTCAGCCTCCTGGTAGTGCGCTTCCAGCCACAGCGCCTGCAGCTTCGTGTGCGACTCTTTGGTGAACTTGTGGTTCTCCAGGATGTGGTAGAGTTCGCGGAAATTGCCGGTGTGGAAGGCGACCACGGCCCGGGCCCTCAGCACCGACTCGTTCTTGTTGAGGACCTCGCAGGCCGCCGGCGCGACGGGCAGCGACCAGAGGAAGCGGCCGAGTCGCTCGATGTCGCCGCTCTCCTCCAGAGTCTCGCAGACCCCGGCGACCTGCTGGGGGCTGAAATTCAGGATGGGCAGCTGAAACATGGAGGCTTCTCCTGGGTTTCCACTCTCCCCCTCCCCTCGCTCTCTCTCTTTTCCTCTCTCTCTCTTTCTTTCTCGCGTCTTCTCTCCGTGCGCCGAGGCAATCCAAGGCACCCCAAAAAGAAAAAAGAAAGAAGAAGAATAAGAAGAAAAAAAGAAAAACCAAGGCAAATCCCAAAGTTAGTGGACCAACCCGTCTGAGCAGCCGAGGGAAGCGCCGCTGAGGAGGGACGATGCTGCGCGGGGCCTCGGCTACCGCATCCTCACTCCGCCGCGATGAACTTGACCGAAGATGCTGGAGCCTTTAAAGCCCGAGCGGCGGTGTATTTTTCAAGGTAGCCTGGGACTGAATGCAGGGAAGAATTAAAGCCGGAGCTGAGATGTATTTTTAAGGGAGGGGTGAGGAGGGGGGAGAGAAAAAGCTAGTCAAGCCCCCTCCGATGATTTCCTATTGGACTTGGCAGATTGGCTGCGCGGTTGCCATGGAAGCACGTCAATCACTGTCAAGTCCGGCCAATCGGGCGGAAAGGAGAGCTCAGCGCCTCCCTTTTCAAACACAATATCAACATTTTGACCCTTTTTTAAAATTTTGCTGCGCGTCCTGAAACGTTTCGACGCTCCCTTCCTTCTTCCCTTCTGTCCTTCCCTCCTTCCTTCCTTCCTTCCTTCCCTGTATGCACATTCTTTACGTCGCACAAAGTGTGCGCAGCGGATATGCGGACAGACGCACAGCCCGGTTTAACGTTGGAGCGCGTTAAGGCGGCTTTACGCAGCGAAATGACACAACTGCGCAGAAAACAAACGGCCCTGCTGCCCCCAAGGTTAAAAAAAAGAAGAAGAAAAAAGATAATGTCAGAGTGAGGAATGAAACAGACAATATCATGTTCATCCAGAGCCTGTGGCTGTGAGGGTGATCACTGGGATTCATAACGCAGCCTTGCGCATCATTAAGCTCGGTGTTTAATTTGTATTCTTTACGCATTGGTTAGATTCCCCCATTTCACAATAATCCCATCAAATTTTTTTGTTTCCTGTTTTTAATCTACGTCTCTCCAATATTTACATTTCTAGCTACATTTTTGTGTTTGTTACATAAATCAGAAAACAGACTTCCTGTATATAATCGATGTTTTCTTTATTTTCCTCCATCAGTGTCGACAGCGTTCAGTTTGTGATGCGCAAAAAACACAACAGAGGAGGAATGTGTGTGTGTGTGTGTGTGTGTGTGTGTGTGTGTGGGTGTGTGTGTGTGTGTGTGTGTGTGTGTGGGATTATGACGGCCCCGGCAGGCTCCTCGGGTTTTTTAGTGGGCTATCAGACACACTCCGTTTTGTGCGCAGGCTGATTTAGTAAATAAGAGGGCGGATAGATAGCGCAGATGGTTTGAAGTGTCGGGTCAGATTATTTCATGGCTGGATACAGTAGTAAAGTTCATTCTGACGGAAAAGCCTGATATTATTTTCACAGATACCCCCCCCCCCCTTCACTATCTCTCTCTCTGGAGAGTGAGAGAGAGAGAGAGAGGACGCGTGCGCGCACTCGCCGCACACTCCCTCTAGTTTCACCCTTTCGGGATTTTCTTATTTATTTATTTTTTCATGACTCAGTTACGAAATGCAATAAATGCTGCTCATACCGGTTCATTCAACACCAAACATTAAAATCCCCCAAAACAACAACAAAATAAAATTTGCACCCACATTTTACTGCTTTAAAAAAGAGCTTATAATTAAGAAAATTAACTTTTCAGTTGTTTTCGCCCACATTTAATCAACCTGGTGTAAATAAAGGATGGCAGCCTCTATCAGACGAAGGGGGGATAAATTGTGAGGGCGACTGACAAGGTGCCGTCCTGAAATATTCAGCTGTCAGTAAATCTTTAATGTCTGCAGGCATCCGGCCCCAAACTGAATTCACAAGGACTGCAATGCTATAGAAGAAGCATCTATTAAATATAAGCTTGGATCTCTTAAACGTTGGGTCGCAAATAACAGCAGTTTTATATACAGTACCAATTTAAAACATTTATAAAAGAACAAAAGATGATCTGTATGCTTTTCGTTTCACCTCAAAGTGATTTTCTGCCTTTGTAATCCAGCGTTCATCTAAGTTTACGCGCTGAAAACCTTGCAAATCAGCCGTTTTTATTCATTTACTGACAACATTCACGGTAACCTTCCGCTTGCACGTTGCAACCTTCTGTTTGTGTGAATATGAATTTGATGCGAGGCTGGCTGTGTGTGTGCGTCCGGGCCTGTGTCACTGTGTCAGCAGGAGATAGGCCTCCTGACACCAATATCTCCGCACATTCACTGCAACAACACAGTGCATCTCATTCAAAGACGACTATTTTTTTCCCTTTCTTGGCCGTTTACTCCATGAATCATAGAGCCGTTGCTGCAGCCTTCAAACAACAGCGCGACTTGTTTCTTGCGTTGGTTTTTATTATATCTTTTTTTTGGCGCATTGAACTGCTGATTATAGAAAGAAACACCAGAAAAATCAATCAAATCTGTGATAGAAGTTATTTCACTTCTGCTCAGCAGCAGCAACTTTCGTGATTTGCAGAAAGATCAAATATAAAACTTGACTGAAAATGAAATGAGCGGTTAAGGCGAAAGCATATTGTTTTAAAAAAACTGAAATTCAGAGGTAGTTTAAAACTTTTTAAGTGTTTAAAATTGTTGTTTTTAATCTGTTTTTGTAAATAAATTCATCTGTAGAGTTTAAGAAGAACTGCTAGCCTTCATACAAGAATAAATAGAGAAAATGACGTCAATGCTCTCTAACGCAGATGTTTACCAAACAATTATCAATAAATAAAAACCAGAGTAAAAATGTGGAATCATTCTGTAATTGTCATTTCTTACACAAATCAAATTGTGCTGGAGAACTAAGCGGAGTTTTGAACAAGACAGTTATCAGCTGAAACAATAAAACTCATTCAAATCAAGAGTGTGGAGAAAGATGCTGCTTCAAACGTAATATTCAGATTGCAAAAGGAAAGAAATGGAAGCACTGGGACAGACAATTCAAGCAAAACCCAAAGAAAACTTACAAATTAATAAATCAAAGTAACAAATGGATAAAATGGGAGTAAATACAAAACATTATTCAGAGATAAACAGAAATAAAAAACAAAGATCCACATGAAAACAGAGAAGTATTGGAAGTAGCAGCAAAAAGTGTGTGTGGGTGTGTGTGTGTGCGTGTGTGTGTGTGTGTGTGTGTGTGTGCGTGTGTGTGCACCATATGCGACAAAGGGGCGCTGCGCTAGAGGGGGCGCCAAAAATGGTGTAAACAATATTTCTAGTCAGCATTTCCTGCATTGAGTTTCTGCATGTGTAAATGATTTTATCTATAATGTGTCAGAATTCACTTCAGAAACTACAAAGCGGGATTGAGCGATTAATCCTGGATCCTTTGTTTAGCTGAGCGCAAGAAGAACTGCAGCACATTTCTGCTGCACAGCAAATTTAAAGCATAATCTGTGCAGGAAACAGTCACATAGTTTCATCCTAAAACAGGGTTTGCTGAAGGTGGAAGCGTTTGTTTGGGTTGAGATGTATGTGGCAACCGAGTCAAGAGTTTTATTTTACTGTTCCTCAGGAAATGAAGATCCAGTCAGGTATCAGTCCAACTGGGGATTCGTGGAAAGTGGAAATGATGGTGCACAGCGGATCAGTCTGCTGCAGGAGCCATGATGTTGGAACCTAATTGATGGAGGATATTGCTTTTATCGTAGGAGTAAAATGGTTGGGAGTGAATCGTCTGAGGGAGATGGGAGTAAATCCAAAACATTATTCAAAGCTAAGCAGAAAAAAACAAGGATCCAGAGGAAAACTGACAAGTACTGGAAGTGATAGCGGTGAGGAAAAAATGGGCGTGTACTGCATGCAAAGGGGCGCTGCTGCAGGGGGCGCTGCAGCAGGGGGCGCTGCTACAGATTCCTCTGAGTAACAAAATCAGCCAAATTTTAAAAAAATTCAAAATCTGTTTCTTTCAATAAAATAACTTATGAAACTTTAACAAAAACTGCAGATGTCTGTGTTTGGTGAATTTTTGGTTAAACGTGTTTGTTTTTTCTTCAGTGGGTAGAAAATCCAGAAATTTTACAAAAGTAAGAGTAAAAATACTTCATAATGAACTTTCTCTAGTAAAAATAAAAAGCAAATATACACATAAAAGTAAAAATTTTTTCAAAAGAGTTACTGAAGTAAATGTAACTAGTAATTTCCTGGCTACTTTTTACTTTTACTTGAGTACAGATATGTTGAAGTAGTGCTTCTCCTACTTGAGTACAACCTCAGGGTACTCTGCCCACCTCTGCTGCTCGGTTTCTTTTTGCGATAGCAGCACATTTACTTCTGTCATCATTAGCATGTAGCTGGGTCGCAGCTCGCCCAGGGCGGAGGGGGGGAAGGGAGGGAAAGGAGCGGGAACAGTTACGAACAGGCTGGAAATGACCCAGATTCCCTGGGATCACTGGAGCAGACGAGACGCTACAAGAGCCTGTCACCAACGGCCCTCCTGCTACTATCCCATGCAGACCTACTGCACCTTTCTCTAAACCCATCTGGTGCCTTTCCTTCTGCTCCTCCTCAGTTTATCTCATCTTAACACTGCGGCGTTAACGCACTCTGAGTTTACTCTTTCTGCAGAATAAAAGCAGGCAGGCAGTGTATTCAGACTCATAATGCTGCTGCTGCACATTTCCTGAGGCAAACAGAAGATGCTGATGTTACAGCATGATTTCTCTCTGTACCGTTCTGACATACTGTCAGCTGCCTCAGCTCAGGATTAACTTTCCAATTAAGATATCACATCAGCAATGGTACCAATAACCCCACAGTGACCCGGACACATTTAAAAAAGTCTGACATGTTGCCACGTGGCTCCACAGCGACAGAAGAGTTAAGCCAAATCTCTCCCAGAGTTGTGTTTCAGACCCAATTGCCCCCGGGGCAGCACTAGCTCTCGACGCTACGTTTAATCTGTGGATTTGTGGTAACAGAGAAGACTTCTTATCCGCTGACCCATTGGCCCCTAGTGTACGCAATCCTGTGCCTTTCAGTCACACAGCACAGCTGACATGGAGAGAGGAGAGCCAAAACAGGCAGCAGGGATCTGGGGGAAGAGGCCAAGCGGTGCCTCACACACACACACACACACACACACACACACACACACACAGACACACACACACACACACACCCACACACACACACACACACACACACACACACACACACACACACACACACACACACACACACACACACAGAGAGAGAGATCCCAGTGCAAATATCTTAGTGCATTCAAAATAACACAAAACTAACGTACAAGCAGAGTTGGGTAGGAACTAGTTACATTTACTTGAGTAGTTTTTTTAGAGTATTTTTACTACGCTGTACAGCTTTATTAGTTTTATTATGAAGTATTTTTTCTCTTACTTGAGTAAAATTTCTGGATTTTCTACCCACTGAAAGAAAAACAAACATGTTTAAACCAAAAATTCTCCACACAGACACACACCTGCAGTTTTTGTTAAAGTTTCATAAGTTTTTATTGAAAGAAACTGATTTGGAAAAAAAAATACTTTGCCTGACTTTGTTATTTTTTGTTACTTATATGAATTATTGTCATTTTGGTTCTTAAATACCAAAATGTCCACGTAGCTTCATATTTTTTGTCCGTCTGATTATGTAATTTTTAAATATTAAATGATTGATCATTTGATCAGTTACTCAGTACTTGAGTAGAGTTTTTACCAAATACCTTTTTACTCCTATTCAAGTATTTTCTTGGATGGCTACTTTTTATAATTACTGGAGTAAAAATATATTGAAGTAACACTACTTTTACTTGAGTACAATTTTTTTTGTACTTTCTTCAAAAGCTACTGGTTATCAGTAACTTTTGAGCAAGATATAAGAGTTTTAAGTCAATAATTCCTTAATTTTGAGTGAAAAAGTACAGAAAATGTCTGCCTATAAGGAAAAAAATCTGCCAGTGGAACTAGTACTATTTTTTAAAATCAATATTAAGGAATTATTTACTTAAAACAAGCTCCCATATCTTGAAAGAAAGTTACTTTCAAGTCAGTTTTGTCTACTTAAAGATATTTGCACCTCAAACTAGACCCAAATTCTTGGTAAAATTCTGTGTTTTTGCAGTGCAGTCCTGCATAGACACAATTTGGGCAGATGCCCAGGTCAGCATTGGTGTAGGGGTTGATATGTACAAACATCTGGATTTAAAAAATATCCTGTTTTTGCAGATTGGTTGAGATTGAAGTTAAATTTGTAGGAGTTGTTTTGGATCATAAACCGAACTGGAAATCTCATTTATGCAAAACTATGTTATGTGAAGCATTTGACTTCAAAATAAAGTAAAAGATGTTTAAGATCTGCAGTGAAAAACACCAAATCTTACCAAGGACTTTTGGTCTAGTTTGTACTGCAACTTTGAATAAGTAAAAACTAACAAATAACTTTTCAGCAAGATATTGCAGTTTATTTTAAGGAAATAATTCCTTAACATTGATGAAAATTGAAGAGTTTCACTGGTATTTTATTTCCTGAACCATATGGGAAAAATAATCTTCCAATGGAACAACTTTTTCACAAATATTAAGGAATCATTAACTCTAAACAAGCTCCTACATCTTGATGAAAAGTTACTTATAAGTTAGTTTTGTCTTATTTTAAAAATACTTGGTGTTTTTGCACTGACCAGCTCAGCTACTTTAATAACAATCAAAACAAATGAAATCCGACTTCTGCTAAACTAATTCGCTGCTGCATGGTGGTTTAAACGCTGAGATGCTTGGAACAGCGGCTTATTCATGCTGAAGTGTTTGCAAAGCTCCTGTTAAAAAAGGTATATTTTGGTTAGATCACACAAACATATTGGACCTGGGTCAAAGAGATTTTCTCTTGTGTAAATCTCTGCAGGCTTCCTGCATATTGCAAAAGGTCTTACCAACCATCTATTGCCTGTAAACGTAACTTCACTGAAATTCTCCTTTTGTCATGCCGCTCAGAATTGAAATGCCGAATTGAGTGTGTGTGTGTGTGTGTTTTTTTTCTTTTCCAGAATCTCAAAGCTCCATCTTCACCGCCGGTTGAAACCTGACGGAGGGAGGCTCCGTTTGACTGCTGCAAACAAACAATACAGTAAGGAAGGGCCTTGAATCCTTGGCAGAAAGCCATTAGTAATACCTTGAAACCTACCCTTTTTTTTCCTTCAAAAAACACATTTGTAGAGCATGTTACAGAGCGCATGCAATTATTACATCCATTCCACTCTTGAATGCAGTCAATTTCTGGCCAGATAAAGGGCTAAATGAAACTAGGGGGAGTGCATGGTGCACAGTGCAGCACTTTATCCAGCCTGCATTTGTGAGTGTTTGTGTAAGAGCAACAGAAAGAGCAGAAATTACAAATGAACAGACGTATAACATCACCTATATAGAACTCGGACAACAAAGTACTTGTGGGTATGAAGCAACGTTGTGTTTGTCAAATCCAACATGGCAGGATGGCAATCAGGAACGGTTGACCACATGGTTTATATTTTTATATATATATATATATATATATATATATATATATATATATACAGAAAATGAAGAGCCCACTGCTTTGAACCCCACTGAAAACCTTCTGGTTTTTCCACCAAATATTAATTTCTGAACTCTTCTTGAGTTAAAACATTAATATTGTTGTTTTTAAATGAATATAAACTTGCTTTCTTTGCATTATCTGAGGTCTGAAAGCACTGCATCTTTGTTGTTATTTTTACCATTTCCCATTTTCTGCAAATAAATAAAAATATTTTGCTTGGAATTTCAAAGACATGCTGTCAGTAGTTCATAAAATAAAATAAAATAAAGTTCATTTTACTCAAACATTTACCTATGAAAGGTGAAATCAGAGAAACTGATTTATTAAGTTGTCTCTTTATTTTTTTTCCAGATCTGTATACATGTTTCTGTATCTTTTCTTATTGCTTTTTAATGTCATTGAATGTAATATTCTAATCTTAAGCATTGGAAAATCATAGAAATTATCATGTATAAAAGCTTACAAACAATAATTAATATAAAATAAGTGTAAAAAAAAACTCCTGGATGATAAGAGATCAGTTTATGAAAGTACTGAAAGTACACACCTGTGTTGTGCAGGTTTGCTTCCAGATTCTGGAAAATAAAGTCATGAAATACAATCATATTCAATAATTGTGAATATTATGCAAAAGTTGATTTATTGCAGTAACTCAATTCACTACACAAAATTATTGCATAGATTTTTAGACATGCATTTCTGCAAATTAAGATGAAAACTGTAAACTTAATCAAATCTACCAATCTATGCATAATGTCATTAACTGTAAGCAGGAAATCATCATAAATAACTAAATAAAGTACATTGATGCTTGCAGACATCAGTCTGAGTGTAATTAAGGCGCATGATGTGAACTGGTTTACTGAAATAATTGAACTTTTCAGTAATATTCCAACTTATTGAACGCGACTGTAAATATATAGAAATGAGTAGCATGTGTGGATGGATTGCAGATTTTACGTGACAAGACAGTGGGATGAATAAATGCATGCCGCCGCCCACACACCACTCTGAACACTGACACAATTTAGAACCGATCAGGACGCCACCGCGAAAATAAAATAATAATAAAACTGAACATCACATCACAGCCACGAGAAATTTAGTCATTTATTCAACTCTATTCTGACACCTGTAAATAGTGAGGGTGTTTTTACTGTAGCGCCAGCGAGAGCGGAGGCACAGAGACCAGGAAGGCTTTTGTGCACAAACACCGAACAGCAAAGCTTTTTTCTTCTTTTATGGTGCATCAATTCCAGCCGTCTTTTTCCCCCACTTTGCATCCTGGTGGAGGTAAAACAGAATAAAACAAAAATAATCAAATAAATAAGCAGCGGTGCTTGTGATCAGATCTTCTTGACGACTCTGAAAGGTGACAGAAGTCAAAACCCATCATGGTCAGAGCTCTTTTGCTGCCAGGCGGCCACAGGATATGTGAGCCGCGGCTGCAGGTCGCGACGCCGCAGCCACAACCGCCTGAGCCTCACCTCCACTTCACATTGTCTAAGAGCCTCTTTGCCTCAAACTCAACACACACACACACCCCTGCGCACACACACCCCTCCCACACACACACACAGCTTTCAATAAATGTCTTCTAGCAACACACTTTGCTCTTTTGTCTGCACTATCACAGCTTCTTCCAACAGTGACATTTACACATTTTTCTTTAGGATGTGTGCGACTTAACGCGCCGTGAGTGAGAAAGAGGTCCTTTCTCCTTCCCACATGGCACCTTGGATTTATTTTCATGTATTGTGTTATTTATGTCTAACATCAGCAATATGCATGCAGGAAGTGCGATAGATTTTTAAAAGAAATCTATAAAAACATCTGAAGTGCCCATTATCTTAGAGACAGAGACTCAGACTCAGAGGGCACTGACTTCACCTTGGAGAAAGAATCAGTTTATAGTAAATGCTTCACTCCTGCATGTGTGCCACAGTGATCCAAAGGACCTGAGTAAGCTGATTAGTTTCTATTAAATGCTATAATTTAGTGTTGCAGTGAGGCTCATTTCAGAGACTCGCTCAGGTTTGCACAAAGACACTCAGCGCCTTTTGAAAACTGATATGCTTTTCTGAATAAAGTTGCAGGATGGAGCATGTTTGAATAAAACTGGTTAAGATCAGGGCTGCAACTAACGATTATTTGATGATTAATCGAGTAATCGAATAAAAAATATTTCACATTCTGCAGATTTTTCTTTTAACCACATCAGCCTTTTTATACTATATCAAAAAAATCATTCAATAATACCAATAAATAAATAATTAAATTCCTTTATAAGTAAGGAAACAAACATTTTATTGCATAAATGCAACAATATGTAGCTTTAGTAAATTCAAACCATGCAATTTCAGAAGTTTCAGCTAAGATGTTTTTAATCTTAAATGTAACATGTATATTTATTTTGGATTAATTTCTGCTCTGAATATGTTTTTTTTCTCCAGAAAAAATAACATAACTCCAGTTAACGATTAATCGATTACTAAATTGGAAATTAGTTGATCACGATTAATCGTTCCAACCCCGCATGCTTGACATGTACAGGCATGCAGCTCGATTGCAAAATCTGCAAAAAACAAGCCAGCTGAAGTAAAAAACATGTAAAATATCCTTTATGATAAGGAAAATTGTTTACAACTCATATTCCCCAAACTGCAAAACGTCGCTATGCAACAACAAAGCATTTGTTTAGCCATTTTAACCAGGTGAAGCTAAAATTATGCCACTTGAGAAGTTTTGAGTGGCATTTTTTAATCTTAAAGGTAAAATTAATATTAGTTTCGGCTTAATTTCTGCTCTCAATATGTTATTTTTTCAGAAAAAGGCCTCTTTCTGAGCAAACTCCGGTTAACAATTAATTGATCACTAAATTAGTTGATTACAATTAATCGTTTCAGCCACAAGCATGCAGCTCGATTGCAAAATCTGCCAAAAACAAGCCAGCGGAAGTAAAAACAGATGAAATATCCTTTATGATGAGGAAATGTGTTTAAAAGGAGCACCAACACTAACGTGGGAGTTGCCTTCACTGTGAAGGGCAGAAGCTGGGCACATAGCCTGTATTTTCTGGACTCCTAATGTCTGTCATCTGTGCTTTATTGATGGCTTATGTCAAATGCCATGCTGACAGAGCTCATTAGGATGAAGGGAATCGTCTAGGTAGAGGCAGGAGAAGGCAGAGCTGATCTCTGTGTGCGTAATGCTCACCACTGTACCTAGAGGGTGATGCCTCTGACAGCAGGGAGCTGAGAGGGCTTTGTGTGAGCCGGGGTGAGGGAGAAATGTGCATGTGTGTTGATGTCATTGCTCGAGTTAACGGGTGTCACCGAGCAGGTCCCCGCTTGATGTCGGGACTCCAAACACAACTGACAGGCTGACAGTCATATCTCTTTCGCCACTCGCACATGCTCAAATATTTATCCGCACACGGCCCGTCTCGGAGACTTCAGCAGGCTTGTGCTGCAAGGACAAGGCCCAGCGGAGCCTTCAGAGACCTTCAGAAGATTGAGTCAAATGGTTTCCTCGCAACTTCCTGTTCTTCTGCAGCCTGAACATTGCTTTCCAACGCAATTTCATTAGATTCTAATCTCTCTTTTCTGCTCCGCCGGGGCTTTTTACCATTTGATCTTTTTTAAATACGTTTTTGTTTTCAAAATGTTTTTTAGTTTGATTTCTTGTTTTTCTTTAGGTCTGTATCCTCTTTCTCTTTCTCCTCTCTCTGAGATCTAGGAGAGGAGGTGCACACAGGCTTGATTGACAGCAGTAAGACCCTCCTCCTGTCTCTGATTGGTTGTTTAAGCACTGAGCACTCGGGGAAGGTAGAGGAGGTCGACTTTTCCCCCAGATTTCCTGTCTCACTTCAAATTCAAATGTACTTTATTAATCCCAAGGGGAAATTAGATATCATACTCGTATTACACTGACACGGCAGTTTTAATTAATAAATATGAAAACAAATATAAAAGTTACATACAGTTTAACATGCATTAGTAGGTAATTCCATTAACATTTCATACAAGTTTTGTATGTATTTATCGAAGTGGATTTTTCCGGTAGAATTTCAGCCAATCAGTGAACAGAAGAGAAGTTGCGACGTAATGACGTCGATTTTCTGCGCTGTTTTAGAATTGTAGCCTATTTGTGGTTTTAGCAGTTGAAGCGGACGAAGCCAACAGAGCCGTTCAGACCGCGTTAGCCCCGCTTCCAGATATTGAGTTAACATTAACGGCCATGTTGTTCGGATCGGCGCTTCCCTCTGTTCTCAGAGGAGAGCGGTTGTTTACAGCGAAGGCAACTTCCGCTTAGCTTAGCATCGATCCGGCGCATTGCATACGTAACGGCTAAACTTTAGCGATCGGGTAAACATAGCTGCGCCGATCACGCAGAACAAAATATGACATCCAAACACACAGATAAGTCATTGTGTATGCAGCCGAGGCGCCGCTTTCGCTTTTTATATGTTAGAAAAACATTTTACACATCATCATTCAGTGATTATCCTCTGATAGCTGGCAGTGATACTGCTCTAAACAGCTGAATCCATATTCGCTTTAGCCAACGGCATCGCTGATGAGCTCAGACTGTTATGTGACATCTTAATATACTGATTAAAAATGCATGTTTGGAGGGTGAGCAGAGAGGTGCTCCCGGTGCTCCTGCCAGGGAAGATTAAATCAGTCTACTTAACAGGCATGCTGGGGATTGGGGTCAGTGTAAATGAGAAAGCTGGAAGAAAACACAGAACATGGCGAAATTATGATATCTGAGTAGAGAATGCATTATCTAAAACAAATCTGTGCTGAATTAGAGAGACAGTTTCAGCTGAGTAACACAAAAAAACAACAAATCAGTCTGATCCAGAGGTTGGAGTCAGTCATGAATGGGAGATAAGTGCATCCAAAACCCATGAAGAATTGGATCCAAGGCCGTCAGCATCCAGTTTGACCAACATGCTGCCAAATAGTTTGGCAGAGCAGAATCCATCAGCAGCACGGAGGCTGATTAGGGGAAAGTCATAAAAACCGGTGAGTGAATTGAGATCTGGGAGGTAGGATGGTGGCGTTCCAAAAAGACGCAGCTGTTAATCCAATCATCCCAGAACCAAAGTCCACACAGGAACCAAGCTGAGCTAATTAATGGTGCTGCTTTGTTTGTGCCAGACACACACACACACACACACACACACACACACACACACACACACACACACACACACACACACACACACCTTCACATCCACAGGTGGAGGAAAACAAACAGAGCAGGGAGGGGAAAACATCCCAAAATGTCTTCCTTTTAACCTCAAACCCAAACAAACAAAACAAATAAGATCTTTTTACTGTTTCAGTGAAATAACCTTTAATTAATCTTAAAATATAACATATTTTGGCTCAATAGGTCATATATTTTATTAATTTATTTATAATTTAGATGCTTGAAGCTTTACGAAAGAGCAATATTTGTTTATTTTTGTTGGTCTCAATTGCAGAGCATCTACAGATTAAACTTTCAAACACTTCAGCAGGGTTTCCCTCACTGTATCATAAGCCTGGCGGGCCACCAGGCTTTACTTGTGCCCCCACCAGGCCTAGCATTGTTAATTTATTAGTTTTTTGTATGATTGCCTTTTTTTTAAGACTTTATAGTTGGTGTTTAGGTATTAATCTTTCAGCCTTCCAAAAATGCATAACTACTGAATGATATTTTTAAATTTCCTGTCAACTTTAAACATTTTTAAACTCAAAAAAGCGGCAGGTGGCTGGATGACTGCCGTAGCACCCTGAGAACCGGGCTAAGCAAGTTTTCTGGGGGAAACCTTGACTTCAGAGTATGATAACATCGTGCATTTGAGGGGAGCTACGATTTTGTTTACAAGTTTACAAACCCTCCTCTGTCAGGTATGGAAAAAAAAACCTTTGCTTTCCTCCTTCATTTGGACACAAATTTTATGCAATTCAACAGAAAAACAGACTGATTTATTCAGGGGAAACATGAAACATAAAATCTACAATAAGTGTCAACCTACTTGATCTTTTGGACTGCACATGATTTCACTCGTCCTAACAAAAATCCTATTTTCACTTATTATGATGCTATCATATCTATCATAGGTACCTATCATACCTTTTTGTTGATTTTCTATTGTTTTTCTTGAAATTGCAGCAATGAAATTAAATTTTGGTTTCATCAGATCATCACTCATTGTCCCACATAACAGGAGAATGAGAAAAAATGTGCAAAAGCAAATAAATTATTTGAAATCTAACAGTATTTAGAAGTGATTAGCTTCTTATCAGCTGGTTTATTATAAATGTTTCTCGTTGCCAAAGTAGTGAAAAGAGAAATGATTGGTAAAAGCAGAGACCTTCACAGAAAAAAAAGCCTCACAGTTGCAAAATATACTTTTGTTAGTGATTACAGTTTTCTAAACTTCTGAATGTTCCAGTGAGACTCAACTGGAAAGTGGAAATAACATAATTTCACCTGAAATCAGATACGATTTCTGACAAAGTGGTCAAAAAAATCATCAGAAAAGTTATCGAAGAGCAACAACCAACCAGAGCCAAGAGGCGGGTCTTAGTGCTGTCAATCATGCGCTGTGTGGCCCTTGTTTTCTGCTGCGCTGCAGCTGGCAGAGCCTGTCAGGAATGCTAATGCTAGTTAGCATAGCCATGCACTTTGCTCGATCAAAAACAACCAATCAGAGTCAGGAGGAGGGTCTTAGCGCTGTCAATCAAGCTCATGTACTCACTGCTCAATGTGCTTATAGTGGAGAAACAGCTTACTGTTACGGGAAACCCGTTTATCCGTCGTCATCCTTCTGACATTAAGGTGGAGGAGATTGCTCTTTTTACGACGTAACAATTTTAGCAAATGTTTAAAAAACATATTTTTAAATAAAAATCACTGCTCCTTTAAAGGGTTTTATAAAAAACCTGGATTTCTGTATAAAGCTCAGTGTAATCAGATAATGTTAAGATTTCTGACTCACGTTCGGACGCACAGTCCTGAAATTATGAGAATGATCATCTATACTAAGCTAAAAAGGAACATCTCAGCAGCTTTTGCATGCAGTGTTTTTCTTCTTTTTGTACGTTGGTGGGTTGCTGACAGTTTGCAGCGGCGCTCCAATTGCTTTCAGAAACACTGACTGTCACGACCTTGTGCTAAATAATACAGCTTTACAGAGAGCAAGGGAATTTTCCTGCGAGCACAGGTGTGCTCCGATAGTCTCATAAGCCCGCAGGCGGCACAAAGAAAGAAAGATACTTCCATGGTGAAAAGGAACGGGGGAGGCACAAAAGTGCAGACGAGGATCAACAATGGCTCCTTCCTCGGGGAGGATTCGGTTTTGACCTTCAGGCGCAGCTTCAAATGAACGCGACTCCCGAGGAGGAAATCAAAAATCCCGATGACCCTGAATCCCTCCACCCTTCTCCATTGAATGGAAAATGTGATGTTTGAAAAACACGAAACACGTTTTCAGACGAGCAGAGAGACAAAAAGTGGGCCGGTGAGGCCTCCCAAGCAGCGTCAGCACCAGCAGCGACACTCACTTCTCTTTATGCATTCAAATCTGTGAGTACAAAAGCGCTATAAACACCTGAAATAATAATAATAATAAAAAAAGAAACTGAATGATGTGACTGGGACTCAGTATCTTTCATTGACCATTTAATTGCACAATTTGATATTTATGTAACAAATTTGCTTAATGGAAACAACAGTTTCAGAAAATTTCTCTCTTTTTTTTTTTGTTTAAGTTTTGGCACCAGTAAGAGGTGGATTATTTCATTGTATTCAAAACTGGTTTATTTAATAAAACTGCAATGGAAACACTTTTTCTGCATCATCAACAACCAGAAGTTGCCACTTGTGAAAACCGCAAAGAAGAAGACGGGAAGTTGTAGAAGGATCAAGCGCTGCATGTTTTTAATGACTTATTGCATAAATAAACTTGTTCACCTGTGATTTTAATTACTTTTATTATTTAATGAAAACATAGCAATTGCAAAAAAGTTTTTTTTTTTTTTTACAAATTAGAGAAATATTGACAATGTTTTGGCTGCTAAATTGAATGTGAAGCTTCTGCTTTCAGTTGTTCTTGGATGAAGGACTTCTTCCTGCATCTGCACCCTCTACTGAAGTCTCAATCAATCAATCAATCAATCAATCAATCAATCAATCAATCAATCAATCAATCAATTCACAAAATTCATCATTAATTCACAAACACAACAATGAGTGAAAAGGAAGCAAAAAGACAAAATAAATCTTGTATAAATCTGCTCCTTTCTCAGTAACAATAAAATAAACTGTCCAGGCTGTATACATTAAATAAACAATATAATTTGCAAAATAATATATTATTCTCATTATTTACTCATTATAATTTAAGATGTAAACATTTGTTTCTTCTAAAGTGTTTTGAATTGATTTATAGTCCAGCATTTTTTAGCTCCTTGTCCAAATTATTCCATAATTTTACTCCATAATTCACTTTTGTTTTAAAATACTACAGACAGCTTTACTTTTTAAATAATACTTTCTTCTGTTATTTCTATTACATGAGCTAAACACTGCAAAAAACATAAAATCTTACCAAGTATTTTTGATCCACTTTCTAGTGCAAATATCTTTGTACACTAGAAATAAGACAAAACTAACTTACAAAACTGATATATTTTTTAGCAAGATATTATTATATGATTGACGGAAAAGTTCTAGTTCAACTGGCAGATTATTTCATTTATAACAACATTTTCCCATGTTATACGTGAAATAATCTGCCAGTGGAATTATAGAGCTTTCTAAATCAGTTTTAATGAATTACTGATTTACAAAAAAGTTCCTATATTTTGCTAAAAATTTAAGCGCAGGTTAGTTTTATCTCATTTCAAGTGTAGTAAGATATTTGCACTAGAAACTGGACCAAAAATACTTGGTAAGATTTTTAATTTTTGCAGTGTAGTTCTAAAACATTATATACTTTTATGTAGTTTTTGTTTTTTGCATTTCAAATGAGATTTTCAATTAAGTTTATGATCCAAAACAAAATCCTAAAAATTTGACTTCCAACCTCAATAAAATTGGGGGGGGGGGGGGAATAAATCTTTTTCTTGTTTTGTTTCTTGTTTTTAAATCTGGTCGCTGTGCCTTTCACCCCCTAACCTGATGCCGACCTGGGCGTCTGCCCAAGTTGTGTAAAAAGGTCTGAGGAAGTGTAATCCATGCAGCTTCTTAATCCGGTTCACTGCAGGGGTCATCTTGACACGCAGTGATGGGTTGACAAGCTAAGTGGCCAAACTGCTGAGTCAGGAGTTAGACGGGGTACTTACACTGCAAAAAAAACAACTAAATATGACCATTTATTTCTGAAGTAGTAGTGCAGATATGTTAGTACACTTGAAGTAAGACAAAAGTAACTTTTCACCAAGAAATAGGAGTTTCTTTTAAGTCAATATTAAGTTTTAGTTCCATTGAGAGATTATTTTACTGATAACATGGAAAAAATGTCTTGTTCTGCTAGCGTAACTACCACTTTTTCATCAATATTAAGGAATTACTTACTTAAAATAAGCTTTTATATGCTGCCTAAAACTTACTTTTAATAATAAGTTATTTGAACTAAAAAATACTTGGTAAGATTTTGCGTTTTTGCAGTGTAAGTCAAAAATTCCTTAATATTAAAAAAAGTTTTGGTTCAACATGTAGATTTTTCACTTATTTTTTCCATGTTATAAGTGAACTGATGCCAGTAGAACAGATACTTTTAAAACAAGTTCATACTTCTTACTGAAAAGTCACTTGTAAGTTAAAACTCTCTTATTACGAGTGTAGAAAGATACTTACACTAGAACACGTGTCAAACTCAAGGCCCGTGGGCCAAATGTGGCCTGCCGCAGCTTTTTATGTGGCCCTCTGCAAAAAATCTGCAAAACTCACTCAAAGTTCACAAAATAATTCACACAAAATCAATAGATACCCACATTTTTTTCAGATTTTTATTGAACATTTTTCTCTAAATTGGTCAAAAGCTTTTGTTTAAATGATTGCTTCCTTGTGTTTCTTAATGAAACTATAACTTGAAGTCAAGTTATAGTCCATGACTGATACAGCAATTTTAAAAAAAGTCACGTTTAACATCATATGTTAGCACAAATATCACAAAGATTCCTTACAAATATTTAAATTAGAGCCACAAAATCTATGATTTGATTTTGATAGCTAAAAAACAAAAACAATCGCATAGTCCTGTATGGATTGATCAGTGTGAAAAGATGTTCAATATGATTTAATTTTAAGAAACACTTACTGAATGAAGAAACCAACAGCTATTTCTTGATATTTTAACAGTTGAATTGGTTGTATCAACAATCTGGCACAACTGTCTCTTCACGAACATTTAGGTTTTTGATTTGGCCCAAAATGAAAATCAATCCCAAGAGTCTAAACCCAAATACTTGGTGTAATTTTGTGTTTCTGCAGTGAACTGGCCGAGGAGCGGAGCCGCAGGAAGTGTTTTCTCAGGAAACCTCAATGAATCCATCAGGAATAAAACACCAAATCTCCACACTTCACATTGAGATAATGAAGATTTTCGCTTTCATACATCTAAGGCTGAAAATCATGGAGACTCAATGCAATACGACGCGCTGCAGGCTCAGAAAAATCCTGCCTGTCCTTGTGTGTCACTTACCAGCCACGGGAAAAGATTTTTTTCCATAATTTTGCTGATAGCGCAAAGTGTCTCCATGAGGCTAATGCTTTATGTCAGATTCTATACAAACTGCTGGCATATTAGAACAAGTGGATCCACCTTTACTTCCCCCTTAAAAAGGCTTCTCCTCCTGCCTGCAACACTTAGCAGCAGTGAGGTTTTTAAAGCATCAGCGCAGTTGAAAAGCTGATGACTGAGTTCTGAGTAGAAATCCTCCAGCGTTTCTCACTGGTTTTGTCTATTTCCCCCCTCGTTTTATTATCAACACTTCAACGAGGAGGTGAATTGATGAGAAGAGCGATGGAGGGAGGGTTACACGCAGAATAAAATATTTTTTTTTTAAAACAGAGAAGGAGTGCCAGGCTGGAAAACTGGCATGCTGCAGTTGTATGTCAGTCACCTAGCAACAAGTTCTCCCTCCCTCCACCAAATCACTTACCCCCCGCTTCCCCCGTCTCCCGCTGAGCTCTCTAATTCAACAAATCTGCTCCAAATGTATGGCTGCGCCTCCAACAAAACGCATTCTGGGCTGTGGGCCTCCGCTGAACACGGCACTCAGCTGCCCATTGACCAGAGGGGCCTTTCTCTGCACACACTAAAGAGCGGTGGACAAAGACCCTGAAAGCAGGGGCATCTCCACAGAGAAAACATTTGCTTGTAATTGTGTTTGACTGCATAATGAAAATGATGTTCTTTTTTAATTTGAGCTTGTTAAGGCCACACTATTTTCCTCTGGTCACCTGACTATTGTAAAGAAGCAGCCCTTCACTTGGCCTGCAGGCCGACCAGGGGGGAAAATATTGAAAATGCTCCAAAGACCTCGCCTCTCTTTACTTTAACCCCTCTTGTGTTTGAAGTGTTCTCTGGTAAAAAACATAAATATGTGGACTCTGTTCATTACAGGATGGGATAGAGTCCCCCCTCCTTTTTTTATTTTGCAGAGAAAGATAATGACAACACACACACACACACACACACCCGCTCAGCCGGAGCTGTGAGAAGGTTAGCATTCCTGCTCCTTCTTCAGTGAAGCAGACCATTAGTGGACCCAAAACAGAGCTTCAATGGCCACATTCACATCCAGCGATTATTTTGCACTTTTTAGCCCCCCCATTTCCTGTTTCATCGGCGTGTTTATCCACATTCATGTCTCACTCGGCAAAGGTCGCGGGCTTCAGGTGAATGTTTAATCCTGCAAGGCTGCACTGTGACACTTTTTAAGAAAAAAACTGGGTTATATTTGGTTTTCCTTCATGTCTCTCTCCTTTAATATTCCAATCCTGTAGCATCCGATTCATGTCAGAAACTGATGCACCTCTGAACCGCCACTGGTTTCCATCAATCCACCTATGGACGCCTATTCAGTGATTTAATCAGTTAAAGTTGGGCTCTCGTTTTAAGAGTCGTCCCCTGGAAACCCTCCAACAAAGCACAAGTTGTCTGAGAGGTCGCAGGTAAGAAGTAAAAGCTCCGACCGACTTGGACTAACGTTTAAGTTTTTGTGTGCCCAGGAGGCCTGAGTGTCAGGGTTAACCCCGATGGCTACCCCCACCTTTTCTCTTCTTCTCTTCTCTTTCAGATGAAAAGATCCGTTTAAGTTGTTAAACTTCACAGCAGTCAGAGAGCTGAGAGAAACCAGGTATGAACAACCGGCTGATGATCAGCTCTCCTGATCATCACCAAACAAAGTCAAATATGAGTTTTAACCAAATTACATTCAACATTTTGGGGCTTTTCTTCAATTGTTGTCCATTTTAAAATGGGAATCAGTTGTTACGTATTGAACAAGTCAGTAACATCTCATCTTTAACATCTGTGCACAAACAGAATTCATTAACATTTGTATTAAGTGTTAAATACATTTGTTTTTAAACAGAAATAAAATTTTCTTGTGCATCCTGCAGTAATTCAAATATATCTCCATCCATCCATTTTCTGTACACCTTTGTCCCTTAGGGGTCAAGAGGTGCTGGTGCCAATCTCCAGGTAACGTTCTGGGCGAGAGGCGGGGTCACCTGGACAGGTCGCCAGTCTGTCACAGGGCTCAAATATATTTCAAATCTCATATTAATATTTATGTGAATATTCTGTAACCTACACGTCTGTAAAATTATTTTTTCGGCAGTTTAAGATAAATCTGAGTGAACAAACCTAATTGTGGAGTTCCTCAAAGCTCCATTCTCGGGTCACTTTTATACAACTTATGAAGAATCATAAAATCTTCTTCTATACAGTTGATTTTAAAATGTTGAACATGGGAATCAAGTGTTAAATATTTACCAGGTCTTTATAATTTGATCTTTATCGACTGTGCTCAAACAGAATTCATTACCTTTTGTATCAAGTGTCCATAAATGTGTCTATTTTCAAACCGGAATCCAATTTTCTTTGTACATCCTGCAGTAATTCATATATATTTCAGATCTCACATTAATATGAATTAATCTTAATGCAAATATTTTGTAACTTACACAGCTATTAAGCGATATTTTTTAGTCAGTCTAGTAGGAATCTGAGTGAGTAAACTTAATTTGTGGGGTTCCTCAGGGCTCCATTCTCGAGTCACTTTTATTCCGTTTAGTAGGATTGTAAAATCTTCTTGTATACAATCACATTCAGTAAAAAATAATATTACTGAATCAGTCACCAGGTGAAATACATTAAATTCATGTTTTAAAGTCTTTATTTATGTTAAATACAATGATTATCCCCTTACAGTTCATAAAAATATCACATTTGAGATTCAGCTCTTAAATCAGAACAACAAAAATTACTGTTTTAATAATGTAAGTTATGTTAAATACCTGTTTAAATGTTATTTACAAAAGGTACTTTTAATCTGCCTCATTGGAACACAAATTTAACTTCCTAAATTCACCTTTTGCTACAATGTGTTATTTCACTTATAGCAAGACATTTTTTGAACACATTTTCTTTAATCTTGTGTTGTCTTTCCCATTTTGAAGAGCAGCCAAAATGTATAAACATTCATTAAAGTAAAAAATAATGTGTAACTCTTCCCTTTCCCTTCATATGATTTTTTTTTCCAGTAGGTAGATGCTGCTGCAAAAAGATTTATTTAATTTAAGTTTTTTTTACACATCTTTACCAGACTGAAGATAAACATGCACTGGGCTGTATTTTAATTCACAAACTCCTGATGAGAAAATATGAAAATATTTACAAAATGCTAAAATCTTAAGCAAGTTTTGCAGTTTAGGATTTTAATATATTACATATGGTTTTGGTTTTATTAGCAGTTAATGACATAAACAAAACAGAGGAGTTACTGTTTGGAGCAGAAGATTCAGTTGTAACCATATAATGGTGAGAAGACAAATAAATGTTTAATTAAATTCATATATTCAGTTCAATTTAATTTCTAAAGCCCTAATTCACAATGAAAGCCATGTCAAGGTCATTTTGCAAGAAAAAACAAAGAAACATTCAGTTTCTACACAGAAATGTGACGTAAACCGAGTCTAATTCAGAAAGCAGTTTAAAGGTTATAAAAACAACAAATTAATTTTAAAACACAACTGTGCAGTTTAGGTTTTAAAATAATTTTAAGCATAATTCTGGAGTCATTTGCAGCTAATCTGCACCAAGTATTTTATAAGATTTATCAGGAGGTGCAAAATGGATTCTGTTGAAATCAATAAATAAAGTTATTCACTGAAACGGTACTTTTTTTTTTTTTTTTTTTACAATCAATATAAAGAAATTATTTACTTACAACAAGCTCCTATGTCTTGCTAAAAGTTACTTGTAAGTTAGTCTTGTTTTCTTTTAAGTGCAATAATATATTTCCCATAAGTTAAATGAATGGATGAATATATTTTAATAAATAATCTACCAATGGAAGTAGTATTTTTCAGTAATATTAAGGAATTATAGACTTAAAACAAGCTCTTATGTCTTGCCAAAAGGTTACTTGTGAGTTAGTTTTATCTTATTTTAAGTGTAATAACATATTTGAACAAGAAACTAGAGTTTGTGTTTTTACAGTGCAGAAAATGATCAATTTGGTTCCTGCACTGCAAAACCCCAAAGTCTTGAAAATAATTTTTGTCTAGTTTCTAGTACAAATATCTTAGTACACTTAAACTAACTTACAAAAGAAACTTTTCAGCAAGATAAAAAAGATTGTTTTAAGTAATTAATCCCTTAATTAAATTTTTTTTAAAATACCACTTCCACTTGCGGATTTTTTCTTTTATAACATAACATTTTTTCCTATATTATAAGTGAAATAATGTGCCAGTGGAACTAGTAATTTTTCATCAATATCAAGAAATTATTGACTTAAAACAAGCTCCTTTATTTTACTGAAAAGTTACTTGTAAAATTAGTTTTGTCTTATTTAAGGTGTACTGAGATATTTCCAATAGAAGCTACAAAAATGCTGGATAAGATTTTGTGTTTTTGCAGTGTATCATCCCAGTTTGTGCTGCGACGGTGTAAAATGTCGGATGGTGTCAGACTGGAGGGTCTGGGCGTCGCCCTTCCCTCCAAAGATCAACAACTTCCAGCTCCACATCCATGAGGCTCCAAATCTGCCAACAAGTGAGGACGACTGCATGTCCGCCCAAGTTTTTAATATAAATTTTATTCTGAGGAACAGAGCGTGTACTTTCATCATAAGACCAAGGTGATCAAAGTGCGGCCCGGGGGCCATTAGTGGCCCTTGGACTGATTTTGTGCGGCCCCCATCCGCAATTAAAAACTTATACAAATTTAGCCCATAGATGCAAATGGAGACTTTTAATTTGTAATCAGGGTCAAAATTGTTACCAGCATAACTTTCTTACACAGGAAAATGTAAAGTGCAACACAAAGTATTTGTGTTTTATAACCAAGTTTTAACAGAAAGAAAAATCAAGAGACTTCTACTGAAAAGCCACCTTTCTGCACAAAAATCAGCTTTTATTCTTTATTAAACTCGGCTAAATACAGCAAACGTTTTGGAAAAAAGTGACCAAAATCCTCTTCTTATTATTGAAAGTAAATTTATTCAACAGAGCTCAAAAGAAACAGAAAATTAAATGTTTTGGTTTCAATACAGCAAACATGCAAAATTATAGTAGTAGTAAATTTCTGCCCAGAAGTTTTCTAGAAAAAACTTGGAAATGACTGAATTTCAAACATACAGTAGAGGATTAGGACCACTGAAAAAAAACAACAATGAATTCTGACTTTAATCTCAGAATTATGAATTGAATACTGAGAACATTTTTCACAATTTTTTCAGAATTTCTGGAAAAATTCTAGGAATTTTTTCAGTTTATTCAGAGTTTTTGTTGGAAATTACTTCTTTTTTAACCTACAATGGCATCGGCTACTTTATTTGCTTGATTTGAGCTTTTTTTTCTTCTTGGCCCTCCAAGATTTTTGAGTCTACATTTTTTGTCCATGTGGCAGAAAGTTCGGACACCGCTGTCATAAGAACTGATTTCTCTGCTCTTAAGAGGAGCAGAAAAACAAAGATTATTTCTGTGGCGGCTTTTGATGAGATGCAAACGCGGTCCGAGCTTCGAGGCGTGAACATCCAGCTCAGTTTCACGATACAATAAACTCTTTGATGTGGAAATTAGTTGAAGGTTACAAACGACTTTCGCTTCACCAAATGAAATAATTCGATTTTTCCCTTTAACACTGCAAAGGTTTATTCTGAGACAAAACCTGCTTCAAAAACAAATTCATACCAGTAAAAAACATCTCAAAGGAGGATTTATGTCTGAAATATAAACTTTTATGATATTTTAAATGAATCATTATATTAATTTACAGAAGAAGGGTCTTTGAAGAAGAGAACATGCAGCCAGCTGGAATAATAAGTAGGTTTAGCTCATATTACATTGCAAAAACTCAAATCTTACCAAGTATCACTGGTCTAGTTTGTAGTGCAAATGTCTTAGTTCACTGGCAATAAGACAAAACTAACTTACAAGTAACTTTTCAGCTTGTTTTAAGTCAGTAATTTCTTAATATTGATGTAAAGGTTCTAGTTTTATTGATAGATTTTCACTTATAACATGGAAAAAATGTCTTACTAAAAGGGAAATATTTTGCCAATAAAACTAGAATTTTTTAATCTATATTAAAGGATTATTTACTTAAAACAAGCTCCTATCTTGCTGAAAAGTTACTTGTAAATTAGAAATAGACAAAAATACTTGGTAAGAGTTTGTGTTTTTGCAGTGTAAATGGCCTAACATAGATTTTATTTATTAATTTTTTTTAAATTTAGGTCACTGTTATAGGTAGAGTACCCAAAAATTGTAAAAGTAGCGCTACTTCAATATATTTTTACTCAAAAGTAAAAAGTAGCCATAAAAAATTACTCAAGTAAAAACAAAATAGAATTTAGTAAAAAATCTACTCAAGTACCGAGTATCTGATCAAATTATCAATCATTTAATATTTAAAAAATACATGATCAGACTGATCAAAAATATAAAACTAAGTGGAAATTTTTGAATTTTAAGAACCAAAATGACAATAATTCATATACTTAACAAAAAATAACAAAATCTGACCAAAGAATTTTTTTCTAAATCAATTTCTTCCAATGAAAAATTTCCAAAACTTTAACAAAAACTGCAGGCGTGTCTGTCTGGTGAATTTTTGTTCTTCATTCAGTGGGTAGAAATTCCAGAAATTTTACCCAAGAATAAAAAGTGCAGTGTAGTAAAATTATTCCTAAAAGGACATATTTTCAAAAAAATGTTACTCAAGTAAATGTAATTGAGTAAATGTAACTAGTTACTACCCAACTCTGGTTATATAACTCTGGTTAATGTAACAGAGAACAAAGATTTTAGTCTCTTGTTGGTGTTTAAATCTCATAATAAAGAAAATTCTGGTCTAACTTTAATTTATTTGTTAGCTCGCTTCCAGGCTAGCAGGTTAAAGTTCGCATGAAGCCTTTTGACTCACGTTAGGCCCATAAACGTGGAGTTTGTTCAGGTTCTGATGTCCTACCTTCAGCTTCATCCAGCTTCTCCTCCCCCTCAGTGTTTCCCCTCTTTCCTCCTCCTTGTTGTGTGTTTTCATGATAATTGGCAGCAGTTGAACTGCGAGCCATAAATCAAGAAGTGCAGAGGGTATTAATGAGTTGGACCACCCAGGGGAACTATTTTCCCCGCACTTTCCTCGCAGACAATGCGGGGCTACTTGAGTGCGCCGCGGCCTGAAAACCGTGAATGAACATTCACAAGAGCAGCGCTCCCCTGCTGCCGCGTTTCCACCCGGCTAATGGTCGCAATAAGGACCGATTAAGTATTTATTCTGGAGGAAGCTGAAGCGGTCTGGACAAAAACAGATCATTCTGTTCAAACATGTTTGGGTCACAAGAATGAAGCTGTTGTAGAAAAAGTTAAAAGCTTCATCCAGTGTTTACGACAAAGCCAGATATGTTCATACAGTAAAGATGCTTCATCTGGTTTTCCCCTGATTTATTAGTCTGACAATAAATCAGATTAAAACTTTTTGCTTTAAGTCAGCTCAGTTTAACAAGACTGCAAAAACACAAAATATTACTAAGTATTTTTCTCTCGTTTACAGAGAAAATATCTTAGTATACTTGAAATACGACCACAGGTAGAGTACCCAAAAATGGTACTGAAGTAAAAGTAGCACTACTTCAACATATTTGCACTCAAGTAAAAGTAAAAAGTAGCCAAGAAATTATTCAAAGGAAGAGTAAAACAGTATTTGGTAAAAAGTACTGAGTAATTGATCAAATTATTAATCATTTAATATGTAAAAATTACATTCATCGTCAGATGGACCAAATGTAAAGTTAAGTTGACATTTTGGTATTTTAAGAACAAAAATTGATAAAAGTATCAAAAATTAACAAAATGAGGGTAAATAAATTATTTCCAAATCAGTTTCTTTTAATAAAATAACTTATGAAACTTTAACAAAACTGCAGGTCTGTGTCTGGTGAATTTTTGGTTAAAACATGTTTGTTTTTTATTCAGTGGGTAGAAGATTCAGAAATTTTACTCAAGTAAGAGTAAAAATACTTCATAAGATCATCCATCCATCCATCCATCCATCCGAGGGGTCGGGAGGTGCCGGTGCCTCTCCAGCTAACGTTCCGGCGGGGTCACCCTGGACAGGTCGCCAGTCTGTTGCAGGGCAACACAGAAACAAACAGGTCCCACAACCATGCGCACACACACACACACCTAGGGAGAATTTAGAGAGACCAATTAACCTGACAGTCATGTTTTTGGACTGTGGGAGGAAGCCGGAGTACCCAGAAAGAACCCACGCATGTACAGGGAGAACATGAAAAATCCATGCAGAAAGACCCCGGGCTGGGAATCGAACCCAGGACCTTCTTGTTGCAAGGCAACAGCTCTACCCACTGTGCAGCCCACTTCATAAGATTACTCAAGTAAAAGTAAAAATACTCCTGAAAATAATTTTTTTCAAAAAAGTTGCTCAAGTAAATGTAACGAGTTTCATTCAGCACCAAATACGACAAAACAAACTCAAGTAACTTTTCATCAACAAATAAGAGCTTAAGTCAATAATCTCTTAATATTAAGGAAAAAGTAAAACTTCCACTGGCAGATTATTTCACTTGTAAAATGGAAATAATGTATTTTTATAAGAGAAATAATCTGCTTCAGGAATTATTTACTTACATTAAGCTCTTACATCTTTATGAAAAGTTACTTGTAAGTTAGTTTTGTCTGATTTCAAGTGAACTAAGATGTTTGCACAAGAAACTATTTCAAAATACTTGGTAAGATTTTGTGTTTTTGAAGTGTATATATTTATATCCATATATCTCTATATGTCTAGATATCTACACCTAACTATAGCTATATATCTACATGTTTACATATAGATAAAATAATTCACTGCAGATAACCCTGATGTTTTATTGAATCTTTATTCTTGGAGGTATTGTTTTGTTAACTTAAAGCTCACATCTGAAAGTAAAAACCCAAATTTTTTCCTAAAATCCTTTTAAACATTCCATCCCAAAATGTCTCTCTATAAATAAATGTTTCTCTCCATTAAGCCGACCCTCTGCAGCGAAAGTAGGCCTATAATTGTCTTCCATTATGAAACCTCACAACGCTAGACCATTGGCTACTAAAATACCAAGGTTAATCTTGATTAAATGTCTTCCCAGGGCACAAAAAGCATGTTTTACATAAAACATCCTTCAGGGGGGATTGAAGCGCGATGTTAAAAAGATATATAAAATATTGCTGATGGCAAGGCCAAGCATCCCAACTCTGAAATGAAAGGTATCAAAGAGATTAGAGGAAAACCATTACAAATCAACGCGCCGCTAATATGCCCGCGCCTGCCCTATTATCTCCCCTTAATTCCAGTCACACAAGCAAGACAAAGCTGCAACTTTAATCTTTCCTTAAAGTACATTTTAAGATTCCACATGAATACTTATCGGCGCATAGGCAGTACTTTAGCGTTTTCCCCTTTGTGCTCATTGTAAAAGGCAAGTTGAGCCGCTCACAATGGGCAAAGTGCTGTTTTCAGAAGTCAAAATGGACTTCCTACATAAAAACAGGCTGCAAAGGTGAATGTCAACCAGAAATGAATTCACACTGGTCCTTTTCTTACAGCTGACTTTAAGCTTTACTAATCATTTCTCTGTGGTTAAATAGGCTTTTGAAGGGCTGGAGAAGTCCAATTAATTCAGCTGTGGAAATGCTTTTGCACAACCAGCTGTGTCTCTGTCCTCCCAAAGGAAATCCTCCTGCAGGCTGAATGACTTTTGTTCCCTTACACTCACGCCACACTCCAAACGCAGCATCTTTCTGCAGGAGAGAAAAAATATTTCCTCCCACACCTGTTGCTGAATTGTGTTTGCGTGCAGACTGGGAGATAACGCCGGGCTTTATTCAGCCGCCGTTTCCTTCGCTCTGAATGGGGAGCTCCTTTTCACGGAAAAAAAAGACGACAAATTACCGTAATCATCACTTCTTCCAAACAAAATGATTCCTGTTTTTTTTTTTTTTTTTTGAGGAAGGAAAGTCACAGGATGTTTTAATGGCTGCTGCACACTGCAAAAACTCAAAACATTACCAGTTACTTTTAGTCTAGTTCCTACTGCAAATATCTCAGTTCACTTGAAATAAGACAAAACTAACTTACAAGTAACTTTTTAGCATCAAAATGGAGCTTGTTTAAGTCAGTAAATCCTTGAAATTGATGACAAAAACTTTGACTAGGCCACTCCAGAGCATTTTTTCTTGTATTTCTTGAGACACAATCGCTGCATTTATGTAATCCTCATTCCACTCTTTGTGTAACTACAAGCACCAATTTCCTGGACCTGTGTTAAATTAGATTAGTCATTTTAAATTTGGTAAATTTTTATCACTTATTTTGCATTAAATATTTTTCTCTGTCATTATCTTATAGAAATCAGTTCTCACAACATGGTTTCTGTCCTTCGTTTCCACATTTTGATGATTATAATTGAAATGTAAAACCAATAAAACATTTAAACCCAGAAACTGACATATCTTTAGGTATTTTCTATTGTCATTTTGTTGATGTTTTTAAGTGCATGTCTGTTTCTAACACTGTTAATTTGAGTGTCTAGCATATTTATTTATTTGTTCTTTTCAAGGGGTTTCTACAAAACATAAATGTAAACAGCAGTTTAAAAAAAAGGGAAAACAAAATATAAGATTATAGTGGATTACAGATTATAAAAGCCTCTTCCTGTGTTTGTACCTGTTCAGTTTTGGTTGTTTTCCCAGCTCATCTCTTTCTTTAACTTTCTGTTTAATCCAGCCGCTTTTCTAACAATCTGTTAAGTTTATTTTCCAGTTGATTTCAACAGGATAAATGTCGCATATATAGGTAATAAAAGGTCAAAGTGAGTTTTTCAGGCTCTCAAGTTTTATATCAGGAAAACTCGGCATTATAATAGGGGTGCCTGCACCTTTAAGAGTGTCTGCTTCTAACATTTTCATTCAGCAGAGGTTTACATTTCTGGTACTGTCAACTCTCCTGCTGAGCAGAACTCACTTTATACTGACAGACTTTATTTTTTATGGTATAAAACTGCTTTTTAAAGAAAAAATATCATAGATTAAATGTTTTTAACTATAAATTTATGAAAAACACTTAAAATTACAGATTATTTTCATCCCCAGGTTGAAAAGAAATCCACATGTACATGTAATCTGACAATCCATTTAAATACATTTGAGGAAAAGTCACAATTTGTTTTGGTTTTTGCACGGACCATGCTGGAGACACGCCAACAAATGATGTCAAAACTTTTTGCCAAAATTCAAAACTTTTGGTTGTTCAGGAGGCAAAAGTTTTATTATTTCCAACTTAAATGTAAAATAATTATGTTGTGTTTTTTACCTGCTAAGCAATTAATTTAACATGCAATATTGTAATGAGTCAAGGTGAAACTAATTCAAAAAGCATTTTGGAGGTGTAAAAATTTTCTTTTTTGGTTTGACCATTTAATCCATTTCCAGCATCAACAAAAACTATTTTTTTCTGCATTTAGCCAACTGCAATCTACCAACATAAGCTTTCAGTAAAAAGCTATTAGATGTGTGTGACCTTAAGCGTAAAATTAAATAAAAGAAAAACCTTTTGAAGACAGTAGATTAATTTGTTGGTTCAAATCTGTCCTAAAACAGGTGTGTCAAACTCCAGCCCTCGAGGGCCGCTGTCCTGCAACCTTTAGATGTGCCTCTGCTGCAGCACCTGAATAAAATAATTAGGTCATTAAGGCTCTGGAGAACTGATCTACACAAGGAGGAGGTAATTAAACCACTTCATTCCAGAGTTTTGTACCTGTGGCTCATCTAAAAACTGCAGGACAGTGACCCTTGAGGACTGGAGTTTGACACCTGTGTCCTAAAAGCATCATCGTGTCACAGATTTGTGATCGGCGGCCACACATAATTATTCCAAGGGCCACAAACAGCCCCCGAGCCACACTTTGGACACCCCTGATGTTGGATGTTTCCGCATGTTTTGAAAATTTTTCACTGGCTGCAAACTAATATTCAGTTCAGCTCAACAGAAACAGAGAAACTGCTCAGCTCAGTTGGTCTGTTCTGCTTTATGCAGTAAATTGCGATGCGCTAAATGAGGACGATGGCTGTTGTGTGAAGTCAGAGAACAGACACAATGGTTGATAATTGCTCAGGCTTCAACCACTTATTGCCACATGTGGTTGAGTGCTTGGAGCTTTTATTCTTGGAAACAAATTTCAACACAAAAAAAGGTCAGTTGTTTCGACACAAGAGTTGATCCTATTAGTTCCCCTGGGAACATGAACGTGGTCTGGAGATATACAGTACAGTGTTACAACATAAAAACTGCAAAAACACAATATTAACAAGTATTTTGATCTAATTTCTGGAGAAAATATTTTCACTGCAAAACACCAAATTTAACAAAGTATTTTTAGTCTAGTATCTAGAGTAAATACCTCAGTATACTTGAACTAAGTCAACTTATAATAAGATATAGAAGCTTATTTTACGTAAATAATTCCTTGATATTGATGAAAATGTTCATCAATACGTTTTATAAAATATCTTGTTATAAATGAAAAGGTTGAACAAGCACTTTTATGTCAACATTAATTATTTACTTAAAACAAGCTCCTTTACTGATAAGTAAATAGTAAGTTAGTTTTCAAGTGTACTAATATATTTGCAATCGAAACAAGACTAGAAATACTTGGCAAGATTTTGTGTTTTTGCAGTGTTAGTACACTTAAAATATGACAAAACTAACTTACACGTAACTTTTCATCAAGAAATAGCAGTTTGTTTTATATATAATAATCTAAATAATTATTTAATAACGATTAAACATACAACTTCCACTGGCCGATTATTTCACTTATTTCAAAATATTTTCCTCTGTTATAAGTGACATAATCTGCCAGTATAAATACTTTTCGTACTTCTTCATCAATAGTAAGTAATTAATGACTTAAAACAAGCTCCTTTGTCTTGCTGAAAAGTTACTGGTAAGTTAGTTTGTCTTATTTCAAGAGTACCAGGAACTAGACAGAAATACAGGGTAAGATTTTGTGTTTTTGCAGTGCAGAGCTGATGCGGTTACAAACAAACATGGTCAAAAAAACAAATAAACTGGAAAAACAAGCACCTGCTTTCTTCTTTGAAAACTTTCTCACCAGTCTGTGAAGCACCAAAGAATCGAAGGATGGACCAAGAAAAACGTAAACCTGACTCTTCTTCCATCAAACGTCCTGGCATCGAGACACATTTAAAGGCTGACCTAAAGTCTCCTTACATGTAAAACCTCTTGTAATTTATCATCACACACACACACACACACACGGTGGAAATACTGTGACAGAGGCAACAGCAATGTTCTTAAAGTGGTCCAGTGGAATATGGCAGGAAGAAATAAAAGTGCTGTTGATATTAGTCCTTCATAATTTACATACAGTGTTTGAGTTAAACCCAAGAGGAAAATATTTACAGTTGAAACCAGATTTTATATAAAGACACTTATCTCACCGTGTCACATTAAATCAGGCTTATGAGTCCCAATCACCAAAATTACTTAACAGTAATGAGGGATGGAAACGTAACAATGGTGATTGTAACCAAACATTTTGTGATTTCACATCTGATAGTCCATTACACTCGGTTTGATTGGGAACCAAAGTTTCAACATTTGTTTGGTTTTCAGCTGGTGCGATTCGCTTTCAAACCGCACCAAGTCAAATGATTCAAGCTAAACGAAAAATCAGTTCCCCTCCTCCCCTGTTGTGGCGCTGCACCAAGAACCACTGAAGGAAAAGAACTCTGAAGAAGACATGAGCGCAGCTTCCTTCTTCGCCAAAGGTAAGCAAAACAGAGAGGCGTCAGATTTTAGAGGTTACAGAATTTCTCTTTTGTTTTTGGTAAAAAGTACGAGCAATGTCTCCCACTAGCACTAGCTTTGTTTTGTTTGTATTTACCCAGAATACCTTGTGCTGTACTCCATTTCCTGGTTTTAGAGCAGTCTCTGTTCCGCTTGGTGTCCACATTTGAATTCAAACCGCACCAGAGTTCACTTCAACCGAACCGAGCCCGGGGGTTTTAGGCAGACCAGGATTGTATGAACAGATGAACACGGCGCCTTCAGGTACTGAATTTACAGCCAAAAATTAGTCATGAAACCTTCCAAATTTTAAGAAAGTAATTTTAAAAAACTCATGTACTTTTTTTTTTTTATCTGTTTAGCAATTATTTATTTAATATTTAGTCAAATTTATTTACTGGACGTAGAAAACTTTCAGTCTGCGAATGTAAATATTTGGTTTCAACTGTAGTTTTGGCTTTAAGCTAACAAGAACAACACTGGCAACAAAAACAGCAAAAAGATCAAAACATGGGCAAAATGACACTTTTAATTATTGAGTATTCTAATGTGCAACTGGGGTAACAGCAAATTAAAATATTTGTTGTCTTTACTTAGTTAATCCTGGGCCTTCAGCAGTTTGAGCCTGGAAAATAGAAATAATGTATTTAACCTGCCTCTCGTTGTCCTTCTCTTTCTATGGACGATGTTTAACACTTCAAGTTTGAACTCTGCTTTGCAGAAAATGCTCCTGTTTGTTGACCAGAGCTGGTCAGGAATATTAAACTGAGCTTCTTCCTGTTTAGTGGCCTGAAACTCCATATTTCATCAGTATTTTTCAGGCTCTGCTAAAGTAAAACGGCTGCGTCTTTCAGAAATCTTTTGGACACCTTTGCTCAGCTGATTCAACCAAAAACAACTCAACTCTTTCTGAGCTTTTGCTTAGTAACACTAAGGTTTTAAAAACCCCATTTTGAAATTAAGCTAAATGCGTAGCAGCTAATTTATCCCATCAAAGCTGCATGTTGTTGCAAGCAACACACAGTAGACGATACACTGAAGTACTGTTAGAGCCAGGGGCTTTACACACACTCCTCATGGAAATTTATATCATTAATTTGAGGATTTTAAGCATCTATTAAAACCCTTCTGAATGTAACTGTTGTGTTTCTGTGCAAAGTTTACATTTATTGTGGATTTCTTCCAACCCACAAAGAGTCAATTAACGCGAGGCGTGCCGTGATGGCGTAGCGGTTAGCGCGACCCGTATTTGGAGGCCTTGAGTCCTCGACGCGGCCGTCGCGGGTTCGACTCCTGGACCCGACGACATTTGCCGCATGTCTTCCCCGTTTCCTGTCAGCCTACTATCATATAAGGGACACCAGAGCCCACAAAAAAAACCCTGGAGGGGTAAAAAAATAAATAAAAGAGTCAATTAACGCTGCACTAATTTACCGACTATTTTTGTCTAATTTCTAGTACAAATATCTTATTGCACTTAAAATAAGACAAAACTAACTTAGAAATAAGTTTTCCTCAACATAAAGGAGCTTGTTTAAGTCTATTATTCTTTGACATTGATGAAAAAGTGCTAGTTCCACAGGCAGATTATTTATTAAGATATTTTCCTATGGGTTTGTTTTTATCGAATATTAGAAAGTTTTTGATAAACTGAAACATCATGCTGTTTGAACCTGTGTGGATTAGAGAAAATTCACAATAAATTCAACTTTGTGCACCAGTAACTTGATTAAAGAACAGCTAATTAAAAAAATCAAAATAAACAAAACATTAATATGAATGAGGAGTGTATGGAAATTCTGACCAGAATTGTGTCTAACTTTGTTAAAGCAGCAAATGCTTGCTTAAATTTTTGTGATATTATCTCCCGTTTTAGCTGAAACCACGGAAGAAGAGGATGCCAGGGTCCTGAGGGGGAGAAGAGCAGGTGAAGATGAGCTGAAGTGTCGACAGAGATGGAGGAAGGGAAGGCATCATGCAGGAGCAACGACTCAATCGCAAAGTATTTGCATGCAGCGGCGCTCAGACTGCATGCAGAGGAAATGAGTAGGATCTGTACACTGCAAAAACACTAAATCTTAGTACACTTCAACTAACTTACAAGTACATTTTCAGCAAGATAGGAGCTTGTTTTAAGTCAATAATTCCTCAATATTGATGACTGCTAGTTCCGTTAGCAGGTTATTTCACTTATAACACCTGAAAGAAATTCTTCTTATAAGTGAAATAATCAACAGTTGAGTTTGTTTTTGCAGTGTAGAAAATTAGTATTTGGGTTCTGCACTGCAAAAACAAAACTTTACCAAGCATTTTGGTCTAGTTTCAAGTAAAAAGATCTTAGCACACTTAAACTACCTTACAAATAAGATATACACCTGTGGAAAAAATTAAGAGACCAATTAAACTGATCAGTTTCTCTGATTTTACTTTTTATAGGTTTATGATTGAGTGAAATGAACATTGTTATTTTATTCTATGAACTTTAGTATTGCCTGGAATACTAGACTCCAGGCAAAAAATTTGTATTTATTTGCAGAAAATGAGAAATGGTCAAAATAACAAACGATGCAGAGCTTTCAGACCGGAAATAATGCAAAGAAAACAAATTTATACTCATTTAGAAACAACAATACTAATGTTTTAACTCAGGTAGAGTTCAGAAATCAATATTTGGTTTTCAGTGGGTCTGCTCTGGCGGATTATTTCACTTAAAACAAGATGTAAAATAATGAGCCAGTGGAACTAATACTTACTAATCAGTATTAAAGTATAATTTACCTTAAAACAGCTCTGTTCAAGTGTATTAAGATATTTGTACTAGAAATTACACCAAAAATACTTGGTAAGATTTTGGGTTTTTGCAGTGCATAAACTCAGGAGTAGCATCCTGAGACTCTGTGGGGTTTAATTAAAAGTATTAGTGGTTTAAGGACCCACAGAGTCCATGTCACAGCAAACCAATGAGAGATAAGCATGTTAGAAAAGTTTATGAAGGAAACAAGCTAAAGAATGTATCATGATTTTAAGACAAAATGAAAACAATTATGGATTGACAGAAGACAACAGGGAAAGTGAAAAGAAATGCACACAAATTCATTCAGAGGCATCTAAACTTTAAATTGAGTCACTGATTGATGTGAGAAAACATTCAGGATTTGTTTATGTATACACAGACATTCTAATGGTTTTTGGTTTTAATTGTGATAAAGAACTACAATGGCTGCATGTTGGTACTGCTGCCTTGCAGCAAGAAGGTCCAGGATTAAAATTTTGGTTCGGGTTTGTTCTGCAAGGAGTTAGCACGCTCTCTCCTGAGACTGCAGCTTCCTCCCACAAACACAAAAACTGTTACGTTAAATCATCTCCTAAACTGGTATGAATGTGTGCAACTGTTTCTCTGAGCTTTTGCAGAATGCTTCATTTTATTAACAATGCAAAACACTGACAACTTCAGGTAAACACTGCAAAACCACAAAATCTTACCAAGTATTTTTGGTCTAGTTTAGTGCAGAAATCTTTGTACACTTGAAATAAGAAAACTAACTTACAAATAACTTTTCAGCGAGATATAGGAGCTTGTTTTAAGTCAGTCGTTCTTTAATATTGATGAAAAAGTTCTAGTTCCACTTAAACAAAACATTTTTCCCATGTTTTAAATGACGTAATCTGCCAGTGGTTCAAAACATTTTTTTCATTAATATTGCAGAATTATTGACTTAAAACAAGCTCCTTGCTAAGAATTTACTTGTCTTATTCTAAGTGCATTAAGTAAGATATTTGCAATAGAAACTAAACAAAGAAAACACTTGGTAAGATTTTGTGTTTTTGCAGTGAATAAGTTCTTACTTCATTTTTAAAGAAGAACGCATCTAAGAGAACAGACTATAAAACAATAAATGATCAAAAGTGCAGAATTTAAAGGCACTTAAAAGACTAAAACCCCAATATGATTCAAGAAACATGTTAAATGCTAAATAAGCCATTTTTTATTCTTCTTAGTATTTTATTGATGAGTAGCTGGAACAGGAACCATGTCAGAACTAAACGTATCTTTCCCAATACACTGGAAATAACTATATCTAATATCTATTGTAACAAAATGTGACGAAATGAGTAGCTTTAAAGGCTACCATCAAAGGTGAAGCTAAACAAATTAGAAAATCCTCAAAAGGTAAATTTATTTCAGCCCAAAAAGTGAAACTTGTCTATAGATTCATTACAGAGTGATTTATGGGGCATTTCAAAAGCTTACTGAGTAGAAAAGGATCGTTTACTTTAAAGGACATGTGATTAAAAACGCAGACTTTTGATCCGAGGACCTCTGGGTCATCAGCATTGCATGTTTGGATAATTGCAGGAATATCATCTGCACAACGTCAGCTAAATACAGAGTCACGGTGAAGACCTTTCCTCACAGATCTGATCAAAGAAGTAAAATGAGGCCAGTTGTCGTGCAGAAAGAGGAGGCTAAACAACAAAAACTCAGCGCTAAAGAAGCGCAAAGGGCCTCCTGGAAAGTTGACTGGAAGGGAAAAAGTTGCACATGCAACAGGGATAATGGCAGCGATTGGAGCACATGTGCAAAAACCAAAGTCAGAATTATGAGAGTTAGAATTTTTTGTTTGTTTTGTTTTTTCAGTGTCGTCTGTATACTTGAGTACAGTTTTTGGGAACTCTACACAACTATGTATAAGTTTTAAAAGTTTAATTACTAAAATAAATCAACATTTTGATTACATTTTTAAATATTGAATCAGATCTTATGATTATAATCTCAGAATCCTGACTTTTTCTCCGAATTTGTACTTTTATTTGAGAAAAAAAGTGAAAATTATGAGGAGAAAACAAAAAATCAGAATGAGGGGGGGAAAAAGTAATAATTCTGAGACTAATATCACAAATCTGAGGGAAAAAATCTGAATTCTAAAATTAAAGTCAAAATTCTGAGAAAAAATTCAGAATTTAAAAAAAAAAATCTGAATTCTGAGATAAAAGCCAGATTTTTTTTTTTTTTCAATGGTTCTAATCCTCAATTTTTGGCTACACCCATATAAGTTTCATTTTCTAAAATGTAATTACTGAAATAAATCAACATTTTGACTACATTTTAAAATATTGAATCAAATTTTATGATTATAATCTCAGTATTTTTTTCAGTATTCTCTGAATTCTCAGATTAAAATCAGAATACTTTTTTTCAGTGACCCTAGTCCTTTTCCGTATACTTGAGTGCATTTTTTGGCTAATCTACTCATCTCTGTATGTAACTTTTATTAAAAACAATAATAATACTGAAGCTAGTGACATCCTATGAATGTAGATAAAAGCAACGTGTGCATTTTAATGTCCGTCTTTAATGTTTTTGCTCCCTGGAAGTTCGGACAACCAGTGAGTTATTCTGAGCTCGTTTCTTCTCTCCTTTCCACACAATGAAATATAAAGGGAGAAAAAGAGGCGGATATAGTGGGCAGCTGTCAACAACTTCCACAGCTTCCCGCCACAGCTGATCAATCAGCCCCATATCTGAACCTCAGCAGCGCCGAGCCGCTGGCTACAGCTGACATTAATCCTAAATCTTTGAGTCAGTGCAGAGGAATGACACGGATGGTGTGACTGAATGCTGATGCAGGCTCTAACAAGCGAAGGTGCTGATGCTAATGAGCGAATCTGTGGCCCTTTAACGAGCTTGCATCATTTGATGTCCTAATTTACAATGAGCTTTGTGTCTCAGGGCTGCAGGATAATGAGCTGGACAGGGATTCCCAGGGCAGCAGCTTGTGTAACCCATCTCATGCTGTGGAGGGGCTCGGCTGCAGCCAGTGCTGGAGAGCAGCAGGGACAAATATTTCATATCAGTGGGAAGGGAAGGGAGGGAGCATGTCAGGCCGGCTTGATATGATTGTTTGTACACACCAATCACACAATCGCTGCGTTCAAGTGAGAAAAGCTTGTGTTCTCTGTGACAAACTGACCTCCGGCAACAAGAGCACTCAGAGCAAGAGGAAACAGAGAAGGGAAGCATGGTGAGCGAGCTTTAAATGAGAGACACGACAACTTGACCTGGATTTGGGGAAGTACAAAAAGCACAGCTGAAAAACAGATTCTCCACCTTTTTCAACTCAACCCCGAAATAGGGATGCTTCAATACCCAGTTGATTCGATTAAAATTAGTTCTGATTGATTAACAAATAACATCTGTTTCAACAGAAAACACAATTTTCTGCTTATTGAGAGTATTTAACACAGCTGATACAAAAAAATGTTTTTTTTATTCAGCACAAAATGAAAAATTAGCCCTTTATGTAGTGGCAAAGACAAGAAAACTCAGGTTTTTAAGAAAATGGCGGCTTAGACGATTGACAAAATTAATCAACTTTAGATGAACTCATGAGCAGAGGTGGGTAGAGCATCAAAAATGGTACTCAGGTAAGAATAACACTACGTCAACATATTTTTAATATTAGTAAGAGTAAAAAGTAGCCATCCAAGAAATTATTCAAGTGTAAAAAACTATTTGGTAAAAAGTACTCAAGTACCGAGTAACTGATCAAATTATCAATCATTTAATATTTAAAAATGACATCATCAGATGGACCAAAATATTAAATTAAGTGAAATCTTTGGTATTTTAAGGATAAAAATTACAATAATTCATATAACAGAAAATAAGCAATATCAGGCAAAAGAACATTTTTCCAAATCAGTTTCTTTCAATATAAAATTTATGACATTTTAACAAATTTAGGTCAAAACATGATTTTTCATTCAGTGGGTCGAAAATCCAGAAATTTGAGTAGAAATACTTCATAATAAAATCACCCAAGTAAAAGTAAAAATACACCTAAAAGTAAATTTTTTCAAAAGAGTTACTCAAGTAAACGTAACAATAATCGATAACTTTTAACCCTTCTCCCAATGAAACAAATCCATCATCTTCACCGAGGAGAACAGGATCCGTCTCCTGATGTTCTCTGAGGCAAATTAACGAATGTGGAGCTCAGTGACCTCGGTGTCGAGACCGTGCACCAGCGAGCCCCCACCTCCTACTGCCGCGTCTGCACGGCTGCATTAGTCAGGCTCAGATGGGGTTTTTTCCGCCATGAGTATCAGAGCATGACATGCGCTCAACAAAGGCAGGCAGATGACGAGCCGGCTCCCATTCGACGCCGGCCTCGCAGTTTGATGTGCGGGAAACATGAGGGCAGCGTGAGTCATTATGGATGCACAGGTGGCCCCGGATCTAATGAGTCACATTCAGTTCTGACATGCAGATGCTTCACTGAGGCATGCAAACGGCTTTACACGGCTTGTTTTAGGTGAAAACTGTCATTCTGTCACATTTAAATTAGCTTTAAATCCTGGACTCAAGAAGTAAATGGATCATACTGACAAAATACAAAATCTTACCAAGTATTTTTGTTTGGTTTCTTGTCCAAACATGTTTGCACCGTTGAAACGAGACAAAAATAAATATATATAGAAGCTTCTTTTAAGTCAGTAATTCTTAATTTATTTTGAGGTACAGTAAAATGAACAGGAATATGAAACAAAACATATTTTATTTAATTACAGTTGGTAGGTAATACATTCAATTGAGATAAGGGGAATGACTAAATAAATGCTCACTTCTTCCAAAAAAAAAGAGTTTTTGCTTAAAAAACCCTTTTTACCAAAAGTATTGGTAAACACATATTACCTTTGTCTTTGAAAATAAACAGTTAAAAATTAGTACTAGTTTCATTGGTAGATTTATTCATTTGACATGGAAAAAATGTTAAGAAAAAATCTGCTAGTGAAACTAGCACTATTTCAACAATATTAAGGAATTACTGACATAAAACATTTATTGCTAAAAAGTTACTTGTAAGTTAGTTTTGTCTCATTTCAAGTATACTAGGATATTTGCATTAAAAATTAGACCAAAACTACTTGGTAAGGTTTGGTGTTTTTGCAGTGCAGCACTATCAGAGTACCAACTTTTAGATGATTAATATGTCAACATTTTGAATCCACTCCACTCTCAGATATGCATTAGTCACACTGAGTGATTCAGCTGTTTCAAGTCACTCACAGCTATTAACTATTAACACTGCCCCCCTCTGGCACATACAGCTGCATCTCGGTAAATTAAAATATCATCAAATTTTTATTTATGTCAGGAATTCACTACGGTGAAACCCATATGTGGATTCGTTACAGGATCTATTTCTGTTCATATTTATGATTATAGCTTACAGCTAATGGAAAATTTGAACAATACACAGAATCATCAAGTGGCTGTATCTAAATATATTATTTGGAAAGTTGAGTGGAAGGAAAACTGTTGTCAAGAAAAAAACCACAAGAAACAGGGTCAATGTTTGCGTGTCCTCAAATCTAGAGTCAGGAAATTTTTAGGTTTTTGTTTGTTTAGTTGCTTTAATTAAACTCTAACTCATTTACCCAGAAAGTCCAGTTTGGTTTGAAGAGGTGAAACCAAAAATGGAAACTCTGGTCTTTGGTTTAATTTCTGGTGCAAATATCTTAGTACACTTGAAATAAGACAAAACTAACTTACAAGTAACTTTTTAGAACTATATAGGAGATTGTTTTAAGTCAATTATTCTTTGATATTGTTGAAAATGTACTAATTCCACTGGTAGATTATTTATTTTTAAAAATCTGCAACAAAGTATTAGGGGCATATTAACAAAATAAAAACCAATAAAATCATAATACAAGAATAAAGTCAGAATATTACCACTTTATCCTGGAAATATTCTGAATTTATTCTCGTCATTTTAGTAAAAATCTGCCAGTGAATCCGGTACTTTTGTTTTTTTTAAATCAATGTTAAGAAATTACGGTCTTAAAATAAATTCTTATGTCTTGCTAAAAAGTTATTTGTACGTTTTTTTTTTGTCTTATTTCAACTGTATTAAGATATTAGCACTGGAAAATAGACCAAAATTATTGCTAAGATTTTGTATTTTTGCGGTGCCTGGATGTTTCTTTCAATTGATGCATCTGAATTTCACTGAAAGCAAAAAAATTCAAGATGTTTTTTTTTAAACACTTCATGTGACAACATTCAAGTTGCGTCTAGCCGCTGCGCATTTATTCGCCAGATCAGGGTGTAAATATAACTCACGCCGATCAATTTATCACAGGAAGCACAACAATTCAAATTACACATGATCTATTAAGTGCCTGCCACTGAGCGCAATTTGAACATTTGACCTTCTGGCACGGCTCATGACATTATGTTGACATTTAAAGTAATCCCTCCCCCGGTTCCTAATCCCGGTGGCCGCAGACTGCCCTGACCCTGCCTGGGTTCGCACCACTTCCATGCTCCCACCACGGCTCACCAGCGGGGAGGTCAAGGAGCCAGACAGTGCTGTGAAAAAATGTTCACCCTCTCACTCATTTTATCTGCGTTTTTATTTTTAAGGAGGAAAAGAGCAACCTGGTTCAAAAACACAATTACTCCCTAGACCTACACTGCAAAAGGACAAAATCTTACCAAGTATTTTTAGTCTAGCTTCTACTGCAAATGTCTTAGTTCACTGGAAAAAAGACAAAACTAACTTACAAGTAACTTTTCATCCAGATAGGGGCTTGTTATAACACAGTAATTACTTAATATAGATGAAAAAACACAAGTCCCACTGGTAGATATTTTCTTTAACAAGACATTTTCCCATGTTTACGTGCCAGTGGATCTGGTGCTTTAGTTCTAGTTCCACTGGCAGATTATTTCAAAATCGTTACCTAGCAACGCTAGGCAAGCCCAGCCCGTCACCTGGCAACCCAGTTCTAGTTCCACTGCAGATTATTTCACTTTTTTCACAATCGTTACCTAGCAACGCTAGGCAAACCCAGCCCGTCACCTGGCAACCCAGTTCTAGTTCCACTGCAGATTATTTCACTTATCAAGCCTTTGCAAGTATTCAATCATTGGAGGCGGAATTGGAGTATTGAACTGCGCAACTGAAACTGTTCTCCTAAATTGTTTTTGCCGGTTTATTCATGGCTTCTACTTGATCGAGTCGAGCTAATTTGTCTGTGAACGTAACACACCTGGTTGGCATTTACAAGAGTTGGAAATAGCTAGCTTAGAAACCGACCCATACCTCCTCCCTCTTTACGTGTTGATCAAATTGCCACTTTCCCTGAAGTCACACCACATGATTTGTATCACTATGTCATAAACAGCATTTGTCATTACACCAGAGCAGCATGAAAAGGTACAAAAGACGAGATGCTAATCTGTTTTTTCCATACAAGCTAGGCTACATGACGGTGGGCATTGTTGCTAATAGTTACATGCGTACCTTCTCCATAATGCGATATTTGATATATTTCTAACCATACCTACTTATAAAGTATATGAATGTTAATCTTCTTACCTTATAAAAAGTGCTGAAAATTAGCGGTTACACCGAGGGCTGACAGTCACTATGATTGCTGCTATGTTTCCTCATTAAAAGTTGAACAATAAAAGGACAAATTTGGTTTTCACCCTTGTATGTGCAGCTGACCGCGACCATTTTTAAAGTTAAATTTACCAAATAAAAGCGATATTAGGCTCTACCAGATGTCCGCTTTTTGACAGGTTTACTGGAGCGAATTGGTTGTTTGATGTCCATCATGGCGGAGCGGGCCATGATGTTCTGAAACCGTGACGTCACGCGCAAAGGGTCAATAACAAAACTTTTTTCCAATGTATTAGTGAAATAATATGCCAATCGAACTAGAACTTTTAAATCAATATTAAGGAATTCCTGACTTAAAACAAGTTCTTATATCTTGATGAAAAGTTACTTGTAAGTATTAGGGATGTATTTTTCTACATTAGTGGAATATTGATAAAGTTTTGCGCACATTTGTAATGGAATCGCAGTTTCTGTGGTTAACTTGATTTGTCTAGAATGGCTTTGTAAACATTTCCAAACAGATTTCAGGGACTTTTGCTTCTCATCGTTCTTGAATTTCTTTACATCAGGGTATGTACGTTGCTTTTTTGAGAATTTTGAATCTAGTTCCTGTTGTCAGCAAATACAAATGACTGATTTTAAGATCTTGCAGAATCAAATTGAACCCAGTAGAATAAGCCCTACTGTAAATACTGTGTGCATAAACAAGGAATTTTACTTTGCTTTCAAGCTCACAGTTTGAAAAATGGGCAGATAATTCAAAACATTTTCACTTGGGAGTTTAAGTTTTGTTTTACAGTCGGATCAAATCATTTGTGAACAGTTTTTTTTATATTAAAATGTAGTTATTTGAAACATTTAATTCAGGGCTGCCCAACATACAGTTCGGGTGCCGTTTGTAGCCTTTTTTAATTATTTCATTAATAGCGGAGATTTACTGATTCAAAAAAATAAAAATGCAGACAAATCAGCATTAAAAGGGAAAACTTAAGCAACAACATAAATTATTCATCTCTTATTAACTACATTTCTTGCATTCATTTGAATTTCATGTTATATAGCATCACAAACGGCTAAAAAGGAGGGTTTAAATTACAAAACTTGGATCAAGTTCTTTTAGCCCAGAATACATCAAGCATAATTTACAGATTAGAGTACGTTTCATTTAAATATTGTCTAGTTTGTTTTAACAATAAAAAAGTTTGGACACCGCAAATTTAAAGGCAACACAAAAAAAAAAAGCAAAAGGAAGAAATACAAAAGGAGGGAAATATTTTTCACAGCACAAAGCCACAAAGATGTTTTATCAATCATAAATGATAGTTATGAGAAAGACAATTCAACATGGAATCAGAACTAAGCATTTAAAATTCTTGGAGAAAATCCCCAAACATGCCAGATGTTGTATAAATGATCCAATAACTACATTAAACGACAAGTAAACACAATATGGAAGAACTGCTGCAATCCTTTAACGTCTGAGTGAGAAAATAATCAGTTTGGTTATCTGAATAATACTTCACTTTCAGATGCAGAGAAAGTTCAGACTGTCGTTCTGATCCCCCATTCATCCTTTTGCAGCTGTAGTAATATAATGCAGCTTTGTCTGCACAACTCATTTATTTACCTGTCACACTCCGAGAAAGTCTCGCTTAAACAAAGGGAAGATAAAGAGTGATGAAATATGAGAGGTACAAGATGACAACCCATTTATTTAGTAATACATTCTGCAAACTAGAAATTTTATTCAAACTTCAATGGCTAAAAAAAATTAAAGAAAGGAAGGAAAAGAAGGAGAAAATTTAAGGAGAAGGGAGAAAAATGCATCTATTCACAAGCAAGGAATGCAATTTGTTCAATCGACAACACAAATAATACAATTTAGTTCAGGGAACAAAGCTTTTTTTTAAACATTTTTTTCTGTCATTCCTTTGGAGCTAGAACATAATACAAAATATACAGTTATTGAACTTTGTAAAATCACTCACAGAGGCCTCTGAGAAGCATTTGAATCAACACTGACAATATTTAACTACAGCACTCTAAAGCTATTCTTCTATGTGATCATAAATAGAGCAGGTACATTAATGTATGTATGCACACCTTGAATGCTTTACGAGGTTACCATGTTCAAAACACTTGCATTCGTTAAATGTATGACATCATTTGCATTGGAAATAAAAACAAGCCTCTGACGGGGATCAGATGTGGCGACATGGGCAGAAAGTTGTACCTCGTGACAGATTCAGTACCTTAAAAAATAAAGTAAAAACAAAAACTTTCCAATCTGTAAGCTGTAATGTCAGCAACAGTATTCATCCTCGTAGTGTTCTTTTTTATTTAATTTTATTTTTTTTATTTGGTGGAGGTGGAAGGGCAACAACTTTACACTGCAAAAACACAAAATGTCACCGAATATTTCTGCTTAGTTTCTAGTGCAAATACGAAACTAACTTAAACTTTTAAGCGAGATGTAAGAGCTTGTTTTAAGTTAATAATTATTTAATAATAATGAAAAAATACGACACTGCAAAAACACAAAATCTTATCAAGTATTTTTATTCAGTTTCTTCTGTCTTAGTACACTTTAAATAAAGACAAAACTAACTTTACAAGTGATTTTTCAGCAAGATAAGAGCTTCTTTCAACATTTAATTCCTTAATTAGGATTTTTATTTTAAAAAAGTAATAGTTCCATCGACAGATTATTTAACTTAAAACCTGAGAAAAATGAAACTATAACAGAAAAAGAAATTCACAAATGGAACTAGTACATTTTTTAAAAAAAATCAACATTAGGGAATTAAATGTTCAGACAAGCTCCTGTATCTTTTTGACAAATTAATTGTAACTTAGTTTTGTCTTATTTCAAGTGTACTAAGATATTTGCACTAAAAACTAGACAGAAATACTTAGTAAGAGTTTGTGTTTTTCCAGTGCAATACTTAATTCACTTTTAATGCTGGAAAAGTGTCGCCTTATAAGTGAAATAAGTACTTTTTTCTCATCAATATTGAGAAATTATTGACTGAAAACAAACTCCTACATATTGCTAAAAAGTTATTTGTAAATTAGTTTTGTCTTATTTCAAGTGAATTAAGTTATTTGACCTGGAAACTAAACCAAAAATACTTGCGAGATTTTGTGTTTTTGCAGTGTAGGAGGTGAAAGGGGACAACATGAGATTTGGGTAAGGCAAATCGGTGAGCTTATTCATGAGCTGAAAAAAGATCAGCGAAGTGAGGCTCGGGTCACCCAGCAAGGGGACGAAAAACCACCACTAAGGGTCACACAGTAAACGCCACGACACAGGTACATCGATATGTACATGAGGGGCGCGAGCATTTAAAATCTCTCTAGTCTGCTAGGTACTCCTCCATACAAGAATATACAGGATGCATTCCAGGCAACCAAAGGTAACTCTGTAAATAGCTTTATAATTTATTTTATACAATAACAAAATTAGATGATTAGACAGATGATCAGTGCATATGACTACTGTTATTTACTTAGTCGCACAACAATCAGCAACTTTCTGTGGATGTTGCTTTGGCACGCTGCAGCAGACAGCAATCCCTGCTGCAGAAAAGCGGCCCGCCCACTCAGCCGGGGATCGGAGGAGGCTTGATGACACGAAAAGAAGCCAAGAGGCATTAAAAATAATTCACACACTGCAAAAACATAAAATCTTAGCAAGTGTTTTTGTAGTTTCCAATGGAAGTATCTTAACACATCAGACAAAACTAACTTAAGAGTAACTTTTCAGCAAGACATAGGAGCTTGTTTTAAGTAAATAATTCCTTATTATTGGTGGGAAAAAATTCTAGTTCCACTGGCAGATTTAATTTATAACATGATAAAATGTCTTGTTTAAAGTTAAATAATCAGCCAGTGAAACTGGAGCTTTTTCCGCCAATAACAAGGAATCATTCACTTAAAACAAGTTAATATATCTTGCTGAAAAGTTATTTGTGAGCTGGTTTAAGTGTACTAAGATATTTGCACTAGAAAGTAGAGCAAAAAAATTCTTGCTAAGTTTTTGTGTTTTTGCAGTGTACGACCAGTTTTTCTTTTCTGCACTGCAAAAACACAAAATCTTGGTAAGATTTTGGGCAAATATCTTAGTACATTTAAACAAACTTACAAATAACTTTTCAGACAGATATATGAGCTTGTTTTAAGTCAATTGTTCCCTAATATGTATACATATTTTTGAGTACTATAAATTGTAACAGGACATTATTATTTCAAAGGTGAAAATAGTACTTTTCCATCAATATTAAGGAATAATTGACAAAATAAGCTCTTATATCCATCTGAAAAGTTACTTGTAAGTTAAGTTTAGGGTAATAAAATATTTGCACTAGAAACAGACCGAAATTACTTGGTGAAACTTTGTGTTTTTGCAGTGCGGCATCGGGGAGTCCCACATTGTTGTGGCTGATCTGCTGTGTTTTCTTTCCTCACGCTTCCTAAACAATTACATCATCGACTTAAAGCGAACGTTACACAGATTAGCAGGTCTAAAACTCAGGGAAGAGTTGGAGGGGTTTCTCTGTGGGCCAACGACGATGCTCATACACTGCAAAAACACAAAAACTCACCAAGTATTTCAGTCCATTTCTACTGCAAATATTCTAATACACTTAAACTGACTTGAAAGTAACTTTTTAGCTAAATTTATGAGCTTGTTTTAAGTCAATAATTCCTTAATATTGATGAAAAATTACAAGTTCTACTGGCAAATTATTTCACTTTTAACATTAAAATATCTTTTTATAAGTAAAATAATCTGTCAGCAGAGCTAGCAGTTTTTCCATCAGTATTAAGGAATTACTATCTTTCTAAAAAGTCACTTATAAGTTAGTTTTGTCTTATTAAAAGTGTGCTAATATATTGACACTAGAAACTAGTTCAGAAATACATGAGATTTTGTGTTTTTGCAGTGTAGTTAGCAGAAGCTACCTCATCCACTTTATTTTATTAAATCGAACCCTGAATTATGGCATTTCCCACTTTTAATTAGGTAATCGGGTTTTTAAAAAACAACAAAAAGGAACTAAAATGAGCTAAAAGTCGACCAAAACTACCAGTAAGATTATGAGGTATTTCAGTTCATCAGAAACTGTTTGGGATCATTCGTAGTTCATTTAAAAGAACGGCAAAAGGATGAATGGGCATAACACAAATCTTGGCTAAAAACAAAAATAAAATAAAAAATAAAGGTTGCATTAGTAACTTAATAAACTGTTTTTAAAAAAAGCAGGGCACTCCCTAAGTTTGATTTCTGTAAATTATACAAGCAAACATTTGTTCCTAATTATAAAATAAGTGATGCAGAAGTTGATACCTACCAGGTGTGAAGGCTGGCAGGTGTTAGGAGACATCTAGTGCGCTTAGATACAAGCAATGCAGAGCAAATCAAAAGAGCTGCTTGACCAAAAAAAAACCAACAAAATACACTTTTATATACAATAGATATCATCTTTGCTCAAACAACTATTTGAGCAAAGATATCAAACTATTTTACAGAATGTAGGTACAGTTCTTTACATTTTTGAAGGAGTTAAACACACTGGAGTTCAGCTGTTTTTATCTTTATGTCGCTTTGATTAAATAATTCACTAAATTTTATTAGCAGTTCATAAGCCGACCGGTTCTGTGGAGCTTAACATTCAGTATTTCTGAACTAACTGAATTCTCAGTCTTAAAGTTTAATGCTGCTTCAGACACATTAAACTGATTCTTCTTATCCACACTAGCGCCCCCTGCGGCCACCTAGAGAAAACGTTTTTTCTTTTTTACCAAAAACACCAGAGAGTACCTTTAAAATCCAACGAAAATAAAATTTGAAAATTAAAATGTGTGGTTCTTGTTTACACTGCAGGAGTTCGGTTGTTGTGTTTTTCCTTTTGTCGAATCAGTAAGGTCTTTGGCGGGTATTTTATTTTTATTTTTTTTGCCACAAAAGCACAATAGGAAAGCAGCTTGAAGTCTGATTTTTAGGATTTAACTACTCACCGCAAACAGAAATGTGGTGAAGTAGTTAGGATTGTCTTTTTGTTTTCTTTAAAGATAAATTAAGGATTATAAATTTAGTAAATTATTACTCTGTTCTACATTAATGAAACATTTACAAAATGATTAGAAGAAAAGCTGATTTCACATTTAGGCTAAATGGCATTTAAAAAAAATACTCAAGCGAAATGATTTATTCCTCAAAAAAATTAGGCCAGAAATATTATATACATACAAAAAAAATCATAACAATGCAAGACAAAAAAGAAAATGGCAGAAATCTGAAATAAAACCATTTCTCTTCAAGAAATACATCTACTGTGTTGTTAAATACATGTTTAGTCAGTGAATTATTTAGTTATTTTCTGGGGGAAATTAGAAATATATATCTATATATATTAAAAAAAAAATTTACCCACATAAACAGCAGCAAACTCTCTGCTGTGGTTTATGGTTAAGCAGGACAGATTTAAGTGATGCATTTGTTCTTGGTTCACATAAAGACCAGGAGAAATAAATAGTCTCATTAATATAAGAGCCAATGGTTTCTCTTTTTAAAACATTAATCCTAGAAAATCAGTGCTTAAAACAGTTCAAATCAAATTATCTGACAAGGAAACCACAGAAATTAATTGGCAAAGGCTGTAATAAAGATTAAAAATAATATATGGCACCTATAGTGGTCTACTTGGATGTTTAGGAATTAGTTTTTCTAAATATGACAATATATTTATAAATTCAGGCCAATTTGGGTTAACTTAGTTCATTACAGAATAACAGCATCTATATATTTTTATTATCCAAAGCTGTTCCGAGTTAAAGCATGGCGGTTTCTGGGGGGCGACTCTTCCCTTAAACTCCAGCTCCACACAAAAATCTACACACACACACACACACACCTATCCACACAGTCAACACCAGTCGGTAAATGCCTCTTAAAAATGGACAAAAATAACGATTTTTCCACTTCGTTCTGTCAAACTGCCATCATTATTATTATTATTATTAGAGTGTGTACAGAAAACCTGTTATGAAAGTAAAATAATCAAAACAAAACTGATCAGGATATCAACTGTTTGATATAGAGAGCTTACTGTGCTGTCAATTATACAATTTACCCGTTTCTTAAAGGAGCATAGACTAACCGGAGGGGAAAAACAGGAAAGTGTTGCAGAAGAAAGTAAAAAGCAGAGACATTGTGCCTTGCGGACGCTGCGGTAATATTCACTGAATAAACATTTGAATTTCAGAAGAGCAGAAAAAGGCAGATAGTGCATAAAAAGTTATCTTTTTTTCCATTTCTTTCATTTTTTTCCCTCTCTCATTCTTAAACTTAAAATCAAGCTGCATTAAATACAGGCTGTTTGTACAGGACAATTGCACTTCACAAAAACAGAAATATACAAACACACAAGGAAATGTGAATCAAATTAATTACAGCAAAAGAAAATCTTTACTATTCAGGCGGATTATTAAAAAAGAAACAACAAAAAAACCTGTGGACTCACTTGTTGTGGATTACTTTAAGAGAAGAATAATAAGGAGGGTGAACATAAAAAGGGAGACAAGATGGTGGGGATCCTGAACTCCAGAGTGGACTGGTGCTGCACTATTCCAGGTTTGTGTGCATGCAACTCTTTCTCCTTCTCTTCCTCCTCCTCCTCCTCCCATGTATTCCCTTCTTAGAAACCAAAAGCTCAGAGTGACGGAGAGACAGACTGCTGAGCTGAGCTGCAGTGGGTCTTGAGAGGATGGTGGTTTGTAAACTCTATGTTGTGTTAGTGGTAGGAAGGTGTGTTACCACATGTCGTCTGTAGATGCCGAGTCCTTGACAAGAGAGGAGAGGAAGGAAAAACCCTTCAGACTTTGGCTGTACACCCTCCAGATCCCCACCGAGACCCGCACAGCTTCCGGCATCAACGGTGCAAAAATAAAACACGTTTCTCCCCTTTCTAACACAAATTTATGTTCATCATTCATCAGGATTAATTTCTTCTAATGAAAATTTTGATTTATTGTTGTCGCGATAAATTCCAGTTAATAATATCTGTATTTTTTCCCACTGTTTGCTCAAAGAGAGTATGTGAAAATATGATTATTTAGTTTTCTGTCAGGATAACTAATTTTGCTGGACAATAAATTGTAGACGTTATTGCGAAAAATGATAATATTGTTATTTTGAGACAATTTTAAAGTAATGTAATAGTAATAGTAATAATGGCATAATAATGCAAGAACACATTCTTAAAGATGAATAAACTTTAAATTCCAACAAACATTTAACACTGGAACTGGAAGACGTTTTAAATATCCTAAATAAATAAAACAAAAAACTAATAAACTGAATTATGTAAAAGGTCTAGTTTAGACCAAAACACCAGACTGAAGAATTTTGTCATCCAGTTTTTGGTAGAAAGAGAAAAACGATAAATCAGGCAAAAGGAAATTATTGAGCTTGTTTTAATTTATCATGTGATTATCTGATTTATTGTGACGTATTACAAACGGGAATGTTTTTCCAGAGCAGAAATTGTGTTTGAGGGGCTTTAAATGCTGCGACACGCAATTACAGCCATGCAGTTACCTAAATATTTATTATCCTCGCTTTTATAGTATCACAAAATATTGTGATAAAACGTAATGTCCATGCCGCCCACTGCGGTTACCAGCCATAAACATGACAGACTGATAGAGCTGGGTGATTTGGCTTAAAAATAAAATCTAATTTCAACACATTCCGACACTAATACATTTTTTTCTCGCTTTCTTTTCTAAAACAAAAACAATTTTCAAAAAGTGGTTTTTATTCCAATCATGCACGATGGAGTATTAGAGACAGGCTACGAGACGTTTTGTTTAATTATGAGAATTTACTCACAATATTAGCAGAAAAAAGATGCAAGTTTACCAGAAAGTGTCTTAAAATTAAGAGAAAAAGCTTAAGATTTGATGTGTTGAAGTTCTGCTACTGATAATATTTTCATGCTAATTTGTTAAAAGATTAGTATTTCTGTTGGTATTTCTATTAAGTGTTAACTATTATCTGTAAAACGTATACCAAAGTGTAACTTCATAAGATGCTAAACATTTATTTTGAATTCTTTGTTATTTTCCATGTTTGAATTCTCATAAAATTTCTACTTCATCCTCTTAATTTTACAACTTCAATCTCAAATTATTCCAACTATTGGTGTAAGATTGTATACTTGTAATATTATGATTTTATTCTCGTAAATAAATATAAAATAATGTAGTCGTAGAGCTGAGCTGAATTCGAAGTTCAAATAAATATTGCCTTTAAATGGGCGGTGATATGCGTTTTCCAGGCACAAGGAGCCATTTTATAGCATTTTTACCAGAGTTTAACTGATTAGTAGCTGCTGTAAGGAGCTCTGCAGGTCCATGAGGTGTTTGCTAATTGCTGCTGGCTAGTCTGAAGGAGCTGAGTGTATTTAAGTGTTTTGCTTTTTGGTGAGGGGCGAAAAAAAATTTATTGAAAAAAAAGAAATCATAAAAAAATCTTTTACAGCAGAAAAATACTTCAGGAAAATCAAGAAAGTTGTTGACATATTGTTAGAAGCAGCCCTTATAAGAGCAACAACAACAAAAAAGAGGTTAATTCTTAAGAAATATTCAGTCTCAAAACTTTGGATAATAATAATAATAATCAGTTTTATAAAAGTTAATCTGACTAATAACAAATCTGAGGAACTTTTTTCACAGCTAAACCTGCTGAAATATCCTGCACCTTGTAAAAGGAACCAAATTTATAATGTTTACAGGCGTATAGCTGAAATGTTGCTAACATTTACTTTTATTTCTTCCTGTTAAATTGACTTGTATAGAAAACAATTTCATATAAACCATTAAAATGTTTCAATTATTCACCGTGTTAACATCTCTTTGTGATTGTTGACCAGGGGAATAATATGCTAGGTTAAATGTAAAAACATTTAAGCAGCAGTTTTGTTCTTATAACACTAATATACTGTATTTCTCTAACAGCTAATGCAAAAATAAACTGCAGCAAAGTAGAGAAACTAGAAATAGAAAGTTTTAAAGAATTAGAAAAAAAATAATTTGATGAAGAAGACAAGGATGGGACTTAAACTTAAACACAGATCAGGATTGCCAACAAAGATTTCACCACAAGGAGCGCAGAAAGAAGATTTTCTATTCAACGAAGGAACCAGACAAGATTAACAGGTTAGACCAAAGCATTAGTATTCAGAGGAAAAACAACAAACTGATGGAAGATTCAACAAAAATACCTTGATAACACATTCAGCATGATTCTTACACAATTCTGGTTACTTTTGCTTCAGGAGCAACAAGAAATCCATCAAACGGGGCGAATGTTGCTCACATTTTAACCAGAAAGAAAACATTATCTTTTTAAGCAATCATCTTAGAAGCAGATTAGATTTTGAGGAAGAGGGAGTGGATATCAAAATAGTATTGAAAATACATACAAGTTTTTCAACATGAATAAAACATTTGTTCTGTTAAGTTTCTTAAAGCTTGTGAAGAAGCATCAGCGCTCTTATTGCAGAGCCTGAGCTGTTAAATTACTATTAATTTGACAGATTTAACATAATTTTATCTGGCTCAGCTGTTATTGGTGATCAGAGGGTTAAACATTGAAAAATATAATTTATTTTCCTACAACATTGATTGGTTTCAGGTTTTTCACCGGGTTGGACCAGAACACAAACAGATTCTGTTGACCAATTTAAATGTATATGAAACTTTTAGATTAATGTCCTAGAAATTAATCCCCAGAAGTTCTTAGGAAATGCAGATAAAAAAAAACAAATACACACACAAAGGCTTAAAATGTAATGTCTGCTCATAATAAGCAATAAAAACATTTATTTAGGGTTTAATTCAACCATGTAATAAACTCCACCACCTACAGTGTTTACTGGTCTGCTTGGATTATTTTTTAAGTGTGTGATTCATACAAAGTTTTAGGGTCACTATTCAGTTCAGAAACTATTTTTAACTTAGAAACCATTTTTTCTATTCAGTCGATCAAGAGAGTCTGTCTAAATTATGCGACTGACGAGAAAAGACGATCAACAAATATTACATTTATAAGGTTCCATACTGTATCAAACTGCATCAGTTTATATTTAAATAAAAGCAGGTTTGTGCATAAAATTATGCAACTTAATTTCCAAGTATTAGGGTAGCATGGCTTTTTCTTAATTAGAAGAAAAAAAAAATCAAATAATTATTTCAAATATAGTTAAGCAGAGTAAAATTGATTCAAATCTCCCAGGACAGGGAATTGCAATTCTCTATATAATATTTTTTCTGCATCTCTAATTGGTTGTGTTGATTTGTTTTTTTCAAATTCTTGTATTTAAATACAAAAAGTCTGATGTTTCACATCACAGACTTCACAAAGTTGTTTTCTCATTATTATAAGAGTCGCAGAAACCCTCAAACACAAGAACTCCCTGTTTTCAATCTGAACAGCCAAAAAAACCTTTATGATTTTTTTTCTGAGTGTAATAAACATTAGAGGAAGGTTATTTTAATTTGTTAATGAGAAAAATTTTGTAATTCCTTCATTTCTGTTGGATTCAAACCTAAAATCAAAAAATTTAGAAATTGCTCAATTTTTAAACTATTATTTTATGTCTTAAGAATAAAAGAGATGGAATCGGCTAAAATCGGACAAGAAACCAGGCTAAACATGCAGGAAAAACTAGAAATATATATCTACAGAAAATATATTTAAATTTTTATTTAACTTTATTCAATTTGTTCACCTAAACAACAAATCGTGGTGTGGTGCACCACGGAGTACCACACAGTTGTATGCTCGAGCCTCTACTTGTTACAGTTCATATGTGGCAGGATTTTATTTCAACAATATTATAAATGTGAAGTTTGTCTAAAATTGTTTATTCATTCTTTGCCTATATTTTGTTCAGTCAACAAGCTGTTTCTCCAGACATTTATTGGTGTTTTAAGTTCTGTTACGCTCCTCTTGGCAGTTGGCGGTTACCATAGTAACCGGTAACTGACAGCTCCTCCTGCTTTTTCTGTCGCCGTTATTAACGTTATTAGGATACCCTCTGTATGTTCTTGACAAGTATCGTATCTTAAAATATATTTTTGGACAAATTTTATAGTGTGCAGTGTTTCAGGAATAAAATTGCTATTTTTAAGTATGTTTTTAAATGTCATTATTGTTAATGTTGCCCATTTCAGCTATAATAATAATAATTTTTACTTTATTCATCCCAGCAGGGAAATTATTTTGCAGTTACAGCACACGACAGGAGCTGTGTCTGCAGGCAGCCAGCTGAGCCGGCGCCATTTTTTGAAGGAGGACATGTGGCAGAGGTCGTCGGGACCCACGACATCCGCGGGTCTAAGGCCTCCAAACGTGGGGCGTGCTAACCCGCTGCGCCACCACAGCACACCCTGTGGCGTGCTACTATGTTTTATTGTAAAGATGTTAACTCCTTCTAACTTCTATAACCAGATGGTAATACTAGTAGTTGGCAGACCTTAAACATAGAAAGTTTACACGTACATTCCCATAAAGTTAGATTTTTAAACACATTAACGTTTTCATTTCTTAATGAATCATATTCAGATGCATTTACTGATAAAGCATATTTAAAACCAAAAGTTTATGGAAGTTATTTCTTCCATAATATACCATTACTAAATTACTGCACCAACGAACACAAGGTTAAAGAAAAGCCAAGTAATTAATCCAGAATGGCCTATACAATGCAGAGAGGACTTTAAGGTAAATAATCTATTTGGGATTTCCACAGAGCTCTTATTAACAGACTGTCGTGCTTAGATATAACCGATTCTTCTGCTATATTTAAATGTTTTACAGCATTTTTATACATGTACATTATCAAACTCAGAAACCTGTTATGTTATATAATCAGTTAGCTCAGGAAAGAAGGCAAAAATTTAACCACACAGTCAGAAAAGGAGGACAGGAATGTGAAAATCACCATCATAAAATGAAGTTTTTTTCTCTAATATTGTTCCAGATATGAAAATTAGATTTAAATGAGACTACACATGGCTCAATATTTTTGTTACCCAATAAACGTAACGAAATTATGCAACACAACACATCTGGTTTGACAGGTATTTAAACAAACATTAATTACCACATTTAAAAACATGATCCACTCTAGTGGTGTAACTCGAACCTTAAATACAAATATAATTAATTAATGCTTTGGTTAAATGCTGATTTACAGTGCCGTGAAAAAGTATTGAACTTTTACGCATTTTTCTTAGTTGCATTTAGACTGCAAACGTTAGTGTACTTTATTGGGATACAAAAGCAGAAGTGAAAGAAAAATAATGAATAATTATCAATGTTTTGTTCAACCAATTTTTGCTGCAGGATTTCTGTCCGTTTTTTAGCTCTAGAGACAATTATTTTCTCATTTTGCCACAGATTCTAGAATGTCTAGACTTTGACTGAGCCGTTTAAACTAGGAATGCACCGATTTATTTTTTACACTTTTGTACCAATAAAGATATCTGAGATTTGGTGGATATCGGTCTGATGCAGAAAAATAGTGCTGAACAAACTTAAAACATTTTCTTTTTTAAACGTACTGAATTACAAATTTATTTGATAGATTACTGCACAAATAGAGAACACTTAAATAAAAAATAGCTTCACAAGCTTGGTCAAATAAATAAAACCAACGCAAATTTAATTTGTTCAGTCAATGTAAAATAAATGATAAAGAAACTGAAACAATAGGTTAACTATCCTGGTCAAACATGTAAACAAAGAAACCTTTTTTCAAATGGTTCAGAAATATAATGTAAAATAAGTAATAAAGCATGACATCATTCAGAAAAAGCATAGAGTTAGACAGAATAGATCTAATTCAGACATACTGTCACAATACCTGAGTTTTTGTAGATATTGAGGCCGATACAGATATTAATATTGAATCAGAGCATCAATAATTTTAACACATTTATTCAGTTCCCACCTGGGTGCTTCAAGAGGCTTTTAAATCTTGGAAAGTTTATAACCTAAACGTCTTTGGTCTCCATGATGCCATTTGTTCTCTGACAAACCTCTGAAATGAACAAACTATTCTGAAAGTCGTTAGTTGCACAATATTTTATTTAACGATATGTGAGTATAGAGGACTGAATACAAATTTTTATTTTCTTCACATCCGTGCACTACTTTGTGCTTTCCAACGCATAAAATCCCAATAAAATTCACCAAGGTTTGTGGTTCAGCGGTTAGGAATGTTTTAAGACACTGTAGATCATCTTGTTGCAGCGTCAATCCATAATCACCCAGCCCATGAATCACTGTGTTTAAAAGAAAAATGTGGATCTTCCTAGATATAAAAGCATGCAACAGATAGACTTTGAGCTTTGCTGGTCACACAATCACAACCATGCAGAGAGCAAAAAGAACTGGATACTTACAGTGTCATCGCTTCGGTACGGGTTAAGTTTGTTGTACACTGCTTCAATAACACTTCGTCTGCAGAAACAAGGGTAAAACAAATCATTTTAAAACAAAAGAATCCTGTTTTTAAGATAATAATTTATTGGATATCATAACAAAAAGCCCAGTTTATCATAGCAGAAGGTATCGCTTACTTGCTGGCCAGCTCTCCACCAGGAGGGAGGTTTGGGATGCTCTCAGACGCTAATGTCCTCATAACATGGACCAAATCTGGGATGCCTTCATCTCCCTGCTTTTTGATTATCTCTATAAGAAAAACACAGGAATGTGCAATATGGCATAAAATTAATATCACAATATATATTGTGATGGGTGGCATGCAAAAATGATACATATTACGATATAATTTGTATAAAACATACAATAGAAACAGAGAAAAAAATCAAACATATTTGTATATATTTTACAAATACAAAAATATTTAACACTTGTTTTTGTGGATGTTATTTGTATTTAATGTTTGTAACTGTTTTGTTTTATGCTGCTGCCTATCATTGACAGGTCCTCCTTAAAACAAATCTGATTTTAAAGGAGACCTGGCAATGATAGGCAGCAGCATTATCTCAATGGTGACTACCTTGTTAAATCAAAGTTAAATAAATAAGTGAAAAATGTATATCTAGAAACACAGTAGCTTTATTGTAATGGATTTTTGTGTCAAATCCTGATTTTTCTTTCCAGTGTTAACTGGAACTTGTAGTTAGCTGCATTGCTGGTATTCACTGAGCTGCATGTTTCGTTTTAAGGTGGTAAAGCAAACGACTTGTATGTCCTCTCTTCCACATACTTTACAGATTACATTTTTATGCTCCTGGTCTGATTGTTTAATCCTCCAGCGGTGTTAAGACAGGGTCATTTAAACTGCATACATTTTTTAGTCTGTGTGCAATTCAGCAGGGTCGCACTGTGCACTTTTACGAGGTTTTCTTTTTGTGCTTTCAGAAAGACACCATCACCTCGCCCCACGGCGCTTCCCCGCTGTCCGACCGTGACATCTGCCCTGCTCCTCCTGAGTATAAACCGATTTTGCATATCCAATTATTAATATCAAATCACAAAGAGAGAATCTACTTTTTCTTTTTTTTTAATATAGAAAAATCCTCTTACTAAGATTGTTTTAATGTTCTCACATGTTGGCCAAAATGTTTTGGTGTAAATTATTTCCAACTGAAAATGAGATCCAGTCATTCTTACGCAGGGAATTAAGTAAATAAAAAAATTATTCAAAAGATCATAGTAAATCCAAAATGCAAAGAGAATATTGCTTGAACAATGTGTCGTTTATTACTTTCCTGCTAAAAATAAAGTATGTAATAAAGCAGTTACATTCAGTTTTCCAAGGATACGGTTCACACAGTAGCTGACCTAAATCTGATTTTTTCATGGCTAAATTCAGATCTTTCCACCAAAAGAAATTTTAAAAATCCAATTTATTTTGAATCAAGATATGTTTCCAATTGCATTCAAAGCGTCATGTTGCATTTTATCTGTCTTTTATGCCACTGATGTCAGATAAGTGTCATAATTCTGCACCAGAGTTGGAGTGGCAGCAGGCAACAAGGCTTATTCATGATTCATCAATATGTATCAGACATGGTTTAATACAATTTAAGGTGGTTCATAGACTTCATTTGTCAAATAGTAAACTCGCAAAGTTGTTTCCAGGATTGAATGAAGCGTGCCCAAGATGTAAAAGCGAGAAAGGCACTCTTGGTCATATGTTTTGGGAATGCCAAAAACTGCAGACCTTCTGGAGAACTATCTTTAAGACCCTGTCGAAATCTTGGAATATTAATATTCCGCCGAATCCTCTTTCTGCAATATTTGGGGTTGTTCCTCGGACATGTTGTGTGTCCACCCGACAAGCTTCAGCTGTAGCCTTTTCCACATTGGTTGCTCGTCGACTCATACTTCTATCATGGAAAAAAGAGGCACCCCCCTCCTATAAACAATGGATTAAGGACTTGCTTTCAAATCTCAAAGTTGAACAGCAGAGATATGCTGGGCAGGGCTCTGTGGACAAATTTTACAAAGTATGGCGACCATTCTTGTGTCACATTGAGGGACGTCCAGCCAATCAGTCAACCCAGCATGAAACTAACTAAGTCAACCTTCCTTTTTTTTTTTTTTTTTTAACGGATGTGTGGATGTGAATGTTTTGGTTTTTAATCTACTTTGTTGAAAACCAATAAAAATATTCAAATAATTCTGCACCAGAAGAATCCAGACAAAGTAAATCCAGACGTATATCGTTATTGATTTATTTCTTGACATAGAAAGGGATAAAATGGAGAGAAATTGGTAGGAAATGAGGGTTTGAAGCAGAAAACTGACCTGCAGCTCATTAAGTTTGTTTTCACATACAGACTGAACAAGGTGCGGCTACATCTGATGCTAAAGATAAGAGAAGCGGCTTGCTATGCCCCCCTGGCTCTGGTATTTGTGTAATCTATTTGGGTGATCAGTTGGTCACGATCCTTAGCTTTAGAGAAATGGTGTGACGCATTTCCAGTGAAGCTAAAGCAAGGCCTTAAATAGTTATAAAAACATTTGTTTTAATAGACGTACATGTTTAAAAGTTCCTCAGAAATCACATTATTAGTATTTAAACGATTCATGCAGGCAATAAGTAAAGATTTCATAAAAATTAAACATTTTTAAAAGATTTAAAGAGGTGGTTCGGTTCAGTCTATGCTAATCCTTAACTGACAATTTTACACATGTACTTTTTTGAATATCCTCCTCAACATATAACCATAAATCAAAATGCATAAATTGAACACAGCTTGATGAGAAAGCAAAATAAATACACTGACCTACTGCTAAATCTCAAAAAACATTAAGAAATGATACATTTTAATTACCATACATTCTCTATTAACAGCAAAGATTTCAGCAAAGGTAATAGAAACAAATGCTGAACCAATTTTTACTCAATGAAGCAGTTTACGTTTATATCAATTTACCGATCGTGTAGAGTCAAAGAGAAAAACTGCAATCCTTTTTTAACTCAGTATGTCTCAAACAAATACAGTAAAATATATGTGGATCAAAATGTTTTCTATATCTGTTAATGCAGGTTTTTCCTCCTAAAAACATCAGTTTTAGTGTCAGATTTTACTCCAAATAAAGGAACATTAGGATCAAGTTTTCATCTCTTTATATTATGAGAAACAAACTTCTCAGACTGTTAAGACTAAATATTATTAATATCAGAGTTGGGTAGTAACTAGTTACTAACTAGTTTACTTGAGTAACTTTTTGGGAAAAATAACTATTTTTAGGAGTATTTTTACTTTGCTGTACTTTTTACTCTTACTTAAGTAAAATAAATTTCCAGATACAAACAAGTTTTAATCAAAACTTTACATGAATAATTTTTATTTTCATCTCAGAAATACCAACGTTTCGACATAATTTTATATTTTTGTTTTAATCAGTTGCTCAGTGCTTGAGTAGCCTTTTTATCAAATACTTTTATACTTTTACTTAAGTAACTATTATGGAATATCTCTACTCTTACTTGAATAAAATTTGGGGATTTTCTACTCACTAAGAGTAACTTCACTCAATAAATAAAAATCTTGTTTTAACCTAAACTTCACCAGACACACACCTGCAGTTTTTGTTATTTTTATAAGTTTTATAATTAAACAAAAATAATAATTTGAAAATGTTTATTTTGACTTATTTTGTTATTATGTTATTCATATGAATTTCTTTCAGTTTGGCCTTTAAAATAGTCAAATTTCCACATAACTTTATATTTTGGTTCTTCTGAGACTTTATTCAAGTTTTAATCAGTTACTCAGTACTTTTTTACTCTGATTTGAGTAATTTCTTGCATGTCCACTTTTTTATTTTAGTGCTACTCTTGCTTGAGTTTTGCGTTCCCTCCCTCTGGTTTTTATTATATCAATGTTTCGTACCTTCTACTCTGGCTTCAAGATATTTGTCCAGCTCCGCCTCACGTTTCACAGCTTCTGGAGAAACCTTTGGGGCCCCAGGAAAGCAGATTAACACAACACTCATATTGTCCCGGCTCCCCTGTGGAAAAATACATAAATAATAAAGCAGCAATGTCAATCAAGGATAAACCAGGCAGCGCGTTAACGTGTCGGTGCAGGTTTGGCGGACGTGTCATACCTTGTACAAGCAAGTGTCAACAATCTCATTGCTGACTTTTTCAAGATCCTCTGTAACTTCCAGCCTTGACCTCACAAAGTCACAGAGTTCCTCGTTGGCCATGACATCCCAGATGCCATCACAAGCAAGTATAATAAATTCATCTTCCCCCTCGCTTCTTTCTATCGCGTACACCTCAGGCTCTGGGGAAACGAGCTGCTCCGTCGGGCCTTTTCCATGGACACACTTGTAGTCGAAGTCACCCAGGGCTCTAGACACAGCGAGGGAGCCGTTAACTCGCTGGATCATGACCGAGCCGCCGGCGTTCTGGATCCTCTCCTTCTCCAACGGGTTGCTGGGTTTGTGATCCTGTGTGAAGAAGTGCACAGCTCCCCCCCTGCTGAGGAGGCCCCGCGAGTCTCCACAGTTGATAAAGTAGATATGGCTTGGTGAGATCATCACACCTACTGCGGTGGAGCCGCTGCGGTCCACGCCATGCTTCTTCTCCGAGATGGTTCGCATGTGTTCGTCAATCTGTAGGAATCCCGTGCGGATGCCGTTCTTCACGCTCTCCACGCTGGTGGACTCCTGTATGGCGCTTTGGAAGTCTGAGTTGCTAGTGATGTGCTCCAGCAGGTGCTCGCAGCAGTACTTAGCTACCTGAGAGCCAGCGTGCCCATCGTACACGGCGAAAAACGACCAGGGGTCGAGGCCGTGGGGAAGACCAATCACCGCAGTGTGTGCGTCTTCCATCTCAACCCGCCAACCCTGCATGCTGCTCAGCCCATACCTCAGGTGGTTACCCGCGCCATGGGAATTGTACTTTTCCATCTTTGGTTTGTCCAGAAATGCCCCCATTGTGTCCCTCCAACAACCTGAAAAACAGATTCAGTGAAACATTGCAAAAGATTAGTGATTTTGTCATCAAAATGTGTTCAAAATGTGCGATTAATCGGGTATTCTGACGATTAATCGCATTAAAAAATTGGCAAATTCTGCAGATTTTTTATCTGACCGCTTAAACATTTTTAAAACGGTATTGGAAATACATTAACAAAATTCAAATAAATAATAAAATAAAGCAAACTGCAACAACATGACACTCCTTTAGTGAATCATCATTTAATAGAAAAATAAAGCATCTACATCTAAAAAAATACTTTTACTTTTACCTTTTTTTATAATAATTGAATAGCATAAGGTGCTTGATAAAATATTAGAATCAGGTGAAGCTAAAACAACATCTTAGAGTACTGAGTAGAACATATTTACAGAAAAAAATGCAAAATGTACATTTTTTGCACAGTTTTGGTTTAATTACTGCTCTGAACATGTTGTTCTTTGAAAAATAGGTTCTATTCTCCAGTTACCGATTAATTAATTGCTAAATCAGTTGACGGCTATTTCAATAATCGATTAATCACAATTAATCGTTTCAACCCTAACTGGAAAGCATCAAAACTGCTGTCTAAAGAAAACAAAAAACATCTCATATGTTTATGTGTCCACACATTTAACAACATAACCATACAGAAACATCCCGGCAGTGTAGAACATCCAGACTGTTTTTTAAAATGACAGAAAGCTTGCAGTTTGTTTTAATCCTGTGGGTAATCCATACACCACCAAAGACAACATCCAAGGAGCCAGAGAGGAGGACAGATTTTCCTAAAGGCCAGCTTTGCCTAGGTAGCATGGCATTCTCGCAAACAATGTGCCATATGTATGCATAGCTCAGCCGTCATGCTGCAGCTAAGCTATGCATTCCCTTTCTGCAGCTAGAATAAGGCCAGGATAACGCAACATGTTTGACAGAAGCAAAACTTCCAGATGAGAGATTCAACTCTAATCAGCTTGTTTGGACATAATGTTGCTTTCATCATAAAATGCTTTTTATCACACAGAAAACCAAAGGTTGAAATGTGATTCTTAAATTTCATGTGTGAAATGTCTCTTTAACGACATGAAAAATGTTGCTGTTTTTATTTAGGAGTAAAACTTTAAACTGTTGGCATTTTTAAGGCCTATTAAACACACCTAGAGGATTCACATTTTCAATAAAAAAAAGAGAAAATTCAGGAGTGAATTTCCAGTTGTCATTTGTACACCAATTATTTTATTAATAACTACCACTGCCTGTGCTATCACCTGAAAAACAGAGCTTTTATTTGAATTAAAGTTTTTAAAATTTCCAAAGACAACAGAAAATAAACTTAAAATATCTGAAATATCTTTTGTAATCCTATTTTCACTCCTGTTAATTTCATAGTTTGATGTTAACCATCTTTGATTTACCTGAAGTAGATTTTATCTTTTTAAAATCAACCAAGTAGTCCGTTAGCTTGAGTTTTCAAACACTCATATTCTAAAACAAATACACTTATTTTATATGTAAACACATGCTTACCGTCTTGGGTAGAATATTCTTTGTTACCGTTTTTAAATGATGCATCTATATTATAGGGTTCAACCTTTTTAATGAGTAAAGGAACTCATATTTTTACCACTAAAAATGCAGAATATTCATCAAAGATCATTTGTAGATGATTTTATGGCATCTACAAAAATCTCAATATTTTTGAATAATATAAATTGTTAGTGATTGTGCATCACTATTTTTCCCAGGTTTTAATGTAACCTGATGGACATAAATGGCCTAAAATGTTAAACACTCTAATGGCTTCGATTTTTTTTGACTACACTCATGATCTTGGCATCATTTAAGTTATTTCAATGCTTTTTGAAATTTTAAATAATTAATTTTCAACTAAAATTGTTCTTAGCATACCACCAATTCACAACAGATGTCATCTCAAATTGCTGTACAAGTCAGATTCAATTTATTTCCAAAAAATAGAAAGAATGATTCCAAATCAAACTAAATTACATAAATTCAAAAAGTGTAATTAAATTTAGTTCAAAAAGCCAGTTGGTAAAACGTTATTAATCTAAAGAAGCTCATTGACTTTGCAGCAACCTCTTCTCCTGACCAAGTATGTTATGGCAGCAGACGGTTGATTGTTTTGACACACAACTCCTGAAAGCTAACGCCTATAATTAGTTATCGTTCTTGGAAAGAAATTCGATCAGCTGTTCAAATATTAAGTCAAGAGAAATAAAATAGGTATTATGTGTACAGTAGTAGAGTGTAGTTAATGTATGAAGTGAGTTAAAGCAAATAACACGTCTCCGATCCATCTGTGGCAGCAGATTAGCATCTTGAATGTTGAATTCAAAGCTCTGTTCTGTCTAAAAATAGTAGACATGTGTTCACATTTTGACTACTTATTAGGAACGCTGTCGGTGCTGAAAACACTCAAAATCTCACAGAGAAACTAAAGTATTCAAGTTGAATATTGAGGAAATGACAAGCCTCGCTCCACCGGTGATCGACTTAATTTTTAGACAGACATGGGTCCAACCCTGAGGCTAGAGTTAGCTACCTGAGTGACCAGTTTGTTGGTAACAACCTGCTCAAATACCACAGTTCCGCTTGTGGTGGCATGAACTGGTTCCCATACTGGCCCAGTTCAGTCAGGATCAGTTAGGCCCGCTGGATGAAGGGCTAGCCCAGAATCAGATAAACAAACAGCCCTGCCAGTGTGCGGCCCTTGACCCTTGTCCCTCTCCACTAACTCTGACAGGCCTTCTCACCCTGTTGTGCTAACGTAACGTTAAAGCAGGCAGAGCCGCCAAAGCTGGCCTAATCTAACGTCGATACGCTAATTTAGCATGGAGTGCTAACTGCCCGGCTATCCCCCAGCAGCTGTCGGCCAAAGAGTAAAAGAATTACTTACCAAGCAGAGAAAATTATCAGATGACAGCAACGAAATGTGCAATAGGGACCGAGTGTCCGCAGTTACCACCAGAAGGTGTTCAACGACGAAATGTAAGGGTTAGCGGTGGCTAAGCTAGCTAGCCTACAGCTAGCAGTGAACTGTCGTCACTCAACACTCAGTGCATATAAACTCTGGAACTGTGCTCCCTCTTTACGTGCTCCCGTTTTGCATTACATTATCTCAGCTTTTGAGCAAAATAATAAGCTCGGCTCTTGTGTTTCTGAGGGGGAGAATCAGTGTACGGCCAAGCCAGGGAGGGAAGCTGAACCGTCTGCCCCAGCCTCTCCACTTGACAGCTTGACAGCTCGGTAGCTAGCGTTAGCTTGTGAGACGCCACGGGGATAGGACCCGGATGTTCCAGACTGCGTCTATTCGAAAACATGACATCATCATTGCTGTTCTGCTGCAACCCATGTGCACGAAGAGCGTTACACAACGCTACATCTAAACCACAATATCACACGTTTATATGTATGTGGTGAAAATAGTAATGTAAAAATCAAAATGTATTTAAATCAATGCTTGATTGGTATTACATAGCCTACTCGTGTAGGCAGATTTAACCCTGTGAGTGACGTAACCTTACTGTTTTTTAACTGCTGAAGTGCATTTCTCTGAACAAAAAGGCATCATTTGTGCACATCATGGTAGTTTCTATTTCCTTATCTTAACAAATTGCTAATTATTTTGGACATGCAAGCTTGTGTTAAACCAAATCAGGAGATGCTGCTGCTGCTGACCCTCCCACTTGTCTGTCTCTAGTAGTCAGGTTAAGAGGCAGCAGGAGGGGCTGAACCAGAACCAGGCTGCTGGTCTAAGTATTTCTGATATCATTACTAAATCTGCAAAATAAGATGGCTGTTCAAAGAGCTCTGTATCCAAACAAACTAACGTAAAGCTTAGTGGAAGGAAAAAGTGTGGTAGAAAAATGATTGTATAAAAAAACTACAGCTGTTATTCGTTACTGTTCTGTTTCCCTGCTGTCTAAAGTAATTTTTTCAGCTGATTTAACCACTTTATTTGGAAATGAAGGTTGGAGAATCTGGAAAAGGAGCGAGGAGCTTCAGGATCTGAGATGCTCGTTCTTCACATGCTGATCTTACAATGCAGTAATTCTTGCAAAAGAAATCTCAAAACGTATTGAATGCATATCCTGTTCCGCCTAATAAATAAACAAAAATGTGGCCATACAGTTTACTGGTCTTTTGTAATATTTTAACATTCTGTTAAACATATTTTGGGTTTTAAAACCACTAAAAGAACTTTTTGGATTTTATTACAACAACAAAAAATAGAATTTGATTATATTCTAAGTTTTAAAATGTATTTAAGTTGTCTGCAGTTTACGTAGCTATTTTTGTGTAATTAGAAATATGAACTAAATTATAAAAAATTGTAGCATGATAAACTTAACTTTTTATTAGCTGACTCAAAACCACACAAAGGTGGTTTATGATGCCACTGATTGTGAGATTATGGAGCAGTGGTTTTGACATTATGTTATCTAAATAGCTGAATATGAAAGCTTAATTTAAACTTAAACTCTTAAATAATGCAGCAGCTTTACAAGATCAATAAGATCCCACACACACAGAGAGAGAGAGAGAATTCAGGAAACATTCTTGCTCTTCATTAATAAACATTTTAAGATTTTAGAGATTTTTCAGGCATTCTTTGGTGATTTTACTGCATTAGTTTCATTATTATTGGTCAAATTCAACTTAATAATTTCAGACAGTCTAAACATTTTTAACAATGTAACTAATCAATTTTTTTTAGTGTTGTTCTTGATGTTAGAACAAAAACATGTAAATGTAGATTTACAATATATTCTGTCCTGTTATGAGAGTCAGTTTGTAATTGTTTTGTTTTGTGTAATCTAATTGATTTATTGGTACTTTAGCACTGTAAATTGATCAGGCTTTTATTTACACATTTCTGATAATTATTGAGTTGGTAAGTGATATATTTCATTAAATTGAGTTAACGGGTCAGTTTAAATAAGTGTTCACTAATTATTTAGTTCTTGCTTATGTGTTTATGTACGCACATGTTGTCTTACTGGTTTCTTGATTTCTTTATTTTTAAAAACCTGCTTGAAATAAAGAAATAAGTAAACAAAATTAATTAATTAAAACCTGAAGACAAATCATCCTTTTTCAAACAAAGCCAATATTTATGATTCCAAGTCAGGGTGGAAAGCCCAGATTATAACGTAATTTTTTAGGATAATGAGCGAGAAAATAAATTGAAGAACCGTAAAAAAAATTTAATATTAGCATCAATGCAGCATCTCTGCCAACCTTTAGATTAAAAAGTTTGGGTTCAGCTGGAGTCTCTTTGACTCAGTAAAAGCCTGTTTTCCTTCCAATGTGCTGATCTGTCAGAAAGTAACTCGGCGTTGATCACTTACGTAACCTCTGCTCTGTGGGTGCAGAGGAGATTCGCCCTCTTGGTGCTCCTGTCAAACTGAAACCCCGCAGTTCAGCTGAACTTATCTGAACCATAATCTGATCCAAAACAAAAACAAGGACACGCTCTCTCAGAGGTCGCACGAAGCTTAGAGTGTCCATGAAAACACAAAGTCACAATCACAATTTAAATTTCATCATAGAAAGAGAACTGCAGCATTTTTATTACTACCAGTGAAATCTTAATGTGAATTATTTCTGAGTTAGTAAAAATTGTATCTCTTTGTAATGTGTGAAGTCATGGGAAAATTAGGACACTAACAAATATTTCAGACTTACAAAGACTTGTACACAGAAATATTTCCTATTAAAGATAAACTATTATGCAAAATTCATATTTCCCATGTTTTTATACTTCCATTTGGGTCTAAATTGTGTCTAATAACAGCCCAAAAGTTGGTTTGGGCTGTTTCTAAAACATACTGTTTTTAAAACATACCTTCCTTGGAAACAGTAATAAAACAAACCACTTCATTTTACTGGTTTGGGGCAATAAAATTGGTTTATAAGAAGTTAAAGTTTTTTGGTGTCTGGAAAATTAGCAGTTTCAAAAACCTCCCAATTGTTGAGTCTCACTGAGCTGTTACCTAGCAACCTCAGCAAAGTCTAGCCCATCACCTAGCAACCCGAGCTGAGCTCCAGAACATTTGGCCAGCTGGTTTTATTGCTGTGTGTGCTGTACAATGGCTGCTGGAAAACACAATAAGTGTTTCGTTGTTGACTTACCATCCAGAAACCACTTGCTGCATTCTTGTTGGTTGTGCAGGAGGCTCCATTTCTGCTTTTCAAAGATGTATGGCTGTATAATTGCGTATCTCTTAGCACCCATTTTCACATATGAGTGTAAATGTTGAATTCCAGCAGCTTATTTGGATATAAAGTGACAAGATGCCCTAAAACAGCTCATTCTGTTTTGTTGAATGTTCTAAACTCTGTGTGCGGAGGAATAAAGATCTCTGCATAAAGAAAATTAATGTCGGATATTTTTTCACAAGTGTATATGCACAAAATCTACATAATTATTAATTGAAAAAGGAAAAAAGCTGCTACTGTCTCTTTAAACTCAGTGCAGCGTAGAACATCCTGTACATCTCATGTCTTCATAGGGCCGAATAAATTGGTTTTATTTCTCTTTTTTTCAAAAAAAAAAAATTTGAGAGCTCCAGGATGAAGACATTTATTTACTTCTTAGTGATTTTCTGAAGAGGACACAGTGTTAAAAATGTAAATCAGTTCTGTGAGGCTGTAAGATCATTTTAGACATATAGCAGCATGAACATCCTGACTGCCAGGGGACTGTTTGTCCTGAGTGGGACACCACCAGTAACAGGATACGTCCCAGTACATACACTTCAAATAGCATGCTGAGCTGCCCTGATGCACATCATGTGTCTAAAATTAACTAGATTTTTAAAAGAAACTTCTCACTGAACTGTACTCACAGTTTGTGTTTAAAATAGCAGCAGCAGGCCGACATCACCAACCAGATTGGTTACTGTCTTTGGCAGAATCATAATTCAACATGGTGTATTATTTACTACTAAGAGTAGAAGATTAAGAAACACCAGACTCAGCAGTTATGACATGTATTTAGCTGAAACTGTGTAACTTCATTAATAAGTAAGTAAATAAGTCAAGTTTATTTATAAAGCGCTTTTCACAGACATCAAATCACAAAGCGCTGTACAATATAAACCAACCTTAAAACCATACAAAACATAAAACCAACATAAAAAACAAAATAAAATCAAGACATAAAAGCCTGGGAAAATGAAAATGTTTTTAGCTGCTTTTTAAAAATCTCCACAGAGTCACCAAAGCAGAGCTGCAAGGGCAAACTGTTCCACAGCCTTGGGGCCACCGACTGGAAGGCCGGTCCCCTTTAGTTTTTAACCATGTTCCTGGAACGATAAAAAGATTCAGACTTTGAGAACGAAGACCACGAGCTGCAGAATATTTAGTTAAACGCTGACAAAGATAACCAGGAGCCTGGCCATGTAATGCTCTGTATGTCAGCACAAGAACTTTAAAACGAATTCTAAAATCAACTGGGAGCCAGTGGAATGAATATAGAACCGGAGAGATATGACAGAATTTACTGGATTTGGTGAGAAGTCTGGCTGCTGCGTTCTCTATAGATTGCAAACGTGAAATTGAGGCTTTATCCAGGCTGTTAAAAAGGGCATTACAGTAGTCTACAGTAAAATGAATGATTTTCTCTAGGTCAACTCTGGAGACCATTTGTCTGATTTTAGAAATGTTTCTTAAATGAAAGAAACAAGAACGGGAAACAACCTTTATGTGTGAGTCGAAACCTAATGATGAATCAAATGTGACACCTAGATTTTTACCTTTGATTTTACTAACAGGCAGAAGGATGCAATTGTCTGGCTGATATTGTTGTGTAAGTGACTGGGAGCAATACTCATAGTTTCTGTCTTACTGGTGTTTAAAACCACCAGAAAGTTACTGGAGAGCCAATCACTGATACGGGACAAACATTGGACGAGGATGGTCATAATAGCTGTTAAAACTGATGCTGTTTGTTGTTTGAAAAAGCAGGAGTCAAACAAGTTAAAAATTAACATTTATGCTACATTTACTGGTTTTAGTGCATTCTTCTTTGAAAAAATGGTAATTCCGTACGTTGTTCAGAAAGTCAACATACATTGACTTAAAAAAGTGATTGGATTGGTGAAATATATTTAAAGAGTACAGAACGGTTTGCCAGATAATAATATGATATAATATATTTCTCTCAATGCGGAGAAGGAAAACTATTTAATATAATATATGTATTTATAATTTATGAATTTGACTATCTCAGGAGACCTGAGAGGACAAATCACTCAAGCAGACAGCAATGAAACATAAGCCTGATTGAATTATTTGAACTATTAGAAATATGTGTTTAAGATTTAATAAGGTTTAAGTTAGCGAATTTACACTTATTTTATGAAACGTTATGTAATAATATTTGAAAAAGAGTAAAAATGTTTGGACTCATCTGCTTTGAAAGGTCAATGTTCTCCTTTCATTTCAATACATTTTTTTATTCATTTATAAAGATATAAACACCAGATGAATAACTGAAATGACACAACTCATCATGAATTATGTAAAATGCCAAATGAAATGAAATAATTGCAACTTTTTTATTCTGTTAGTGACATGTAAAATCTGTTAAGTAGAAATTTTAATCTTTAAAATATTCAAACTCTGTATAAATGTTTTATACTTACCAGGAAACAGCAATAAAATAACCACGAACATGCAATCTTTCCTAATAATACACTCATATAATACAGTCATAAATAACCTATTATATTTTTTGTATTGTAAAGGCACATTGATGCTTGAGATTGTGATCCTTTTTATAAGAAATGTTTTACTGAATAGCTGAGAACCATGTCCAGTTTTAATGATAATGCGTAGCCTACAGGCATTTAGGGTGTGGTATGTTGTTATCATGGATGCATAAACAGTAAGATGTAAAATATTTCCAAATACAATGCCCCAAAATTAAAACTTTTGGCATTTTATAACATTTTTATTATCACGTTGGATGTTTTTAATTAAGTTTTAATTTGTCTGATTGCATATAGGAAGAAAAAGAAATGAAAATAATTCACATCAACCTTAACATGCCATCCTTAAATCAAAACATGGTGGTGGCAGGATCATGCTGTGGGTATACTTTTCTTCAGAAGAGACAGGAGAGTTGGTTAACATTAATAGGAAGGAGCTAAATGCATAAAAGCATTACCTCCTCAGCATGACATGAAGTGTTAATCATCCATTCATTAAGGTCAAGTGTGTGGCAGAACATGCAGAACCTTGGCCTAGTCAAAGTTCTGATCTAAATCCAACAGAGCATATGTGCTAAGACCTGAAAATGGATGTTCACAGATGTTCTCCACCCATCCAGGTGAATATTTCTGTCTCTATTTGTGCGAAGGAAGAAATCTAACCCACAAAGTTTAATTTATTTATCAAGGAATAGTGCATGCTAATTAACATGGCTACATTAAAGCAACCATGTGTGCCAGATTTAGCTACAAGGACTAATTTTCATCTGTTGATTATAGAAAATTAAAGAAAAACAATTGAGATGCACATGGAAGGACACGCGTAACATATAATTTACAGCAAATTACAAGAAATGGTTTATAGTGGTACAAATGAGCAATTACAAAAATAGATATTTAGCTGAAGTTCATTTGTAGTTGGTTCACAGAGGCTTAATAAAAAATGCATTCCAGGCTTTTCAGATTTATAAAGCACTTTGTGTTAATATATGAAATCCCATTAAAACACTTGTTCATGCCAAGATGTGAAAAAGTTTAATAACTGGCTAGCTAAATAGATCGATCTTAATTTTGAAAATATTACAGTACAGGAAGTGACGTCATTACAGATTATCTTCCTCTCTGCAGTTGTTTTTTTATTCTCCGTGTTGAACTCCTTTCCTGACAAATGGATTGGTGCTTTTGCTCCCTCCTGTGGAGTTTTATTCTTCTGTGTTTGCTCGTCCACGTCGTGTGTTTTATTTTTGGGGACGCAGACTTAACTCTCCAGCTAGCTAGCTTAATAGGACACAAACCAGGTGAGATCCGGTCGCTGGGAGCAGTGGGAGCTGTGGGAGGGTTGCGCCTGTTTTGGATCGACACAACAAATGTTGAAGATAAAAAACTGTTTCGCAAAACCAGGAAAGCCAATAAAATCGGCATTTTTCAGAATAACAAATGCACAGTTGTCACGTAACATTTGCTAAAACTTCTCTTGTGTCCCCGCTATGCTGCCTTTGGAGCGAACAGTTAAATAGGAAGTTGTCCCTTCAAAATAAAGTAATCGCGACTCAAACAGGAAGTTAACCATGGTTAAAACAATTTAAGAGTCTAAGTCATTTGTACGTTGTAGTCAACCAGATTCTGCGAAATCTGGTTGACCACCAGATGTTTATATTTCATATTGAACTGTTGTCAGATTCTGTATAATTATTGATAAAATGTGTAACATGAATAAATCTACTGTTACTGTTTCTTAGTGTTATTGTTTATGTTTTTAATTTTAATGCTCAGTATTTATATAAAAACCATTTTTAAAATACATTTATTTCAAAGAGATAAAGTTAAAACACAAAATGAAATATTGTTTCCTAAAGATGAAAAAAAATGGGCCCAAACACTGAACCCTGGGAACTCCACTGGTTAAACCAGTTGAGTATATTTCATGTATTTACTAGAGCTGTTGATTTTTTGTGATAAACTCTAAAATAAAGACTTAGATATTGAAAAATGTGAACATAACTACAGAGCCACCTTTCTCTTTAGGATTTCTTACTTAAATAATAGACTGAGATATGGTAAATAGTTTAAATTTAATTCTTTCTGATTAAAATGTTATATTTTCCAGATGAAAGTTATTTTGTTGTTGTTTTTCCCAGAATCCAGGCTGAGAGGGCTGGTGGTCTGGGTCACCGGAGCCTCCAGTGGGATTGGAGAAGAACTGGCCTATCAGCTGGCGACGTGCGGGTCTCGACTTGTCCTGTCCGCTCGCCGAGAAGACCAACTGAACCGAGTTAAACAAAAATGTCTGGGTGAGTTATTCGGTTTTCAAATAACTTTCCTAAATGTCCAAGAATTTTTATTTAAACTAAAATAACACAAGTTTGGTTTTTCATGTCTTCGTCAAGAGATCTCCAGCCTCAAAGACGAAGATGTTCTTGTTCTTCCTCTTGATTTGTTGGACAGGAAGTCGCATGAGGAAAAAACAAAAACTGTGATTGAATACTTTGGATATGTAAGATCATCACATTTTTTGCATCCAAAGGAGAAAAGTGTTCTTATCTCCTTTCACAACCAAGAAACTAGTTGAGAATACAAATATTTTACAAGCGGGGTAAGACATTTAAAACTATTTAAAACAAAAAAGCAAGTAGTAAACGTAAGAATGGTTTTAAAAGCATCTGTAGCAAGATGTACTTACAGTGTTGCAAAATAAATCCATTTTGATACCACAGAAAAACCTCATCTGTTGGTTTTTTTTAATTTTATTTTTTATTTTTTAAATTGGGGTGTTTCCATTAAGCAAATTTATTTTCAGAATTTCATGTTTGCATACTTTTATGGTAAACTGAAGCACAGCTAATGTAGATGACAAATAGTTGTGGTCCAAGTACTGACCCCTGAGGAACACCCTTCAGTATGTATATCTATACTTAAATGTGAAGCAGTTTATGTGGAGTTTTTAATGTTATTTAACCAAATAGAGATATAATGACAAACATGAAAAAGCAACACTCAGCTTCTATGCACCACAAATCTGGAACAAACATCCAGGAAACTGCAAAACAGCCGAAACACTGAGTTGTTTGTTATACAAATAAACTTGATTGGTTGATTGAGTGAGGACAGGGTCAGTACCACTGTGTGTGTTTCTGAAAATTAGATTTTAAACTCTCGACATTTCCCAAACCTCCTCCTCAGATTGACGTCCTGATCAACAACGGGGGGCGGAGCCAGCGCTCCCTGTTCCTGGAGACCCGCGTTGAGGTTTACGAGGCCTTGATGGAGCTGAACTTCATCGGCACGGTGTCTCTGACCAAGCAGGTGCTGCCTCACATGACACAGAGAGGCAGAGGGAGCGTGGTGACCGTCAGCAGCGTGGTCGGCCTGGCTGGGGCGCCCCTATCCACAGGATACTCTGCCAGCAAGCACGCGCTGCAGGTGATGGGATTTCAATCTGTCAAACTTTACTGGACGATAAATTGTCCCAGAACTTATCGCAATAATCAATAATATTGTTGGTTAGAGACCTTTTTCAAGTAATACAGTAGTAATAGTGGCATAATAATGTAAGTTCTCATGCGACGTCACACTTCTGTGAACTTTGTAGCTGACAGCCATCTTGGTGGGCAGTTGCCATGACAACAATAAGCAAGTCACAAGCTGAGAATTAGCTCTCGCCTTATTCCTATCTAAACATGATAAGTACCTCACATCTATTACTCAGTTACACCTTTTGAGTACTTTACCCTCCTCTGTGTAACACTAAGATAAATATCGGTGATATTTACTGCAGTACTTATTGCCAAGCTACCAAAATTAGCTGAGCTAATGTAGCTTTTTTCTGCAAGACATTTTAAATATTCACAATAAATAAACCAAACAGCAGAAATAACAATTAAAATAAACAAATAAGTCTCTGAAAACAAAATTGTCCTTAAAAAAAGGCTATTTCAGACAAAATCACCAGACTGAAGACTTTTATCATCCAGATTTTGGTAGAAAAGAGAAAAACGTTACATCATGCAAGTGAAAATGATTGAACTCATTTTAATTTATCATGCAATTAACTGATTATTGCCTTGTCATGAATCTAAATTATAATTACCAGCGTAACTAGAACCTGTTTTGTGGCTTTTCGTCCACAGGGTTTCTTTAACTCTCTTCGAACTGAGCTGACAGACTTCCCAAGTATCCTCATCAGCATGGTGTGTCCGGGTCCGGTTCAGTCAGACATCGTCAACAACTCCTTCACTGAAGAACTAAACAAGGTAACGCATTTTATTTTCTCTCTATGCCTCCAATTACTTGGCTGTTTCTGCTTTCTCTAACTGTTTTCCTCCCAAGCCTGTGGCCGTAGTCGGCAGCCAGGAGCACAAGATGTCGACGAGTCGCTGTGTGCGTTTGATGCTGGTGGGAATTGCAAACGGTGTGAAGGAAATGTGGATTGCCCAGCAGCCCTTCCTGATGTTTTACTACGCCTGGCAGTACGCACCTACAGTGGCCTGGGCCATGACCAACCAGCTGGGCAGGAAAAGGGTGCAGAACTTCAAAGCTGGTGTGGTACGTTTGTTTTCAACACTGCTAAAACACAAAATCTTACCAAGTAATTTTAGTCTGGTTTCTAGTGCAAATGTCTTAGCATATGTGAAATAAGACAAAACTAACTTCAAGGTACATTTTTGGCAAGATATAGGACCTTGTTTTAAGTCAATTATTCCTCAATATTCACGAAAATGTATTAGTTCCATTAGCAGATTATTTCATTTATAACATGTTATAGGTGAAATAATCTACCAGTGGAACTAGAACTTTTTCATCAATATTAAGGAATAATTTATTTAAAACAAGCTCTTACTTATTGCTGAAAAGTTACTTGTAAGTTTGTTTAGTCTGATTTCAATTGCACTAAGAAACTAGACAGAAATACCTAGTAAGATTTTGTGTTTTTGCTGTGAACGTATTGCTCTCCTCATCATTATTCTGCCACCATCGTGCTTCAACATAAGGATAGTGAGTTCAGAGTGATTTTGCTGCCAGACGTACAGGGCCGTCCCAAGCCTTTTCGGGGCCCTAAGCAGATTTTTTTTGGGCCCCCATACCAACATGTCAACATCAGATGTTTAATCACTCCTAACTTTTTAGGTGTGTAACATGCCTGCCATCATTAGCATTATTTGTAATTAGCTTAACATTGTACCAATGTTACTGCAGCTGTTGATTTTAACCTTACAAGAGTAGCTAACTAAAAAATATTTGGATATTATTTTAGATATTCAAAAGTAACATCAGCGAATTAACACCAGATCTACAGTATTTAAATTTAGTGCAACAGGTTTGATATCTTATATTTCCAGTGGCAGCAGCCAGCAACAGGAAGATATTTACATATTATTTGTATTAATATAGAAATATTGTTTTTTCTTTACAAACTCAAGACCTTTTTGGTGTAGCAACTCACAACTCTATACTTTAATTTTTTAATTTGGTCATCCTCCGTTTAACTGCCTGCTTTGTATGCATGTTGAGGGATTTAATAAACAAATAAATTGAAAAAAGAAATCATTTTTCCATGTGTTTACATTGTACCGACGTTATTATATTTGTTGATTTTATATACATATATATTGTACCCTGCCAGGGGGGTTTTTGTGGGCTCTTGTGTCCCTTATTTTTTGATAGTAGGCTGACAGGAAAGGGGGAAGACATGCAGCAAATATTGTCGGGACCGGGAGAACCCGCGACGGCCGCGTCGAGGACTCAAGGCCTCCAAACATGGGTCGCGCTAACCCCTACGCCACCACGCCACGCCCCATGGCTGTTGATTTTTAACCTTACAAAAATTAACTTTAAGTTTTAACCTTAACTTTTTGTATGTGTTTATACATAAAATATGTTTGCATTGGCCAAATAAATGTGCAGTTTGAGATTTAAAAAATTAATTTGCTCAATGGAAGCACATCGATTTGAAAAAACAAACAAAACCAAACCAAAGTAAAGTTCTTCCATTGCATTTCTCTTTAATCTTTAATCTCAGAATTCTGAGAATAAACTCAGAAATGTTTGGTTTTTTTTCGGTGGCCCTAATCCTCTTCCGTATATTCACGAGTGATTTTAATTGCTTCTCTTATTTAATGTAAACAACAGAATTGGATAATTGTGTTTTTCGACATTAGCGTTATATTGAGACGGTTTTGCGCAGATTTGTGGTGGAAGCGCAGCTACAATGACGTACCTCTGCTGGAAACCAGCGGGAGAGTTTGAGGCGTAATGGGAGGAAAAGGGAAGAAATCTACCAATTGAGAAATATTTTTCAACATTGAAGTCTGTGTATTTAAAGAAATGTGAGGGTCAAGTTTGTGGCCACGGAACAATTACTGGAAATTTAAAAATCTCTCATTCAGTTTTCATCCTTGAATGAGAACCATTCTGATTTTGTTTACCACTGTGCCAAATCGGAGCTGACAGGCGGCCCTTTCTGTTGCAGGACGCGGACTCCGCATACTTCACTAAACCAAAAACCTCCTGAAAGACGACGCATCCTGAAGGGGAAGGACTCCGCTGCATTCCTGACGCTGGCTGTTGTCTACCAGAAAAGATTTAAGGGTGAAGGATAGCTTTTTTGAAAGCTCGGCACTCCTTCCAGCCCAAATGTAATTTCTCTTTTAGATAAAAATGTTTAACCTTGCCTGAAGACCATATAAGTAAGAATGATAATGTACTTGTGCTGACCTTTCCGATGCACAATAAAATCAGTTTTTGCAATCTGATAATGTCTAAAAAAAACATTTTTTTGCCAACATTTTATTTTTATGTACATTTACACATATATAAAAATCACTGTACAGAAATCTGTGGACACATTCCTTTGAACGCCTGTAAACAGCTGATTGTAAACAAAAACAATAGCACTGACATAAAGAGAGCAAGATATTCCCAAGGCACATCCTTGATATCCTGAACAGAACATTCAAATTATCATCCCTTTTTTTGGTGACATGGAGGTGAAATCAGAAAAATGTGGAAAAAGTTCAATAAAACCAGATGTTTTCCTAAAAAGGAAGTGGATTCTCTTTTCAATTCTAATAGATTGAGATGTGCTGGACTCAGATTTTGGCATCAAATGTTTCTGTAATGCAGCATTATGTAATAATAAATGCAAAATCTAATAAAATTCACATTTTGTAATGTCACATTTTGTGCTGATTATTTAAAAACATTATTTTTAGAAATAATGTAATAAAGGATTAATCTATTTTTGATCATACTAATAATTGTACTTCATAAAGCAATCATGTTGCAGATTCAATAACCATTTAAATTGAAACTTTGGTCAATAACTTGGTCATTTAGTTGCGTTTTATCCAGAACTCAGGTATTAACCTACATGTAAAAACGACCCAAAATGCGTTTATTACATTTTGCGTTATATTTAATGCTGTTTTAAAGCTGCGGTATGTCACTTTAACATTTGTTGGAACTGTCACCAGATCGTGAGAGATAATCTGTGAAAAGAAAAGATCATCGATCTCCTCCACCTCCTATCTGAGCTGCTACTGACGTCTGATAAAATGCTCCGCCCTCGACCGAAGACAACCAATCAGAGCCAGGAGGGGGGTCTCAGCACTGTCAGGCCACTTCCTATTGGCTGCTTAATGTGTCAATTGTGGAGAAATAATTTATCATTACAGAGAAATCGTTCACCGCCTTCTACGCTAACGAGCCTAGCATACACATACTCTTCTAGCTGCAGATAGCAAGGAAGGGATTGTGATTGACAGCATTAAGACCCGCCCCAAGGCTCTGATTGGTTGTTTCCAGTTGCCACTGGGAAAAGGTGGAGGAGATTTTTAGATGATTTGTTTCATGACAGACAACTTCAACAAATATGTCTATTTTTTTATATAAAAGTTACATACTGCAACTTTAAAGATGTTTTATTATATGTTAAATCCCAATTTTATTACATTATTACATAAAGTGGTGCTACAGTTTCTGTTAAAAATGATTAAAAACTCCCACTTAAAGCTGCAGTATGTAACTTCTTTAAAAAAAATATATATATATATATTTTTTTACATATTTGCTAAACTTGTAACTATGTCATGACCTTATGAGACAGATAATGTGTTAAAAAAAGAAATTAAGAAATCAAACTCCTATGCTAGAAACAACCAATCAGAGCCAGGAGGCGGTTCTTAGCGCTGTCAATCAACCTCTGCGTCAGCTTTTTCCCATCAGCATAGCATGTCGTGAATGCTACACCAGTTAGCATGTCGGAAAAATTGTTTTCCATTATTGTAAGATGCTTCTGAGTACATGAACGTTGATTGACAACGCTAAGACCCGCCTCCTGGCTCTGATTGGTTGTTTTCGGTCAACCAATCAGAGCGGCAATAGTAGCTCAGGGAGGAAGTGGAGGAGATGAATGTTTTCACCTATTTTCTGTCTCATAACAACATGGTGACAGTTTCAACAAAAATGTAAAAAACATTTATAAAAGTTACATCCTGCAGCTTTAATAAGAAAGATAATGGGTATCCAAACAGAAAACAATGCACAACCTCAACAGCTGAGAAACAAACCGAGGTGTTTTCTTTTGAAACGAAGGCGCCCTGAGGGACTCCAGATCAGAGGCAGGGGAAGTGGAGTGGGGTGGAGGAGTAGATGGGGTAACCCAGCGGCGGGTCGGCGGCCTGAACTGTCAAGTTTCGGAGCATGAACGGGTGAGCCTGGATGCTGTACCGCTCCTCATCGTCGTTGGTGGCGTACAGGAGTTCCCAAGAAAGGTTTGCCCACTGACCTCTGACCCCCTCTCCGTTCAGACGGCCGACCTGCACCAGCTGCTCCTGCAGGGACAGGACCCGACCCGTGTAGGTTCCCTGAGGACGGAAGACAGACAGCGTCTCTGAAAACTAAACCCACAATGTGTCCCAGAGGTGGGCGGTAACTAGCTACATTTACTCAGTTACATTTACTTCAGTAACTTTTTGAAAAAAGTACTATTACTTTTACTTGAGTAATCTTATGATAAAGTATTTCTTCTCTTACTTGAGTAAAATTTTGGGATTCTTTTCCCACTGAATGAATAACAAACAAGTTTTAACCAAAAATTCACCAGACAGACACACCTGCAGTTTTTGTTAAAGTTTCACACGTTTTTTTTATCAAAAGAAACTGATTTGGAAATAAATTATTTAGCCTGATTTTTTTAAATTTTGTGTTACTGATATGAATTATTGTTTTTAACTTGATGTAGCAGAGATTGTTCAGTTACCATGGTGAGGTCGTGTCCCAGGGAGAACAGGAAGGGCTTCTCCTGAAGGACGCTGTCGTGCCAGCCTCTTTCCGTCACCAGGCCGATGTACCAGTCCCGTTCATATTCCTCTAAAGTGCTGAACAGTTCCTCTGGGGACTCCATCGGCCCCAGGCTGGCCTGGTCAAAGAGCAGCTTGAAGCTAAACCTGTTGGAAGAGAAAAACAGGCACACATCTATAACAGGCTGTCGAATCTAAATTTTGGTTATGGAGGATATAATATTTGGAAAATCCTTATTTTTTCACCACTGTCTTTTGGTTTAACTAGTTCAGGGCAGTCATCTTGTTCTAGCTTCTATTTATTTGAACTTTGAGTTCATGTACAATTAAATTTTTTAATAATAAGGCTAAAGTCATAATATTACCAGAATATAGTTGTAATATTAGGGGAATTGAGCAGTAATTTTATGAGACCTCCAATACAAAAAACTCAATTAAAATGAGGAATGTTGACACCGCCCTGTTACCTAGCAACCCCAGCTGAGCTCTGCCCATTACCTAGCAACCCCAGCAGAGTTCCAGAACATTTGGTCAGCTGTATCACCCGTAAACCTGTTCCCAACCTGTTCAAGGACGCATAATAGGTCACCTTTAAGAGTTTTCTCTGGCAAAACTGCATAATCTTTCTGCTTAGATTATGATTTTATTCTCATAATTAAACAAAAACTTTCATAGTTTCCCCCTAATACTTCCAACTTGCAACTCAGAAGGAATTATTGAAATAAAAGTCACTTTTTGATCGACCTGGAGGAGAAGAACAGACAGGAAAATCAAATTTTTGTTTTGAAAATGTTTGGGTAGGCTATGCAAAGTCGTTTTATCCAGCGGATATACAGAATGTGTGAGCAGCACCTCTTTGTTTGTCTCTATAGGATATTTGAAAAATTGTAACGTTTCCAAATAAAAAGACAGAAATAAAAGCTACTTTTTGAAAATATTTTTCATAATCTGTAGCCTCTTTTTTCAGAAAAGAAAAAAAACAAGAAAGAAAAATTAAATCAGATATTGAATCTGGTAGGAAGATAAAATGGTACATTTTATTTTGAAGCCGTATCTCCCAGCCCTATTCTGGTCCCATTAAAACCAGTTAAAATCAGGAGCTTCTACCTGAAGGCCTGCAGTGTGAGCTGGTAAAGATCTTTACTTGAAGACAGCCAGTCCAGTCCCTCCGTCCACGGCACGTCTCCGCAGTACAGCCTGTAGATGTAACTGGGGCTGGTGAACGCCGACTCCGCCCCCACAGAGATGAGGCAGGACAGCGCCACCTTCACGTGCAGCTCCTTCAGAACCTCGTCCTCCTTCAGGGCTTTGGTCATGTCCTCCAGGGGTTCCCCCTGCGCCGCCAGCCCAAAGCGCCCCAGGCTGAAGCGAAACCATTCCTCCGGGAACAGCGGCCTGAGCGACAGCAGGCGGGACGGGAGCAGCGGCGCCGTCCTCCAAACGGGAGGCAGGTTGAACACCTCCGACTGCGGGCAGCTGAAGTTCAGGTGAGGGCTTTCTCTGAGCACCTCCGGGTTTCGGCCTCTGTCCACCGCTGGCATGCCGATGCTGAGCCCCAGAGGCTGCAGCGGCTGCAGCGCGGACAGCGCCATGTTCTCAAACAGGCTGTCCAGCTCTACAGAGCCGGGCAGCGAGGCGCCGGTGTGCAGCGCCGCGTGTCCCCGCTGCGCCTCCGCAGTCACCAACGCCACGGTCCGCCGGGCCGGCTGAGGCCCGAACAGGTCGTCCTCGTCCGACCAGTCCCCGAACGACGTCAAACTGGAGCTGTCCTGTCTGAACCTGAGAGAGGACATGTTGGACTCCACCACGACAGCCTCGGACGGTGGGTTACATGTGGTCTGGGCCAACTGGGAGGACTGGGACTTCACGCCTCCGATGGTCGACCCGACCTCGCTGCTCCACAGCAAACCTTTCTGCCTCTGCACACAGTTCCGCAGCAGCAGCCAGGTCAGCGCCTTCATGAAGTCCTCCTGCAGTTTCCTCAGGTTGTCGTGGGAGTCGATGATGCCGGAGAGGACGTTCCTGGCGTCAGAGTAGACCCGGACCGCCAGCGCGGCGCAGGGCGTCAGCGCGTTGCCCCAGTGCAGGTTGAAGCCCTGGGTGAAGCCGAGCCGCTCCGGGCGCTCGAAGGCGGCCTCGAACACCTCATCCACCCGGCGGGCCTCCACCGTGTGGCAGGACGTCTCCTGCAGCTCCAAACCCTGCAGCAAAGAAAAACTCATCTAACCTTAAATTTCAATTCAATGAATCTGTGTACACTGCACAAACATGAAATCTTACCAAGTATGTTTGAGTAATTTCGAGTGCAAATATCTTAGTACACTTGAAATAAGACAAAATGTTGTCTTCAGTAAGATATATAATCTTGTTTTAAGTTAATTATTAATGAATATTGATGATAAAGTACAAATTCCACTGGCAGAATATTTAACTTTTGACATTTTCCCATTTTATAAATCAAATAATCTGCTAGTCGAACTGGTACTTTTTATCAATATTGACTTAAAACAAGCTCCTATATCTTACTGAAAAGTGACTTTTAAGTTAGTTTTGTCTTATTTCAAGTGTACCGAGACATATGCACTGTACTCAGTGTACTCAAATAAGAGTACACTTTCAAGTAACCTTTCAGCAAGATGTGGGAGTTTGTTTTAAGTCAATATTTCTTTAATATTGATGGAAAAGTTACTAGTTCTATTGCCAAATTATTAAACTTATAACAGGACATTTTTTTCCATGATACAAATGAAAATGCCATTGGAACTGGTACATTTTCATAATTTTTAAGGAATTATTGACTTAAATCAAGGTCATATATCTTGCTGAAAACTTACCTTCAGGTTTGTTTTTGTCTTATTTCAAGTGAACTAAGATATTTTAACAAAAAAACTAGAATAAAATACTTGGTAAGAGCTTATGTTTTTGCAGTGCAGCACCAATTCTCAGCCAGATTTAATGCATTTAATGAAATACAATTATGTGAAAAAAAAGCTTTTACAGTCAGTGTGTTTTCATAGACACATTTGGACATTTGGATTCTTAAGGAGTTTTCCCACCAGATAGTTTATTAGTCTTGGTTCCAAAAAAATATCCCTTTAAGCACCTTTTGCTATGCAATTATTAATTGATTAATGCATAACATGGTCACCAGATCAGCCTTACACTGTAGTAATTCAAGCATATTATTGCATTCTAAGCAATATTTTTTTTATTTTCCAATTTAAAAATGTATCTATTTATTTATTTGCACCTATTAATGTATTTTTAATAATGTATAAAACAATTTAAGTGGTTAAAAGGAAAATGTGCAGAATGTGCCAAATTTTATGTACCCGATTAATCGATTAATTGTCAAAACAATTGATTAATAAAATAATAATAACAGTTCTAATAAAATAGAGTCAAATTGAGCTCATAATGCAAATTAACAAGAAGTTTTCTAACTAAGGAAGCCCAGGTGAGTCCCTTTTTGTCCACACCAAGCATATGGCCACAGTGAAAAGGATTCATTCACTAAACACCTGCAGTGACCATTAAAAGCAGAAAAACCTCTGTGGTACCTTAATATTAACTGTACAGTAGCCGTATCCTCTCTCCAGGATCATTATCCAAACCATACGGTCCTGGAAACGTCCCAGAAAATGAGAGCCTGGGGCGACAGAACCTACAAACAGAGAGCACATCATGAGTTGCCTGTGAATTGAACGTATGAGGAGGTGTGGCGTGTAATCCAAGGTCAAGAAAGGGGGAACACACAACATGCACTCAGCCTAACTAACAAACAAATGCATCCGTTTCATTTTTCATCAGCTGCTGCTCTATGTGGCGACATTACTGAGCAAACAATCACATCAATAAACACGGAAATCTACACAGAGCTTAAACAATTAATCGGATTAATCATGATTAATCGATTATTGAAATTATTGTCAACTAATTTAACTCAAAACCCCAACATATTCAGAGCCGTAATTAAGCCAAAACTGTATAAAATATGTATATATTTTGCATTTAAATGAAATACACCTTTGTCTGGAAATACTTTCATTTTTTTACCCAAATCTCCTCAAATGACAGTTTTAGCTTCACGAAATTTATTAAATTTTAGGCAATAAAATTTTCATTTTCTTGTGTAACAAAATAATTTAATTGTTTATTTGCACCTTCTAATGTATTTCTAATATCATATTAAAAAACAAATTGTTAAATGAAAAATATGTCAAATGTGGCAAATTATCCGATTAATCGATCAATCATCAGAATGATCAATTACTAAAATAGTCGATAGTTGTAGCCCTTGATTGAAACATTAAGCCTAATCTAACCCTTAGCTGTCCATCAGTCTCTCTTTTAGAGGTGCAGGACTTTGATTTCTGCAGACAGAAGACAGACATTTATTTCACCACAGACCCACAGCAGAGCAGCAAGGTTAAGGGAGCTTTTGTTTTACTATGACTAGTGTCTGCGTGGCTCAGGGATAATGTTGCGTCCCATAATGACATCTAAGAATAGTTCCAGCAGCTACATCATGATGGAAAGCGACAGACTGAGCAGATTCCTCTTCCTGCTCACTGCTCCATAGCCTCCAGTGTGAGCAAAGCTAAAGGAACAGTACAGACCGCCGTCATTTAACAAGTCGCCATTCTAAATAATACATCACCGCCACAGCTTTAAAGCTCATGCGAAACAATAAGGTGAAATTTTTTTATCACTTTTGAATGGGCACTCCAGAAATATCAGCTTCCTGTTTGTATGTGTATTTTTTTCCCCATTTGGGCCGTTCTGATTGAGCGCAGAGTATATCGCCGCAGCAGTGTAGCTCAGCCTCGGAGTATTATGCGGTTAATGTTGCGGAAACATTCGGATGTAATGAATACAGATCAGAGCGGTTTTTTTGGGTCACTTCACAGTAAACTCAGCGCGATGATGTAAGTCCGCATTACCGCCAGTACTTGAAAAAGGCTGCTCACAACCGAGTTTCTTTTTGGTATTTAACCATGTGAGATGGGACGCATACGATCCCTGCTCAACCCAGAGGGTGTTAGGTCACTAAAGTATCTAAGAAATTATTTTCTGAACTCTCGTTGAACTGTTTTTCGTGCTATAGTGGAAGGTAAACACTCGGGCTGAAACAATTAATCGGATTATTCGTGATTAATCGATTATTGAAATGATCATTAGCTAATTTAGTAATCGATGAATTGTTGATTGGAGTATACAGACTCAAAAAAGGCCTGTTGCTGAATGAGTGACATATTCAGAGCAGTAATGAAGCCAAAACTGTACAAAACTATACACATTTTGCATTTAAGATCAACAAAAACTTATATGTGCTCCTCAAGTGGCACAGTTTTGGATTCACCTGGTACAAATTCTGTAAAAAAAAAAGAAGTATTAGTCAGTTAATCCAAAAAATAACAAATTAAGTCAAGCAGAAAGGGTAGAGCTTTTCACATGTTGATGTCTGAAGTATTTTTTAGCTGCAGATGCATCTTTTGCTACAAATGATCAAGCGCTCACCAAATTAATGAAAAAATTAATGTGTTATTGCATTTTAGAGAAAAAAAGTTAATTTTCTTACTAGTAGTAATTGAGTTGTTTATTTGCATCTTTTAAGATATTTCTAATATCGTAGGAAAAAAGAGAAATGAAAAATCTGTAAAAGGAGAATTTTTTATTTTTATCATCAGAATAATCTATAGATTAATTGATAGCTAAAATAATTGTTAGTTGCAGCCCTAGTAAACAACAAAATGGGACGTGGATTTACCTCAGTGCTGTCGTCTTTGGATTGTTACTATGGCTGCAACTAATGATTATTTCAGTAATGGATTATTCTAGCAGTTATTCTGATGATTATTTTCTTTATTTAACCACTTAAGCTTTTTATACAATATTAGAAATACATTAAAAAGATGCAAATAAACAAATAATTCAATTCCTTTTCAAAATAATAAGACAAAATGCATTAACAAATATTCCTTTAGTGTTTTTATCTTAAATGTGAACTATATATGTTTTGGCCAGTTTTGACCGAATTACTGCTCTGAATATTTTTTTTTTCAGTAAACGACCTTTTTTGAGTCTGTTTACTCCAGTTAATGATTGACTATTAAATTAGTTGACGATTACTTTAATAATCGATTCATCATGATTAATTGCTTCGTAACACAATAAAACAATTAATCAACTTGTTAAACTGGGTCAAATTGTTACATTTTTAACTATTAGCAGTTGTATTCTGATAGAAACTGCAAATAAACAAATTAAATTCCTTTTTTAAATAATAAAATTAACATTTTATTACCTGAAATGCAATAACATAGTATTCCTTTATTGTTTTTATCTTAAATTCAACATATATATGTATTTTGTACAGTTTTGTCCTAATTACCGCTCTGAATATGTTCGTTATTTCAGCAAATGCCTTGTTTTTGAGTCTGTACTAAATTATTTTACAATTATTTCAATAATCGATTCATCACGATTAATCGTTTCATTAAAAAAATCAAATGATTAATCGGATTGTTTAATTGGGTTTTGTTGTTACATTTTCAGCTATGTAATTATTATTTGTATTCTGATGCATAATTTTGTAGAAAGAACAGAGAAAGCATGCACGACCCACTAACCGAGTGAACCGCTTGCAAAGGCCGTCGTTAGAGCAGAGGCCAAGCTTCCACTCATCTGCTGGTAGAAGACGGAGTCCAGACAGGGACAGGCCATCCCCACTGGGCCTGGCCAACTGCGCTGTGGCCTGGGAAATCCCACGAGGAAGATGGGCAGGGTGAAAAGGGGCAGCAGGGGGGCAGCGAGCACGGCAGAGAGCGTAACCACAGCCAGCACCAGCGGCCACAGCGAGGCGTTGAGAGCCAGGAGAGTGCCGGCCGACTGACGCCGCTGCTTCTTCTCTGTCCAGGACGTCACCAGGACAGTGAGGGTGAACTTCAGCTTGGCTACGAACTGACCCAGTCTGTCCATCAACAGACCCACCTGGGTTACAAATTTAACACCATCAGGTCTGTAACATAAGCGCCTTCAAATATGTGAATCTGTTATTGCAGCAGCACAATCTCACACTGAGACATCGAGGGGAAACGTTAATTTGTTGATTTATGTTGAGCTCACCAGAAGAAGCTGAACTCCAGTTCCTAAGGCGTCCCATCCGGGTAGGGTTTTACTTCCAGCTGCAAGCTGCACTAAGATCACCACCACCATCTGCAAAAGGGCGTCCTCTGAGCTCTGCCACACCTGAAAGGCAAGAACCACCTGTATTCAATGACCCCATCTTCAAAATTATGAAAGTAGAGAGAGTGGAAAATAGAAGAGAGCACGTTTTTTTTTCTTTGGCCTCTGAGAATCTGGAACAAGTTATTAAAGAAATAAGTCATATGAGCTGCTGCTTGCCACGCCTCCAACTCAACGTTTACACTCAAACATGGAAACGGCTCCAAACAGATGCACAATTATACAGCAGTGCATCTCTGAAAAGCAGAAGTGGAGCCTCCTGCACAACCAACAACACTGCAAAAACACAAAATCTTACCAAGTATTTTTGGTCTAGTTTCTATTGTAAATATTTCGCCACACTTAAAATAAGACAAAACTAACTTTTCCTACAATTTTAAGGAATTATTGAACTAAACTCCAATATCTTGGTGAAAAGCTATTTGCAAGTTAGTTTTATCTCATTTCAAGTGTGCTAAGATATTTGCACTCAAAACTAGACAAAAATTACTTGGTAAGATTTTGCGTTTTTGTAGTGAAGAATGCAGTAAGCGGTTTCTGAACAGTTTCAAAACACTTGTCTTTTCCAGCAGCCATCATACAGCAGTAAAACCAGCTGACCAAACGTTCTGGAACTCCGCTGGGGTTGCTGGGTAACGGACACAGCTCAGCTGGGGTTGCTAGGTAACAGGGCAGTGCCTGTGCGTTTGTGATGTTACATTCGGAAAGTTTTGAAACAACAAATTTTCCAGGTGCAAAAAGACAATTTATTGCCAGAAAATGACTTTTTTTTTTTAAGCATTTTGTTTTTTTAGGAGAAGCATGGATGTACAAATCAGGCAAAATCTCCCTTTTCAGGTGTGTACGTACCACTCTAAATGCTCTCGTCAATCCCACACTGACGGTGACACTGTGGAGCAACCGCAGAGATTCGTCCATAGACAGAAAAGCAACCATTGCAAACGGAGACACTGAAGTGGGACACAGAGCAGGTTCTGGTCAGTCGCATCTCCATGCAAATGTTCAGCAAAAGAAAATGAAAAGCATGCAGCCAGACGCTCACCAAGATAAAGTAGGACTCTTCGGATCGCAGCAGCTACGTGCAACCCTCTGCTCTTTTGCTTGAAGCTCTGAACATTGGACATTCCTTTAGGGTACAGGGGATTCAGGAACATCCCTGCAACTACATAAGCTCCCTGGATCTCTCTGAGAGCCCAGCAGAGAGAGAAAAGTATGATGAGGAGGTAGCTAACCAGACCCTGAGGTTCTGTAACCAAGACTTGGGACTGAGCTGAGCCAATGAAGTGATGCAACAGTCCAGCCTCCACCGTGGCCGCAGCCAGCAGGCTGGAAAACAGAAGCAGCTCCCGGCAGCCGAGGCTCCAGCCGAAGGAAGTGAGAGGAAAAGATGGCGACCCCCCGCTGTGAACTCTGTGGTCCCTGAAGGAGGTTCTCTGGTGCCTGCAGAGCGCGCCGACCTGGCTCAGGTCCAGGCTCAGCAGAAACCCGGCAGAGGTGGAGAAGAGGACAACGCCCAGCGATGACGGGATGAAGTAATTACAAATAGCGACGCCAAAGGACACGGCGCACATGAAGAGCAGCCTGAGGGACACGAGACACGAACCAGAGACAGACCGGTTCTCACATCAGTTCACTGGGACAAATAAACAAAACTAACAAAATGAAAAAAATTCAGTAAAATACAAACTAAACTGTTATCTTTAAACGTTATAACTAAAGCTGGCCATAAACAGATTTTATCATTTAATTTAACTTTTTGTTTTTGAACACTGCAAAAACACAAAATCATACCAAGTATTTTTGGTTATGTTATTACACTTGAAATAACCAGATTTGGGTAGTAACTAGTTACATTTACTCAATTACATTTATTTGAGTAACTGTTTGAAAAAAAAATTTAATTTAATACTCTTACTTGAGTAAAATGTCTGGATTTTCTACCCACTGAATGAATAACAAACATGTTTAAACCAAAAATCCCCCAGACACAGACTCACACCTGCAGTTTGTGTTAAAGTTCTTAAGTTTTTTATTGAAAGAAACTGATTTGGAAAATTTTCTTTAGCCTGATTTTGTTCTTTTTTTGATACAAATTATTGTCACAGTGGTCCTTAAAATACCAAAGTTTCCATATAACTTTCCATTTTTTCCGTCTGATTATGAAATTTTTAAATATTAAATGACCGATAATGTGATCAGTTACTCAGTACATGAGTAGACTTTTTACCAAATACTTTTATACTCTTACACGAGTAATTTCTTGGACTGCTACTTTTAACTTTTACGTGAGTAAAAATATGTTGAAGTAGTGTTACTCTTACAGTTTTTGGGTTCTCTACCCGCCTCTGGAAATAAAATAAAACTTACAAGTAACTTTTCAGGAAGACATACTAGAAACAAAGTCTTCCAGTAGTCTACCTCAGTCTAGTTCCTGCATTAGTACACTTGAAGTAAGACAAAACTAACTTAAAAGTAACTTTTCAGCAAGTTATCGGAGCTTGTTTTAAGTGAATAATTCCTTAGTATTAATAAATATTAAGTTTAACTGTGAGATTATTTCACTTATAACATGGGAAAATGTCTTGTAAGTGAAATAATCTGCCAGAGGAATTAGTACGTTTTTATTAACATTAACTAATTATTTACTTAAAACAAGCTAGTACAACTTGCTGAAAAGTTTTATCTTTATGTCTTATTTCAAATGTGATAGGATCTTTGCATTTAGACCTAAACCACAAATAATTAGCAAGATTTTGTGCTTTTGCAATGAAGATTAAACTTTTGGAAAATCTGGATTAATTTTTAAACAATGCAGTCCTCGTGTTTCAATAGTTTAGTTCAACACCATCCTGTTTGTATTACAGCTTCTACTAATTTGGACTTTGAATTTTCTTTGACTGAAGTATAAAGATTTTATTATCAGAATAAAGTCGCCATATTCGGATAATAAAGTAGTAATTTTATTTTTTTTTAATTAAAAGGAGGAATGTTAAACCTTGATAGAAGATTTTGCAGATAATTCTTAATAGAAATAATTGATCTATCAGGTGTGAAAACACCCTACATCTCAGTTTGTTCTCCTCTATTTGCAGTGCAATTAAATAACAAATGATTGGTTTTACCAAAGATAACGATGATGTGATAAACAACAATACACGTCTTCTGTAGGTGACAAACGGTTGTAGGTCATCATGGAGGCATATTGACCAGGATTTACCTGATGTTGCTGGACATGGGTGAGCCTCCCAGGCCAAACACCAGAATCTGCTCCATTCCCCAGAGCAGCAAGGCGTCGAGCGGCGGCAGAACCCCCAGCGCCCAGAGCACCGGCAGGAAGACGAAAACCACGTGTAGAGTCTGGCTGGCCAGCTGGAGCTCAGGAACAGCGTGGGAGAACCTACACGAAATGTTAACATCACTGTGGCTGAAGCGATCAATCAGATTAATCGATTATTGAAATAACTTAAATGATCAATCGTTAACAGTCTCAAAAAAAGAACACTTGCTGAAAAAAGGAAACATATTCAGAGCAATAATTAAGCCAAAACTGTACAAAATAAATGTACATTTTGCATTTAAGAAAAGAAAACATATGTCTTTAACTTCTATTTAATAAAAGGGTTTTTTTGTACATTTTGTTAAAACTGTCACCATGTTTTAACAGTATAATGAGACAGAACTACCTACTCCCCGAGCTACGATTGCTGTTTGAAGAAAAGTGACGCTCCTGGTTAAAAACAACCAATCGGAGCCAGGAGGGGGGTATTAGTGCTGTCAATCATCCTTGTGAAAGTGCTGCTAAATGTCCTAATGGCACAGAAACAACTTAAAGTTCCAGAAAAAACATTTATCCGCCATCATCGGTGGCTATACTATTTAGCATTAGCATTCATGACAGGATCTGCTATCAAGAAGACGTTGCAGTGTAGCAGAGAGAAAGTGTGTGTGGGGGGGTGAGCACCACACACAAGCATGATTCATGATTGACAGCGCTAAGACCCTCCTCCTTGCTCTGATTGGTTGTTTCTCGTTAGCATCATCTGTGTCAAACCACACTGTGATGTCATGGTGACAGTTTCATCAAATATGTAAAAACTCTTTTTATAAAAAATTACATGCTGCAGCTTTAAACATGTTTTAGCCAAAACTCCTCAAGAGGCTTAGTTTTAGTTTCAGCAGGCTCAAATTCACAAAAGGAATGCTACAGTATCGCTCTTTAGGCAATAAAATTTATATTTTCTCATTTTAAAAAAGGAATTGAATTGTTTATTTGTGTCTTCGACGCATTTATAATATTGTATAAAAAGGCTTAAGTGATCAAATGAAAAATCTGCAGACTGTGCCAAATTTTTTATCAATTTAATTGATCGATCATCAGAATAATCGATTAGTCAATTATTTTGATTAATTGATTGATGTGATAATTTTTTCCAATTAATTGTCAGAATAATCAATTGATCTGATAATTTTTTTATCTGAAAAATTGTTGGAATAATTGATTAACTTGATAAAAAATATATTTTATCCGATTAATCTATTATTAATCAGAATAATCATTTAGTCAGCAATTCCGATTAATTAATTTATCCAATTAACAAATTAATCTGATCATTGTCCCCCAATTAATTTTCAGAATAATCGAGTAATCTGACCATGTTTTTATCTTATAAATCATCAGAATAATTGATCAATCTGAATTAAAATATATATTTTATTCGATTAATCATCTGAATAATCGATTAATCTGATAAAAATTGGAGTTGGAGGTTTGGAGTTTCCTGAAAATGGAACCCTATGCGTTGTTGCTCACCTGTCAGCCAAATCCACGGCGATGAAGATAAAAACGTAGAGCGGCCGGGTGAGCGGCGTGATCTCGTACGTGTCCTGTGCTTGGAAAGTAGCCGTCTCTGCGGCCGTATTTACGATGAGGGAGTATTCGGCTATACACAGAGTCACCCAGCTGAGGACAAACACGACAAGGGAGGCGCCGGTGCTGCCGTACAGAGCCGTCAGTCGGCCCAGGAACACGTACCACGTCCCGAAGCCGCACAGAACTCCAGCTAGGACCGTGTGCAGAACCACATTCAGGCCGAACCGCTTCCCCGGAGCGATGAATCGCACCGTCTCCGGGCTGATGCATTGGGTGAACTCCACCTCCTCCTCATCAACCAGGTTGTTGGGCGCGCCAAGTCTCTCCACTACTGTGCCGCTCCTCCGTGCAGCGTGCAGCGCCAGCGCCTGAACACCTGCTGCAGCTGCGAACATGAGCATGCCAGAGAGAACGGCGGCATAAAGCTCCTGGAGCAGCTGCAGCTGGCAGAGCAGCGTGCTGACCCCGCCGAACAGCCATGGCGTCAGGAACAAAACCGCTTGGTTGATGTATACGTAAGGCGGGGCACAGTAGCCTAGCTTGAAGCGGGGACCCCCCAACACGGTTTGGGGGAAGCGCTTCCAGAAGAACTCTTGCTTGTACTCGTTAAGAAGGGGCACATCTGGCCCCATTCTGACCATTCCAGAAAGGGTGGCAGGTCATCTCCACGGAAACGGAGGAGGCATCGCTGTCATTATCTCGGCCATGTAGGACGACTCACCTGGAAAACAAGAAACACTTCAGTCACATTACAGACTAGAGGAGAGGAGAGTATCCAAAAATGTACTAGAGTAGCAGTACTTCAACATATATAAAGTAGCCAAGAAATTACTCAAGTAAGAGTAAAGCAGTATTTCGTAAAAAGTCACATTTTCAATCTCTCAATATAAAAAAATTACATAATCAGATTTGAGTATTTTAAGGATGAAAATGACAATAATTCATATAAGCAACAAAAAAAAACAGGCAAAGGAAAAAATTCAGTTTCTTTCAATATAAAATTTATGAAACTTTAATAAAAACTGCAGGTGTGTGTCTGTCTGGTGAAGTTTTGATTAAAATATGTTTGTTTTTCACTCAATGGGTAGAAAGTCCAGAAATTTTACTACAGTAAGAGTAGAGATGCTTCATAGTAAAATTACTCAAGTAAAAGTAAGAAGTACAGCCTAGTAAAAATACTCCTAAAAGCAAATTTTTTCAAAAGTGCAATTGAGTAAATGTAATTACTTAATTACAATTACCAATTGACTAGTTAGTTAAAGAGAACTAAAGGTGACTGCTTATGTTCATTAAACAGGTTAGGACAGATCTATGGCCTATACAAATCATGTTCATTACGTTTTTTTCTTTCATTATCTAAAATATTCTTAGATAATGAGATTTCAGAGCTGTTTTAGGGCCTCATGTCACTTTAAATCCAGATAAGCTTCTGCTGGCCGCTCCCCCAACTCAACGTTTACACTCACACATGAAAATTGCTGCAAACAGATCCACAATTATACAACTGTACGTCTTTGAAAAGCAAAAGTGGAGCCTCCATCACAACAAACAAGAATGCAGCACAGAGACCAATCCAGGACATGAGCTACAACTGTACTAGCCGCTCAACCTGGGTTAAGGAGAAAAAAAATGGATGGTCCAGAGGCCTCAACATTTTTCATTTAATTTGAAAATTAAGGCAGCAGAACTTCAAGCTCAAAGTCAGAGCAGGAGTCCAACAATTTGCACAACAAAACAGTAGTGAACTTTGAGTTTCAATCTGCTGGCAAGCTCTATGGAAATACTGGTTTTATTCTCCAATACGTTTTGGTGCCTGCCCACACTGCAAAAGATCCTCCACGCCACGCCGCATTGATGCAGTAACCGCATGACTCCTGAAGTGTTAAATGATTAAACATGTTTGTCTAATATAATGTTGTAATTCTATTTAAACTATAATGAGCAAAATAACTAGATACAACGTAAAATAAGTCAATACATTAGTTTAATAAATTAGCTTTTCACTGATAACATATCGAAATGCACCTGTACAGGTAATATAAGCTAACCGGGGCTGTTTTTTGTATTACCATGTTGCTAGTGTTTAGAGGATTTGGATCAGAACCGAAATCTAAATAATAAATTTTTTCTAATGTGTTAATTTTTCACATTAAATAAATCTAGAATGATGAATTTAAAAAGTGTGTGAACCTGGTTTGTTCATGTTTCTAACGTTTCTGAGCAAAAACAGCAACTGCTGCTGAGAGACCAGAGCACAACAGAGCAACAAGATGCTCTGATGGGAGTCCGTCTGCTTTAACACATTATTACAAATATAACAACACGGTGACACCAAGCCAGGTTTGTTATTACAGATAAAGTGGTCTCAAAAGACTGAACCTTTGCTAGCTCTGCGGCTGAAATAACGGAGGCAGACAGCGCCTTAATCCGCTAACTTCTCACAGTAATAGCTAAAACACAAAAGGTTTTAAACAATGAGAGATCAACTTACTATCAGGGGGATAAGGACCAACGGCAAAGACCCTGTAGTGATATTTTCCACAAGATAATTATGAGGTTTGAGGGGAAAAACAGCCTGCAGCTCCCAGTATTAACATTAGCTGCTGGCTAGCCATAGCACAGCTAACCGACAGCGGCATGAGAGGCTGTCAGACTTTGACCAATCACAGTGCAGCTTACAGGAAGGAGAGGACTCTGATTGGTGTAGGATTTTTAATCCCGCCCACAGAGCTCAGCCCGTTTATCAACCAAACACAATAAAGACAATCACAAATCAGTTTGATCTCAGCTATAAAATACACTAAAAACACTTCATACAACTAGAAAAAAAATATATATATTTTGTTCTAAAATAAAATAAATTTGCAAAGAATCATAAATTTTACATTTTGTTTATTTTGTATTCATATTTAAAGTATTAAATACATCAAATGTTTGAAAAGAGAGAAGATTGTCAACTTTTCATTTTTTAATTATTCATTGAAATAGAACAACAAAAGTGCTGCTATACAACAAATTTACAAATACAGTATTATAAAGGTGTAAGGACTTTCTATAGGAGGGTATAAGGAAGTTTTTTTAAAGTTTAATTTAAGAAGTGCATTTACATACTGGAACTAGTCAAAAATATATTAAAATTAGGCTTAGGATGTAAAAATGTTAAAGTGTACAGTCACAAAAATTTATTAAATGAAAAAACTATATATTTTTATATATATTTTTTATCCCTTCATAAAAGTTTTTTGAAATTGCAGTTGTGATGGTGATGCTGTAGGAAGGATCTCCAGTAGCAGTCAGTCCTGCAGCGAAACTGAAGAAGCCTCTGACTGAAGAAAGTCGTTTGACATCACAAATGCACATTTAAACCTTTTGGAAAGCTTTCCCATAACGACTGAAGCTGTTATAACTGCAAAGAGTGAACAAAAAATCATATTAAACCCAATTTACATGTGTGTCAGGATGAAGAAACACACTTTTGGTCAAATGTAATAATGAGAAACATTGACATGACGCTCCCTGATTCAGTCTGAATATTCATGTTTGTGTGAAGGAATAACACCAATCAAGAAAAAGGTTGTCCCTTTTTACAATTATATCCAATGTAGTTACTCGCACCATTGTATTTAAATCCTGATTCTAATACTCTTGGCTCAGAGGTCATTTGTCTGTATTTGTAACGTATTTAATTTTAAAAAGAGGTGCAAAGAACAAAATATCACCATAAAACAAAACAAAAAAGAGAAAAATTGTGATTTAATTGCAGATGTTTCAGAGGTCAGGAGGTTTTTTTTCTGTAAAAAGCAACTCTTTCTGCTCTGTGTGTAAGACAATCCATCAGAAGAAAGATGCTTGTCAGTCCTGACAGCCCTCGTTTAAATCTGTAATCCTCCCAACACTTTAAGAAATATGTTTTCAACACTTAAGTCAAGGAGAAATAATGCAAATGTCATGATTTATAAAAGGCTGTCAGAAAATTGCACAAAAGCTTATCTGACAAACCAGTGAAGAATGATTTCTGGTAAATTTGCAGGAAAATTGGGTATTTCTCAATTGTTTTCTTTTCCCATAAACTTTTTTCTCCTTTTAAAGAAGCAATACGCTTTGTGGGATTGAAATAATGTGATGAACGGCACACAAGTTCAAGCCTACAATAAATGACACGCAAGGTCAGAAATAAAAAGCGGTTAAGATTTTATGCTTCTGTGAGATTTGCTCTCATCCAAAATGTCTACACAAAATAGAAGCATTTTCCCTTTTCATCCTAATTGTCCGTCTCCAGTAGCTCTTTATTCCACAGGAAACAAATTACAGGAAAATGACAAGCGACAGCAATAATTCAATGACACACTTCAAAAGAAGCAATATGGCAAGGCAGGATGTATTTGTGAGAATAAAGGAAAATGAACTTGGGATATAATATGCACCTTTTGAGGACAAAATAATTTAGATTTTGTTGATGACTTGCAGAGGGGCGTTTGGAGCAACTAAACGGCTCCTCTTCACAAACCCTCAAGCAAAACACTTCTGGAGTTTCTGCAAAATAGAGAGCAGCGCTTAGGAGGATGTTGCTTTTAGGCATTTAAATTACACTGATTGATTGATAGTTATATAAGCATCAGCTTAAAGGTTTTAGGTGTTGATATGAAAATAGAGTAGACGTAAAAACAATCTGTTCAAAACTCTGTTATAAAAATGTAATAATTTCTTCTATTTTAGTTTGATCAATAGATATAATCCCTCATATTTAATAAGATTCCATTACCGCCGATATCAGACCCAAAATAAATCTGGGTAATAAAGAGCAACACAAAGTTTTCTCTCTGTAATATACAATTAAAATAAACTAGATGTGAGCTTTTAACACTTTTATGACAATTTATCTCTACTATGTGTGAAAATGCTCAACTGCAAAGAAAAATAAACAGTTAAACAATTGCGATTTAAATAAATGGCAATGGAGGGTACCCACCTGGAAAGGTGTTCAATGTAAAAATGTAAAAACTTACCAAGTATTTTTGGTTTAATTTCTACTGAAAATATCTTATTACGGTTTAACTTTTCGGCACGATGTAGAAGCTTGTTTTGAGTCAATAATTATTTTCTGTACTCCAAGTCAGCAACAAAACTCTTGTCTATGTCAGCAGCCATTCTACAAAACCAGCTTTAGTTCCACCGGGGTTGCTAGGTAACGGGGCTGGGCTCCACTGGGGTTGCTAGGTAACGGCACACTGCCTGTCGAATGTGACTTAACTACTGGGAGGTTTGTGAAATGACTCGTTTTTCAGACACCAGTAAATAAGACCTTACTACCAAAACAAAAAACAGCTGGGTGACGTTTTTTAAGTGCTTGGGCTATTTTTAGAAACAGTACAGTCCCAAATGGGAGTATAAAAATATTAAAAAAGGTCCCATTTAAGAAGCTTTGGCTTTTTGTGACACTTTTTGCAGTAGGATGAGGAGGTGTTCAGCTGTATCAACTTATAGTATTATACAAAACTACAACCAAAATGCTTTTTTCCCATCACATGGGTCACATGATCAACAACTGGATGTTACTACTGGCGAAAAAGATGACAGGAAGTAGTTTGAGGATTATGACACGGCAAGATTCTTATTTAATGGAAACAATTACAAAATTGTGTTTTTTCAACATCAGCAGGAGATGCGGTTCCATTACAAATGTGAGCAAAACTTTGTTGATATTCCGCTAATGTCGAAAAAACCCAATTAAATTAGAAACGCAGTTAAAGTCACATGTGAATAAGCTTGTTTATGTGGTAAGTTGTTAAAAAACATGCAACGCCATTCTCCTCCTATCACTTCCTGATGTCTTCTTCATCATTTCTGCCAGTAGAAACATCTGGTTGTTCATGGCATGACTCGTGTGATGTTTCCATCGCAATTTTGCGAAATTCACTAATTTCAATACAGCTGGAAAACCACCTCATCCAAGCACAAACATATTATAGCAAAAAACATGTTTTCTTCTAAATTGACATGTTTCCATTGAGCAAATTCATCTTCGTAATTCCAGCTTGTAAATGAAAACAAAACATTTTCTCGTAAAACTGTGCAAAACCTTGTAATTGCGATTACATTGACCATATACAGTAACTGCGCAATTTGACATTTAAAAAATAAATCCACTTACTGATAATATGGCAAGTTTGAAAAAACTTTGCTAAAACATTTTGGCGCATGCATGAGGTGGGGTTTTTTTGGCCATATTAAAATTGGTTAATTTCGCAAAAACATAATTGAAATACTTTTGTTGCATCACATAAGTCATGTGCGATGGGAAAAGTTTAAAAGGACCCAAGCTGCGCAAAACTTCTGCGTTTCCATTGACCATACAATTTCACAAGTTGGAGTTACGAAAATAAATTTAACTTAATAGAAACATAGCAATTTCAGACAACTTGTTTTTCGATAAAACACAATGATGAGGTGGTTTTTGTTGCCCGTACTGAAATTTGTTTATTTTGCAAAACTCCAATGGAAACATTTTCACAGCTTCACATGATTAACAACCAGATGTTTAAACTGGATCCAACCAGAAAGAAGACGACAGGAAGTGGTGGTAGGATGAAAGCATAACATGTTTTTGAGTGATGACTGCATAAACAAACTTATTTTACTGCATTTCTTATTTAGTAGAAACATCACAATTATAAAATTGTGTTTTTTCGACATTAGTGGGTGGTGTATTAAGGAAGTTTTGTCTGCAATTGTAATGTAAACGAAGCTAGTGATGGCACACCTCTAATTCACTCCTGAACCTGAGTGGAAATACGCCCCACTCAGCAATTATTCAGTCTTAGACTAATGGTGGCTCTGAATCTACAGACACAGCAAATGCACGGCGCTACTGGACCAGCAGTAATGGGCGCCATACAGACCGGGTGTGTGTGTAGTGAAGACTCTACCAGGGAAAAGAGGGGGTGGCATCATCTATAACTGATTCACAACATGCACGAACATCTCTAATTATGAATGTACATCACAAGTGCAGCGAATAACCACTGCCTCCTCTCCGCCTCCCGAGCAACGCTCCATATCAGGCCCACGAAAACATAACCCATCACATTCCATCCCATTAAACCAGCTACGAGCCATGTGGTCCGCTCACGTGGCGCAGCGAGGGGAAGACACACAGAGCGGTGCATCTGGGTTCACTCAAAGGTGATGAATAATTCAAGTTTTTTATGCTAATGTCATTTTAATGTAAGAAACACTGACAGATATGCAGATCTGCAACATACTCTGGAAAGCGGTAAGTCCACTATAGGCTCCCGCTACCCACAGCATAATTAGAAACAGTTATATTTATGACATCCATGGTGCACATACTGTACACACAAATAAAGCGTAATTATCCCCTGCAATACCTAATGCATTAGAGCACTCACACTGAGCCCCCAAATCTGTGCTCTGAGTCCATCAGCTGCCATTTGATGTCAGGCACAGCAAGGTAATGGCAGTGCACTCACTTGCGAAGTCATTAGCCCCGCTTAATGCTGGGAATTAAAACAAATTAAGTGAAGTTAAGTACATGCATTAGAGAAGCTTGTTTGGGGGAGAGCTTTTCATTTTTCTCCTCTGCAGAACCGGTTCTGGACGCCTAGCAAAGTCAGGAGGAACAAAATGGAAGAGCAAGATCTGCTGCTCCAACTGATGAGTTACCGCTTCAGAGCTGGAAAAGGAAAAAAATCACTGATTAGTGGCGTTACTGGAGCTACAAGGACACCTAGCGGTCATGTTAACAGCACTAATCACGTTAATCCTGCTGAGGCTTCAGCTGGCGGCACGTCTGGACCAAACAATAAAAAAATATGGAAACAACTAGACAGAGAATTGTACTCTACACTGCAAAAACACAAAGTCTTGCAGAGGATTTTCGTCTAGTTTCTAGTGAAAATATCTTTTCAGCGGCATAAAGGTGTGTATTTTAAGTCAATAAATTTTTTATATTGATAAAAAGTGCTATTTTTTCACTAATAAAATAGAAAAAATTTCTTGGTAAATGAAATAATCTACCAGTGGAACTAATACTTAAAAAAAAAAAAACTGTATTAAGGAATTACTTACTTAAAACAAGCTTGTATATATTGCTGAAAAGTTACTTCTAATTTAGAGTTGAATTATTTAAAGTATCTTAATCAAGTTTGGACTTTTGAATACTGCAAAAACACAAAATCTTACCAAGTAATTTTAGTCTAGTTTTTAGTGGAAATATCTTTTGGTGCGCTCACACCAAATGCATTACATCAAAAATGTGTCCCGACACTTCAAGTTGGACGAGTGTGCACTTTGAATGCAGACGCTTGACATTTTGTTCTACACCTAGAGTTTCACGTGTCTGGTTTACATTCGAAGTCTATATGGAGGCCTGTTGATGGCGTGTCAGCTCTAGCCGTTACTTTCCTATGGACGCTCTTGACGCGTCAAACGTTCGAAACGCTCTACACGGTTCAAATCACGCCACACTAGACGGTCGAAAAGCCCTCGACGCGCCCCCACATTGACTGAATGTAAACCAGACGCGTCTGATGCTCAAAATGCTTTTGGTGTGAATGCACCATTAGTACACTTGAAATAAGACAAAACTAACTTACATGTAACTTTTCAGCAAGATGTAGTAGCTTGTTTTAAGTCAATAAGCTGCTACAGATTTCTTAAAAGTTACTTCCAAGTTAGTTTTATCTTATTGCATGTGTACTAAGATGTTTGTACTGGTAAGAAGACAAAAATTACTTGGTAAGATTTTGTGTTTTTTGCAGTATGCCCTCCTGCTTTATCAGAAAAGAGTGAAAAATGTCAGAGTGAATTGAATGTATATTTGAAGCATCTATTTGTGAAAGATTTGACAATAGTTTACCCAAATTCGTTTTGACAAAAACATATTCATTAGTGTTACTACACCCATTTAAACTCTTTATCTTGCTTATAATTTAAAAATAACAAACACTGAAATTAATAATCCGATTAATTGATTATTTTTTATTAATTGTGATTAATCGATTATTTCGATTAATTGTGGTTAATTGAAATTGTCAACTAATTCAGTAAATGATTAATCGTTAACTAGAGTACAGAGACAAAAAAGGGCAATTTTGTAATTAAATTGCTGTAATTAAGTTACTTGTAAGATGTGTACTAAAATATTTGCACTACAAATAAGACCACTACAAATTTGCCTTGCAACATGAATTGGATCGGTTTTTATTGTGCTTTCAAAAGACATTTATTATGAAATGGTGCTTTATAGATAAACTGTATTGAACTGAATTCCTTTGTTTGATCAATAACTATATTTTCCATTAGATTTATCAATGATGAACAAACAGAAACATCTTTTAGAAATGATTAAATGCGCCCGTCGATGACATGACTGGGGCTGGCTTTCCGAAAAGAGGCTAACAACATGAAACCGACAATCTCTGAAATCCATTTGGACCTTATTCAAGATTACATCTTCATCTGAGTGACTGCAGATTATTGTCCACAGAGAGGTGTCCTAAAGCTGGATTATCCACTTGTTGGGGATGCGTTTGACCCGATGGTTGAAGCCTGCCAGCCTCACATGCTCCTCCATCTGTGGGTTGTTTTTTTTTTTCTTTTTCTGCAGCTTGTTTGGAGCTGAAATGACACCAATACCTCTCATCCTCAGATTACATGGTTAGTGATCCACATATGTGGGAAAAAATTAAGTCAGAGATTTTGAAGGGAATGTACTGCATGTCAGAGTCCAGTGACCTAATATACTCCCAACTGAAAGCAAGTTATTCATTTCTAATTAGAGCTGGGCGGTAAGGCTTAAAACAAAATCTGAGATTTGTTCATACCAGATCTGATTTTAATACTTTTCTTTTTGCTCACTTTTTTCTAAAAACAGAAATGAGAGAAAATATGATCAAAATGTGTTTTTATTTAATCTGCTAATTGCACGACAGAGAATTTCAGTTAATTTATGAGAATATAGTTATAATATTAGCATAAGAGATGCAATTTCTGCAGAAAAAATGTCTTAAAACGTGTTTTTAAAGAGAATAAAGTTTTTAGAGTTATCAGGATCGGATGTGACCAACTCTGTTCACGTGACTCTTTCTTCAAAACACTCAGTCGTTTGAAAGATTAATTCAAAGTCCTGAAAAAATACAATATATTACCAAATATTTTATATAGCTTCTTTTGCAAATATCTAAGTAAACATGAAATATTACAAAAGTAACTGAAAAATAACTTTTTAGCAAGATATAGGAGCTTATTTTAAGTAAATATTTCCTTAATATTGATGAAAAAGTGCTAATTCCACTGAGAGATTATTTGACTTATAACATGGGGAAAATATATTGTTATACTTGAAGAAATCTGCAAATGAAGCTAGTACTTTTGGTACTTTTCCATTAATACTATGTAGTTATTAACTTAAAATAAGTTCCTGTTTTATACTGCAAAGTTACTTGTAAGTTATTTTTGTCTTATTTCAAGTGTATTCAGATATTTGGACTCAAAACTAGACAAAGAAATACTTAGTAAAACATATGCTGATGCGTTCAAAAAATACATATTCTTAACTATAATCTTTAAAACCAATACTGAAGTATAACTTTACAAGATGCTCAATTTTAACTATTTCTCATCTTTTGTTTACGACTTTCTTCTGCTAACATGACTTAATTCTTGTAAATTAAAACTAATAATTGTAGCCTAGTGTTAATATTTCATCGTAGAGTTGACCTGAAATTCAAGTCTAAATAAATAGAAACTGTAAAAGATGCCTGTCAAACAAGATGGCCGCCTTGCAGATGGTGACATCACTCTGAACTATGGAAACCCAAGGAGTGCATTGGCGCAAAAAAATAAAAATAAAATAAAATTTTTTAAAAGTTAGGATATTCCAAAATGAAATCTTCAAAAACCAAATAGTTGATAAATCAATAAATCTGATTTATCACCCTGTTGCATTACAACGTTCACATGAAAATAAAAACAAAATGCAATCAAACTAAAACCAAACAAGCACAGTTGTTTTTATTGATTCATTCAGTGAACCTGTGGTTCTGGTCCTGTTTGCGACAGGAGGAGCTGCCGTCAGAATTTGGTTCTGCGGTCAGAGCGTTGCTCTTCGTTCTCCTGCTGTGTCTCAGATTGGAGTCGGCTTGGCTGCTCCGACCCACATTTGCTATTTTTTGCCTTTGACCTGATTCAGAGATCAAAACATGGTGAGCATTAGAGAGTCAAAGGAAACCGTATCGGCTTACTTAGCCGTGAAAAATATTTGCTCCCTCATGGATTTTTTTTTTCTGTTTGTGCTTTCATAGTTGAACAAATTTGAATTTCCCACAAAAAAAGAGAGTAAATGCAATGCAAATAACAAAATCGGACCCAGTATTTTAGGTCTAGTTCGTAGTTCACTTAGTTCACTTAAAGTCAAAACTAACTTACAAAAAACTTTTCATCAAAACATACAGTAGAAGCTTGTTTAGAGTTAATAATTCTTTAATACTAATATAAAAAAGTATTTGTTTCATTAGCGGATTATTTCACTTATAATGTGGGGGAAAATTTGTTATAAGTGAAGTAATTTGCTAGTATTTTTTCAGCAATGTTAAGGAATTATTTACTAAAACTAGCTCCTACATCTTGCTGAAATAGTGGAATAAGATATTTGAAGTAGAAACCAGACCAAAATTATTTGGTAAGATTTTGTGTTTTTTGTAGTGTGTAAAAATGAAGTTTTTAAATCATGAGTTTATCACTGGAAAAACATAAAAAATTACTAACTATTTTGGTCGAGTTTCTAGTGCAAATATCTTAGAAATAAGATAAAAGTAACTTACAAGTTATTATCTTTCTTAATATTTTAGAAATACTAAGGGAGATTGTTTTAAGTAAATAATTCCTTAATATTAAAAAATGAACTAGTTCCACTGGCAGATTATTTCACTTATAACAAGACATTGTTCCCATGTTGCAAGTGAAATAATCTGCCAGAGAAAATAGCCTATTTTCATCAATATTAAGGGATTACTGACTTTAAACAAGTTCCTATGTCTTTCTGACTAGTTACTTGTAACCTAGTTTTGTCTTATTTAAAATATATTTTCACTAGAAATTGACCAAAAACATTTAATTTTGTGTTTTAGAAGTTGCACATCCTAACATAATTTGGATCATCTTTTAAAAATGAAGCTTATAATTTTCTTGCACACTCACTCTTCAAGCGGTTTGTGTGATGATTGTCGTCTGCGCTGGTTGGCGGGGTGCAGTGGCTGAGCGTGATGCTGTGTGATCCGCTGTTTATACCCGTTCCCCTCAGAGTGGTGCTGTGCAGCAGAACAGGCACCAGTCCAGAAGGAGAAATATCAGCGGAGGAGAGCTGTGCTCCAGGGTGCTGAGCGTTCTGCTTTAACACAAAATATTTTAAAAACATGTAGCTTTAAATAGAGCTGGACAATAAATCAATTATACATATATATCATGATAGACATGTGATCAATATCAATAGATAATACATCTGATAGAATATTCAATGAATTCTGATCCAGAACCGCACAGCATTCTGGGAGATGTAGGCAGAGGAAAGCCTACAGCTCAGGGGTGTCGAAACTTTATGTCATACGGCGCAAAATTGTCATGTCAAAAGTGTTTGACACCACAAAAGCAAGCAAATAAAGTAGCTCGATTTTTTTTCAGAATGTATATTTTTGTAGATATAAAACAGATAAGGTATTTTTATGATAGATTTAAAAAACGGAGACTTTCCAAAAATACAAAAAGAGACACGGATAGTGAGCTAAATCTCAAAGATTTTCTAAAAAAAAATGTAAAAAATGTCCAACTTCTCAAATGTGAAAAGTCAGACACTTTTAACATTTGAAACTCAGATATTTCCAATTTTGTTTCTAGAAAATTTACCGGAAAGTTATTTTTAGGGGGAAATTTACTCCTCTTTTTTTATAATAGCCCTGATAAGCTGTCATACATTTTGCACATTTGCTGTATTAATAGAAAATAATCTAGTTTTCAGGTTATTTTTGGCTAGACTGGACAAATTTATTTTCAGTAATAAGAACAGGATTTGGGGCAAATTTTTCAAAAATGTTTGCTATATTTTATGAAGTTTAATAAAAAAAAGTTGACGTCAGTAAAAGTTGCCTTTTGTTTTACCTTAACAAAAAGTAGAATTATTTAATTATTTTAAAATGATTTTACCTTTTGTTAAAGCTTTAGCTGCTCGACCTCTCTAGGCCAGCTAAGCAAAGTTGGTGGAATCACTTCTCTCACTCTTCAGTTACCTAGCAACTCTCTCACTCTTTGGTTGCCTAGCAACAACCTGTTGAGTAACTGGCACAGAAGCAGTTTAAGGTTCCACCGCTGTGTGCCTCACAACTAATTCAAAATAAAAAACAATTTTCCTGCTTTTTCCTGTGGATAAAACAGGGAAGTTCTGCACTCAGGTTGGCAGTATTTCAGATTTAAAACAAAAATTAATCAATAAATATTGATATTGACTAATATGAAATGCTTATATCATGATACGCAGAGATGGGTAGACTACCCAAAAACAGTAGTCAAATAAAATTAGTGGTACTTCGATATATTTTCACTCAAGAAAGAGTAAAAAGTAGCCGTCCAAGAAATTACTCAAGAGAAAAAAGTAATTTGGTAAGAAGTCTACTCAAGTAAAAATCAAATTATCAATCATTTAATATTTAAAAAATAAATCAGATGGACCAGAATATAAAGTTAAGTGGACATTTTGGTATTTTAAAGTAAAAAATTACAATAATTCATATAACTAACAAAAAATAACAAAATCAGGCAAATTAAATTTTTTTCCATATCAGTTTCTTTCAATAAAAAACTTTAAGAAAAACTACAGGTGTGTGTCTGTGTGGTACATTTTTGGCTAAATCATGTTTGCTTTTCATTCAGTGAAGTTACTCACAGTGGAGAGAGTATCCAGAAATTGATACTTCATAATAAAATTGCTCAAGTAAAAGTAAAAATACCCATAGAAGTACATTTAAAAAAAAGAAGTTACTCAATTAAATGTAATTGAGCAAATGTAACTGGTGATTTGTTTGTCGGCCATATTGTCCAGCCCTGGCTATGGGTTTAAGAATGCGGATCTGATTTAAAGCATGAGTGAAATTGTATGAAATGATCCTTTAAGTGCCAACAGGGTCAGATTAATGCCTTTAGCTTCACCCATATGCTTTATTTTCTCCTCCACCCACCCATCCGGGAGAGCTTGGCGATTAGATTGCTTGTTGTTCCACATATATAAGCATCTTACAGGGAAATAGTAATTACTGCTCATCAGTAACAACGTTCAGATTCAGCAGCAGCAGCAGCTATAGACAGAGCAGGGAAACTCATTGATGAGCGCCACTAAAAGGACGTGTGGGTATTTTAATGAGGAAACACGGGATCAGCGATCTGTCATTTCCATACCAACGATTAACGAGCAGATAGAGTCACTGTGACCCGGCTAATACTGGCTAAATCCACTGGTGCATTATGGGCCGGGCACATTTCATCTAATCAGCAGGATGATGCTAGCAGGCTGAGACTGCTTTTAATTCAGAGCTGCATTACGGCCCCCCGCTCCTCATTACGTCAGCAGATCAGCCAAACTCACACAGTACCATCTGGGTTTCCCCCAACATTTGATCTGGACGTTTGTTTGTTGACGTTTTGTTTTCCTCTTCGTCTCTGATTTAGTCTAAGTGAAATAAATGTTCATTTTCACAGCTATGTTGATGATATCTATTGATGTCTATCGATGAGTCAGGAGCAACTTCTGTAGTTCAGCTGTGTTTTCTTCAGCTTAATCAGCAACAGGGTTTCCCCCAGTGTATTATAAGCCTGGCGGGCCACCAGGCTTTACTTGGGCCCCCACCAGGCTGAGCATTGTTTATTTATTTAGGTCTTTTTAAAATGTTTGCATTTTTTAAGACTTTATACTTGGTGTTCAGGTATTAATCTTACAATCTTTCAATAACACATAAATATCAAGTGATATTTTAAATTTTCCTGTCAACTTTAAACATTTTTTTAACTTAAAAACACAAGGAGTTGCTGGATGAATGACTGCCCTTGCACCCAACCACTGGGCTTAACAAGTTTTCTGGGGGAAACTTTGAGCAACAAACAGAAGTTTTAATTAATTATAGAAATAATCGTCAACTAACTTAGTAATCATTTAATCATTACAGACTATATACACATAACTATATATATATATATATATGTATATATATATATATATATTCCATACATTTTGTCATTTTGATTACTGTATATGGCTTAGAGATAAGGAAAAGACCAAATTTAAGTGTTTCAGAAAATTAGAATAATGTGAAAAAATTATAGCACATTCACAGAAAGTCCAGTGGAATGAAAAAGTGTGTACCAGCCACAGAGAAAACCGCAACCTTAAAGAAATACTAGACTTCGTCTCTCACATATTGTTCTTCATGCAGGAGTTCGGCTTTCATCCGTTCCTCCGCAGTGACGGCGACTCCATCCAGCATCTCCACCTGCGTCAGATGCAGAATAACCTCTAATCTGTGCTGAGAGTTTCTGGCAATCTGAGGACAGACAGAAGACAAACACAGACCAGTTTAACCAGTAACAACATACTGAGAACAAACCACCCTTCTATTAACTCAAATTAAAAAAAACAATATGCAACTGAAACCTGACAGATTGCAGCTGCAGATTTAGACATGTGGTGCATACCAAGTATTATTTTTGTCTAGTGTCTAGTGAAAATATCTTACTATGCTGGAAATAAACCAAAACGAACTTACAAGTAACTTTTCAGCAACATAAGTGAACAATTATTTAATATTGATATATTAAAAAGTACTAGTTCCAATGGCAGATTATTTCACTGTTAAGACATTTTTTCCATGTTATTATAAGTGAAATAATCTGCCAGTGAAACTAGTACATTTTTATATGTCAATATGAAGGAATTATTAACTTAAAACAAGCTCCTATTGTGTACTGAATTGCTACTTCTAAGTTAGTTTTGTTTCATTTCAAGTGTACTAAGAAATTTGTACTAGAAACTAGACGAGAAATACTTTCCAAGTTTCTGAGCTTCTGCCTCACAGAAGGCTGTTCCCTCACTCAGCTCCTTCAGACTAGCCAGCAGCAATTAGCAAACATCTGGTGGAACAGAGCATCAGCTGAGCTCATTATAGGAGCTACTTCTCAGTGAAACGCTGGTAAAAACATCATAAAAGGGTTAATAATACAGCCACGTTATAATGACTTCCTGAAGGCGGAGCTTCAGAAAGAGCATGAGTTTTTAAAGAGACAAAGGCCCAATTTATTTTAAGTCATATTTGATAACAGCTGAAGTTAACATAGTTACTTGATTGTGATATGAAATGACACAATGTGCCTTAAAACACATAAAACTGCCCTTTTAAGGAATTATTGACTTAAAACAAGCTCCTATATCTTGCTAAAAAGTTACTTGTAAGTTAATTTTGCCTTATTGCAAGTGTATTTGCACTGGAAAATACAAAAGACACTTGGTAGGACTTTGTGTTTTTGTGGAGTGGGTGCCAGTAGCACCCAGCTGACAGATGGGTGCTCAGGGCACCTTCTGGTCGAAGAGCAAACCCGCCTGAACTTCATGTTCCTGTAGGATGCCGCCGCTGCTGCTGCATGCTACCAGACATGCATGGAAAGGAGCAGGGAACTGCGTCTCCTGAGATGATTCTGGCAGCAGCAACACCCCGTGAGGAGAGAAAGGGAATGGGGTCAAAGCTGGCACAGCTGAGTTTGGAGAACAGCGGACTGGAGCTGCAGACTCCAGATGGGTGATGGTGCCGAAGCATTTGGTCTCTGATGCCAGGCGGTTTGAGGCGCAGCAGACGGCCCATCCTGTAATCACTTAATTTAGAGTGTGGGATTTTGGTCGTGAGAAACCGAGCTTGTAAACCATGTTTTAGATAATTTGTTTGTGAGTCAAAGAGTTCAAAGTAAGGCTGGACGATACGGCTTAAAAATAGAATAAAGGGCGTGCCGTGGTGGCGTAGGGGATAGCGCGACCCTACGCCTACGACCCACGTTTGGAGGCCTTGAGTCTTTGACACAGCTGTCGCAGGTTCGACTCCCGGACCTGACGATATTTGCCGCATGTCTTCCCCCCTCTCCCTCCCCCTTTCCTGTCAGCCTACTGTCATATAAGGGACACTAGAGCCCACAAAGACCCCCTGGAGGGGTAAAAAAAAAAAAATAGTAACATTTCTTTTTCTCGCTCTCTTATAAAAAATAAATTTTAAAAAGTGGCTTTCATTTCAGTGAGTTGTATGATGGAGTGTAATAATTGTGACAGTACGATTATTATTGTTTAATTAAGAGAATATAGTCATAGCATTAGCAGAATAAAGACGCAATTTTACCAGAAGAGTCTTAAAATTACGAGAAAAATTCATTTCAATGAGAAAAAAGCTTGGATAATTAATTTTTTGTTATTTTTTGTGTTGATGTTTTCATAAATAGGTCTGTCACAATAACAAATTTTGCTGGATAATAAATTGTCCCAGAAGTTAAACAATAATATTGTTATGAGACAATTTTCAAGCAATACAATGGTAACAACACAAGAAACATTCTCAAAGATCAATAAACTTTAAATTCTAAGAAATATTTAACACTGGAACTGGAAGACGTTTTAAGTATCCAAAATAAAAATAAAAAAAACAACAGAAACAACAAATACAATTAATTATAAGGTGTCTGTAATCAAAAATGTTCGTCAGAAAAAGAGCTAGTTGAGACCAAATCACTTTGTTTTATTATCCAGTTTTTGGAAGAAAAAGAGAAAAACAATAAATCATGCAAATGGAAATTATTGAGTTTGTTTTAATTCATCATGCGATTAATTAATTTATTGCTTATTGTAACAGGCCTGGTTCTCATAAAATTACAACTTCATTTTCCCTATATTACAACTTTATTCTCGCATTATTTCAACTGTATTACTGTAATATATGACTTTACTCTCGTAATTTAAAAAAAAAAGTTTTAGACTGGCACTAATAAGCCATCATAGCATTGTAAAAGACGTCTGTTAAACAAGATGGCCGCCCTGGGTATGTTGACGTCACTTTGAACTATAGAAACCCAAAGAGTGAATTCATGAAAATTAAATCTAAAACCAACAATTTTATTAATTGAATTTATCACCCAGTCCTACTTCAAAGTGTCCTCTGCCCGGCAGACTGTGGATTCATGTCACTAAAAGCTCGTCCCAGTGGAGGAAAAAAACTCTAGTTCTTCATAAAACCTGATTTGGTTTAATGGACAATCTAAAACTCAGTAAAACTTACAGGATTTCCAGTTACAGAGAGTTCGGTCAGGCAGGGAAGAGCCCCTAATTTGTGGAGTTCTGTGATGTCCTGCGAAAAAGTAAAGAAACAACAACTAAGTTTCTCCTTCACTGCAAAAACACCAAATATTACCAAGTATTTCCATTCAAGTTTCTAGTGAAAATATCTTAGTACACTTGAAATGAGACATAATTAGCTAAGCTAGCTTACATTTTGCATGAAGACATGTCCAGTGGTTTGGTGAAACTAAAACTATTAGTTGACTAGAATGACCATCGTTACATTCAGAGGTAAAAAACGGAAACTTGCACCCCAGTTGTAAAGTACGGGAGTGGTAGCGTCATGATGTGTAGGAGGAACTGGTGCACTTCACAAAATCAATGACATCAGGGGTAACACTGCAAAAACACAAAATCTTACCAAGTATTTTTGCTTAGTTTCTTGTGCAAATATTTTAGTTCACTTGAAATAAATTATATGTTGCTGAAATGTTTTCAGCAACATATAGGAGCTTGCTTTAAGTCATTAATTCCTTAATATTGATTCTAAAAACATACTAGTTCCACTTGCTGATTATTTCACAAATAAGACACTTTCCTTATGTTACAAATGAAATAATCTGCAGAGAAACTATTACTTTTTCGTCAATGTTAATGAACTGACTTGAAACAAGCTCCTATTTCTTGCTGAAAAGTTACTCATTAGTTATTTTTGTCTTATTTTAGGTGTACTGACATATTTGTATTATAAACTACAGCAAAAATACTTGGTATGATTTCATGTTTTTGCAGTGAACTATTATTCTAAGTTTTTCCTTCACTGCAAAAAAAGCAAAATCTTACTAAATACTTTTACTGTAGTTTCTAGTATAAATGTCTCAGAACACTTGAAATAAGACAAAAATAACTAACTAACTTAAGTTAATAATTTCTTAATATTGATTAGATTATTTCACTTGTAACAAGACAATTTTCTCATGATGCAAGTGAAATACTCTGAAAGTGTAACTAGTATTTTTTCATCAATATTAATGATTTGCTGACTTAAAACAAGCTTCTGCATCTTGTTGAAAAGTTAGTTGTCAGTTTTGTTTTATTTCAAGTGCACTAATATTTTTGCAGTAGAATCTAGGCAGAAATAGTTGGAAAGATTTTTGCTGCGTTTTCCACAGCTCCGATTTAACCTCGTCTCCTCTTTGGCTGCAGCCTGCGGTGCCGATAATGGAGTTGTATGTATGCATGCATGAGGGCAGAACCTTTCAGAATTTAGGAGGATAGAGGATGGAAGAGATTACACATGTGAGCTCGCGTTAATCTCATGGGAATTTGGGCACGCAGCGCGCCGCGGAGGGGCGGGGGGCCGTCTTTGATTCCCGGTTTTTTGCCGCGACTCGACACCCCCCACGGCGAGCGCCGATGCTCCGGGATGATTGCTGTGTTTTATGTCTTAATTGAATGCAGGAAAACATTAAGGAAGTGAGGGGGAGAAAGAAAGAGGCAACAAAAGTGCAAATCACTCCCCCTGGGTGAGGAGCTGCAGGCTGAGCAGCTGATTACACGTTGTCCTGATTGTTCCTCTCTGCCTTCATACGCACCGCCATGACCTTCAATCAAACTTGATTCTCCTTAATACTACCCCTTGCATACCACAGTGGGTGGTAATGGCTCATGATTACTATACTTTATGCCTACTTTGCAAATGCAGAAAAAAGTAATACTGAATAAAATGCATTCTGAAACATCTGACACATGTAAAGCAATCAGGAAAAAGTTGGTAAATCAAAAGGTGACTGTGACCTTCCTTTAGAAACTCAAGCAATCTCTTTTTAGATTGGATCTGCGGTTTCATTTGAATTCTCCTAAACGATAAAATACCTGCAGCTTGTTCACGTTGAGGAAGAGTTTGTGCAGCTTCGTCAGCGTACCGAAGTGGTTCAGCTCCCGGATGCGGTTCTCGGCGAGGCGCAGCTCCTGCAGGGAGTTGTAGCTAATGAACGAGTCCTTGGAAAGCGATTTAATCCGGTTTCTGTCCAACACGAGTTCCTTGAGCCTGTAGAGTTTCTCCAAACCCTCCACTTGCCTGATTTCATTGTCTGAATAATAGAAAAATACATAAAGTGCAGAAAGTAAGGAAGTATTGTGATTACCTTATCTACTAGTGTCACTGAACAAAAGAGAAAAGAAATTAACATTTTTTTCTCAGAATTTTGACTTCAATTTTGGAATTCTGACTTTTATCTCAAAATTCTGAATTCAATCTCCTAATTCTGAATTTAACCTGAGAATTCTGACTTTATTCTTCAGATTTCCATTGCAGTTTTGTGAAACACATTTATTACATTACAGCTGAAAAACAACTTCAACAACTTTATATAAAAAAACATGAGATTTTCTTTCAAAATTGGAGTGTATTTTCCTAGAAACACAGCTAGTGTTACCAACTGAGAAACCAGAACATAATTTAAAACATGGACATAATTAAACAACAAGATAGTGACTGTGCAAAAATATTATCAATGGGAGAGTTACAAGGCAAAAACCATCCATTTTCTTACACTCTTATCCCATTGGGGTCGGCAAAAACCACTGCTGACCAAAAAGAAAACATTTTACAACTTCCATAAAAAAGTGAAAAGTTTGGGAAGCTATCCAGTGGATTGTTAAGACAAAAGGAGGACTTTTTGAAAGGTGTGTATCATGTTACATGGGTGTAAAACGACCAGAGCACTACAGAAAAACATCAGACTTCCAAACACGGTGGGAGTAGTGTAATGCTCTGGGACGATTTCCTGTGAATTGTGTTCTCTAGCAGAAAAACCTGATGTAGAATAAGCATAACCTCCAGCGTACTTGTTTAAAGCAGCAGGACAATGTTCAGTTCATCCCTGAAATGCTTAAAATCAAGATTCTGAACCAACTTAGTTAAAGTCTGGACTTCAGTGTAACTGAAATGCTGTTCATGCTTGAAAAAACTCAAGTTCTGGATGTCAGTTGTTGCTCCAACGGTGCCTCAACCAGTTATTAGGTTCTGGTTTGGATATATATTTTCATTAATAAATAAAATCATTTAGTTTTTTCTCAAGCTACACTGCAAAAACACAGTCTTACCAAGTATTTTTGGTCTAGCTAGTAGAAATATCTTAGTACACTTGAAATAAGAGAAAACTAAATTACAAGTAACTTTTCTGCAAGATATAGAAGCTTGTTTTGAGTAAGTAATTCCTTAAAATTGATGAAAAAGTACTAGTTACACTGTAAAAAAGTCTCTAATTAAAAACATTTTTGCTGCATATATGGGAGATTAGTTCACTTTTAACATTGGAAAAATGTCTTGTTATAAATGAAATAATCTACCAGTAGAACTAGCACTTTTTCATCTATTTTAAAGAATTAAAATAGATGAAAAAGTTACTATTTCTTGCTGAAAAATGACTTGTAAGTTAGTTTTGTCTTCTTTTAAGTGTAATAAGATAAGATTTTGTGTTTTCGCAGTGTACCTTTGTCTGACTTTAAAATTCATTTGGCAATCAGAAACATTTAAAAGTGAAAAAGGAGAAAAACTTTAGAGGACACAAATAGTATGAAGAGCTTTGTTAACTGCAGCTGTAAAACAACAAAAACAACTGAAATCACAGAAAAGCTAAAAAGCAAATGTTCCAAGATAAGTCAGAAAATAAGAACGCAAAGGTGGGCAAAGAAAACACATAAACAATCAAAAGCTTTCAAAAGCTGTTGAAAAGAAAGTCAGTCTCTCTTTTCTTCGTGACCCGTCATCCAGCTGGCCTGCGGTCCATGGGAGGTATTGCTCTTTTACAGCTCACCCCGTCCTGACCGCTGTGAGCGGGAAGGGGGCAACCTGAGCCATACGTACCTTGGAGGAAAAGCGCTTTAAGATTGGTGAGCCTGCTGAGCTCCAGATTGGCCATATTGGAGATGCCATTGTGACTCAAATGGAGCACCTCCAGGCTCCCCATCAGCGGTTCCAGCCTTCCGCAGGGCCCAGAAAGCCTTAAAGACAGTCACAGAAAACCAGTTAGCAGCTCTGGCCTCATTCTGCCTCCTGCTGCTGCATTCAGCTGCACAGGCCTTACAGGTGCATGAAACTCTCAGCAATCACAGGACAAACAAACAAAGCAGCAACTCTCACAGATCTCCTTGTATATTGATAAAAACACATTTTTAAATGTTCACATTTTACGTAAAATAAAATTTAAAAGATTACTTTAAATGTTTGATATTTGTATTAAAATGCATGAAAACCTGCCTGTACTGTGACACATAGCGGCTGCATTGTTTGGTCAGGGCTGCCCTCTAATGGTGTGTAAAAGACAAATAGTTTGTTTCTCGCCTCTGAACTGCAGAAACACAAAATCCTACCAAGTATGTTTGTCTATTTCCTGGTGAAAATATGTCATGTAATTTGAAATAAGACAAAACTAACTTCCAGGTACATTTTTAGCAATATATAGGAGCTTGTTTTAATTAAATAATTCCAAAATCTAGATTTTTTTTTTTTTGACGTACTGATTCCATTGGCAGATTATTTTACTTACAGTAAAAATGTCTTGTGATAAGTGAAACAATTTTTTCACTTATCAATATAGATTTCTTTAAAATCAATATTGAGGAATAATTGATGTAAAACAAGCTCCTATATCTTGGTGAGAAGTTACTTCTAAATATGTTTTGTTTTATTCCAAGTGTATTAAGATATTTGGTTACAAAACTAGACCAAAAATACTTATGAATGACTTCATATAAGAACAGACGCTGCCTCAATTTTAGGCAACTTTTCATGTGTTCTTAGCTGATTTGTGATTGTTGACTTTTTTTCAGCAGACCTAAAAGAAAAAGTTGGAAAAATGGTCATATACTTCTTTTAATTTTGCGTTTTTATCATATTACCTGTTAGGTCTGGATGAGTTCTGCTGGCCGTACCCACTGGAGTTGACTTTGCTGTGCAGAATCTGTTTGTTTGACCGAAGAGCTAAAGTCTTCTGCCTCGGCAGAATGGACTTGATGTGGTTGTGGTTTAGATACAGCATCTGTTATAAAAGAGTTAGTAAAAATGTCTTTATTAAATTGTGAAGAGTGTGTATTAAGGATTCAAGCAATTAGATTAATGGTTACTTAGATTAAAATTAGTTCCAATCGATAAACTAATAAATTCCGCTTAGACCTTCTTCATTGTTGTAGTTTGGCCGCCATCCAGCAGAGGGCGCCGCTGGTCATCCTTAAGTAGAGCCAGTGACGCCTTAACAAAGATGGCGGCCAAACCAGAACGGGAAAGAGAAACGGTCCAGAGTTCAATCTGGGATACAAAATGCAATTTATGCGGCTCTATTTTGAGATATAAAACACTCGACCAACTCCTTAAGTCACCTTCTCATTCAAAAATTACTGATCTGTTACGAATGAGAGGATGTGATGACACAGAAGCGGAGGAGCTAACGCAGAAAAATAGTTAATCTTTTATTTTTCTACACAGCAACTTCAGATGTTTCAGTTTTGTTATATTTGATAAATACTTATAAAAAACAACAACATAACTTCCTGTTTATCCAGTCGGTTTTTACACAAACACTGTCAGAATATAACAATGTGTCCATTTGACGTCAATGTGTCAAATGGACACATTGACATCCATTTAAGAAAATGGACATCCATCAATTATTTGCTTGTCAAACAATAAGATCAATAAACTTTAGACCAAACTTTAGACCAACTCACTAATCAATAACTTGCATGCCTAGTCGGTATGCTTTCTTACTTTGACGTTGGGCAGGTAGATAAGGCCTGAAAAGGATGTGAGGTTGTTATGCTCCAAGTTGATGCTGCACAGGTTGGCAAATAAGTCTGGACACAGGTCAACCATCCTGTGGGACGGGGGAAGGCGGTTTGAAAGCTTTATTCATTGTGGGAGTGAATAAAATGTCAAACTCGACTGTTTCAGATTCGTACTTGATGGAGCAGGACTGCAGGCTCAGATGGGTGATTTCTTTGTAGTTTGAGTGACCAAGCTTCTCCACTACAGAGTCAGCGGTCATTCTTCCCTTGAACATCATCTTTGCACTGTCACACTCGCCTAAATCCTGCAGAAAACACAAACAAAATAATGTATAAAACTTGTTGTAAGGTGTGAGATGATATGGTAGTTGTGGGTTTTTGGAGCATACCACTGCGGTTCCATCCAGAGCTCTAAGGAACGGTAAATGGAAAACAACGTATATTCGATAGTTTTCCAGTATCTCCGCTATGGGATTCCCATAAAGATCCAGGATGATTAGATTTTCCAAAGCCTAAAGGAAAAAAGTGAGTTTAGACATCTCAATAATAATTTAATTATTTGAATAGGGATGCAAGTTATAGATTGATGTGTTAGTTGACTAATTACTAATAGATAGGCAATTTTCTTAAAAACCTGCGTTTTCTCTGGTGCCGACTGCACAATGGTGCATTAAGGACATTGTAGATAGAAAAAAGGAGTAAATATCCACCAAAAAAACCTCACAAATCTAGAGAAGAATCTCAGAAATGTTCTAGAAAAAACTCAGAAATTTTGCAGCTCCAAAAGTTGAAAATTCTGAAATTATTGTCAGAAATCCTATTTTAAAAAAACAATGAAATGTTTGAGCTCCACCAGTTGATGATTGCAAAACAAAACCCTCATAAATTTTTAGATTGATCTAAAAAACATTGTTTTTGTTTTTTGGTGGAAATTTGCTCCCATTTTCTATCTACACTGGCCCTTAATACACCTTCATACTCATCCCATAACAACGGACTACATTTTTCATAATCTGCTGACGCTGCTCCGTCATGCAGCACCTCTGCTGAATTGGCGTTTTGAGGTGAAACCTGTTTGTCGAGTGTCTATATTTATAAGAAAGGACCGCATAAAGTGCATTTTTCATCTCAAAGAGGACTGTCTGGACTGTTTTCTATTTTTTGTTTTGGTATAAAGGCACCGCCATCTTTAATTCCATGTCGACTGTCTGACTCCGTTTAAAGATGACCAGCGGCGCCCTCTGCTGGATGGCAGCTGAAATCCAACATTAAAAGAAGGTCTAATAGAAAAAGGCTGTTGTTAATCAATTGGAAGTCATTTTAATCTAATAAATTATTAATCAACAGTTAATTGTAGGCGGTTAATTGTCCACATCCCTGTATTTTAAACTATTTTTCCTCACTTTAAGAAAGTAGATGTCTCTCGAAGTGGAAATCTGGTTGCCTCCTGCATAGAGCTCAAGGAGAGAGCGAACGCTCCTGATGCCACTCGTTGAAGTGATGCAGTTATTTTCAACAGAGAGATGAGTCAGAGCGGGCAGCTGGTTCAGAACCGGGCAGTCCAGACTGGAAAGATGGTTCCCATCTATGCTCAGCTTTCTCAGGCATGGAAGTCTTGCTAAGCCTAAATAAACAGGAGGGAAAATAAAAACATATAAGTACAGAGTCTGAGCTGATCAGAGGAAGTGATGTTGAGAGTGGGAGGAACCATTGAGTGAGCTGATGCTGTTGTTGTTCATGGAGAGCTCCTCTAACTTGAGGCAGGTGTCTAAGCCGCTGAGTTTGGAGATGTTGTTGTCGTTGAAGGAGGCCCACCGCAGGTTCAGCAGCTTACTCAGATTAACCAGTTTGAAAAGTCTCTGGTTGTCAAAGTTCAAGGTTGTGATCTGCTCAAAAATTGATGCCCACAGGCAAATAAAAGGACATATGAAATATAGATATTTATAAAACTAGAAATTTACATAAAGAAACACATTCATCTTTTATTTCTCAATGAAGTTAAATCTAACTAAACATTTCTTGTTTTAGCTTAGTTAGAATTATCAAAACTATTTCTACTTCCTAAATGACAGAAAACTTAGCAAGAACTTTTTTTCTGGTTTACTTGAATTCAAAAGTTTGTGACTCAAATTAACTCAAATGTGTTGGTTTACCTGTTAGACGTTTGTGGAAGGAAACCCAAAACATTTGACTCAAGTCATACAGTTGAAAAGACAGTTTAATAATCGATTAATTATTGAAATTACCAAATGTATCTAAACTTTGAATTCAAATAATTCAAAAAGATTTCTAAAAAATTCACGCCAAGCTTTCTGGCATTTAGCAAAAATAAATAATTTTGGTGATTCTAACTAATCTAAAACAAGAAAAGTTTAGTCTGATTTAACTTCAGACGGTGAGGAAAAAAATGGTCTCTTTTTATTCAAAGTATGTAAATATCTGATTCCAACTGTATATTTTACCCGAGAGGCCAAGCTGAACACAACTTAATGGCTTGGAGGACCAAGAACTGTGGCATCCCACCACTAACTAAACTTGAACTTTTACAGATGCATATTTGGAATAACTCTCTGAAAATGAAGTTCTCTTGCTGCATCTTACCTTTGCTATCCAGTCGGACTCCAGTTCTCTGCCGGGACCCCAGGGAGCCGGACCCAAACTGGAAAGGAGCTGAGCAGTCGACAGCAGGCTGAGGCATCGAGGACGTTCACTGTTGGTACGGGACTGGGCCAGAAGGGCAGCCTAGAAGCATAGCCAGCAAGTCTAAAAACAGTACCGCCGCTCCTTCACGTTTGCTCTCATCATACAGGAACCTTACAGCAACTCGACCAGAGCAATGACAGACTGTTATTTCTGCAGAATAATCATTCTATATCTATAAACACTACACAACTACAAAGAAGAGCTGAAACGATAAATAGGATTAATCGTGATAAATCTATTATTGAAATAATAATCAACTAATCTAGTAATCAACTAATTGTTAACTGGAATATACAGATTCAACAAAGGACAATTGCTAAAATAACATGCTTATAGTAAGTAAATAAGTTGTAGTACTGAAGTCAAAGCTGTACAAAATAATTTGCATTTTCACAAATAAATCTTTATCTGTAAATATGTTTTACAAAGAACTCTTCAAATGGCAGTTTTAGCTTCATGGCGCATTTAAAAAACATTAAGATTTTTGAAATGGTTAATTTTCCAGACACCAAAAATATATATATATATTACATATTTCCAAAAAAAGTGAAGCTTTAAGTGCTTGAGCTGTTTTTAGGAGTACAGACCCAAATGGAAGTATAAAACATGCAAAATGTGAAATTTGCATAATAGTTCCCCTTTAATCATCATCCTCAGATATAACCAGGTTGCTCAAGATGACTTTTGTTCCCGTAAGAAATAATATCATTTTTAGGTTCTTTGTCTGATATTGGAATTAGCCTGGTGATCTGAAACATGTGGGATAAATGGAGGAAAATATCTTTTCACTGCCTACATGTAGAAGAACTATCCTCATTGCTGCCATATGTTGAATATGATCTCATTTTATATTGGAACAACTTCCAAGATGTGCATAGAAATCAAAGTTAACGATGAGATTCATGTTGTTTTAAAGTGTTGCAACAAACTAAAGATGTAGCGAAACCTAAATTTGTTTTAAATTGATAAATATTTTGCTGCCCTCACACAAAAAAAGGGCCACAAAATCTTTACCTGGCTAATTTTGACGTCAGCAACCATGTGACAAGCTTCCCCTGCCTCTTCTTCTGTTACCATCACTCCATTGAGGTGTGTAAGGGTTGCAACACGGAGCAGTACGGTCATTTTGACCACCTCTGGCTGGAGATTAAAAAAAAAAAACATTCACACATTCTTTAAATCTTGGAGTGCTTTACTTCTCACATGCTGCGTGTGACATTAAGCTTTTCATCCTGCTCTGCACCTTGGTCCACGGATTATATCTGGTGTCCAGTTTCTGTAAAGCAGGAGTGTGTTTCCGCAACACAGCCGTGTCTTCTCGGACTTTGGTCAACTTATTCCAGCTGATGTCGAGCTCTCGGAGCTGCCCTAAACTCTGCAGCCCCTCCAGAGTCACCAGCTCATTAAAACTAGCATCCAAAACCTCCAGGTTGGACTGAGGAAACAAGCGACAAGTTTTAATTAGTTCAGCCTCCAGAGTTTCTGGGGTGTTTTCACACATGATAGTCCAGTAGTCCAGTGATTGGGAACCAAAGTTGCAACATTTGTTACATTTCCAGCTGGTGCAGTTCACTTTCACTCTGTCCAGTGTCCAACAAACCAAACCTTTGGAAAAATCTGTTCCCATCCTCGCCTGTGGTGGCGCTGCACCAAGAACCACTGCAATAAATGACACGAAAACCTCTGAAGTACACATGAGCACAACTTCCTTCTTCAAAGAATGTAAACAAAAAATGGAGTGGCGTGAGATTTTAGCATTTGTAGGATTTCTCTTTTGTGTTTGGTAAAAAAACACGAGTCATTTCTCCTGCTAGCGCTAGATTCACACATTTATCTTGTTTGTATTTACCCAGAATGCCCTGCACTGCAGTACACTTCCTGCTTTTGGAGCGATCTGCGGTCTGCTTGGCATTCACATATGCATTCGAACCATGCCAGAGTTCACTTCAAACCTGGGTTTGTAGGCGGATCAGATTTCACTCTTATGGTGTGCATCAGTTCGATTGGTGAAAATTCTGATGCGTTTGGTTCCCCAACTGAACCAGACTTTCTAAACAAACAAACTAGAGGCAAACTAAACAGGGCAGACCTTCACACCAGCCCTGTTTAGTTCACTGTAATCAAACTTTAGTTTGTCTAGAACGTCTGGTTTGTTAAGGGAGCTGTGAACGCCTAACTATGATGTGGACCAAAAAAGTGAACTCTGGTCCAACTACAAACCTTGGTCTCGGTTCGGTTCACGTCAACCGAACCGAGACACACATGCATTCGAACTACGAAAACGCCAGAGATGGAAAACAGTGCAGGGTAAATACATCTTAAAATGCATGAGGCTAGCCCTTGCAGGAGAAATGCCTTGTGGTCTTTTGCCAAAGACAAAAGAGAAATCCTCCAAACACTAAAATTTGGCGCTACCCCATTTTTGTTTACATATCGTGAAAACGAAAGTTATCCTCATGTCTTCTTCGGAGGTTTCTGTGTCATTTCCTTCAGTGGTTCTTGCCGCAGCGCCACCACAGACAAGGAGGTGAACAGGTTTTTCAATAAGTTTGGATTGTTCAACAGTGTGGTGTGAAAGCGAACCACACCAGCTGAAACTGTAAGAAATGTTGCAATTTTGGTCTCCAATCAAACCGAGTCCACCGAACTATCAGGTGTGACAACCCTCTAAATGTTTCTCATAAAACTGCTGCAATTTGGTCGACCCTAAACACACTATTACATTGATTTTATACGACTATGTTTACCATGTGAGAGATGTCATCAAGGCGTGTGAACTTATTAAAGCTGATGGTGAGATGTCTCAGAGCTGAGAGGCTGGAAATCTCTTTGATTTTACTCAGACTGTTACCATGAAGGTTGAGGACCTGCAGATTCAACACAGCAGTGACGGATCACTGAGAGGGATGTGAAAAGAGCTAAACACCTTCAAACACAGAGGCATTACAGTGATCTGACTGAGGATGTTCGCTCTGGCCACACTCAGCAGGGTTCTCTCATCAAGGCTCAACAGTTTTGGCTGCGGCTTCAGCATGGGATCCATGCTGAGGGCGGCGACGTCCGCGGTGGCGTCTTCAGAAAGAGAAACATCCCTCTGTCCACAGCGGCTCAAGTCTTCTCTGTTCTAATAACCCATCAACATGTTCAGGTACAGAACTGTTGGTCAATGCAGACTTTAACAGTAAAACAAAAGACATACATTTATTTTTATGTATTGCTGAGCTTTAATGACATGTTTGAGATTAATTTAGTAATCATGCAGCTGATTTGGGCCAAATATATTTTAGACATTTTGGATTTTATAATATGCAACAGCAGAGATGTTCAAAAACAAAATTTGTGCTCTCACGTTTGAATTACTGTTCCAAACAGAATAAAAATTATAGATCTTGACATCCACACTATTATTTGATTAATGGATGTTGGCAAATTGCATCTCGACTGCTTTTAGCTAGCTCCATTGGCAGATAAATTCACTTATAACATGACATTTTCCCCATAAGTGTAATCATCTGCCAAAGGAACTAGAACTTTTTCATCCATATTAAGGAGTTACTGACTTAAAACAAGCTCCTGTATCTTGCTGAAATGTTACTTCTAAGTTAGCTTTGTCTTATTTCAAGTGGGCAACGATATTTGCACTAGAAACTAGACAAGTTTTTGCAGTGTAGAGAGCTTAAATATCCAACCAGAGTGATGTCAGAGGCTTTTCAATTGTACAAAGATAAGTCAGGAAACAAAGACTCAAATTACCGTAGTGATATATTCAAAGTGTATGACGTACTCTGGCAGGATGAGCTCATGGTCAAATACAAACCACTGCCTTCGGTGGTGGGGCCCACCCTCAGCGCTCCGAGGCATTCTCGCTGACTGTGGTCTCTCTAAGGAACAAACACAAAGAGATCCACAGAAACTGACCGGCTGCAAACGTAAACTCTGAGCTGGGTTCAGGGAATACCATCGCTTCCTGCAGAGCTGCCCATGGGGTCCAAGTATTGGTACACAGAGTAGACGTTGGGAAAGCCGTTTCCCAGTTCACCAGGATTAGGCAGGCTGTTACCCACAAACACCTTACAGACAATAACATGGCCTGCAGGGGAACCATAAAACTTCAGCATTTAAAGCACGGAGAGAGGAGGAACCAGGTAATTTAAATAAAACTGTCTCACCGTGTCTGAAAGGGATTTTATCTGACATTTGCTTGGAGTCACATTGGCTGGCCTGCTGCAGCAAAAACTGGATTCTGGGTTGTTCAGAGACAGCTAAACTGTTGGATAAAGAGACAGCAGCCTTTCTTTCTAAACCCTGGAAACACAGAAATACACAATTAATCAACACTAGACTGAAAAGTAATAATAAAGAAACTGACACTTTGCTTCTTTGCACAAGAGTGTTAAGAAAAGCTTTTATCTATTCTAAGTGGTCATTGATTTGAGCTCTGAAGACATGATCTTTTTATATATTACTATTTTTAAAATAGTAAATCAACTGAAGCAAAATAAATTAATTTACAGTCCCCTATGAAAATATTTGCTCCTTAAAATTCTTCACTTTTATTAGGGTTGAAACGATTAATCTGATTAATCGTGATGAATTGATTAATCGTAAACTCAAAAAAAGGCCATTTGCTGAAAGAACAACAACAGTTTAATTAAATCTCACATGTTGATATTTAGAAATATTTTATTTTTTAGCAGCAGATGCAGCCTTTGCTACAAATAATCAACTGTTATTGCATTTTAGGCAACAAAATATTTATGATTTAAAAGAGAAATTTAATTATTTGTTAATTTGTATATTTTAATGTACTTCTAATATTATAGAATGTGCTTTTTTGTCCAATTAATTGATTAATCATCAGAATAATCAATTACTAAAATAATTGATTATTTTAATCAATTTGCTAGTTGAAGCCTTAGTTTTTATTGGAATTTTATATGATACATAAAAATGTCCTAGAACCATTAGTAAACTTGAAATACAAGAAAACATACAGTAAGATTTCAGTAAGATATACAGTAGGTGCTTGTTTTAAGTCAATACTTTCTTAATAAAATTGCATGTCAATTGGGTATGATAATTTGTTTTAACTTATTTTCTTTTTTCTTGATTTTGCTTTTGTCTGTTTGAAATAAATAAACAAATAAACAAACAAATAAATAAATAAATATCCACTGGCAGATTATTTGATTTGTAAAGTTGGAAAAATGCCTTACACGTCAAACAAATATGCCAGTGGAACCATTTTATCAACATTAAGGAATTATTTACTTAAGATAAACTCCTATAATTTTCAGAAAAATTACTTATAAGTTAGTTCTGTATCATTTCAACTCTACTAAGATATTTGCACAAAAAACTGGACAAAAATACTTGATAAAACTTTGGTTTTTTGCTCTGAATACATTAAGTTTTGTAGTAGTGACATGGTGCAAAACAAAATCAATGGTAAAGAACATTTTGATAAAACACTGCATGCTTAATTTTCATAGTAATTAATCTGTATCAAACAAAACCAGTCAGGTGTTTCTAGCAGCTTGCTCACCTTCATTTGGTTTGTGGTTTTGAAACCCTCCTCTAAAATACACAAAGTTTCCTTGATCTCACTTGTTTCAGGGCCAGTTACATAGAATAAATATTCCAGTCGACGTCTGCAGTTCCTGTTTAAAAAAAACATGCTTTTGTTCCACAGCGTGAAGTGTAGACATGCAGAGGCTTTAAAAGGCATTACGCTGTCATTTTCTTTACTCACTGTAAGACGACAACGGATTCTTCTGTGGAAAGAAGGCTGTGAAGTTTGTCTTCAAAGCGAAGCCTCAAAGCGCTATTGTGGATGCGGAAAACCCTGTTAATCTTTATGTCTGCGATCCTAAAGCTCGCGTAATCGGATGGAGAGAAGCGGGAGAGCAGTAGGTTGCGACAGGAAGTGTACCTGTTGGTTTGAAAACATAAAACAAGCTTTTATCTGCTCTGTGCAGCTTTGGCCTACTGCAAAAACAAAATCATATTCTAGTCTGTCTTGGCCTATGTTACTACACTTAAAAAAGGACAAAACAATTTAATACACCCTTGTATTTAGTAAATAATTCCTTAATGTTGATGAAAAAGTACTACGTTTCACTGGCAGATTATTTCATTTATAATCAGACATTTTCCCCATGTTATAGGGTTAAATAATCTGCCAGTAAACTTTTCCATCAATATTAAGGAATTGCAGACTTAAAACAAGTCTCAAAAGTTACTTGTCAGCTAATTTTGTCTTATTTCAAGTGTACTAATAAGATATTTGCACTAGAAACTACACCACAATACTTGGTAAGATTTTGTGTTTTTGCAGTGAGAATCTTGTTTATGAAGATCTACACCCGTACCATGAGTCTATGGGGCAGCCCTCCTCCAAACGAATATTTCCAACACTTTCCAGCTCCACCAACAAAAACTGAACCAAATAATCTGTCTGCTTTGTGACTTGGATCAGTTCCTGCTCATACCAGGCCTGAACCCTAAGCACACACACAAAAACAGCCATTGTTATTCATGCCTGGAAAAGGTTGCATGTTCTAATCTAAAACGTTCCCGCCCGATAACCACAGCAGTTACGTTTAATTACAACGGTGCGCACTTCTTTATCTGTATTCCGCTAATGTCGAAAAACTGCGGTGTTTCCATTACATAAGAAATTAAATAAAATCACAAGTAAACACGCTTGTAACTGAAAATCATGGCATCTGTAAACATTTACATGAGGTTATATCCATAAATCAGCCATGGCGGTAGCGCTCATCATCTATCAGCCATCTTCTTCTTCTGGCAAGCAACGTTTGAATGTCCCTTACCGCCATTAGCCTTCAGAGGAGACGTTAGCATCTTATTCAGCCGTTGGAGTGAAAAGCCCCTTATATTTGGGAGCGGCTACGTATGCGGCGTTTCAAAGAAACGCCATTTTAACGTCCGTCCGATTCAGTCTCCATTTTGGCCTCTTGGCCAGAAGAGCTATTTTTAGTATGACACAACTTTTTATGAACGGTGCGATGCCGTGAGAGCTCCGGGAGCCAGCTAGACATTGTCCGGGGAAAAAATTCATCTTCCTCCTACTACTTCCTGTCTTCTTCTTTGTGGTTTTCGCCGGTAGTGACATCCTACCTTATGAAGACGAAATTGATAGAGGATATACAGTAGTTTTATTATTATTATTATTTTGTTAATTTTAAAATCTGTGTAATATATAGCAAGTCGGTCCACACTCCATTCCAGTAGATGGCGGTAATGCACGTCTAAAGGTTGCTTGCCAACGGCTAAGATGGAGAAAGAGAAGAAGCAGTGACATCCTGACGTCACATCATTCGTGTGATGCAAAAAATAATTTCGACACGGCTGAAAAACCACCTCATCCTAGGGTAAAAACCTTTTACCGAAAAACGTGAGTTTTTTTTCCCGAAATTGGCGTGTTTCCATTAAGCTAATTCATTTTCGTAATTTCAATTTGCGCAGTGTTTTGTTTGATGGAAACGTAGCCTTTTACTCATCCATCCTCCTGGTCCATCGCTGCAGTCTTTCCCTCAGTGCTTCTATCTTCAGCAGTATTTTGCGCTCCACGCTGTTAACGTCCAGGTTTGCTCCTTTAGTGAGAGCGTCTTCCTTCACGTTTCCTCCTTCCGATTCAGTCTCCATCCTACTGCCAGGACTCTTAGGACTTTGTGGCATCATGGAGAGTTCATGTTCAAGCTAAAAATGACACACAGTGCGGTGAAAATAACTTATTACTATAGTGCTTAAAAATAAAATCTTTTTTCCCCACACCAGATCCAATTTACAGTTTTAATCTGGCCTTTTCTCTACCTTTCTTTTTTTTAAAAGAAATTGCAAATGACAGCTTTTATTTCACTCATCCCTTAAACGAGTTGTACAACGGAGAATTAGGGCCGTGCTAATGAAATCGAGAATTTTTGTTAAATTACGAGAAAATAGTCATTATACTAAGAGTAAAGACAATTTTATCAGAACGTATTGAAATTACAAGAAAAAGTCATATTAAAGAGAAAGCTTTGATAAAGTTATCACGATCTAACATATTCAGATCATTTCATGTGGTTCTGTCTTCAAAATATACATTTATTTGCTCAATCGTTTCAAAATCCTGCTACTGATAATACTTTGATGCTGATTATGTGTTAAAAGATTTAATATTCCCTTATCTGTAAAACCTGTAAAACTCACAAAATGCTCAGCATTCCTCATTTTATTTTTTTGTTATTTCTCGTGTAGGAATTCTCATAAAAATATTACTTAATTCTCCTAGTGTTATGATTCTATTCTGGTAATATTTTGACTTTGTTCTCGTATTATTTCAACTCTACTGTTGTACAAATTCATTCTTGAAACATTACGACATGATTCTCATGATTTAAAATGACCTGAATTCAAAATCCAAATATATAGAAACCGTAAAACAAGATGGCCGTCCTGGGCCCTCTGGCGTCTGAACTACGGAAAACCAAGAAATGCATTGGTGAAAAAAAGTCCAGATTTTCCAAAAATTAAATCTTCAAAAACCCAAAAATGTGACAAATTGATCAAATTAATTTATCACTTATTTACAGATTTTGCATTTTTGTGACATATATTTGCTTCAAATCATCATATAAATCGTGATGTGAGACAAATATAACTTGAATAAGAAAGATTTCAGAAATACAAGTGGAAACAGCTCAGATCAGTGGAACCAGATGATTCATTTCACCTGTAGGTCAGATGAAACTGACCTACAGGTAAATAATTATTTAACATTATTTAGCAAGCAGTGCTTACACTTTTGAGGGTGTGACTGAGAGTCCGGATGCATTCCTCAGGCAGCTTCATCAAACATTTCTTCCTTTCCTGTAGAGCAACCTGGGTCTCTCTCAGGTTCCTTTGAGCAAGGCGAACACGCATGTTGTAGTACATCAGTTTCTTCATAACTGCAGACTTCAGAGGAAAGAGGCAAAAATAAAAAATAACAATAAAATGTGCGTCAATTAAATAAATAAAATGTTTTGCCTCTCATCAGTTGAAGATTATAGCAATAAACGCTACATTATATCCACACAGTGCTGTGACTAATGGTTATTTTGGCAATCGATTAATCTGAAAAAAAATTTGGCATGTTCATCAATTCCTTTATTTAACCACTTAGGACTATTTATATAATATTAGAAATACAAAAGAAATAATTTAATTTCTTTTTCAAACAAGAAAATAAACATCTCATTGCCTAAAATGCAATAATAAAAAAATACTTTCAACATCAACATTTGAACAGAAACCTTTCTGTTTGACCTAATATCAATACAATGTGGGGCTGATCTGTTACAACTGAATAATAATTGGATACTAAAAGGTTATTAATATAATTTTTTTTGGTCCTAAATACCACTTTTGGAGCTCTGGGTAGAACATATTCACAGACAAAGGTTATTTTAATGCTAAATGTATGAATTTTTAAAAACATTTTTGGATTAAATAATTACTGCTAAGACTGTGTTGTTCTTTAAGCAAATTGCCTTTTCTTAACAATTACCTCAGTTAACAATTAATCAATAAAAAAATGAGTTCATAATTATTTCAATAATTAATCACGATTAATCCGATTAATCGTTTCAGATGGGAAACAATCTGTGAATTGTGTTTAATCAACAATGCTCCATCATTCAATGAGTCTTACATTTTATATATATTTTCTTTGATATGTTCATCTTTAAATTGCCGATGTTTGGTTTCCAGTTTATGGTTTCATCAACCATGTTTACACGCTAAATCGCAACCCCATCAACCCACCAACAGATCGGTTGACGTCTTTCCGTCTTAATACCTCAGCAGCATCCTTGATTTGTTTGCAGGAGACATCCCAGGTGTCTAGTCGCTCCAGGCCCGGCAAGTGATAAAGGATGTGTATACTGTAGTTGCACAGCTGACACACAGGGTTCGAAGCCGAAGTGGGGTCGTTCAGAGCTAGCTCTTTCAGACGGGGCAAACGGGCCAGGTGGGTCAGTTCCTGTTGGAGCAAAACACAAAGACCACATAGAAGATGAGACTTTTGTTCTCCATCAGGTTGGTTTGTTCTTAAAGGTGACCTACACAAAACATCTTCCTTACGTTTTTTGCACAAAATAATTTTTAGATGAAGAGATTTTATTCTGTCTAGTTTTTTAGGGCCTCTTCTAAACCAGTTGACCGAACATGCTGGAGTTCTGCTTGGGTTGCTAGGTGTCGTGGAAAATAAACTATTTCCAAGCACTGTTCAGGTAAAATCACTCAATCAGGTTTATTCATGAATTGTGCACAACTCAGAGAGCTCACAGGACAGTCAATAATGAAGCAAGTCTGAAACGGAAAGCTCTGCCAGGCAGAGACAACACATGAGTTTTGTACAAAGAGATAAGGGATCCAAAGCCTGGGAATCAGACTGGTTCCCATGCAGCTGGGGAAAAACAACGTACAACCTTGTGCAAGTAACCAAAACAGCTTTAACTTGGTGGGAATATGCAGAACTTAGAATAAACATATAGCAATACAACTAGCAGGTGTGACCTAATTGTAATTTTTCCACATCACTAGGTAACGGACCAGTGCCCATGGGAAATGACTCAACAAAACAATAAATCAGAGTTAGAATTCCTTTTAATGCCACTGAGCAAAATAAAGCACAGCGAAATTTTAAAAATAGCTACTCAGTTGTTCTGTGGTTCAGAACAACTGGGATGTTAAGAATAAATTTATAAGTAAATAAATAAATACAGATCAGTTTTTAGGTGAATTTGCTGTGTTCAGTAAAACAACAACTCTTGGTAAAAACTGTTTTTTAGTCCGTTTGTCCTTGATCTTATACATAGTTCCCATAAGTCTGCACCGGAAGTGATCCGCACCATCTTAGCACGCATGCGCAATAGATAGCGGACCCATGGCTTCCAAACCAACAATAAGAAAATATGTGGACAAGCTTAACCAATGCGCGAAAAAATGATACATTAAAATGGCTGCTGGTATTTAACAGATGTAATTTTAAATACTGTACAAGCATGCTTTTAAAATCAATGTTTTTGATCAATGGAACCAGTATGTAGCCTCTGTTTTGCTGGATGCACACTGGAAACTCAAGTCTAAATATCAGAGAGATGCTGTTAGACGCAAAAAGACATTCTTGGAGTCTGCGGTGAAAAAAAGATGCCACACTGAGCTGAAAAAAGGTTTGCTTTGACCCCGCAGTTATTAAACTTGCCTCTGCACAGTCAGAGACAATAATTACATTCCTGCAAGCGAAGCTGGAGCAGGAGAAAAGGTGAGTATCGAGAAAAGAGCTGCGGCGTGAAGCCGATCGAATCAGGATCAACAAAAATTTGCGTTCTGTCGAAATGACCTTGTTATGTTAGAAACGACTGTGTGCTTTAAAAGACAACGGTCTATGCAGCTGAATGCAGGTAAAAATGTCAAGAACATGTAAACCTTTAGGAGATTTTAGCTATTTAAATAAAAGTTCTTTATCTGTGAATCTGTGATTAAAAACCTCACTATTCTGCTCAGCACAATTGGTGCAAAATACCTGAAATATCTGAAAATCTCATCTAACAAAGACCGAAATAGCTCAATAGAAAAGGCTTATTCTGGTTTCTAATAAAACAGAGACGTGTAATATATACATATATGGCTATATAAAAAGAACAACCTTTTATTCTTCTGTTTTAGAGGTTATTTCACTTCATAACATCTGAAAAAGTAGAGAGTGGCACACCTGCTGGTGGGGACAAATTTAAGTCCAGAATGAAAAAGGGAAAAAAAATCTCCTTCGTGGCATAGATTCAACAAGTTATTGGAAACATTCCTCAGAGTCTGGTCCATATTGACATGATAGCATCGTGCAGTTGCTGCAGATTTGTTGGCTGTACGTCCATGACATGAATCTCCCGTTCAACCACATCCCAAAGCTGCTCTATTGGATTGAGATCTGGTGACTGTGGAGGCCATTCAAGTTCAGTGAACTTATTGTTCAAGAAACTAGTCTGAGATGATTGGCGCTTTATGATATGCCGCGTTATCCTGCTGGATGTAGCCATCAGACGATGGGTACACTGTGGTCATAAAAGGATGGGCATGGTCAGCAACAACACTCAGGTGGGCTGTGGCGTTGACACGTTGATCAGTTGGTACTAATGGGCCCAAAGTGAGCCTAGAAAATATCCCCCACACCACTACACCACCACCAGCCTGAACCGTTGATACACGGCAGGATGGATCCATGCTTTCATGCTGTTCATGCGTTGATGCCAAATTCTGATCCTGCCATCCGAAGGTCGCAGCAGAAATCGAGACTCATCAGACCAGACAATGTTTTACCAATCTTCTATTGACCAATTATTGAGCCTACAAATTGTAGCCTCAGTTTCCTGTACTTAGCTGACGGGAGTGGCACCCGGTGTGGTCTTCTGCTGCTGTAGCCCATCCGCCTCAAGGTTCGACGTGCTGTGTGTTCAGAGATGCTCTTCTGCTTAACTCAGTTGTAATGAGTGATTATTTGAGTTACTGTTGCCGTTCTATCAGCTCAAACCAGTCCAGCCAGTCTCCTCTGACCTCTGGCATCAACAAGGCATTTGCCCCAAAGAACTGCCTCTCACTGGATATTTTCTCTTTTTCAGCCCATTCTCTGTAAACCCTAGAGATGGTTGTGCATGAAAATCCCAGTAGATCAGCAGTTTCTGAAATACTCAGACCAGCCAGTCTGAACATGGCATGGTTGTTGGTGCCAGTCACTTAAATCACCTTTCGTCCCCGTTCTGACGCTTGATTTGAACTGCAGCAGATGTCTTGGCCATGTCTACATGCCTAAATACATTGAGCTGCTGCCATGTGATTGGCTGATTCCATATTTGCGTTAATAAGCAGGTGGATAGATGGACCTAATAAAGTGACTGATGAAAGATAGCCACACATTTGCGTGGCTACCTTTGTGTGGTCTTTCCATTGACTTCCATTGACATTCATTTCTACACCCTAACCCTAACCAAAACTCAATTCACACCTTAGTCCTAAATCTAACCCATGACCAAGAAACAGAGTTTCCCCTTATGGGGACCAGACTTCGGTCCCCACTAGGAGCAGTGGGTCCCCACAACGTAGTATGGGTCAGGAAAGTGGTCCCCACAAGGTATTAGAAACAAACGCACACACACACACACACACACACATATACAAAGCCTTGCATCTTTACAAATTACTGGGATGCTGAAATTATAAACCACACTCCTCTGCTCTTCCTGCTGAAGAAATTATCTGAAAAATCTAAACTGACCGAGACTCCTGACAAATATTTCGAGATGCCCTTTTGTGAAACCAAGGATTTTAATAAGATTTGAAAAAAACAAGTAAGCATACTTTTAGGAGAAAGAATCTGAAGGATATGTTTTGGTTTTCAGTCTCACCTTAAAGGAGCTGATCTTGTTCCCGGACAGATTGAGAATCTCAAGGTTGACATTGGGATCAAGGTCGTGGCCTAAAAGAGAGAGAAATGAAACAAGCATTCAATTATTTTATTTCTCTAAAAGCTCCATCAAATGTTATAAAGAGAGAGGATTCAGCAATCCCACCGATCTTTTCAATGGAGTTATCAGAAAGGTTTAGTTCCTTCAGATTCTTCATCGTCTTCAGGCCCTTTGGGGATAAATGACAAAGCAGCCAAACAAAACGGTAAATAAAATCAATAAAATTCAGGCAGACAGGAAACACAATTCATCGTCCAACCTGAATCTTTGTGATGCAGTTATTATTGAGCCACAAATTCGTCACGTTGACTTGCAGTTCTAAATTCTTTATTTCTTGGATCTGATTATCATACAGGTAGAGTCTTTCCAGCTGGTTACATTTCTGCAGGCCGGATATCTCCTGCAGTAAAGACAAGTTATTATCACTCCATGCTGGTAAAATCTTCTGATTTAAATGTTTCACCAAATAGAAACACCTCTTTACAGGAACACAGACAATTATAATTATGATTATTGGGTTTTGGTCAATTGGTGCTTCAATCATCTCATCTTTAATTTATATTCATTTGGTTTTGCCCTGTTCTATTCATCCTAATTCGATTAATCGTGATTAATCAATTTTTTAAATAATCGTCAACTAATTTAATAATCAATTAATTGCTAAAAATGTCCATTTGCTGAAAAAAACAACATGCTCAGAGAAGTAATTTGGTCAAAACTGCAAAAACATATACTGGCACATTTTGTATTTAAGAATGAATATCGCTGAAATCTGCTTGAGGATATTTCTTCTACAACAAATCTGAAATGTCTTTCTGAGTTTCTTAAATTAGCTTAAATTGATTAAGCTATCAAACAACAAGCACATTTGAAAACATACACTAATTTATCACAATATACATAAATTAATTCTACAACAGATTGTTAGAGCAATACTAATAAAGATAAAATAATACAATTACGAGAATAAAATCATAACAGCAGGAGTCAAAATAATATGAGAATAAAGTTGTAACAATATTACAATAAAGTCACTGTATTACGAGAATAAAGCTGAAATAATACAAGAAAAAAGTAAACATTTTGAGAATAAAGGAGAACAATCGTACAAAAATGAAGACGAAATAATAGGAGAATAAATCCCAATATTTCAAGTTTATAGTTTGTAATACGACTTTATTCTCAAATTAATTTGACTTAGTCTCATAATTTTATGACTTTATTCTTGTAATTTTATTTTTCATTAATAGTAAACTTAATACGCCATCTTAATATGGCGTATTAATTATGAAATGAAGTCTAATAATCAAAAATGACGAGACTTCATTTTGGTTTAGCTGCATTTTTTTATATCTGTCCACCAGACGGCGCCACTTCCTTCAATCGAAACATGCAGCAAAATGTCACACTGCTTCCTGTTACAAAAATACAAGTGTGTTTTGTTATTGATATTGGATAATGGTGGTTTGTGTGTGCGTGCATGTGTTGGCGTGTGTGTGTGCGTTAGCGTGTGTGTGTGGGTGTGTGTTGGGGTGTGTGTGTGTGTGTGTGTGTACAGCTTACAGTGAGACGGCACTGAACAATCCAGAGCTCCTGGAGCACCGGACACAACTCCAGTCCTTCTATCTGTTTTATGCACTGGCCCACGATGGTGAGCTGGGAGAGATTCGGAAAGCTGGAAAGCCCGATGATCCGGGGTAAACCAGAGAAGAAGATCTCCAGGGACCTGATGCTGTTCCCTTCAGTCACTATTTTTTCAAAGGACAGCCCATTCATCAAGCACTGCCCAGAGAAAACAAACAGATTTACCTCAGCTTTCTTCTTTCAGAGTGGAACGGCTATACAAAAACGTACAACTGCAATGTAGAGCTGAAACGATTAATCAGATTAATCGATTGCTGAAAAACATTGTCAATTAATTAAGTAATCGATTAATCGTTAACTGGACAAAACAATTTTTAAAACATCCCAGCTGTAATTAAGCCAAAACTGTACAAAACAATATACATTTTCCAAAAAAAACAAAACAACACCCTTACTGTAAATATGTTCTACCTATTGCTATCCAATTATTAATAAGATAATCAAAAAAATCAACAGATTAGGCCTACACTATACTTTTTCACATGTTAAAGCTGTAGATGCATCCTTTGCTACAAATAATCAAGCGTTCCCCAAAGGAATGCTATGTTGTTGCAGTTTAGGCAATAAAATGTTCATTTTCTCATTCAAAAACGGAATTGAAATTTTGGGATTATTTTTAGAAATTTTCAACAAATGTTTGAGTCTCAAAAGTTGAAAATTTGCTAGAAAAAAGCAAATGAAATTTAAGATTGATCTCAGACATTTTTACATCCATATTTGGAATTTTCTGATTCTGAAAAGTAAATAAAAAATCCTAGAAAAAAACAGAAATTTTGAGATTAAATTAAGATATTTTTTTAGAAAAAAACTTGGAAATTTTAGAAATTTTCAGGTTAATCTCAGAAATCCTGCGGAATTGTTTTTTGTTTTTTTTATTTCTAAGTTTGAAAATCAAACATTTGCTTGAAAAACCCCCCTGATATTTTTAAATTAATTTCAGGTATTTTGGGGGGGGGAACTTGGAAACTTCTCAGTTTTAAAAGTCAAAAATTTTGCTAGAAAAAAACATATAATTTAACTCAGAAATTTTATGCAAAAAACCTGAACATTTCTGGATATGAAAAATAAGAAAAAATCCCAGAAATTTATAGATTAATTTCAGAAATTTCTAAGAAAGAAATTGGAAATTTCATCAGTTTCAAAAGCTAAAAGTTATGCTAGGAAAAAAACAATTATTCTAAGGAAAAAAAATGAAAATTTCTGCACATGAAAAGTGGGAAATTAGCTAGAAAAAATTTTGAAATTTTTAATTTCAGAAATCCTCTAGAAAAAAGTGAAAATTTCTAAGCTTGAAAAGTTGAAAATTTGCTAGAAAAAAATCTCATTTGAGATAAATTTCCCAAATTTTCAAAAGAAAAGTCTTTTGAACAATTTCAGAGTTTCAAAAGTAAAAGAATTTTTTGAGTTTCAAAACTTGCTGTCATGTGGATTTCCAACCTGCGGACCATTTCTTGTTTTGCAAAGTTGAATTTTTTTTGTTGCGTAATCATTCAGTTCATGCTCAGTTTGATCCGAACATCGTGTTTTCTTACTCACCAGTTTTCTAAGCACCGCCTCCTCCTCAGAGCATTGCTCCTGTTTATTCTTGAGCGACATAACTCTACAAAAGCACAGAACACATCTTATAATGAAGTAACAAAAGACACAACAGAGGAAAAGAAAAGATGAACTAGCAAGTTGATGTTAACTCCACAGGCTAAACCTCCAACGAACACGAATTTTCTCAGCCTTAATTTATGCGCCTCATTTAAGCGAGAGAGGCGCTGGTATAAATAATACACACATGTCCGTCTTTATGGAACAAAATCCGCCCTGTTGTCCATTGAGGGGACCCTTCGCAGCTCGTATCCAGGCACAGCGCGTCTGGTTGCTAAGGGAGACGGCTGAACCTCCTCTGAGCCGCCAGGTGAGGGCGCCACACGGCAAGCTATTTCTCCTGTAAAAATATCGAACATTGAATTATGGCAAGCCATTAGCGTATTTAATCAAATTAAACTTTAAAATAGTCGCGTTAGAATTCTTCTTTGTTAAAATTTAACTCGTACAACTTAAAATGTGTATTTCAGATTTACTACAGCTGATATTTTACAAGAAATGTTAAGTTCTTGGTATTTCAAAATTTATGAAATAGTAGTTGTGTTAACACGTGGGCCAACCGTTCAGATTTAAACAAAAGAGAACACTAAAATACAAAACATTATAAATCATTATTCACACACAATAAAATGTCATTTGGGATGTGAAACCGAGAGACTAAATAAAATACTTCAACTATAAAACTAACTAGTATAGATAAAACATTAAAATTCTTTTAGGGTCTGGTGATAATTAAAATAGTAAAGAAAACATATAGAAATTAAACTAATATTATTTAATTGGATACAATTAAAGTGCAGATTATTTCTGCAGCCGATGTGTTTGCTGACAGTCTGTTTATTATGAAGGCGTGAGTCGCTTTCGTGTGTTTATCCCACATGGAGCCAAAGCCTGAGTCTCCGGCATGACGTCAGCGTCGGATCAGTGAACTAAAACAATCAACCTCACTCCCCTGCTCCTGTTCCCAAACCGACCGCAGAGGCTCCGCTACAGAGACCCGGACTCAGCGGACCCGGGTCCAGCAGCTGCGTTGTTGTCATCGACCCCCCGCTCCTCTCCTCTCCCCTCCATCCATCCATCCATCCCCCCTTCCTCCTCCGCAGCTCGGATTGTCGGCGCGACCATCCGGCACCGATACGTCCAGCACCGACAGGAGCGGGAACGGCACCGTCTGTCCGACCAGAGGAACCAGCATGTCAGCTGCTCAGCCCGGCGAGGAGCTCGGCTCGGACGGGAGGTGGTTCGGGGACGACAGTGAGCCGAACGGCCTGTTCGGAAACACGGCGGTCAGGTTCGGGGAGCCGAGAGGCGGCGTCGACGCGACGGCCGACCTGGATCACCAACAATTTCATCCTTTCCAGGAGGACGGGAAAAGGCCTTCCGTTGCTATGGAAACTGCATCTACAGGTAAAACTTGTTGTTATGGTATTGGATATAAATATTCAGGCATGTATAAATAGCGGGGGTTTGATTTTGGGTGCCAAAAATAAAAACAAAATGCGTCGCTCTTCCGGTGTAAACAGACAGGAGCCAGTTTGTCAGATCACCAACAGGCGGCCTTTAATTTTACTCTGAAGGTTAAAGGGGACCTTAAACTTTAAACCTTAAAACAAACTAACTAAATTAAAACACTGTTAAGACGTCGATCAGCAAGAAAACAGAAAACAATGGCATCTCAACCAAATCCAGACAAACCCCTCATGGCATAAACAATATGGTCCCAATTATTGGTCCAATATAAACAAAACATTAACATATCTCCAATAATAATATTGACTTTATATAATACTTATATAACACTTTAATTAGTCTGAGTTTATATCGTAATGTAAGCCAAGTTCTGTTTACTGCAGATTTGTGTTTTTGTTTGGGAGACTGAACTCAGTTTGAAGTCTCTCATCCTCTGCTCTGCTCGGGTTGCTATTTTTAATCCTCCGGTAGCTTTTTATTCGCTTGGTGAGCAGAAGTGGAGCCCTGAACATTTTATTCACGAATCCACTGAAAAATTTATGATTATGCTTTTTAAAAAGAAGAGGTTGGGGGTTTGGTGGGCGTCATCTTGTCCTCTCTCAGGCCCTTTCTGTTGCTGGTCAAATACCAATGATTAGTTGAATTTTATTTTTAAAGGGGTAGTAGGCCTATTTATTTACTATGTATTTAACATTTTACTATGTTACATTCTGTTATAATTATATATATATATATATATATATATCAACATATATATATATATATACATATATACATACATATATAAAGCATATCGTAAAAGAAAATTGAATTCGCAATTTAACGCTTTGAAATTGGGTCTCTATCTCTTAAAAAAAACTCTTTGTGACATTCCCGCCTTCAAACTGACAGTCCTTCATCACGCAGCTTACGCTATAAGTTATCAATCATTTCATGATCGCACCGATTGACTCAAAATTAATTAATAAGCGTCTGTTTGCTTAAAAACTTGAATTTTCTCTTGTATCAAGAGCTTTAACCGCCTTTCCATACGGCTAAATTTGTCAGAATATGTTGACGATCGACCCTTGGATGAAATAGCGCGATTACACCGAAAATTAAGAATCTTGCCAAGTGTTTATATTTCAAAACAGAACAGCATACAGTGCATTTTCCACCCCACAACCACAACGGACTCGACCGTTTCTCTGTCCCGTTCTGGCCGCCATCTTTGTTTCTACATCAACGGCTCCGTTTCAGAATGACCAGCGTCGCCCTCTGATGGATGGCGGCCAAACTACAACAATAAAATATAACAATAAAATAACTCTAATCGATTAGAAAATATAGTTTTGTTTTTAAATATATTTTTTTGATCCAATATACCATTACTCAGAGCTCCATTTAATAGGAGTTCTTATGATGAGCTCAGCCATAGTTTGTCAGGGAAATTTAACTTTAAATACTGTATTTTTTATTTGTATTTTTCTTTAAAGAAAATGTAAAAAACTGAATCCACAGTGAAGTATCTACTAAGCTTTAGTCTTCTGAAAAGTCAACAGAGTGGGTGCTCTGCTCTCCCAGACAGGCTGTGTAGGTGAGCGCAGACAAACACGGTTTATTTTGGTTCCTAAAAGGAAAACAACAGTCTGAGGTTGTTGTTTCTTTTCTCTGAACGGTCAGAGGGGAATAATCTGCTCCGTGTCTTTGTTCTCAGTGAGACAGTTGCATCAGATCCTGCAGGGCGAAGGGGACATGTTCCTCCTAACCAGCTGTAGTTTCCTCTGATCTTTAGAAACACCACATAGTTCCAACAGCCTCCCCACACAGAGCATCATTAAAGTATTATTTCAAAGCCTGGGTATTTTATTTATTTATTTTGACGCTAGAAAAGACACTCAGCCTTATCTGTCTGATGCTGCATCTCTGGATAATCGATCAATGCCTGTCCTAAATCCTCTTCGCAGCAGTGATCTACCTTAGATAGTGCTGACTTCATGTGCACTAAATCGTGTCAGGGCTGAACCTTTTCCTCAGATTGTTATAGTGCAGCATACTACTGTAAAAACATCATTCAAGAGTAGACACTAACTTAAAAATGTGTATGCTCATCTCTCAGACTTTTCATATTTCCATTAGACACTTGAATTTCAGGATGATGGTGATTTTTCAAGATGGCTGCCATTTTTGAGCCTTTAAAAACAATTACCATAAAATGTTACCCACTTTCATGACTTTGACTAACTTTATGTCACATTATCTATTTTTGACTTTGGCCATCATATTTGTACAACCTTAAAGTAACAATATGAAGCAAAATCATAAACTAAAGACTTTGCTGTCTCACACTAATCGTCATCTGGAAGGAGATGAAGATGTGACAGAATGAGACCTCCTAATGGTTAGCATTATCCTTTTGTTTAGCATTAGCTTCTGCTAATTGGTTTTGTTTAGTAGTTTAGCATTAGCTTCTGCTAATTGTTTTTGTTTAGTAGTTTAGCATTAGCTTCTGCTAATTGTTTTTGTTTAGTAGTTTAGCATTAGCTTCTGCTAATTGTTTTTGTTTAGTAGTTTAGCATTAGCTTCTGCTAATTGTTTTTGTTTAGTAGTTTAGCATCAGCTTCTGGTAATTTTTTTGTGTGTAGAGCAGTTTGGTGTTAGCTTCTGCTAATATTTATACGTGTTTAGTGGTTTAGCTTCCGTGTTAAAGTTTTGTCACGTCCAGGAAGTGACTGGTCCTGGGTTTAAACTGCTGCTTCTCTAATTGGAGATTTAACATTCAGTTTGTCACTGAAGAAAAGGTAAATATGAAACACAGACTTGTTTGCTTTATGTATGTAGACAAGTGATAAAGATTTTATTGTGTTCAAATATTTAAAATCTCATCCATTTCCAAAAGATTTTTTTTCATCCTAAAATCTAATCAATTCTGAAATAATAAATTATTTTACTTTACCAGTGAGCTTTACAACAGACAAAATATGCTATGAAGTACATTTATTTTGAAAATTAGAGTATTGACACTTTAATTGGAAACTGAATGTTTATATTGAAACTAATCACATATATAAATCAATTTAAATGTTAGACAATAAACAACAACAAAGAGTTACAGTAAATAAAAACAAGACAGCCCAAACAGAGCACACAAATTTTATTTTGGTCAAAACAAAACTTTAACAGTTGTGTTAAAAACATTTTGTCAGCCTATTACTCTTTCTTCCTATTCTTCTCATTACTTAAATATTAATAAGCATCACATTTCAACTCTGTATTGTTTAAATAACCCCGAAATAAAATAAACTCCTTCAAGGTTTCCAACATGCACTGAAATAATCTAAGCCCAGCATTAAATCCCTATATAAAGTTCTACCACTCTATTAAATTGAATACTTGCTCATGATTTATTCATGCTTGATTTCAAAAGCTTACCGAGTTCCAGCTTGGCGGAAAAGGATAATTCACTTTCAGGAGGATTATTTGACACATATTGACTTACATCTGTTTGAAACAATCTTTAGAGTTGTAAACGTTGCATTTGCACAATTGCAGGACCGTCTGTGATAATTTCAGCAAAGTAATGCAATAATAATTCTGCATGGGTGAAAGGTTAATAAAAGTGCAAAATGTCATGTTGTTGAGCGTCTGTAATGTATGCTGAGCTAATGTGCGACACTCTGCTCGGACAAACACCATCAGTCACGAGAAATCTCCTGTAATCCAGCGCCTGATCGGTGGATTAAGCCGCGTCTTTGCATCGTCTTTGACAAGGACAGAGCGGCAGCCTGCATGTCTGCATGTCCGAGTCCGTTTTCATTTCTTTGAGACGGAGGAAGCACTTAGAGAACTCTGCATAAAACAGTGCGTCTGTTGAGAGCCGCTCCTCTCCCCCTCAGGGGAAACTGGGTTGCGGGATCTTTTCAGACACAGACGTAAAGTAACAGCTTAGGCTCCGTTCACGCTGCAGCCTCCAGTGACTCAAATCCGATTTTTTCTTTTCGCTTTAATGTGACTTGTATCTGACTTTTTCACGACAGTCCGAACAACACAGCTCGGATTTTTCTTTACCCCTCAATGCGACCCAGACCACCTGGATATCCGATCGTTTCATATGTGACCTGAATCAGTGGTCCCCAACCACTGGGCTGCGGACCGGTACTGGTCCGCACGACTAAAAAGGTTGGGGACCACTGACCTGAATCCTAACGGTCAGGTGCTGAACGTCATTGACGCTCGACAAACGTCACTATTCTGCGTCCTGGGGGGAAAAACAACAACAGTCATGACGGACGGTAATGAGGATTAAGTTGTTAATATGCTGGCTCTGTTCAGACAACAACTTCAAAATCATAAGATATGCTACACCGTTAGCATCCATGTTTACTTTCCCAAACACCGAGCACGCTCTCTATGTGTGACGTTATTGCGCCCTCTACTGCGCATGCGGGGACACTTTCATGCCCTTTGCAGTTCAAGTCGTATATATTTGGAAGTGTGAACGACCACGCCAAAAAAGTCCGATTTGACCACAAAAAAAATCAGAATTGAGAATGTGAACGTAGCCTAAGTGACACTGCAACTGACGATTATTTTGGTAATCAATTATTCTGATCGTTAATCAATTAATCAGATTTTAAACAAATCGGCACATTCTGCAGCTATACTTAATAACAATATTACTCAAGTAAGGTAAAAAGTACATTGCAGTAAAACCTTTTTTTTTCCAATAATGGAAATGAAACTAGTTACTACCCATCACTGTACACGAACTTAGCTACACTTCCAGTGACTGTAAAATTGCGCAATGAAAATTTGCTTGTAAATTTCGGGGAAAAATAAAAAGTAAATCCCGTTTTTTAAGAAAAACGTTTTACACTGTGATGATTTGTGGTTTTTCGGCTGTATCAAAATTAGTGTATTTCGCAAAACTGCAATGGAAATACTTTTTCCTCATGACGGGTCATGAGATCAACAACAGGATGTTACTACCTCAGGAAACCATAAAGAAGACAACAGAAAGTGGCATGAGGATGATTGTTTTGAAACTTATCACATTAATAAAGTTATTCATATGATTTTAACTGTATTTCTTATGTATTGGAAATACCGCAATCGAGATTTTATTTTTTTAATATATGTATTAGCTGAATAACCACCAAGTTTTTTTGCACATTTGCAGTTAAGTTTAAAATGCTCTGTGGCGCCGTATCATCCAGATGAGTAAATTTAAAAAAATATATATATATCTGATCTCATGCATTTATCCCACATAACCTCCTTAAAAGCCATTATCTGAAACTTGATGCCATGTTTACGTCCAACTCTTCAGAGCTCTGAGGTCTCTGTAATCCCTGAGCAGACTACTGCCAAACTCCTCCTGGGATTACAGAACAGCTACTATCAGCAGCAGAAATATCAGACCGATTCTGTGCAAGAGTAAACTCCACCAGCCTCCATCTATCCTACCTAATCTCTGCTGAAATGTTGGTTTAAAGTCGCATTAAATATGCGGTTCTGACCCAGAAAACACATCTGAAGACAATCTAGATCCTCCCCCTATTCTCTTTGTTCATTCATAAAGCCTCTCCAAGCAAGAAAAACACAATCAATACAGAATAAAGCACATAAATTCAGCTTTAGATTAGCTTTGATGTATTTATTTTTCTCTGTCTGATTCATCTTTCACAAAAGCTGGTGGAGAAAAACGTTTGTCCTGCATGGCTTTCAGTGGTAATGGTGAATACGGCATCGTAATTGCGTGTCCCTGTTTTGTTGAATCGATGCAGCAGAGCACCTGAATCTCTCAGCTGCGTTATCGACCTCTGCTTGAAGTTTTGTTCCTGTGTAAAAAGTCGCCCTTTTGTGCTCCTCGCAACTTCAGGCTGTAAAGTGGAGCAATCAATGCATTAATAACGAGTGCAGAACGGAGAAGAGTTTAAGTGGTTTTATTGGGTCTTTCTTAAACTAAAATTAAAGTAACATCAGTTATTGATGTTTAACTGAAAAAAAATCATTTAGAGACTTCAGGATGTTTCTGCTGATTCTTATGCATTCATCTTCTGGAGAAAACCCACATTTCTCCTGATTTTTCTTAAATTTTCTCTCAACTTTTCTGCGTCAGGTACCTGTGTTCATCAACTCTGGTATTCAAGAACCAAATCAAAAGTTTTTAAGGTTTATTTTTCATATAAAAACTAGAGTTTGGCATCAGCAAAACTTTCTGGGACTTGAGTGAAGTCGGCCTTTTCCTTCTTCGAATTAAACGAAGTTGGTCTCAAATGTTAGTGCAACAAAAAAATTGTTAGCGCCACTATTATGCCACTGCCAATGAATTAATTGTTAGAATAATCAAACAATGAATCAATTACTAAAATAATCATTCATTGCATCCCTAAATTAAAACAACAGTATAAATACTTTACAGTAGCTCTGCTTCCTGTTGCACCGTCCATTCAGAATGTAGAAATATTTGCTTTTTCAACACACATTCAATTCTTCTGGAAGAACACCAGAAACATTACGATTTACCATCAAAAGGCACAGATGGCTGTGAAAGAAGAGCCCAGCGAGTGTCTGGATGGATTGTTTTCCACAAGGTCAAACTGTGAAAGAAGACTCCTGAAAGATAACACCACAGCTGATGGGGCCCCGGACGGAGTAACGTGTTCGCTACCGAGACGCAGAGTCACATATGCTTCTGGGAAAACATGGCCGAACGCTTTACTGGTCTCTGATGTAAGCATAACAGAAGAAAACGGCTCAAATCTCTTTTTGAATCTGCTCATTTCTAACAGTTTGTACTTCAGGCTCTTCATTAACGCTGAAACGATTAATCGCGATTAATCAGTTATTGAAATAATCATCAACTAGTAATGTTACAACAATAGTCATATTTCGAGAATTAAGTCAAGATATAACAATAAAGTCGTAACATTATCAGAATAAAGTCGAGATAGTGAGAATAAAGTCATAATATGTTTGAGAAGTCAGAATATTACAAGAATAGCATTTTACTATTTTAGTAATCCTACAACTTGATTCTCATCATTTCAACTTTAGTCTCTTAATTTTATTTTCTCAGTGTTGCTTAGTTCTGAATTGTAACAAAAATCTTTAAAAATCTATAGAATGTGCCAACTTTTAAATCCGATTAATTGGTTAATCATGAGGATAATCGATTAGTAAGCTATCAGCTAGCTGCAGCCCAATTCTTCCTGGTAAGTCCTTCCTGGTTTGGAGCTCCAGCCCTTCACGCATCGTCTGGGCTGCCTTGTTTTTAGTCAGTTGGCTGATAATTGGGAGCCTCTGCTTTGGCCTTGCACAGCCTGTCGCTCTGCATTAGCCTCAGAGCTGCACTGCATGCAGAGGACAACAAAAGGACTTCCCCTCCACCAGGACATATTTATCTAGCCGCCCCGTCCCTTCAGCGGCCGCAGCATCACAACACAATTCCCCCGTTGTCAAGCCCGATTCCATCCGACTGCACTGAAGCGTTCATCTCAGCCTTTTGGGAACCTAAATGCCCCCGATATGCAACAAGTTTGTCCAACTGAAGCGTTCATTAGTGACATATCTGCAGGCTTTAAGCTGCTGGAGCGACTTTATGCAACTGCTGGGATGTTTATCGCGCTGCAGTGTGCAAAGGTTTGATGAGAAGTGGGTGGAGGAGTGTTCGCCTGTGGTCAATCGGATTACGAGCCACTCCCAGAGGTCACCCGTCTTTGAGCGTGTAGCGGCTCTGAGTGCTTCCTGCTGCACGGCACTTAAACATACAGACAATCAATGATGATGGTGATGCTTCTGCCGGGGCGGTGACTGATGAGAATAAGAGGATCAGAGGTGTGCACGGACATTTTGGGGGGAAAGAGCTCAAGTGGGGCAAAAATGGGCACTTTGTGACGTAGTAGTGTAAAATTTATAGCAGCACAGAAAAATCATCCAGACTTCTGCATGAATATGATATGAATGTGAAATATAGTATGTGAAATTATTCTTCTAGAGTTAAGATTAATGAGAGTAACTACAATTCCCAAAAACTGACAACTAAATTACTAGGACTGAAATGATTAATCGTGATTAACTGATTATTCAAATAATTATCAACTAATTTAGTAGCTAATTACTTAATTTAATCAACTAATTAAATCGTTAACAGGAGTATAGAGTCAAATATGTTTCATTTTCTTAAAGAACAATCTGAGAGCAATAATTAAGCCAAAACTGTACAAACAATTCATTTTGCATTTAAGATCAAATAAAACCTGTCTGTAAATATGTTTTAACCAAAACTCCTCAAGTGGCAGTTTTAGCTTCACCTGGTTCAAATTCTGTACACAACAATCTATAAATCACCTTTTATTTATTAACTGATTAATCCAAAGATAATCAATAAATCAGCCCTACAATGTAGTCAAGCAGAAAGCAACGAGCTTTTCACATGTTGAGAGTATTTTTTAGCTGCAGATGCATCCTTTGCTATAAATGATTAATTGTTCACTAAAGGAATGTTCTGTTATTGAATTTGAGGTAAAAACATATTTTCTTTATTTAATTTTTTTTAATCATATCTTTATCATATTAAAAATTGAACTAGTTTGTTTATAGGCATCCCTTAATGCATTTCTAATATAATATAAAAATGGCTTAATGAAAAATCTGTAGAATTTATAAATTTTTTATCCAGTTAATTATCAGAATAATCGATTAATTGATAACAAAAATAGTCGTTAGTTGCAGCTCTAATAATTATTTACAAAAAGTGTGGCGTTGGTAACCTAAGCTTTTCTATACAAATATGCTATACACTGTACACACATAAAGATTTCCAAAGGGCACTTTTCTGTCCATATATATATACAGTATATATATATATATATATATATATATATATATATATATATATATATATATATATATATACACGCTGTATATATATAGCAAGCTTAAATAAAAAATCTGCAGGATGTGCCAAAGTTTTTTTTTGGCACATCCTGCAAAAGATGTGCCAAACCTTTGATTAATCGTCAGAATAATAGATTAATCAATTATTCTCTTGCAGCCCTAAAAATTATTTACAAATATGTTCTGCATTGGTAATGTATATATATATATATTTTTTAAGTATAGTTTTTTTTAGTCCAGAGGAAAATGGGTCGGGGCTCTGGCGCCTCCTAGTGTCTATGACTTTAACCAGACATTCAGGGCAAGCAGCTCACAGGTTCTGCAGATGCTGTAATATTCTCCCTTCAAAGTGTTCCAGCCTGTTTCGCCTCCTGTTGAGTCCCGACCCGGGCGTGGCGTGTTTACGCCTCGGTTCTGATGTATTGTTAATGACGGAGGAAGCAGCAGAAGGGAAGCGAAGGCTGGTGGGGCTCTTTAGAAAGGAAGCTAACGAAGGGACAGGACGTCCTGACTCGTCTGGTCTCCTGTCCATCACTCTGCGTCCTCAACAGCTGACCCTCCGTTTTCACTCTCTGCCCCACCAGAACCCCACATCCAGCCCAGCAGGAGAACCGGCCTATTTATAGCAGCAGCCGCTGGCCTGAGGAAGCAGAGGGCTCACTTTGTGTTTGACTCGTAAACAGCAAATTGGAATCCAGTCGCTCAGAGATTCAACTAATTTTAATATTTATGCTGACTTGATTCATTTTTCCACCAAGATGGAAATCTGAGCTTCACTTCCTGTCTGCAGTTTTACTGAACACTGCAAAACAAAAAATCTTACCAGGTATCTTTGGTCTAGTTTCTAGTGCAAATATCTTAGTACACTTGAAATGAGATAAACTCTAAAGTAGCTTTTCAGCAGGATGTAGAGGCTTGTTTTGAGTAAATAAATCCTTAATACTAATGAAAAATGCAAGTATAATTGGCAGATTATTCCACTTATGGGAAAATGTCTCGTTATAAGTGAAGTTATTTGTAAATTGAATCAGTAATTTTTCGTCAATTTTCATCAACTTCTCTCTTGCTGAAAAAGTTAATTATGTCTCATTTCAAGCGTACTAAGATATTTGCAATAGAAACCAAAGATGCTTGGTAACATTTTGTGTTTTTGCAGTGTAAGAATGTGTCTGACTACATGGAAAATGCAGGTGATGCAACACAAAACAACGCGCGGTTTCCTGTTTCCTTCAGCGTCTGAAATGAAGCAGCGCTCCGGCTTTCTGCTACCGTCAGTCCTTCACTGGCTGCTGTTGTGTTCAGATGTGGCTTTTTGGGGGTCCAAACAATCCTCCTCTGTCTATTATTGCGCACAAGCGGCCGCTGTGTGAGCAGACCCACAACCAGACACGCAGTGTGACTGAGTCCCAGCCTGTCAGTCAGGCTGCAGCTGAAGCACATCTTTGTTTCACTGAACGGTTTTTTTTAATCGGACTCTGTCTGCTTTGACCCAGAGAACACTGCAAAAACACTAAATCTTACCAATTATTTTTGGTTTAGTTTCTAGTTCAAATGTCTCACTAGGCAAAACTAACTTAAAAGTAACTTTTCAGCAAGATAAATTAGCTTGTTTTACGTCAACAATTGCTTTATATTGGCTGATTATTTAAATTATAACTCTGGGAAATGTCTTGTTATAAGTGAAATAATCAGCATGTGGAACTAGAACCTATTTATCAATATGAAAGGTGGACCTATTATGTAAAATTCACATTTTGCATGTTTTTTTGCTTCCATTTGGATCTGTACTACTTTTACAAACAATTCAAGCACTTAAAAAAAAAAAAAGACTGGCCGTTTTTGGCAATAGGTTAATGCTTTTTGGTGTCTAGAAAATAAGTCGTTTCAAAAACCTCTGGAATGTAATATCACAAATCAGCAGGCAATGCCCGTTACCTAGCAACCCAAGCTGAGCTCCAGCATATTTACCTCTGTATGCGCTGCTGGAAAAGACAAAGTGTTTTGTTGTTGACTTATCATCCAGAGACCACTTGTTGCATTCTTGTTGGTGTGCAGAAGGCTCCGCTTTTGCTTTTCAAAGATGTACGGCCGTATAATTGCGAATCTGTTTGCAGCCATTTATATGTGTGAGTGTAAACGTTGAGTTGCGGGGCGTCGCCAGCAGCAGCTTATTTGGATTTAAAGTGACAGGAGGCCCTAAAACTGCTCAGAATGGGCAGAACTGAGCAGACTAAAATCTTAGAATGATTTTGTGAAAAAGTTTAATAAATAGGTTTTCTATAGACCATAGACCTAACCCAAGATGTTGAAGGAAGTACAATATGTCTTGTCACCTTTAAGGAGTTGTTGTCTTAAAACAGCTCATATTACTTCCTGAAAAGTTACTTATAAGTTAGTTTTGCCTAAGATATCTTCACTTGAGACTGGACCAAAGATACTTGGTAAGATTTTGTGGTTTTCAAGTGTTCGGATTCTTCTCCTGACTCCCTCTGCCCGTTTCTGCAGGTGATCCCATGTCTGGCCTGTTTAGGAAACCCATGAATGACGACGGCGACGTGTACACCTCGCTGATGTCCAATCAGGCCTCCTACCTACCGGACGACCTGAAGCCCTCCAACGCCCTGGGCGACTTCACCGGCGACGCCTACAGCTTCACCTCCAAAACCAAAACCGCTTCCAATTTACCCGATGACACCCCGAAGTCCCTGCTGGGCTCCGACAAGACGGAATCCTACAACTACATGGATATCAGCCATGGGGAGGAGCGCCAAGGCAGCCGGGCCTCCGCTGATCTCGACCTGGTGGGGAGGTACATCGATAACAACCCCGAAGGAGACGAGGAAGATGAGGAGGAGGAGAACCTGGGTCCGGCGCTCGGCTCCCACTCCTTCCCCTACGTGGAGGATCCGTCCGATGAGGAGCTGAACGACTACCGCTCCTACCGGAACCTGGGCGGCACCCCGCAGACGGCCAGCCCGGTGAAGATCACCCTGACCGGGTCGTCTAAAGCCGAGCCGCAGCAGCTGCCCCCGTCGGTCGGTGTGTCGGAGCGTGAAAACGTCCTGAGCGTGGGTCAGCAGGGCGTTCCCACGGTAACCCTGTCTGAGCCAGAGGACGACAGCCCCGCCTCCACGCCCAACGCTTCACCAACAAGTAGGTGCAGAGCAGAACCCCTCTTAGTACCGACAGAATAAACTTCACTGGACGATAAAATATCACCATAAACAATTTATTGTCCATTTTCCTACAATGTGATGACAATATGCCCTGTCAAATAAACTTAACACTGAACCGGGAAAACGTCTGAATATCCAAAATATACAAACAACCAAAACAATATGGATTATGAAGTCTCAACAAAAGAAAATTGCCCTTCAAAACATATTACAGGAATGAAAATTCCCTTTTTACACATTTTTACACTTTCATTTTGGTCTCAACAGTTTCTAAAAAAAGAGCCAAAGCACTAAAAAAACAACAAACACCAAACGGTTTTCTGGCATTAAGTTAATGTTTTTCAGTGCCTGGAAAAGGAGCTGATTGTTACATCATAATTGATGGGCTCACTCCCATTACCTACCAACCCAAGTGGAGCACCAGCACGTTTGGTCAGCTGGTTTTACTGCACAATGGCTGCTGGAAAAGACAAGCGTTTTCCTGTTGATTTACCATCCAGATATACCATCTGTTGTGAAACAGACTTTAAACTCCATTCAAAAAGGCCTTAAAAGTCTTAAAAATAGAATGTGAAAGATTTTCTGCAGGGTTGCACCAATTTATGTGCCAATTTTCTTCATTTTGGGAGATTGGTGATCGGCCGATACGTACATGTGAAGCCAATTTTAATCGATCTTATCTACCTCAGTAAAAGTCTAAAAATCTGCCACAAAAATCAAACTTTCTTGGAATATTTAGCAACATTTCAGACAAAGACATTGGAATCGGCTTTTTAATAATCAGTAATCTGCAATTGGTGCACTGATAGTTTTCTGCTTTCTCTGTGAACAGGGAAACAGTTTTCATCTGATGACATGTTCAAGGTTGAATCCGGAAAGCCTGCAGCTTCCAGAAACAATGCGGGCCCAAAACCCAGGAGCCGGGATCACGAGGGCAGCAGCGCCGAGTCCGGAGACTCGGAGATCGAGCTGGTCTCCGAAGAGCCTCCCAAGCCGCGCAGCAACCCATTTACTGAGGCGCCGAAGAACAAGGCGACCAGCAACCCCTTCGACAACGCCCCGGTGGCCAAGGCCGGGCCGGGCCTCGCTGCCGGGCCTGCAGCCTACAGCATCCTGAGGGAGGAGCGGGAAGCAGAGCTCGACAGCGACCTCATCATCGAGTCCGCCTCCGAGGAAAGCCCCAAGAGAGAGCAGGGCATCGGCGGTCCCAAGCAGGGAGCCCCCTCTCCGTCCCCTCTGGTCTACGCCGCCAGCCCTCCCAGCAGTCACCCTGAGGTGGCGCCGGTCCAGCCGCCGGCCGCCGAAAAGGCCAAGAGCCCCGTCAGAGCAGAGGAGGATCCTCCCAGCAAGCCGAAGCCTCCGACCGCCACTGTGCCTCCGGAGGTGAGATCAGAAAAGCCCCAGCCGGGCGACATGCCGCCCCAGCAGGACAAAGGAGAGCTGGGGAAAGCTGCTGTCGCCGCGCTGCTGCAGGGATTCAGCAAGCAGAAAGGTTGGTGCTCAAATCTGCAGTTCAACTTAAAGGCACACTGCAAAAACACAAAATCTTACCGAGTACTTCTGCCCACAAATGTCTACAACGGCAAAACTAACTTACAAGTGACTTTTCAGCAAGACATAGGAGCTTCTTTTAAGTCAATAACTCCTTAATATTGATGAACAAAAGTTTTAGTTCCACTGGCAGATTACTTCACTTAAAACATTTTATTTCAAGTGTACCAAAATATTTTCAGTAAAAACAAACAATTGTAAAAGGTTGTTCTTTTACTGCCAAAATACAAAATATTAAGAGTTTTTTTGGGTCTAGTTTTAACTGGAAATATCTTAGTACACATGGAATAAGTCAAAACTAGCTTTTAAGTAACTTTTCAGCAAGAAATAGGAGCTTAAATAATTCCTCAATATTGATAAAGACATACTGGTTTGATTGACAGATTATTTTACTTAAAACAAGATATTTCAAGTGTACCAAGATATAAAAAAAATAAGAGTTTTTATCTAGTTTTCAGTGCAAATATCTTAATATACATCGAAGACAAAACTTACAACTCTTTTCAGGAAGATAGGGGACCTTATTTTAAGTCAATAATTCCTTAATTTAGATTTTTTTTTAAAGTTATTGCTCTATCAGATTATTTCACTGATAACATTTCACAGTTAAATAAAATGCCAGTGAAACTAAAACATTTTCTTCCATTTTAAGAAAATACTGACTTGAAGAAAAACTCCTGTATCTTGCTGAAAAAGTATCTAGAAATTAATTTAGTCTTATTTCAGGTATTTTCACTAGAAACTAGACTAAAATACTTTGTGTTTTTGCAGTGTATAAACTGTGACGTCTGTGAAATATAAAAATACTTGGACTTTCCTCTGAGTGGGAGGAAACGCTGCTGCGGCGCTCGGTTCACATATACTGCCCCCTGGTGGAACATAAGGGGGAAAATAAAACCCTTCTCATTAGAGGTGGGAATTTATTCAATAGTTTATCATTTATTGTAAGAATTTCTATTTAAATTCCAACTAATAATGTTTAAAACACATCAAAACTGTCCTGATTGGTAAGTTTATACTATTTTTGTTAAATGAAAGCATCAATAAATACAAATGAGTTTGAAAATACAGTTATAGTCTAGTGATACAAATCATGTAACCAGTGTCCTAAAGAAACTTACAAGAGCATTATTTGTGTTTACGGGGATATAATTGATGTGACAGTCAGACGGTTACCTTAAAAACTAAGAATAAGTTGTTTTTATGGTCACTAGTTTTACTGTTACAATAAAAACGCAAAATATTGTGATAAAATTGGAAGTCCACATTGTCCAGCCTGACTGGAAAATGCTTTTATTTGCATGTTTTACCTTATTATTATTCAAAAGATGAGCAGGTAATGGTGTTTTAATATTGATGTTTTGACTCCATAATTATTTGATGTTAAAACTGGGTCAGTTTTCGGTTGCATCTTCCCTTCAAATCCGACTGTTCAGACATTTTTCTGCCTCTAATCAAACATAATGCAGGTTTGCATGTAAACATTTATGAATTTTGCATAAATTAACGGTCGTGCAGTCCTGTTTTGTTTTGATCAAACTGAAAGAAGGTTCTGGAATCACACACACACAAAAAACAGGTCATGTCAATTAATTTCTGCACCACTAGAGGGAGCAGCACAGCTTTGTTGAAGATCATCAGATATTTATGACGTTGGTCAGAGCACTTCCCCACCAGCTGCTATAGCAACAGTGAGAGGTTGGAGCATGCTCAGTGTGGGCCGTTGCCTTCGCTCCTGGTTGGTGTTGGCATGGAGGCAAATGAGGCTGCAGAAAGCAGAAGGTGTGAGGTGTGACAGTCTGCAGGGGAGGGGAGGACTGGACCTCGAAAACGGCATCGATTCACTCTGAAACGAGTGTTAAAGCAAACCAGGATGTCACTAATATCTTAGCGACATCCTGGTTTGCTTTTCCTTTTCATTTTCAGCACTCCAATTGCAATCCAAATGTGGTCCGAGGAGGAGAAGCACAAACACAGCTGAGCAGAAACGTTCCGTCTTTACCATGAATTATTAAGATCTGCGCCTCCATTACAGCCGAGACATAATGAAAAAAGAAGGAGGAATTTATAGCAACTGTAATCTTTATATAAATAGGAGATCTGGATGTTTGCCATGTTGCTGCTCTCTTTATGAAACACGTTTCCATCCCGTCTGCTGAGCCATGTGACAGCAGACTGCGATACACCAATGAAGACGCTGCGAGTAGAGATGGTCAATCAGATTAATCGTGATGAATTGATTATTGAAATAATCATAAACCTATTTAGTAATTGATTAATTGTTAACTGGAGTGTAGAGACTCAAAAAAGGCCATTTCATGAAAGAACATAACAGTAATTCAGACAAAACTGTACAAAAATATATAAACACTTAGCATAAAAAAAACACCTTTGTCTGTATATATGTTCTACCCAGAACTCCTTAAGTGGAAAAGTTTTATTCAATAATTAATCTATTAATCCAAAAAATAATCAACAGATTAGCCTGTAACTATTGAAGTAAACTCGAGCAGAAAGGGCTTTTTTTCATGTTAGAAGTATTTTTTAGCTCCAGATGTTTATTTGCTACAAATAATCACACGTAAACAAAATGAATGCTGTTACTTCATTTCAGGCAATGAAATGTTTATCTCCTTATTTAAAAAGGATTTTAATTATTTGTTTATTGGCATCTTTTAATGTGTTTCCAATTGTATAAAAAAAAAATCTGTACAATGTGCCTATTTAAAAAAAAAAAAAAATCAGATTAATCGATTAATTTCCAACTACAATAATCTTTAGTTTCAACTCTAAAATGATGCTGGATGGATTTACAAATATGTGAGGCACTGGTAAAAAAGGCTTTAAAGTTTTTTTAAAGAACAAATTTGTTTTTGAGAAAATTTATTTCTAGTGTTAGGGCTTTAGAGGTTAAATGAAAAATCTGTAGTATTGGTCTTTTTTTTTATCCGATTAATTGCAAACTAAAATAATCATTAGTTACAGCCCTAAAAATTACTTGGGGCACTGGCAATGTTGGCTTTTACATCTTTATAAAAGAATTTTGTTTATTAGAATATTTATTTATAATTTTTTTTTAATTGACTATAGAGGTTAAATAAAAAATCTGCAAATGTGCCAGTTTTATAAGCAATTAATCGATTAATCACCAACTAAAATCATTGATACATTCCTAAAAATATGTGGGGCACTGGTAATATGTGCTTTTAAATCTTTAAAATTTGAATTTGTTTATTGGAATTTTTTAAAGTTCATTCTCTTCAAAGTTAAAGAAAAGCAGTTTATTGAAAAACCTGCAAAATGTACCAGTTTTTTTTATCCAATTAATCGATTAATTTCCACCTAAACTGATCGTTAGTTACATCCCTAATTTTTAGGGATGTAACTATTACTAAGCCTATATTGCTAATATAGGCTTTTATAAATCTTTAAAAACGGAAATTTATTTGAAAGTTATTTCTAATAAAAAGGCAAGCGACTAAATGAAAAATCTGCAAAATGTGCCAGTTTTTTAATCCGATTAATTGATTAATCGCCTAAAATAATCGTTTGTTGTATCCCTAAAAATTATGTGGGGTACTGGTAATATAGGCATTTAAATCTTAAAAAAATGTTTTTTTTGAAGTTCTTAGTTATTTTTAATACTGTAAAGACTAAAAGACAAGTGGTTAAATGAAAAATCTCCAAAATGTGCCAGTTTTTTTAAATTTTTTTAAATCGATTAATCGTCACAGTAACTGATTTCTAAAATAATCTGCAGTTTCAGCCTGAATGAGCCTCCTGAACATGGAGGCATGTTTTGGTGTGCCAGTGTTAGAAACTGAGGATGACATGGAGATTTTTTTAACTGAAACATTTCTTTACGAGACAAAAGAGCGTCCACCGCAGCCACCCTCTTCCCCCCCGGGCTTTAAATCATTGCATGGATGGTTTGCTGCAGCAGATTCGATGCTGTGCTGTTTACGACGTACCCCCCCCCACTCTCTCTATCCCCTGCTGCTCCTCCCTCCCTCTCCTCCACAAACACACCGACACACACACGTACACGGAGCTCCACAGCATCAGTCTTTGTGCTCCGAGAGTCGGCAGCACCTTGGAAACCTCTCCTCCCTCCCTCCCTCCCGTCCTCAGCCTCTCTCTCACCGCATCCTTCCCACCATTCATGCCTCTCCGTGGGACGACCGACTGAGCCGCTCCTGCCGAAGAGGAAAGCGCGAAGAGACAAAGCGACGGAGGGATCAGCAGCATGCAGGCTACTGCAGACATGACGAAGAAGGAGTGCTTGTGGAGCAGCTGGAAGGGCCAGGGTACTGATGCGTTTCTGTGATTTTACAGCCGGTTTGCATGTCGCCTCCAGGCAGACAGACTCTGTTTCATGCATGCACACATTCGGCTTCTAATAGTGACGTTTTGCTCCTTTATTTTTGCATGGGACACACCCTTAGTTTGTATCTGCACCCAGAGGAAACAAAGGCGGCGGTGGAAAATTGCTCCATCTGGTTTGGTTGCATGCTGGTACCGATTGTTGACACCCTCCCCGCTGCGCTGGGCGGCCGTTTTCATATGCTCCCATTTTTTTCTCTTTGCTTTGGGGGGGCGAAACGAGTGCCAGACTGTCGGATAGTGCTGATAGACCGTCTCCATGGTAATCAGGCCACACCCATCCTGATTACATCAGCCCCACATCCTAGGCCACCACGGCGGCCCGCAGAGCGTCCGACGGGGGAATGTTTCCGCCAAACGGAGAGAAAATGGCGGCGCTTTCAGCAGTTTTGAGCTCAGCTCAGAATAACGCATTCATTGTGCTACAGCGGCGGCACATTCTGGCTTCAGGTCGTCGAGTTATTTCAAGAGTTAACGGCCCCTAAAGACCAAACCTCCCCGTGTAAAGACGCACCAAATAAATGCTGATGGGAGCGAAGAAGGAATCGATTCGATTTATGTTCTCCCTCTGAATCACGCAGAGTCATTTTTAAAGCTGCAGGGTTTTTGTTTAGTCATCCTTCCTGCTGAGGACATGACTGATTCAGCATCAATACACGAACGGGCCGAGTCAGACGAATACGTCCAATAACCACAATCCTCATCTTTTATACACAAAAACGCCATTTAAATCTGGCTGCAGCACACATTATAACTAATTTCTAACACATTTTCTTTAAAATGAATCACTCAAAAGACAGAAAATAACATTTAAATCCCAATTATGTAAATAAAAGCAGCTTCACAGTATTTATTCAAGACACAACCTGACACAATGCAATAATATTCAATCACATATATAACATTTAATCATTTATTTATTTACTGGTATTTCCATTTTATAACTAAGCTGAAAGGAAAAAAACAAATAATGTAGTTTTCTAAATATTGCACAAAATATCTGTTTCTCTAAGCACTAATTGGTTTGTATGACAGCGTTTCAGAATATTTAATAATTTAATATAAAACATGAACTAAATGCTTTTACTGTGAACCAATAGAAATGACTCCGCTGCCACTAAAAGTAAATCAAATAAGTAACATTTAATAATTTTTAATTAGTATTTTAATTTCATAACAAAGCCAAAGGGAAATAACTCTAAACTAATGTTGATATTGTAACCAGCTCAATGATTACTACTTTTTAATGAATTTATTTATTATTTATGTCTTTTTTTAAATTTTTTTTAAAGAAATTAAACAGAAAAACAACCCCCAGAGGTTTACATCTTCATGTCAAAAACTAGAAATGTTGAAAACTTTCAGCTGAATATTTCCTTTGTAGCATCAAAAATAAAAATCTGAAATTGAAACCTATTATGGAAAATTCACATTTTGCACGTTTTTATACTTTCATTTGAATCTCTGCTGCTTCTGAAAACCCAAGCGCTTACAAAAAAACCATCCAGATGTTTAATGGATGAAAGTTCACGTTTTTGTTGCCATTCCTAGTCACATTCTGTTACCTAGCAACCCCAGCTGAACCCAGTCCTGTTACCTAGCAACCCAAGCAGAGCTCCAGCACGTTTGGTCAGATGGTTTTACTGCTGTATGCTCTGTACAATGGCTGCTGAAAGAAACAAGTGTTTTGTTGTTGACTTATTATTCATAAGCCTCATGCTGCATTCTCGTTGGCTGTGCAGGAGGTTCTACTAATGCTTTTCAAAGTGTAAAAGTTGACATGGGGGGCGTGGCCAGCAGCTACTAATTTGGATTCTTTTTTTTTAAGGTTTTATTGGCTCTAGTGGCCTTTATTTGAAAGTAGTTCGACAGGAAACAGGGTAATGAGAAAGGGGGAAGACATGCGGCAAATGTCACCAGGCCGGGAATCGAACCCGCGACCACCATCACGAGGACCAAGGCCTCAACACGCGGGTTGTGCTTTGCCCTACGCCACCACAGCAACCCACTAATTTGGATTTTAAGTGACAAGACGCTTTAAAACAGCTAATTCTGAAAGGAATAAAGACTAAAATCTTATTATCTATGAAAGAGTTTGAGCAAAAAATGTAACAAAAATGATTTGTTTAGGCCATGGACCCATCCCAACCTGTTAAAGGAAGCATAACGGGTCACCTTTAAAGCAAAAAGCCTCTAACTGACTATAAATTCAGTAACATCTCTGCTCAGATGAGGCGGTCCCAGTGTTTTTTCATGCCTTCTCTCCGTCTGGCTCGTTTGAGGCCACAGTGATGTCGTTTGGTGGTTTAATTAGGTCAGGCTAAACTACTTTCACTACAGAACCGGGGAAGGTGGGGCGGGAGATGATATTATTGTCAGCTCTGTTAACGGTTTGATCTGGTTTTGGCTCACAGTGAGAGCTGAACTCACCAGGCCTCTCTGGTTCTGCCTCCTACGTCAGACTTTAACGGCTCATTTTTCTGATAAGGACGACTTTCAGTGAGTTTCTGCAGATTAAATAATGTTCGGAATAATTTAGTTATTTACACACTCCAGCTGGAGGGATTTCATCCCATATTTTCTTCTCATTCTCTGCATTAAAGAGAAGCTTTCAGGGAAATTCATGTCTGGAAATCCTAAAGTTGATCAATATGAATATAATGTGAGGTCTTGTTTGAACAATAGACGAGTTTAGGTTATTTTATCAGAAAATCTGTAGGTTTTGCCCATTTTAAGAGAAAATCAGATTTTTTGTCAATGCAGTACAACAAAATTAATGGTACAGCTCTGCTTAGGGCCTTCATAAACAAACAGTCAAAACATATAAGACTAGACAGAAGTATAATCTGGGGAAAAAATTACATAATATCTAACTTTGAATGATTACAATAAAATGTTCAACTAGAGTTAAATGGATTTACTTGAATGTAGGGTTCTAGCTAACAATTATTTTAGTAAATTGGTTATTTTATCCAATTAATTGGATAATAAATTGGCACATTTTGCTAATTTTTCATTTAACCACTTAAGCCTTTTGTATACAATAGTAAAAATACATTAAAAGATGCAAATAAGCCATTCAATTCCTTTTTTTAAATAAGAAAATAAACATTTTATTACCTAAAATGTATGTGTGCATTCAATCATTTGTAGCACAGGATCTGCAGCTAAAACAATAACTCAGTCCTTTCTGCTTGACTTAAAACAGTGTAGGGATGATTTACTGATTATTGTATCAATTAAAAAATAACTGGATAGAAAAAGTTGCCAATAGGAGATTTTTAATTGTAAATGCAAAATGTACGGTATTTATTTTTTGTAGTTTTAGCTTACTTACCGCTCTGAGTGTGTTCTTCCTTCAGGAATTGTCCTTTTTTGCATGTAAAGTCTACATAACGATTAATCTTTTATCAAATTAGTTGATTAATCGATACATAACGATTAATCATTTCAGTTCTATTACCAACAAAATGATTAAAATATGAGGTTTTGGTCTGAATAATGTATGGGTTGGGGTTATTTTCTCAGAAAACCATCTTACGGACATTATATTTAGCTCTATTGCAGAATATTTTGGTCGTTTTATTTAACTATTTGCCTGCAGTTGAACGATTTTTGTCCTGCGTGATAAAAACGAAGTGTCTGCGTTTCTGTGCTGTTTGGGTTTGGAGCCGAACGATGAGCGGCCGGTTCTCCACGTTCAGAGCGATATGAATCCCAGAGGAACGCTCTCTCTCTCTTGCTTCGTCTCTCGGTGGGGAGAAAAATGGAGCACGGTTACTATGGTAACTGCATCAGGCGGATCCCCTGCTAGTTTGAAAGGAGCTGTGCAGTTGTTGGTTTCAAGCGACGACTTGAGTTTTGGTGGAAGACCTCAGAGTCGGGATCTGCTTGTGGACCAGCCGCGCCCCGTCCACGTCCTCCTCCCCTCCACCCCTTCCTGCTCAGCTGCATCCTGATTGGCTGGCGGTGCCGGCACCCCTCCCCTGCCGTGTACAGGGGGGGCCGCCTCCCCCTCCAGAGCTCTCCTTTTGTCCGTGAATAAAGCAGCTGCCTCTTTCCTTGTTCAGCCATGGGAGCCGCAGGTCAGTACTCACTTCTGATACAGAAAAAGCTTTTCAGTCGCCGAGTTTCTCCCTGCAGCGTCGGTAATGTTCACGTTCATGTCGGCGTGTGTGATTATTTACTCTGTGCCTGTGTGACTGTGACAGAGCATCTCCACTCAGATCTCTGCCCATTTGGTCAGAGGTGCATGTGCAGCAGCAGTTGTTGCTGAATGGCTCAGCTGTCCGTTGGATCGCTTCACGTGCCGCAGCAGCAGCAGATTATTTAAAACCCGGAGAGAGCCGTGTTACCGTGCAGCACCAGCCAGCCTTTCTGGCTTCCACAGAGTAAAGATGGCCGTCATCACTATGCTGCTCACAGCTCTTCAGCTAAAATTAGAGCGGACATGAAGGCAAGCAGAGAGACACCCAGGAGGCAGAAGCAGCAAACCTTCGTTCATCTCTGATATTAAACTTCTGAAGAAGTTGGCGCCTTTCCCTGGCTTGCCAAAGGACGCATTGTGAACCCTGGTTGAACTGAAACAGGCCTGGATTCCCAGAAGCTGTAACGCTACACTGAGCTAATCCTCAGTTATCACATCTTCTTCTTCATCTTTGGCAGTAGCTTTGAATTTCAGGCCCCAGCACCCAAAGATGGTACTGCAGGAAGAACACCGGCCTGCAGACGCCACATTGTGTCCGTTTATCTTTTAAAAAGCCAAGCGGTGGCGCTGATGCCTCGTCATACCTCACTGCGGACCGCTGTGGCTCCGGGTCGCGGCAAGCCGTTATCAACGATCTGCTGATTGTGCTGCTATTTCTGCTGCTTCCCAGACCTGCAGGTTCATCATTAACAGTCCTGGGAGCAGCAAAGCGATTGTTGCATGTATGCGTATGTATGCATGAGACCAGACCAGGTGATCCAGAATCCAACCAACACCGACATGAATCCATCTCAGCAGGTCACAGCCAGTAATCATTTTCTGCAGAGGCTGATTAACATGTAGCCAAGGTTTCACCAACTCAAACCTAAGACATTTTAAGACCATTACGAATGGATTTTAAGATCTATATTTACAAATTAATGTATGAACTTTCCATCCAACTGGTGACAAATCTGCATTATGTAACCTGCAACTCACAAAAACAGGTTAATTAATTTATACTATATATATAGGAAGTTGGGCCTAATCAGAAGATATTAAATTCTAGGGAACCCAGGTGTGAGCAACAACAGAACACACAGTGTCTACAAGAAAAGAGCAAATATTTAATATAATAAACAATTGTGGATCCACATTTAAAACAGACAAACAAATACTGCGCGCTTTAAAAAAAATAAATAAATAAATAAATTGAATACTTCAGTCTCCAATGAATTAATTCTTCAGTCTCAAAGTCTCTCAGCTGGTGACCAGTCGGGTCACTATCTACCCGTGCGCCTGGTCCTCTGGGCTGGGGCTCGCCATCCAGTTTCAGGTGAAGAGGGTCTTGGAATCTTTGGCCCTCCAAGCCAAAAGTGTACTGTACAAACTCCAAAAAAAAAACCTGACCGATGCTCCGAGCTGTCAACGGCTATTTTTCGGGCTTCAGCTGTTCACGGGGAAATTGATCCCTCCGAGATCAATTTCCAGATTCGTCAATTTCTTTCTACCTCTTTACGGAAACGACCGTCAGCTGTTAGCTCTCAAGCGTTCGCAGCGAAACAACCGTCAGCTGTTCTCAAGCGTTCTGAGCGAAGCAACCGTCAGCTGTTAGCTTTCAAGCCTGTCTGCCGCGCTCCGAACGAAACAACCGCCAGCTGTTAAAAAGGGGCGGGACGATCAACCCCATTGGCCGACACGAAACCAGACCGCGCCAGCCATTGGCTGCCTAATCTGTCAATAGAAGCTAACACTAAAAGCATATTTCACATTTTTTGAAGATTTACGTAATTACCTTTTAGCTATTTTGGTAGAATAAGACATTGAATCAACATCTATTATTTTTTTCTTGTGTTTTTAAACACTGGGTTACAATTAGACAATAGATGCAAAAGAAGCTAGCTATGGTACGCTAGCAGTTAGTCACAGAACGCAATGAAGATGTCTGAATGTTGGCGAAAAGTTTAAGGAAATAAAATTCCATTTTTCTTTCCATTTCCTCTCTTTTTCCTCTTTCTTCCTTTCCCCCTTCTTTTGTTCTCTCATCCTTCCATTCAGTCTCTCCATTCTTGTTATTTCAGGATTTCAGGATAACAGGATTTCTGTAGGTTTCATCAATTTGCGTTTAAGACTTTTTAAGATCGCTACCAGTGGAATCTAAGACCTGTACAGACCTGGCGATTAATGTGCATTTATCCATAATAGATACTAGAGAACTAGCAGCTAGTTAGCGGTTAGCGTCACAGAACACATTGAAGATGTCCAAGGGTGACTCGATCTTTTGCCTGACAGAAAAGTCCCCACGAGAAAAATAAACTACATAGAATATATAATTAAATATTCATTCCACAACATTCAAGACCGGTGATTAACATATTTAAGGTCAACTTATATATATTTTTTGAAATTTAAAGGGGACCTATTATGCAAAATACATATTTTGCACATTTGTACTTCCATTCAGGTTTCAACTGCTTCTAAAAACATCTATCCATTGTTTTGGTAATAAGTTATTGTTTTTGGGTGTCTGAAAAATGAGTGATATCAGAACCTACCCAATTGTTGGGTCACAATCAACGTGCATTGTGTTGTTACCTAGCAACCCAACATGAACTACAGCATGTTTGGTCAGCTGGTTTTACCACTTTATGGGCTGTACAATGGCTGCTGGAAAAGAGAACTGTTCTGTTGTTGACTTACCATCCAATGTCAATGTAGCACTTTAAAAACAGGTTCAAAATTGCACCAAAGTGCTGCACAAAAAAGATAATAAAATAAGTTGATGAAAAGAAAATGAGAAATATTACAAGAGAAAAAACCCCACTACATTCTTTTTGGTTGTGCAGGAGGCGCCACTTCTGCTTTTCAAATATGTATGGTTGTATAATTGCACATTTGTTGCAGCCACTTTCATGTGAGTGTAAGCGTCGAGTTGGTGGGCGTGGCCAGCAGCAGGTTATTTAGATTTAAAGAGACGGGACACCTTAAACCAGCTCAGAATAGGCAGAACTCACCAGACTAAAACCTTTTGAACACGTTCAAAAAATTTATTGAACGTGTTTTGTTTTGCCCCTAGATCTAGATCAGGACCTGTCCAAGGAATAGGTCATGTAATTTTGGATACATGAATTTGAGACGTTTTAAGGATGCGTGAGCGCCCTGTTAGGTGTAGAAATGAATGAAACCTTTGCGCCATCTTGTTGAAGCTGGGTTAAGCTGCATCTCCCTGAGGATGCTGGGTTATCAACGGCTTCCAGTGGTTTGACCCAAATATGATCTGTGCAGCTCACAGCGGAGCCCGCCCGTTTAAAAGGCTCATTCCCGGTAATTTGTGGTTGTGGATCCTGACTGACCTCCCTAATGTGTGCTTCCTCCTCAGCCATCGACCTCCTCTACTGGAGGAACGTGAAGCAGTCCGGCGCCGTGTTCAGCAGCGTCCTGCTGCTCCTGTTCTCCCTGACCCAGTTCAGCGTGGTCAGTGTCGGAGCCTACCTGGCTCTGGCGGCGCTCTCCGCCTCCATCAGCTTCAGGATCTACAAGTCTGTGCTACAGGCTGTGCAGAAGACCGATGAGGGGCATCCGTTCAAGTGAGGGGACCGATTGCCAGCCTGGGAGTTGTTTTGACTCCACAAAGGCTAAAAAGATATTGTATGATTTTGTTTCCAGGGCTTATCTGGAGATGGAGATCGCTCTGTCTCAGGACCAGATCAGTAAGTACGCCGATAAGATCCTGCTGTACAGCAACACCTGCATGAAGGAGCTCCGCAGGCTGTTCCTCGTTCAGGATCTGGTGGATTCTTTGAAGGTTTGAACGCCGTCATTGCTTTTCATTTTATTGCTGTTGAGATGAAATGTTTGCTTAAAGATGGCTGTGTTTAGTTTGCAGTTCTGATGTGGCTGCTGACCTATGTGGGTGCACTCTTCAATGGCCTGACACTGCTCATCCTGGGTGAGATCATCTCTCTGATGCACTGATGATGACTCACATGATGATGTCTTTCACTGTCATTTGTTTAAGCCACTTAAGACTTTTCTACAAAATTACACTCACTTTAGATTAATCAGGATAAAATCCACTCTAAAAACCAGCTTTCTCTCTCATTCCCTCAAGAGGTGATTTCTGTTTAACTGCAACATATAAACTGATCTACTGAGCAGTTTGGGAAATTATGGGATTAGTTTGAGGTATTTTCAGGTTTGGATAAGTCTGGAACAAGAAAGCAGTATGGAAAATATTTAGATTTCCAGACTTTATTCTTTATCCCACTGTCTAAATGTTGTGTCTTTACTTCTGTGTAGGGCTGCAACTAACGATCAAAGTAATTGATTATTCTAACAATCATCGATTGAGCTGTTGACTATTCTGATGATTAATTTATAAATCCACTATTTTTGTGATTAATCCGATAAAGAATTAACACCTCCTTTCCTTGTATCCTTTATTCTGTCCTTGCATAATTCCTTCTCCACTTCCTTTTTGCTTGGTTGTATCACTTTTCTCTCTCAGGTTTGTTTTATTTCCATCCTTCCTTTCCTTCTTCCAGCACTCCTTCCTTTAATAATCTGCATCACTTATTTGTCCTTCATTCCCTCCTTCCTTGTGTGCTTCCTTACTTGTATCCTTTTATTTCCTTACTTTGTCCTTTTATCCTTCTTCCTCTTGCCATGACCTTCAATCCTTCCTTTTTTTCTCAAGTCCTTACATCCTACCCTCATTGTTTGTTATTCCTTCTTCCCACTTTCCTCTCTTCCCTTCCTCATTGCGTTTTTCTTCCTTCCACTCAATCTTTCCTTCCTTGTTTCTTATTTGCCACAAGGTTCCTGCAGGTTTCACCAACTCAAATTTAAGTCTTTTCAAGACCACTATGAATAAAACTTAAGACCAATATTGTCACAGAAAAATGTTTGAACATTAGCGGTAGCCTCGAGTCACAATGTAATTAAGATTATTCTGCCTGATAGAAAAGTAAAATGTTACACTGAACATACAAGATTAAATATTCATGTCGAGACAAAATTTAAGACCTGGGAATAATATTAAAGGTCAACTTACATTTTTAAAGACATTTTAAGGACATAATTTTATATACATTTAAGTGTTTTAAAGGATGCACATATAAGTTTCAATCTTAAATTTATTAGGATAAAAAATTTTCTGAATCCCTGCTTGAACCATAAGCAAGTCGTTAACAGTTTTTGTTGTTTTTTTTTAAAATCCAGTCTGTTTTTGCTGTCAATTTACGTTTGTTTACGATAAAAAAAAGAAAGTATACCACTCTTTATAGAGTTTCTTCTAACTTTTTAATTTGGGTAAGATCTGATGGGCTTTTTCTTTATTAACTATTCCTCCTTATATTCCTCTACAGCTGTGGTGTCCATGTTCACTTTGCCTGTGGTTTATGAAAAACATCAGGTAAGAGCAGAAACATCTCGGTTCATTCCCGGTTTGGAAAAACTTATAACAGGTCTGTTTGTTTATAGGCGCAGATTGATCAATACGTGGGATTAATACGGACCCAGGTCAACTCTGTGGTGGGGAAGTGAGTAAATGCAATGCCAATTTTTATTTATTTATGACTATTTTGCTTTGTTAGGTTTAAATTAGACTGAAATAAGATTAGAGAAGAACCTTTTGTTCAAATTAAAATAAGGTTTTACTCCTTTGCAACAAGAACCTCATGATCATCTTTCTTTGTTTTAATATTTAAAATGCTAAATTGTTTACATGCTTCCTGGGATTAAGAGTGCTTTTGCACCTGATAGTCCAGGAGATTCATTTTGATTAGGAACCAAAGTTCTAACATTTGTTACATTTTAAGCTGGTGCATTTCGCTTTCACACTGAACTGTGTCAAAAAAAAACAAACCTTTTGAAAGATTGTTCCCCTCCTCGCCTGTGGTGGCGCTGCACCAAGAACCACTGCAGGAAACAACAAAAACCTCCGGAGAAGACACTGAGTTCAACTTCCTTCTTCACAAAATGTAAACAAAAATGAAGTGGCATCAGAATTTTGAGGTGGTAGCATTTCTCTTTGGACATTTGTAGAAGAACACGAGCCATTTCTCCCTCTAACGTTAGACTAGCCTATTTGTTTTGGATGCATTTCCCAGAATTCCTATTCCTATTTTATACTTCCTATTTTTGAAGCACCAGAATTCACTTAGTTTGTAGGTGGACCAGAGTTCACATTTTTGGTCGTCGTCAAGAGTTTGTTTACTCATTCGCAGGGCATTCTGGGTAAATACAACCAAAACAAACGTGAGTTCTGCGCTAGCCGGAGAAACGGCTCCTTGTCTTTTACCAAAGACAAAAGAGAAATCCTGCCACTGCTAAAAATCTGACACCACGCCATTTTTGTTTATATTTTGTGAAGAAAGAACTTGTGCTCTTCAGAGATTTTCATGTCATTTCCTTCAGTAGTTCTTAGTGCAGCGCCCCTACAGGCAAAGAGGGGAACAGGTTTTTCGAAAGGTTTGGTTCGTTTGACTCAGTGCAGTGTGAAAGCGAACCAGCAGCAGCTGAAAACGTAACAAATGTTTCAACTTTGGTTTCCAACTGAACCAAGTCTACAGAACTATCAGGCGTGAAAACACCCAAAAGCAAATCAAATTAGATACTTTTTACAATCTCCAAACTTAATGTTACAGACAAAAATTAGCAGCAGTTCAACTTTATTCATCTTCTTAACCAAGCATTGAGTATGTATGAGATTTTACCCGTTAAAATAAAATCTTACCTCAAGTTTTTTCCTGAAAACGATGCACCAAATCTCCGTGTTTTTCTGTCCAGGATCCAGGCGAAGATCCCCGGGGCCAAGAGGAAGGAGGAGTAATCCTGTCCGTGTCACCTTGAAGCTGACGGTCCGGTCCAGCTCCGAGTCGGGCTCCCGGCTGAAGGGCCCGATCATCATCTGTGGGGCGTAGTGCTTTGTCATCTTGGTGTTCTCTAAAGCATCCACTGGAGAAGCCTTCACCCTGTCTATAGCAGTCCAACACTAACACACAGTCACAGTACGTGTATAATCCTGCTTCTAGGTAGACAACTACACAACTCAAAGACAAAAAAGAACCTGTTTGTGTTGCTTATTATGAAGTGCATGAAGTCGAGCCTTGGGTAAATAATATTTGATATCTTTTGTGCAGTTTTGAAATCACGCTACATTTTTGCTTTGCAGTGTTTAAACACAACTTGTAATGGTTTGGCCCCAAGAGGCTGAAAGCCCACAGACTTCCTCCGCTGCCAGTGTTAAATACTGCTTCATGTCTCTGAGTTAGCAGTCGGGGCTTTTCTCAGTACGTCAATATAATATATAAATAATAATAATTTCCTTTCGGTGTTTCCAAGCACAAGATAATTTACGATATGCGTGTTAGATGTGGTAATCGTAGGGGTTTTGCTCTTTGTAATAATCATAAGGAACAACACACGCGCTCACATTAGGTACTGTTGTACAAGTATGAAGACAAGGTGATATTAAGCTTGTTTGAATAACTGTCCAACTTTGTATTTCGTTTAGCTATACTCTGTAGTTCTTTAGACCCTGGACTCTAACTATTTGCACTTACAGTCAGTATGTATTTAATTACAGGAATAATGAACAAATAAATGTACCTTGATGTAACACCTCTTCATCCACCTCACTGGTTCTTCCTACCAGCTTAAGGGAGTCTCTGGTGAAGCTCATCTTGGGTCTGGGTTTGGTGAGCTATAAATACGAAGCTTTGCTTCTGGCACTGACACACAGCAGAGTGCTGCACAGACATATTTAACTCGAGTCAGGGGTCACAACAAGCCTGTTTGAAATAAAGACTGACAGGACTCATCTGTTGCAAACAACTATTTTTACTGCAACAAAATTGGCATCAACTTAAAACAGCTCTTTGAGGTAAACAGGAAACTCCTGCAGTAGAAATAAAACACAGAGCCACTAAAAGTCTTATTTGAACGTAAAAATATTAAGTTTACGTCTGAAACAGATGCTCATTATTATCTGTTTCGGTTTGTTTAACGATTGAGCAAAATGGGTGAATGGAGCTGGAAGAGAACACCTCGGGCCTCTCCACTTCCTCGTTCTGCAATGTCCATTCTGAGAGACGGGTCGACCTGCAGGTCAAGGACAAGCTTTAAGACAACGGATCAGAACCGCAGCAGCAGCAGCAGCAGGGCTGGAACAACTAATCGGGATGAATCAATTGTTAAAGTACATCTTTTAATGTATTTTTATGAATGAAAAATCAGAAGAATACCATTTTATTTTATCCGATTAATTGTCAGAACAGTTTATTTAATGTCAGAATAACCAATTAATCAGCAGAATAATTGATTATTCGTCAAAATTATCAATTAATCAGGAAAACAATCAACTTCCTGACTAATTAATTAATTAATTAATTAATTAATTAAGTGTCAAAACAAGCAATTAAATGTCAAACTAATCAATTAATCATCAGAATAATCGATTAAGTGTTGGAATAATAGACTAGTCATCAGAATTATTGATCAATCGTTTAATCGTCGGAATAAGTGATTAATTGTGAGAATTATTGATCAGCAGACTTATCGATTATGAAAATAAGTGATTGTCAGATTAATTGTCAAAATTATAAATTAATCATCAGAAAAACTGATTGTCAGAATAATCTATTAAGTGTCAAAATATTTGATTAAATGTCCGAATAATTGATTAAGTGCCAGAGCAATTTATAAAGTGTCAGAACAGTTGATAGTCTGAATAAATTGATAAATTAATCGATAGTTAAAATAGTCGTTGGTTCCAGCCCTACACTCATCAGTACTGTACCTGGTCCCACTTTCCGTAGTTCTCGTGGTTTGTTGGAGTGACAGCTTCTCTCGGAGGAGACCTGATGAACAGTCTGCAGAACAAACGGAACCCGTGTTACCGGTTCTGTTGAAGTGTCAGCGTTTTCTGTGCTGGCGTGTGGCTGACCTGGTCAGGCCATCCCGGCAGTCGTCCTGCAGCTGGCAGATCCTCTCAGGGGTCAGGTGCAGAGTGCTGCTGGGTCCGTTGCACAGCAGGCTGTTGATGGCCATCCGTAGAGCGTTTATCTGAAGGAAAACAATCACACACATCAGTAAAAGAATGAAAAAAGGCAATGGCTGCATTTACATTTACCACAAAACTGCGCAAATTAGAATTAAGAAAATAAATTCCCTTTATGGAAATACGCTGATTTCCCAGAAAACAAACTGTCAGGTCTAAATACCTATTAGAGACAATTTTACACAAACACAGGAAAGACAAGAGAGTTAGATTCTTTGTTTCTCGCGAGGAGAACGGACAGAGATGTGCTTTCAGTTACAAATCTCCTACCGCTCTGAAAAACACATCTCCCGCTCCTCTGTTTTATTGATTTTAGGAACCCTGCCACACGGGGCGCTGCAACTCTAGGGGGTGGGGTCAAAGCATTTTAGTTGCAGTGCTACAAGACAATCACTAAACTAAACACATGGTATCTACAATCTAAATCCTTCTTGCTCCAAGCACGGCGTCGAATAGGACACGTTGTATAGCTTCAAAGCAACGGCTTTGTATCACAAAGAACAAAGCAGAGTTTCCTCTAGGGTTGTAAAACTCAGCTTGGAACAACTAACACCATCTCTCAGGGAGTCCTGCTGAGAATATCTGTCACCTCCCTCTTCCAAGGAGGGATTAGGAAGAAATCAAAATTAATGAACACACAGAAACATTATCTAAATGTAACTACAAGGCTACATAATACAACAAATATTTGATAATACTAATAATACAATTTACCCAACACAAACGTTTTCCGTAAAACATTTGTTTTTCAGCCGTATCACAATTGGTGCTACAGAAAAACTTTTTCACGTCACACAAGTTACACCAGTTTGTAACCGGCTTTTCACAGGCTAAGAGCTGAATGTGCTATAAACATTAAAATATATTTAAATTGTTCATTACTTAAACTGGGGTTGTGAAATTCAAATGTGAAAAACTTTAAACTGACAAACTAGATCAGTAAGCTTAGAAAATCAAAACTAGACACTTTGTGTCAACATTAAACAAACTTAATATTTACTAAAAAATACGTAGAATTTAGAACAAATAATACTTCTGCCGATTAAATGGATAAAGAAATTGGCATATTCTGCAGATTTTTCATTTAAGCTTTTTTCTACAATATTACAAATACATTAAATATGCAAATAAATAATCAAATTCATGTATTAGATGAGAAAATAAACATTTTCTTGCCTAAAAGGCAACAAAATAGCATTCCTTTAGTGAATTTTAACCAGGTTTAGATAAAACTACGCCACTAAACTAAAACATAATTAAAACCAAACGGTTTTTAATATATTAAATGCAAAATGTGTATTTATTTTGTATAGTTTTGGCTCAATTGTTGGTGTGTTGGTTTTTTTTTTTTTTTAGCAAAAAGCCATTTTTGAGTCTGTATAGTCCAGTTAACCCATTACTAAATTAGTTGATGATTACTTGAATAATCAATTAATCACGATTAATCATTTCAGCACTAAAAAAGTATTACTGATTGAGTCTGAAATATGTTTTTATTAACATTTTTCCTGTTATCACTGATGACAGTCGTTACCTCAATGATGTCCATGACATCAAACTTGACGTCGAAGGCCAGTTCGATGTCGTTCTCAGGCAGGATGGGCTCCTTCGTCAGGCTGTTGAAGCCCAGGCCGCAGAGGGCCCCGGTGTAGTAGCTCCGCTCTTCGTTTGTGCTGCATAAAGGTTAGAACGGCTGAGCAGTCATCCTCACTGAGGCCTTTTGCATATTTAGCTGCAGCAGCATGGTGGGGTGAACAAACCGTAACTCCATGACAGGAGTGAAGAGCATCATCACCAGACCAGGAAGTCCAGGGATGTCGGGCAGGATGGACGTATCATTCAGCATGATTTGGGAACCTGAGAGCAAAACATCGATTTATCGCCTTCATCCACAGAGCTGATGTACTCTGAGTTTACCTTTTCCACAAGAGATAAGACGATTTGTACAGTTTTCCCACTGTAAAATCCACACACTACTGAAGCGTTTTTAAGGTAAGTTTTTAAACTTTTCCAGCACCAAGCTAAACAAATTACTGTATTTTTCAGACTATAAGGCGCTACTTTCTTGCAGCTTGTAGGCCGATGCGGCTTTTCTGCAGCCACCAGGAGGCTCTTTAGCAGGAAGTGAATCATTGGAAGTCAAAATTGGAAATCAAACAAGAAAGTGCTGATTTTCATTTAGAACAAGCGCATGCTAGCAGAAGGCACGACGGAGAAAAGTTTTCAAACCCAAACCACCTCATCATGGAAACAACACAAAGAAGTTCATATGATGCAGCTTTTAAGTTGAAGGCTGTCGATCTGGCAGTACTGATCGACAGCCGCTGCACGTTAGCTTGGCGTTAACGAATCCATGGTTTGGTGTTGGAGACGCAGGGCTGCGTCCTTAATAGCAGATGTATGAAGATGCAGCCCTCTGTTGCTTTCTTGTGAAGAACTGAGAGCGGCGGAGAGACCAGTGGCTTATAGCCCGGTGTTGCTTTTAAATGTACGTTTCCAGTTTTAGTTTTTAAACTTTGTGGGTGCGGCTTATAGTACGGTCCGCTCTATAGTCCGTAAAATACGGTAACTAAAAAAATTACATGTTCACTATTACACGTCAGGATTTATTACTGCTATTAATAATGTATTGATAGTTTTCTACATCCTACAGCAGGAACAAAATAAACTGAAATATGACAACATTTTATGTTTTGAAATGTCTCACCCTTTACATCTGAAAGGTCTGAGAACAAAACACTAATTTAACAAAAGAAATCCCCCAATTTCAATAACATTTAATATAAAAAAATAAGACAATATTTATTTAAATTTCACAGGTTAATAAGTCATTAGGACCAATAAATATTCATTACATTGAAACAATTCAAACAAATTTCAAGATAAATTAAATTCTTAAATTAAAGGTCTTAACACAATATACAAAGTTAAAAAAAATCTCTAAAAAATGTTCTCGCTAACTTTTCTGGCATTTAGCAAATAGAAATAATTTAGGTTATTCTAACTAACCTAAAACAAGAAAACTTTTGTCTAATTTAACTTCAAGAAAATATGTCTCTATTTGTATGGAAATATCCGGTTTCAACTGTAAATTATGTTTTCAAATTAAGGCTTTTAACTAAACGTTAGATTGCATTTTTACATCAAGAACTTTCATGGTTTTTATACATAAATCAAGCACTTTCCAAACCTTGAAATCACCTAATTGAAATTATGAACCCTGTGCATGAAAACACAGTGATACAGTTTAAGCTTTAACATCAAGTTATTTTTTTAAACCGAACCTGAAGTGTTGATGGCCACCATCCCGGCCGTCATCATCCTCTGATGTTTGAAATGCGGGTTTTCATTCAGAGTCACGCCGTTGATGCTGCTTTTCTCTGTGGAAACAGTCCTGCAGGACGACACGCCGCTCGTCAGCAAACGTCAGGAAGTTTAACTTTACTTTCAGTGCCAGATTCTTACCTGTAGTGGGTTTTTCTGCTCAAACTGTAGAAGTTTGTCTGGTAGGAACTTGAAGGTCCGGCCAGATTTACCTGAATAATCAGAAGAAAAGACAGATTTATCAGACAAACATTCATGCACTACAGGAACCTGAATGCAGAAAAAGTCGGTGAAATGTTGCCACCTAGTGGACAACATCTGTAATAGAAGCGACAATGTTTTCCATTGCAACTAACTTTTCCAAACTAAAATTACAAAATCTTTTTATTTATTAAAGTATCCGTGTTTTCGACAAACCATAAACTAACATAATTGTGAAGTTTGCAAAAGCAATGTGTAGAGCTGCAACTAACAATTGTTTTACTTACTGATTATTCTGTTAATCGATTTATTAGACAAAAAAAATTTCATTCAGGTTTTTTTTTTTACACCATGTTAGAAAAAGATGCAAATAAAAAAATAATTAAATTCTTTCTTTAAAGTAATAAAATAAACATTTTATTGCATAGCATTCCTTTGGGGAGCCTTGATTGTTTGTAACAAATAATAAATATGCAGCTAAAAAAATACTTGCAGCGTCAACATGAAAAGCTCCGCCATTTCTGCTCTACTTATCAAATAAGTGTAAAGCTAATCTTTGGATTAATTGATTAAAAATTAGATTTTTCTTTTTACATTTGAACATAAGAGCTGTGGGAGGAACATATACATATTTTTTTTTTATCTTAAATGCAAAATGTAAATATTTTTGTACAGTTTTGGCTATTTTACTGCTCTCAGTATGTTTCAGCAATTAATCATTTTTGAGTTTGTATACTCCAGTTAATCACTGAAATAATCGTAAACTAATTTAGCAAACAATTAATCGTTTCATCACAATTAATCGTTTTCCAAAGATCTGTAATTATAGTTGTGTTTCTCACTGCATCTCCATTTCACTGGGGACTTAAAATGTTTTCAGTGATTTCACATTTACTGAGCTCCTTAAAGTTTCTGTTGCAGCTTCCTGACAACCAAAGCAAACCGTTCTTACGTTTGTTTTGGAGCAGGACTTCGGGGTACTGGAGAGCTGAGTGAGCAGAATGTTGATGGTCTCCTCGTCTTCCTTCTTGCGGGCCCTCCAGGACCGGTTGGCAGAACTGGGGCCGTACATTCCTTTCTCCACGTCGTCGTACATCAACAGCAGGTCTTCATGGCTTTGCTGGAACAGACAGGAAACATAGTTTTATCATTCTATCCACATAAATGTTGCAGTCTGTAAAACTTTCCTCAAAATCTGACTGAATGGTTAATATGAAAAAAAGTGAGAAATTATTTTTGGGTAGAAATTACTGCGTTAATTAGCATTGATTAGCTATGACCAGTGCTGAAACAATTAATCGACAAGAATCGATTATTAAAATAATTAAAATGAATAAATGCTCAAAAATATATTTTAAAATGCATTTAAGTTGTACGTCTTATTTGTGAGTATACTGCATATCGTATTATGTGTTCACTCTGCCACCGGATATATTTTAAATACCGTATTTTTCGCACTATAAGGCGCACCTAAAAACCTTCAATTTTCTCAAAAGCAGAGTGCGCCTTATAATCCGGTGCGCCTTATATATGGACCAATATTGAGCCACAACAGGTCTCGCAACTACGGTAAGCAGATGCCGACTTCATTTTCCCCCGTAGAAGAAGAAGCGCGCGGTGCACGCTGGGTTTTGTGTAAAGACCCCAAAATGGCTCCTATTAAGAGACACGCTTACGACGCAGAGTTTAAGCTCAAGGCGATCAGTCACACAGCAGAACACGGGAATAGAGCAGCAGCGAGAGAATTTAACATGAACGAATCAATGGTGCGGAAGTGGAGGAAGCAACAGCTGTTTATTCATTTTGGGAATGAACGGAGTTTTCAGAACTGGTTTCTAATCTATTAACAAAGTTTGACTGACCTATCTGACTATTTTGTTGACATTCCCTTTATCGCAGCTCCATCTAATGGATGCAGAACGTAACCCCAGCCTCTACTGTAGCGTCTATTCTATGCGCCTTATATATGAAAAAAGTTTTTAAATAGGTCATTCATTGAATGTGCGCCTCATAATGTGGTGCGCCTTATAGTGCGGAAAATACGGCAATTCTTTGATATTTTAACAGAAAGTAAAGTTTCTAAGCTAACCCATTAATTTTATAGATTATTTACAAATTTACTTTTGTTTCAATATGAACTGATGGACTTTGATACAGTATGGACCTAATTGTTCTAAATGAATGTTTTATTTATTTACTCCATCTTTTCCTCTTGTAATATTATTTACAGAAAGTCGTTTTAAACTGTTTAAATTTTTTTTTTTCTTTATCGAATTGTGACACTAAAGATCAGAACAGAATCGCTAAACACTGAAAGCTTTGCTTCTCTATTGATTGAACGTTAACTAAAGTATGCTGACTCAAAAAAGAGGCAATTTGATTACAGAACAAAATATTCAGAAGAGTAATTAATCCAAAACTGTATAAAATAAAAAAACATTTATGATGAAAAACCTTCTTTATGTGTAAATGCGTCCTACCCAGAACTCCTCAAGTGGCATTTTTAGCTTCACCCGGTTCAAATCCCTTAAAAAAATCCTTAAGCAGCTTTTTCTATCCAAATATTATATGAATAGATCAAGCCAACACTGTATTGATGTTAAGTCAAACAGAAATAACCGAGCTTTTCACACGTTGAGCTTAGAAATATATTTTAGTTGCAGATGCATCCTTTGCTACAAATGATCAAGCATTTACTAAAGGAATACCGTTGTATATTGTATAAAAAATTAAGAGTGCATCAATTTATTCCTTTAATTTTGGGAGATCAGCGATCGGTCGATACTTAAACGAGAAGCCGATCTTATCTACCTCAGCAAAGGTCTAAAAATCAGCTGTTCTGCAGTGAGAACGTCTGACTGATAGACCGGCCCACCAGGTCACGTCTGCATGTTTGTAGTTAACAATAGTCCAGTCAATGTTGTCAACTCGCCGATTTCTTGCTACCCTTAACATTTCAGGCAGAAAAAAAATCGGTATCTGCCAAAATCTGAATCAGCAGGTCAGGTTTTCTAAATAATCGGCGATCGTCCAGAAAACTGCCATCAGTGCACCCCTATAAAAAATACTGGACTGATTCAATTTAAAATCTGCTAAATAGAATCAATCAATTAATCATTTGTACAGCACATTTCAGCAACAAAGCATTTTTAAGTGCTTTACATGATAAAAACACAAAAATACAAAGACGTAGAACTCAGTCAATAACTGAAATATTACATTTTGTCAAGTGCCATCATTACATATCAGAATGTTGATTGATTTTTCATTGATTATGTTTCAAAAGGTGGGGTTTAAGTCTAGATTTAAAGGAACTCAGTGTTTCAGCTGTTTTCCAAGTTTGTTCCAGATTTGTGATGAATAGAAGCTGAATGCTGCTTCTCCATGTTTGGTTCTGGGGATGCAGAGCAGAACCAGAAGCAGAAGACCTCATTTATTTTATATCTGATAACTGATCAGGATAATTAAAAGATAACTGATTAAAGTAATCGCAGCTCGATGGTACCTGAGAATCAACGTTCTCCTCCACCTTCACGGCGTGGCCCTCCTCCACCAGTATGTCCACCACGCTGGTGCTCTTCGACTCCTTGTTGAGCAGCAGCTCCACTCGCATGACGCCGTACAAGATGGAGTAGAGCGACACGATGACCGACTGATGCTTCACCATGGTGACGAAGCAGTCGCGGGCGCGGCTGCTCCACTTGTTTCCCAGGATGATGGACTGGGCTGACGGGCGCATCCCAGCAACCTGGAACTCATGGGCCTGAAAGAGGAGCAGAGATGTGGGGTTACAATCATTTTAAGCTTCATGGAGGTTTAAGTGTCCAGGATGTGAAGTGAACCTGAAAGGGCTGAGCCAGCAGGTCGGATGGAAGCTCTCTGAGGCTGCTGCTGAAAACGACGGCCGTGTTGCCAAAGTCCAGAAAGAAAACCTGAAAAATGAAGGAAAAACGTTTCTAAGTAAACTCAGCATCTGTATCACTTAATGCAGCTTCAAAATATCAGTTTAATATAGAGCTGCAACTAACGGTGTTATTAGTTATCAGTTAATCTGATAGCCGTATTTTCTGGTCTACAGAACGCACCTCACTATAAGCCACATCTACAAATAAAAAAACAAACAAACTGGAAATGAACACATATAAGCCGCACCAGGCTGTAAACCACTGGTATCTCTCTAAGTTTTTCACAAGGATGCAGCAGAGGGCTACGTCCTAATAAATCTGCTGGATAATTCACTTCTTGCTAAAGAGCCACGAATCTGTGGCAAAAAGCATTACAAGAGAAAATTCTGAGGAAGAAAAAAACTCTAAAATTGATCCTGATTGGTGTTCACCTCCACTGTGTTACCGCGCATGTACAGGATCTTGGCCCGGTAGTACAGACTCTCCTCGTTGGTCTCAGAGTACGGCGCCAGACACAGCAGATTGGGGTAAAGAGACACCGTCACAGGAGACAAAGTACATTTGTTGATCTCCGCCGTCAGACGCCGCTGCTTTCCCAAGCTGGCTTCATCCGCTGGGAACCCCCAGAAATGTCCCACATCTATCACCTGCAATAAAATTACCCCCGAAAAAAATAATTTCCATTTCACTTTAGGAGAAAAGCATCTAAATTTCTTATTATTTTGGTTTGTGAAGCTGTTGGGAGAGGACCGACCTCCGTGATGTTCACCACAAACAGGCGGTTGGGCGGCAGCCGGTCGGGGTCAAGCTTGGTGCAGACCGAGTCCATCAGGGAGAGAGACTGGCTCTGGATGTCAGCCGACAACCTGTCCATGAAACACAAACAAGTTACAAACTGAGCACATTCTGCACAAACATGCCAGATTTAGGGAAAGAAAATAACCCATCTTATAGTGGGTTTTATGGACGGGAGTTTGGAACCCATTTGGAGTTTGGGTTCCAAACTCCCACAATGGACCCAGAATAATTGACATGACGCCACATGTAGGCACATATTAAGATAAATAATAATATTGTTGTTTTGAGACCATTTTTAAGTAATATACAGGCCATGATGCAAGAACACATTCACTGAGATCAGCCAACTTTAAATTCTAATGAACATTTAACACTGGAACAGACTGATCCGCCATGCAGCTCAGCTGAATGAAGGTGATGACTTTAGTAGCTTGACGAGTGTTTATATTTTAAAACAGAACCGTATAAAGTGCATTTTCATCCCACATCGGACTCTGTCTGTGCCGTTTCTCTTTCCTGTTCTGGTACAGCCGCCATCTTTGTTTCTGTATCAACGGCTCCACTTAAGGATGACAAGCGGTGCCCTCTGCTGGATGGCAGCCAAACTACAACACTAAAAGGAAGTCTAAGGAAATGTTATTAGTTAATCGAGCCAAACAAATTTTAATCCAAGGCTGCGTTCACAGTGCAGTAATGCGACCAGTGTCTGATCTTCTTATGACAGTCCAAACAACAGATCGGACTTATCAAATGTGACCCAGGCCACTTTGATGTCCGGTCGTTTACGGTCAGGTCCTGAACGTCATCAACACTCAACCAACGTCACTATTCCGAGTCCTGATATGAGCAAGCAGGAAGAAAATAACAATCATGGCCGACGGTAATGAGGATTAAGTTGTTACTGTGCTGGCTCCGGTTGGACAACAACTTCAAAATCGCAAGCTATGCTCCACCGTTAGCATCGACGTTTACTTCCGAGCGCTCTCTCTATGTGTTATTGCAACCTCTACTGCGAATGCAGGACACTTTCTGTCAGTTTGCAGCTCACACTGGAGAACACATACAGGACGCATATATTTGGACGTGTGAACAGTGACGGCAAAAAAGAAATTGAATTTGACAAAAAAAAAAAAAAAAACTGAAATGGGTCATTCAGGCTGCAGTTTGAACGCAGCCTAATAGACAATTAACTGCTGTTTGCATCGCTACTTTCAGGAGGTTAAACAGACACGTTTGGGTCAAAACGTGACAGTATGACAACTGAGCTGTACCGTGAAAATTTCAGGTGAGCCAATGATCTCCTCCCTGTGCAAAACTCGATCTGTTCAGAAGGATAGGTCTGCAGCTCCATTTTAAAGCTCTTATGGGCCATCTGAAGGGCGAGCGTCACCTCAGGCAGCACACCCGAATCGTTGGAGGTCCGGTGGAACTCCACATAAGCTCTGATGACACACAAGCAGGACACCAATTATTGTAACAATAAAAAAAAACTTCCCATGAAAGAAAAACCCAAGTGATGTTTGTACCTGGAGCAGTCGAAGGAGACAGTTTTCACCTGTCCACACAGCCGGAACAAAGACTGCAGCTGCTTATAGTAGAGGAAACTGTATGGAGGGAGGTTCCTCACCTAAACAACAACAAATAAACAAAACTCAACAAATAAAGCCAAAGTAACAGTTATTCCCAAAATTATGAAAGCGCCAGTATTATGCATTTTGTGTAACATAATCAAGTAATTATGTTACCTCCAGTTGTTATAATAAAAATGCATATATCAAATATGAATTCAAAGAAATTTGACTACATAACTTAATGTCTTGAAATTGGGCCTCTGTCTCTTTAAGAAACTCCTCCTCTTTCTGAAGCTCATCACAACATGGCTCCTCTATTAACCCTTTAGCAACGTTTTTACCAGAGTTTTACTGAAACGTAGCTCAGCAGTTCCACCAGGTGTTTGCTAATTGCTGCTGGCTAGTCTGAAGGAGTTGAGTGGGGGAGGGCTGCTCTGTGAGGTGGAAGCTCAGAAACTGCAGCTCTGAGGAGGAGCTGCGGCTCGAAGGCGGGGCTAGGTCCACCCAGGTGTTTTTCCCAGCTGAATGGTTGCCATGGAGATTAAACAATTTCTCAAACATGCCACCAAAGAATCAAGGAAACACTCCAGGTATGTTTTTGATGAAGGAATAACATTATAACATAATTTAAAACTCAAAAAAGTTGATTTTACCTAATATTGTCCCTTTAAGAAACAAAATAAACCTGCTGAATCACATTTTAATCAGTAACTACAGAAATGTTTTTTAGAATTAATCAGCAAAATCAAATCCGATTCTCAGGTGTTGTAACTCTGACATAAACATCGATACCATGACTGTTGTTCGAGGGTTGAAGCCGTTCAGCTCTTTGCAGGCCTGCCTTTCATCGATCTCTTGCTGGAAAAAGTAGTTTGGGTAAAAGGCGCCGGCAATGACAATCTAAAACACAACATTAATATATAGTATAGTAATAAATACGTCAACAGCTCATCTATGTGCACAGAAATCCTCCAGCGAAGGCTGACCTGCAGGATGAACTTCTGCCTGTTTATGCTTGTGTTGTCTGGGGACAGAGAGTCTTCTGGGACGTGCATGTTGAACTGGGACATGCGTTTCTTCAGGTCCTCGTACAACTCTGCAACCTGGAGAACAGAGTAAATACGCTGCCTGTCCAAAACACATGCACTGAAAGCAAATAGGTACGAGCTTCCCATTTCCTGACCGTATCATAAAACTTATCCTGAGGCTATGGAAAAGATGGTAATGTGCTTCAGCAGGGTCAAATTATTGGCATCTTTCATGCAAAAAATGCAAGAATAATACGGAAATTAGCTAAATTTGTTTGAGAACTATCCAAGGCATTATTAGAAATTGGAAAAAAGAACTAATATGATCGGCCATTGTTTAAATGTAACAAAAGTAGAAATCACATCTATGTTCAGTAGTGAAAGTTGGCAAATTTCTACCTGCACCAAGTGATAAAAACTCAAGAGATTGTGGCTGAACAGCTGGGCAGTTTTTGAAAACTAATAAACAAAATGCAAAATGGGGGGAAAAGGATACAACTTGCAAGGAAACATCAAAATTTGACTATGAGGAAATTTGAGAATGTTGTATGATCTGATGAGCCCAGATTTACCTTCTTCCAGAGCGATGGGCACAGCAGGGTAAGAAGAGAAGCAGATGACGCATCTAACAAGCAGTACTGGTAGAATATTCACAATCTACCTTGTGACTCAGCTGGAGTCCCACAAGGCTCAATACTTGGACCAATCTTATTTAGCCTGTATGTTAATGATTAACTGCAAAAATACAGTTACATGCAGATGATACCAGCGACTCACCAGCTGCGTTTGCATTAATCATAGAATTGTGCAAATTGAGGTAACGCAGGGTTTCTCCCAGTGTATTATAAGCCTGGCGGGCCACCAGGCTTTACTTGTGCCCCCACCAGGCTAAGCATTGATTATTTATTTAAGTCTTTTTAAAATGTTAGCATTTTTTACGACTTTATACTTGGTGTTCAGGTCTTCCAGTCTTTCAATAACACATAATTATCAAGTGATATTTTAAAATTTCCGGTCAACTCCATACATTTTTTAACTCAAAAAAACAAGTTGCTGGATGAATGACTGCCCTAGCATCCACCCCCCAGGCTTAGCAAGCTTTCTGGGGGAATCCTTGATTATGGGAAAACAAAAATGCTCATTTAAAAAAACAAAACACAATTTTCAATAAAGTGGTTTTTCAGCTTTTGAAAAGCTGCGATGGAAACACTTTTGTCACAAGATCAGTATCTGGATGTTACCAATGACAAAAACATTGAAGAAGAAGACAGGTAGTAATAGGAGGATGATGTATTTTTTTTCCCAGATAATCTCTAGTTGGCTCCACCAGTGCTCTGGTGGATCCCTGGTACATACATGCTACATACAGGCTGTGTGATGCTCTCACAGCGTCACATAGTTCATAAAAAGTTGAGCCATTTGAACATTTTGAATCAATAATTCTCCTGTCAAATCGCAGGCCACAATTTTCCTAAAACGCCAGAAACATTTCTGTTCCCAAGTTTGAGGGGTTCAACTCTCACCGGAAACAAGTCTGACAATTTTTGCGCAAATGTTATTATTGATTGAATTGAAAACATTTGATTTTCCCAATTATGTGAATTTCAACTGCATTTTTTCTTGAAATGCAAATAGAAACTAAATGACAAAACTTTGCATAATGTCTGCACCTCTCTGATCCTCTTGATCTGAATGAAGTTCTCTTTGCCCCAGCTCAGCTCATCCTGCAAAAAAAAACAAACAAAGAACATCCGTGTTCATAGGAAAGAGAAATCAACGTTCTGGTATTACTGGTGTAGATAAAGAAGCACTAGCTGAACTGTAATTAGCATCTCTATTCGCAAATGTCAAAGCTTCTTGAATTTTCTGATAATCATACACGTATGCACAGTTACCTTTGGGTGTCTCAGTTGTCCTTTCTTTTTGGCGGAGTACCACGCCTAAACAAAATAAAAAACAGTTTTAAAACAGACACAACAGAAACATCAGATTTCACATAAAACACGCGACATAAAATCACCCTGAAGGCATTGACGACGGCCATTGAGTCACTTGGTGTGCCACGGGCAAAAGCCAGCTTGCTCCTGAAATCATAGGAAGAGTAAAACATTTTGTACCATAAAATAATTTCTCGGGCAGTCACAGTTTGAAGTAGGGCTGAAATGATTCCTCGAATGATTCAAGTACCTCGTTTATTAAAATTCCTTTAATTTACCTGTCTCGACGCTTCATTAATTTATGTTTTATTATTTAGCGCACCGTGTTCCGGCCAGGACATTATTTGCGTTGCGCAGCGTTCTCACTTCCGCGTCTGAGTTGTTGATGAAAGCTAGGTGTTAGCAGAATAACGTCCAATTTTCAAGTTCAGCCCCTGGGGATTTTATTGATTGATGATAATGCCTGGGTTTTCATCGTTTTAGGGGACCAATAGACATCCTTAAAATGACTGGCGCGATGCCTGGAGTACGGCAGCCTTTCTCCTCCGGTAGCTGCTGGTTAAAAGCAATCGGCGGGAAGAGCGCTGCAGGAGTATTTATACTGAACACAGCGGGTGGCTGAGTAGTTGATGGTTACAGTGTAAGTGTAGCTTTACGGACAAACCGCACAATACATTTCTTATCATCCAGGTCTCAACAAACGGGTGGCGGAAATCATCGTGGCGGTACATGGCTGGTAGATGAGTTTCTGAGTGTGATGAACTAAGGTGCCGTAAATATCCCGTATTGCTCCCCCAGTTCTTACTTTCACCCCGTCGTCTGCCGGTCGTACATTAGGTTTGTTCGTTTGTCTTTCCCCCCCCGGCTGTCCTCTGGTCTATTTCCTCCCATTCACCCCCATCTTACGTTTGTTCGTTCGCCTGCCCCCCACTCTCCACCTCAAACCTCCCACTCCAGGCGACATTTCCGGTATTCTCAAACCCAAAGCTTGCCAGATATGGGGCAATGTGAGAATTCATCTATTAAACTGACTGAAGATGAATAGATAAACTAAAAGCTGGAGCATAGATATTTTTTATCTGTGAGCCTGCGTCTTTATTGTTAAATTGAATATAATTTCAGATTTTTATATTACTTCAGGTTAACTTAGAAAATGAGATATTGTTATTACAGGTTAGTTTTCTAAACTACAAAAACGTAACTGTTAGAGATGCTCAAAAATAAACAATTGGACTGATATCTGATAGTAACACCGGTGTTATGCCAGATTTACCAATATTTTGTCATTTTTTTAAATCCGATTACTCGATTAATCGTAAGAATAATCGATAGATTCTTCAATTACTATAATATTAATTTACAGTTTGAAGTATTTGTTACAATTTTTCCCCACCTACAAAGAATGGAGAGGTCTTAAATTTTTATGGCAGGTACACATCAAATGTGAGAGTCGGAAATTAATTAGCATTTTATTACATGGAAGGAGTATTTGATCTCCGAGCAATAAGCACAAATACTGGCTCTCACAGACGTTTTAGTTCATCTTTAAATTGTAACTAATGCTTTTCCTTCAGTAAAATTCAAGCACTTTTGAAGAATTTTCAAGGTACATTTTCAAACTTTTCCAGCTTGGAGATAAAAACTGTACAAATGAACTAAAAAGGTAGTTTTAATTTACTGCTGTTATTAAAAATTTAATTTAACAGTCTGCAGCAAGAACAAACAAAAATATAACAACATTTTACAGTTTTGGTGATTCCGACATAAAACAAGAGAAGTTTAGTCTAATTTAACTTCACAGAATTACAAAAACAATTATCTTTTATTATTAATTGTATAAAAACACTTTCCAAATTTAGGCTTTTAACCAAATGTTAGGTTATATTTTATTACAAAACTGTGCAGTTTAAACACCAAGCATATTATGCAAATCAAGCATTTTCAGACTTTGTGTACAAACCTCTTGAGCTAACCTCCAAATCTTTTGTTTTGTTTGCTTGAATAAGTTATTTAGCATTCCATTTTTATTTTTATGATGCGACTCACCTGTGGCCTGCAAGCTGCTGCATGGCCGGAATGGCAAAGAAGCTCTTAAGAGAATGAGATGCAGCTGAAAATAAAGACAAACCACTGTTTAAAAACTCACTTATACAGATTACAAACGCATAAATAACGAGTAAAGTGCAGAAAACTTAAAGTCAGGCTGCATTTCATGTTGCACCAAGTTGATCAGAAAAATACAACAATGAGGCAACCTAACACTTAAATGCTGCCTACACTGATGTAATTCTAGTGTTTGGAAAATATCTGAGGACAAAGAAAAAGCTTCTAAAATTAAACATGATCAGGGTTGTTTTATAAAAGTTACAGAGCTTCTGCGGCTAAATATTCTGTCCACCATGTACCTTTAGAGGAAGAATATGGGAGAAAAAAGGTATAAAAGAAAGAAAGAAGCGTAGAGAAAAGCATTTCCCTGGAGGCACAAACACACTCAGAAATGTCTTTTAGCTGAAAATTAACAGGTCATAGTAACACAATTCGTTTAATTGAGCCATTTTACTCCCAATTTTTGCATCACTACATGCAGCCTTCTTGTTTTAAGCAACATGTTTCTTCTGATTTGAAGTAACATTAACAGAGCTATTGAACCATGAGTCCAACTATTTCAGATTAGTAACGACCATTACTACTTAAATTTAAAACCCCCATAAACTACCGAAAACAAAACCATCTCATAGCTTTCTAAACTAATTTTAACTCAACTTAAACAGAAATAAATACAGAGGTATTAATTCAGTACTAACCCTTTTATAGTAAAGAGTTACAAACTACTTTATAATCACATTAAGTTAACATGGTTTTATAAATTAATAATGGCTTAGATACTCTTCTAGCCTAAATCTATTATAAAGTTACAGAAGAAACGGAATTTGAAAAGTTAATACAGAGATAGAAGAAGAAATAAGTGGAAAAACATCTAAATTAAGTGAAATTTAAAATCCAAAACTTAAAATCTGAATGTTTTTGGGGTTGCATTTATTGTTTATCTTAGTTACCGAGTCTACTGACTTCATTCAACTACTTGACCCCTTTCTTTCTTTTTTTACAATATTAGAAATACATTAAAAGATGCAAATAAACAAATAGTTGGAGTCCTTTTTTAATTAAAAAACCCAAACATTTTATTGCCTGAAAAACAAAATTTTGTTCCGTACTGAATTTGAACCAGCTGAATATAAAAGATGCCACTAGATGAGTTGTGGGTAAAACAGTCAAAAGTGTTTTTATCTTAAATGCAAAACGTATATTTATTGTTGTAGTTTTCTCTTAATTAGTATTCTGAATATGTTGGGGGTTTTTTCAGTAAGTTTGCTAAATTACTTGATTATTTCAATAATCGATTAATCACGATTAATCATTTCCGCTATAGATGTATCTAAGACTTTTAAGGCCAATTACTGAAACATCTGTACTTTTTTAAAGCTGGCAAAAAAAAGTGTAGAAACCAAAAACTAAGATGAAACATGGAGGGGAAAATGGAGTTAACATTTCTCTGTGCGTTTTTGCACCCGAGTTGCTGAGCAAGAGGTCGTTGAACAGCTGTAAACCTGTGGAGATGGTCAGACTGCCTGACTGACCTATGATGAGGCATTCATCCATACAGCCGAAGACATGGCCCAGAACAATCATCTTCCCCAGATTAAGGTCCACAGGCAGGTGAGCCAGAACCCGGCCGAGAAAGGTCAGCTCACCATCCTCGCTTTGATTTTTGCCGTCAGTTTTCGCGGACAGCGCACCCATCTGAAGAATTAAACATCAAAGCAGCAAAAAAGACACAAATACTCCATTTGATGTCACAGAAGTTTAGAAAAGAGAAAAAAAATCTTGATTCTTTCTTTAGAAAACCTTACAACACCCTCCTAACATACCAGATTATGAACAAGACTAAAGACAATTACTACTTAAATTTAAGACCTGCTTAAACATTTATGAAAAAAAGTCATGCACATGACTACAACAATAGTTTTAAACTGATTAAATCAATTTTTAAAAAATTATTAATCATCAAACAACTGATTAATCAATACAAATAGATTAATTGGATAAATTAATTGACAAACTGACAATTGACAATTAATAGATTTTTTTTAACGATTTATCAGATTTTTGGAATTTGAATTTTGGAAAATCTAGATTTTTGGGGGGGGGTTTAATAGTTTGGTGATATCAGCACGCTCAAGATGGCCATCTTGTTTGACAAGCATCTTTTCCAGCTTCTGTTTATGTCGATTTTGAATTCAGATCAACTGAACAGCAAAATACAATAGCCAGCCTAAGATTTTTCGATTGTCCACAATTGATTAATCGCCCAACCCTACTAGCAGGTAGAATCATGTTTAACACCTGCTTTACCTCTATGAGCTCAAGAACAGTCCTAACAATGTCAGAGAGGTTGGGAGGAGAGAGCGCAGTGGACAGGAGGGAGCGAGGGTCTCCCATGTCCAGCAGCTTGACCTTTAACAGGATGGTTGACAGAGGAGCAAGCTAAGGGGAGGGACAACATGGCGGTTAAAGATGGGTTCAGAAAGCATTTATGGCAAAAAAAAAAAAAAAGAAGAAAAAAAGGCTCTCCCCTCACCTGCATCTCAGGAATCATATATTCAGGGATTTCGTTCGTCCAGAAAGCTTTGGTCACGAGACGGTAGCAGAAGCCCTTTGACACTCGGCCTGCCCTCCCTGTCAGGAACATTTTAAACAGACAAACATTTTGCAATCACAATATACAAAAATATTCCCATAAAATCACTGATTACACAAAAGAAAGGCGTCACATTCATGGTTTTCTATTTATGTTTCAAAATCAAAAACAATGTACTTGTCAAACTGAACTAAGTCTCTTTCCAGGGATTGGTCAACTGAATACTGCAAGTGAAAACACAAAAAAGGAAGATGTCAGATATTTTTGGCCTGAAATTAGCATTTAATTGTTCCTGGAAGAAGGTAGAGGACAACTTCTACACTTTAAATGTTTAGACCAAATCTGAACGGGACAACTGTATAGTACACACTTTTATGTTATTATTATTATTTTTTTAATCTGTAAACAGTTTTAATTTGTGAAACCATTACTCTGATAGTGTGATTTAAACATGACTTTTGGCTTTAAAACTACCTTATAGGTGACTATTTTGCTTCCTTGAAGAGGTTAGGATAGGACTATGGCCTACATAAAAAAAAATTTCATTACATTTTTTGCATAAAATCAGACTTAGATCATCAGATTTTATTCTTATTCTGATTTTATTCATCAGAATGAGATGTTTTAGGGCCGCTTGTGACTTTAGATCCAAATAAGCTACTGCTGGTCAAGCCCCCAAACTCAACAATTACACTCACATGTGAAAATGGCTGCTAACCTATATGCAATTATACAACTGCATATAGTTGTATATGCAGTTACAACTTTGTACAACTTTGAAAAGCAGAAGTGGAGTCTCTTGTACAATGAACAAGAATGTAGCAAGTAGTTTCTTTTCCAGCAGCCATTGTACTGTGCATACAGCAGTAAAACTTGCTGACCAAACATGAAGGGAGATTCACTGGGGTTGCTAGGTAATGGGCTCAGCTCAGCTAGGGATGCTAAGTAACAGTGCAGTGTTCAATATGATGTAACAATTGGGAAGTTTTGGAAACAGCTCATTTTTCAGACACCAAAAAACATTAACTTATTGCCAAAAAGCAGCGAGGGTTGTTTTTATAACCAGTAGAGACCAAAATGGAAGTGTAAAAATGTGCAAAATATAAATTTTGCATAATAGGTCCCTTTAAACACACCAATCCCAAACTAAAAGAAAAGTTTCAGTTTGTGAATCCATGACTATACTGAGTTTTTTTTTTCTTTTTCTCATAAAAGTTTCTCTCTTATTGATCCAAAATTGCAAATAATTTCTTTTGAGTGGCCCCGGCTCTCAGCTGAAGTTAATTCACCTTTGCGCTGGTTGCAGTTGGTTTTGGACGCCCAGGTCAGACGCAGAGACTGATAATTAGTATCTTTGTCACACACCAAATGGCGGGCCAGGCAGAAGTCAATAACTGTAAAATGGGGAGGGGGCGCAAAAATCTGTTATATTTAGTCCAATATAGGGCAAAGAAAGCTATGATTAATGATAAATAATGAATAAGAAGCACCGTATTTAACATCTGACACAGTCACCGAACTCTCAGCGATGTTGGTAGAGAGAATCACCTGAGAAGGTAAAAAGATTATTAAATACAGGGATTACTATGAACTTCCTCTCTTCTATCAATAATGACAGAGCTGAGAATAAGAAATCAATTCTCTGCTTTAAATAAAAATGGACAAAGTAATTTGTCCATTTTGAATGCTTGTTACATGCATTTACTGCTAAATGCATGTAACAAGCCAAATACCATTCATTTCTCAGATGGCATATGAAGTGAAATCAGCAGCTTTTACCTTCCTGTACCAAGGGACCGGGGACAGGAACACACCATTCTGCTCCTCCAGAGTCACGGATGAATGAAGAGGATAAACCTGCAATCTGAGCCGCAGAAACACATTTAAAAACATGGAAGTGCCCTTTTCTCCAGAGAGAATCTGCTCATCTTTTTGTTTTTATATATGCAAAACAAGGTAAAAATGATAAAAATAAGTAATATTCACTCACCTTTGGTTGGCAAGCTTGGCCAAGCTCTCTTGCATGCAGCGTATCTCATGTATGCCAGGAAGGAAAACCAGAACGCTTCCTCTTTCTGACAAAGGCTTCCCACCCTCCTCAACTTTGCTACTCGGCACATTTATGATAATTATACTTTCCGATTAACAATTAAAAGTTGACTAAAGCCTTAATATAATCAAGCCTCACCTGAAATCTTTGCCCTCCATCTCATTAAAGCTCTGGATTAAACTGATGGCAAGGTCGTACATCTTAGGCGAGATCAACAGGTCATCCGGATGCGGCGGCTCGATCTGATTTGGACCCACAAACTTTACATATTAACAGCTTGGATTAAAACCATGAGAACAGAAGTGTTGAAAATTTATATTTAGATCTATTCACCCGGTAAGGATACAGTTTCTGAAGGTCATCGAGGTAAAACTCTTCGATGGTGAAGGGTGCACCCTCCACTTCATACACATAAGCAGGGCTCATCTTCCCCCAAATGGGCGTGGCAAAGTACTCGGCGAACTCTCTGCAGTTGATGGTGGCTGACATGAGGATTATCTGCCAAAAATACATCGTTTTACAAACACAAGTTGAAGCAGGTGTTTCTTGGATGCACTAATCATTGATATGTATCGCTGGATTGGACATCATGTGGTTATCGTGTGGCACACATGCGCTACTGCTATGCATGAATAAACAAACTCAAATTTAAGACTTTTTGAGGTTGTTTTGAATGAGATTTAAGACCAATATAACCACAGAAATGTATAAACTCTGTCCAGCCAACTGCCGATAAATTTGCACCTACCCATGATAGGCGCAAAACAGCGAGCGAGCTAGCAAGGGTTTATTAGCACCTAGCTCAATCATCAGTAGAGCAAGTGTTAAAATTGGCCAATCAACCCCCGTTTTGTTCATGCGACCACTTATTGATATATATTTTTTTAAATAAAAATTTGGTGTTGATTCCTTATACACTTGAATGTAATCTCTCTTCTGAAGGCTAGTGGAGCTGTTGTCAGTCGGTTTCCATGGCAACGGGTCTGAGTGTTGCGTAAAGCTGACATAGAAAGCATGGGAAAAAATTAAAGAAGTGATTTTAAGTTGTTCTTCACTTGTGTTTCTGCATTGCTTTCTCTTTGTTGTGACGCACTGTAGCCGATGTACCTTCTAATAAATTATAAAAACTGCACTAATATCCTAATTTGTGCAATGTACGTGGCGATATTCATAATACTCAAATAGGATGAAATGTTTCATAAATTGTTTGTTAAATTTTACCAAACTATGGCAGCAATTACAGCAACAATTATGCAAAAATTGACATAAAATATAAATATTACATCACTTGTACCGTCCGACCTCTCTTGCATCTTTGATAGAACAGAAACCAAAGTCTCATCAAAATATCTAAGAAGAATGCATTTTACGTTTTAAATCATCACTTTTCTCAGCTTTAATTCAAACCACATTTTATACAAATCAGATAAGAAATACGGGCGGCACAACCATTTTTGAGGCAGATTCCTGCTCATCCCGCTCCAGAACAGTGTGGTTCTGTTTGTATCACCCAATGTATAGTAATGCAGCCGCGTGTCATTAGCTATAGCAGCTAACAAGTGACATCCTATCCAGCAATATATATTGATGGCACTAATTACCTTGACATGACGAGAGTTGGAATGAAGGAGTTTTCTCAACACCAACAATAGAAAGTCCATCTCTTCGCTGCGCTCATGAACCTTGAAGTCAAAGTCAGACACATAAAAAGACTTCAGCACATATTCTGTACATTCTTATATATCAAATTTTTTAAATATTATGAGAATGGGGGCAGTTTTCTGTCGACACACTAGAACTGAGCACTCCAGAGTTTTGTGTGGTCTTTTTTTCCCACAAAAAACAAAAAATCTCTGGAAACATGCCCTCAGGTTTCACTCAACATTTACTCAGGCAGCAGGTGTCCAGTGAAAACAAAGGGCAGTATGATAATATGTAATTAAACTGATATAACATGAATAATATTCCTCAAAACAAAACAAAAAACACGATAAGACAAGAAAACACCCGAGACATAATTTCTGGAGGACAGGGTGATGCAGGACAAAATGCATAAAAGCAAATCTTCTGTCCACATACCTCATCTACAAAAATGTGAGAGTACTCTGTGAGAGATTTGGCCAACACCAGCTTTTGCAGCAGAACCCCTGTGGTCATGTAAATTAGTCGAGTGTGCTCTGTGGCCATTTTCTCCAGTGCAACCTAAAAAACCCAAAAAATAAAAACAAACACAGTTATAGCTGTAAACAGAATAGGTCAGTCAGTTGTTTTTGTGGAATGAAATTAAAACGATAATATTGCTGTTTTGAGACCATTTTCAAGAAATGTAATGGTACACACCCTAAGTCCAGTCCTCAAGACTGTAACCTTCCTGTAACTTTCAGATGCATCCCTGCTCCAACACACCTGAACCAAATGAACGGCTCGTTACCAGGCCTGTTTAGAGCTGATCCTGGTCTGTTGGAGTAAGGATGCTTCTAAAAGTTGCAGGATGGTAGCTCTCGAGGACTGGACTTGAGCAACCCTGCTCTAAAACACCAAAACACTTTCATTTCTAGCAAACATTCAACACTGGAAATGGAAGACATTTTAAATATGCAAAATAAATAAACCGCAAATGAAATAGAAACTGAAGTCTCTGTAAACAAAATTGTCCTTCAAAAATGTATTAGTTCAGACAGATGCACTAGACTGAAATCTTTGGTAGAAAGAGAGTCAAGAAAAAAAACAATAATACAAATGGAAATGATCAAGATTGTTTTAATTTTTTATGTAATTAACAAATTTATTGCTTTGATGACATACAACTCGTCTCATTTGTGAAAACCATTGTGGTTGTAAATTCCCATGCTAGTTATATTTGCATTTAATTGTTTGAAAAGATGAAAGATTTGCCTTCAGACATCTGGAAATTCAGCTCAAGAATGAATCAGACTTCTGAAAGTCTACATTCCTTTTCCAGATATATGTAAACAATCGACCTGAAGACCAAATACTCTGGCATTAACTAATATAAGTACCACCGGTAATCCAAACTAACCTGACACAGGAGGTTGTGTCTGATTTAATGTCAAAGAGTGGAAACAAAATGTGTCTTTATACAGTGTATGTAAAAATCTGGACAAGCAACAAATGCTACCGGAGTGAGGAAGTCATAAAAAAAAACAAAAAACATCTCATTTGAGTGCTGACTGTCTTTCTCCCACTGACAGTGACATCATCCATATCTTCAGAGGAGAATAGTTATTTTAAGACACACCATTTCAGAGCTGTGCACACCACAGCCAGACATTCTGGCAACAAAGCACTCAAAAAGGTGTAAACACGTGAAAACTACAACTTATTGGTGATAAAACAGAGGCAGTGAAGGCTTTTGTTAAAAAGACTACAGATCTAATATTATGGTCATCATAATATTTGCAATCACTGTTACACGTTCTATCTTTAAGCAGGGTTTCTGCAGGTTTAACCAACTAAAATTCAAGACTTTTTAAGACAATTATGAATGACATTTAAGACTTTCAGCACAGCAGAAATGGATAACAAAATTTATTGTAAATAAGTTGCATGGATTGGCCACAGAAGTGAGCCAATGTCGAAGAACATTGTTCAGCTGATAATAAATCTGTCCTTACCCATGACGGGCCTAAAAAAACCTAGCTAGCTAACTAGCAAGAATATATTAGCAGCTAGTTACCAGTGGCTTAATATGTTTAACAAACTTAAAAGTGGCCTATTATGCTTTCTTGAACAGGTGAGGATAGGTCTATTAGCAATACAAAACATTTTTTGCACAAAATAATTCTTAGATGATTAGATTTTAGTTTGCTCATTTTGAAAATGAGTTGATTTAAGGAGTCCTGTCACTTTAAATCCAAATAACCTGCTGTTGACCATGCCCCCAACTCAACGTTTACACTCGCACGTGAAAATGGCTGCTATAAGATGCGCAATTATGTAACTGTACATCTTTGAAAAACAGAAGTGGAGCCTGCTGCACAACCAACAAAAATGGAACCAGTGATTTCTGGATAGTAAATCAACATATAACTCTTCTCTTTTCCAGCAGCCATTGTACAGCACATACAGTTGACCAAACATGCTGGAGCTCCACTTGGGTTGCTAGGTAATGGTCCATTGAATGTGAATTACTCTGTAGGTTTCTGAAACTACATATTTTCCAGACACCAAAAAACATCAACTTATTGCCAAAAACAGTTTGGTGGTTCTCTTTTTTTACTTTGTTCATTTTGGTTGTTCTTTTTAAACACTTGGGATGTTTTTAGTAGCAGTTGAATCATAAATGGAAGTATAAAAACAAGCAAAATGTGAATTTTGAGTAATAGGTCCCTTTAACACACATTTTTGCTTCATCCATCCATTCATTTTCTAACACCCTTGTCCCTAGTGGGGTCAGGAGGGGTGCTGGTGCCCATCTCCAGCTAACGGTCCGGGCGAGAGGCGGGGTCACCCTGGACAGGTCGCCAGTCTGTTGCAGGGTAACACAGAGGCAGACAGGACATGCACACACTCCATGTAGAAAGAACCCAGACCTTCTTGCTGCAAGGCAACAGTGCTACCAACTGCGCCACTGTGCAGCCCACACACATTTTTGCTCTAAGACTTGTAAATAAAGCCAGCATTTACAAACATTGGACGTAAATTAATGTGCACAAACAACAGTATGTATAACACAAAATCGCTCACAGTTCACAGATGTACCAACCTGATATCCCACCAGACTGCCCAGGATGCACTTCCTCTGAGCGGCCACCCAGCGAGCGATACTGGTGGCTCCAATCTTGCGTGGCTGCGTGACCACAATGTTGCAGGAGGCGGTTTTCTCATTGTAGTGGTCCAAAATGAACTGCGGCAGCTGTGTGGTCTTGCCACTGCCTGTGGCTCCTCGGACGATCACAACTGAGTTGTTTTCTATGAAGGAAATCAGCTAGAAGCAAATGAGGATAGTTAAAGTGAAAACTGCTGGAATAAATCATCATGTCACTGCAAATAACAATAACAATGAAACAGACATTATAGTGTATTGGTGATCGTTTTAAAACATATTGTGTTTGTCCAGAAAGTGAAACGGGGTCGATATTAAAAACCAATGTTTATTTTGATTTTCTTGACATTTGTGATTGTTTCATAAGGGTGGGGGCTGCCCATGTGGTATTTGTTATACAATATTAGAAATACATTACATAAATTACTTTTTACAACAAGAAAATAAACATTTTATTGCCTACAATGCAACAACATAGAATTCCTTCAGAGTAAGCGTGATCACTTATAGAAAATGATGCATCTGCAGCTAAAAAAATATTTCTAATGTGAAAAGCTCAGATTTTTTATTGCTTGACAGAAGAGTGTAAGGCTGATCCGTTTATTATTTTTTAGACCAACAGCGCTTAATATGATTTTTTTTTCTTTTTACAGAATTTGAACGAGGTGAACCTAAAACTATTACATTTACAACATTTTGAATAAAACATATTTACAAACAAAGGTGTTTTTTCATCTGAAATGCAATTTATACATATATATGTACAATTTTGACTTAATTATTGCTCTGAATGTTTTTCTTTCATCATTTGACCTATTTTGTGTCTAAATATTATAGTTAGTGATGAATCAATTACCAAACTAGTTGACAGTAATTAAAATGATCGATTCATCCCAATTAATCCAATAAATTGTTTCACCCCTATAGAACATATAATACTGGTAAATATCGGCTATCAACCATAACAGCAATATTATCCAACATCGGTTAAAATCCTCATATCTATGCATCCTTAATGGATGTTCTAAGCTGATTTATGACGATATAAAATTATATTTTACCGACATTAGAAGGTGAAAAGAGTCCACGCTTGAGTAACTCCATTGATATTCACCACACTAATAACACTCAATGTGGGCTCCTGCTGTACAGGCACATATAAAACTAACTGCACTTCTTTGAAGCAAACATCAAGACTTAGTGCGCTTCTTTCCTGAGGACATAATGTCAATTTAAGTAAAACTCCGCAATGACCCAAAAAATTAACTACAAGAGGAAAATGCATTAGTGCCTTACCTGGTCCTTGTCTTTGGTTATGGGTAAGCTTGGACATTCAAAACTGGAGCAGGGAGAAACAGGAGGAGGACCTAAACATTCAGCGTTTCAAAACAGAGAAGGAAGAGGTAAATTTACAACAATCTAGTACTGTATGTGGGTGGAATCTACTATTTCAAAGGCCATCATGTAATCCAGTGTTTCCCAACCCTGGTCCTCAAGGCCCATTGTCCTACATGTTTTAGAGGTTTCCCTGCTTTAATGTGCCTGATTCAACTGATTGCAGTTCAACAAACGCCTGTTAATCAGTCATCGATTTCATCAATTGAAATCAGCTGGACTGAAACAAGGAAATACCTAAAGCTTGCAGGGCAGTGTGCCCTGAGGACCAGGGCTGGGAAACACTGATGTAATCTATTACTCACTCCTTGAAGGTTCTGGGTTTTGGATCCTTCCAACATCAGCTTTCTGGCTGGAATCATCGGGTTTAACCGGACTGAGAAAAGCAACAGAAGCAGTCACACATTTCTATTCTAAACTCCTACCTTTATGTCCTAGTAATGCAGTGGTTACGTTTGGGTTGCTAGGTAACGGGCCGGGCTTGGCTGGGGTTGCTAGGTAACAGCTTAGTGCCCTTCCATTGTGACTTAATCTGGAGGTTTTTGAAACGTTTCCATTTTCAGACACCAAAAAACAATAAATTATTGCCCCAAAACAGCTCTGTTTTTTTAAAGCCTGTCATAATTACTTTTGTTTGTAATTTTAAGACTTTGTTCTGGGAAAATTGCATCGTTATTCTGCTAATATTATGACTATGTTCTCGTAATTAAACAAATTTTAAGAAGTATAGTAGTCCGGCTTTAAAGCAACTCTCAGGAGGGTTAAAATAAATAAAAGCCACTTTTTGAAAATATTTTGTCATTTGTATTTTTTTTCAAGTAAGCAAGAAAAATAGATTAAAATTCAAAAATAACTTATTAATCCCAAAGGGAAATTAAATGTTGTAACTCATCAATTCAGATTCTTCAAAGTGTTATTGTTGGCAGGAAAGTTTTCCCAAGACAGTCTCATGAAGAAGATGGTCATACTTGTCCATATTATTCTTGATTTTATTGTTATTATTATTATTGAATATAGTACAAAAAAATCTAATAAATTTTTGAGCAATATTTCCCACAGGCCGGTCACAATAACACATTTTAATGGATAATAAATCATCCCAGAAATTATTGCAATAAATGATCATATTGTTATTTTGAGACCACTTAAAAGTAATACAATGGTAACAACATAACATTCTCAAAGATCAATAAACTTTTATTTCTAGTGAACATTTAACACTGGGATATTTTAAATGTCAAAACTAAATAAAACAATGATTTATGAAGTTTCTGTAAACAAAATTGTCCTTCAATTAAAGGGCTAGGTGGGACCAAAGGCCCAGACTGTTGACTTTTAATATCCAGCTTTTGGTAGAAAATAATAAATAATGCAAATGGAAATTATTGAGCTTGTTTAAATTTAATTTAATTAATTGCGACATGCCTAATTTACCACACTAGCTACTTTACTCAAACTCTCTTGCTATCCTTTTGAATTTCCCTCTGGCGCGCTCAGCCAGGCCGTTTGCCCTGTGGCCTGAGGAACAACGCGCCTTGCAGTGGGAGGAAGCCGAGCATTTCAATGCAAAAACAGACAGCAATAAGAGGGCTTGAGCAAAATACACCCACGGCTTGTGAGCACACGTGCACTCTCATCCTCTTTCTCTCCACTGCACACATATCGTGGAAGCTACAAAGCAGCTGACCTTACAACAAAGCTGTACACTGCACAGAGGAGAGTGAGGTGAAAGGATAGGAGAGGTGACAGCTCTTAGTCAGTTAGCAGCGTGCGACTAACTCTCACCGACAAAGTCTGTGTGACGGGAGCAGTGGGAGGACAAGACAATCACCGCACAACGGGAAAAGAAAAGAAGGAGAAAACAGTCCAGGACTGCAGCCGAAACTAAACATTTACCACCAAAAGAAGCAGGAGGAAGAGGTAACTTTGCTACCGTAGATTTATAGAAGCGCAACGCTGGAGGGTGCACCATGTGAACAGTTCATCTTTGCCAAGTCTCTCAAAAGCTTACAGCAGAGTCAGCAGTGCAGTTTTGTTTCACCAGTGAGTACAAATTTATTTTCTTTGAAATTTCAGTCTTATGTGCATGTGCAAACCTCTTCTGACGCCCTAAGGGCTCTGCTGTGTATTATTCAAAACACCACTATGCAGTTTTGATGAGGCTGACCTTGGACCCCGCAGGCGGTAACAGAAAGAGTCACACAGACAAATCTGGGACAAATCAGAGCGCCGTTTGACTTGAAGTGAAAACCGTCATCGAACCGATCAGACCAGAGGTCACATTGCTCATCTGTGTCAATATCATAAAAGATTTATCAAAGATTCACTCAAAATACTGAAATATAGCTACAGTACAGCTAGAATGGGTAACCGTATTGTCAACTAATTTAGTAATTGTTAACAGACACAAAAAAGGCCAACTGCTGAAATAACATATTTAGAGCAGTAATTAGGTCAAAATTGTACAAAAAATATATTTTTAATTTAAGATTAATAAAAAAGCTTCTTTGTCTGTAAATAAGTTCCTCCTCAAGTGGTATAGTTTTAATTTCGCCTGGTTGAAATTTTGTGGAAATAAAAACTTTATTAAGCCCCTTTTTTTTGCCTTATCAGTTAATCCAAAAAATTTATCAACTATTTAGCCCCACATTGTATTAATGTTAAGTCAAGGAGAATGGGCTTTTCGCAAGCTGATGTTAGAAGTTCTTTTTTAGCTGCAGATGAATCCTTTGCTACAAATAATCAAGCATACACTAAATTAATTACATTTTAGCCAATAAAATATGTTTTATTTAAAACAGGAATTGAATTAATTGTTTAGTGCATTTCTAATACAGCTCTAATATTGCATAAAATAAGTTTAAGTGGTAAAATGAACAATCTGCAGAATGTGGAAGAATTTTTAAATCCGATTAATAGTCAAACATAACTGATAGAATAATCTATTACTAAAATAATTTAGCTGCAGCCATGCATTTTAAAAATTCTAATCCAATTAAAAAATACTTTATCCCAAAGAAAAATTTAATAAAATAATAAAAATAATAAGAGCTTCAATAAAATAAAATAAAATAAAAACCCAATTTTAGACATTTTTTCTATGGAAAAGCACTTTACATGCAACAAAATTTTATTGTTAAAAGTAATTACTTTATATTGAAGACAGATTAATTCTCATTTCCTCAGTTTTCAGGGCCTATCAGCATAAAGAGCAATGCCTCTGTTCGGCTGGATGAAATGGCCGAATCAAACGAGAGCACAGACTCGATCACCAAGCAGAGCGGAGCCTGCGCCCGGCCATATGTTGCTCACAGAGCTGCTGTGGCACGTGGAGGAACGAGAACGTCTGGCGAAACAACTGGAGCGGGAGAACAGGCTGGCCCACAGCGCCCTGGGTCTCCGCTGGTTCCAGAAATACCCCAAACTACGAACCCTCGTGTCATCGTCAGAGCTACACCAGCTGGAGTTCCTCTGCTCACAGGTTCCACCCGTCGACACAGCCGCAGTCGTCTCAAGGTTGTTTTCTTGTTTTTATGTCAACAATATTCAGCTTCAACTATATCAGCACAATTTAGAGCCAAGGTCAGCCCTCAGATTGCACATTTCCCCTTAGACACTTGAATTTCAGAATGGTCGGCGTTTTTCAAAATGGCCACCGTTTTTGAGCCTTTTAAACCAAGTATTGGCATAAATTACCTATTTTCATGTCATGGACTAACTTTATGTCACATCGTATGTTTTTCACTTTATTCATCCTATTCATACGACTGTAAAGTAATAAGTAGCAAAATTGGATGCCAAAAATGTGAGACTTTGCTGTTTGTAAGTCTCACACTGGTCGTCAACTGGAAGGAGATAAAGATGTGAGACACAGACCAAAAGGCAGTTGTCTTAATGGTTAGCGTTAGCTTTTGCTAATTCTTTGCTGTGTTTAGCAGTTTAGCGTAAACTTCTGCTATTTTTTAATGATTTAGCACAAGGTTTTGCTAATTTTTTTGCATGTAGTGGTTCAGCAAAATTTCTGCTAATTGTTTCGCATAAACATCCATAATTTTTTTTTGTACTTAGTGGTTTAGCGTAAACTTGTGCTAGTGTTTTTTTTGTATGTTTAGCGCTTTAGTACAAGCTTCTGCTAATTGTTTTGTATGTTTAATAGTGCAGCATAAACTTAAGCAAATTTTCTCATGTGTATTTAGGAGCTTAGCACAAGCTGGTGTGTGGCGTAGACCTCTGCTAATTCTTTTGTTTGTTTAGCGATTTAGCATTTGGTTCTACAATTTTTTTGCTTGCTTAATGGTTTACGTTAGCATAGCCAAGACTCTTGTTTGGTGAATTAGTGGTTGTGTACCTAACCTTTTGGTTAGCTGTGCCCATTATAACAACAATGACGGCCACTTTGAAAAAATGTCCACCAGAAAAAGGAAACAAGATCAAAAAAATGTACATGATTTTTCCGGTTCCAAATATGTAGACTATAATTTGACACCAAACGCAATACTACAAATGCCAATAGTGCAAAAAAAAAAAATACAATTCCATGGCAACCATCTTGATAAAAAATATATGTATCAGTAAATATTATTTCTATGACTAATTATGTATGATTTTTCTCAAAAATATTTATGATAAATATTTGCAAATCTAATAGAATTTTTTTTCCCCTTGACCATCTTGAATTTTTCAGTAACATATTTTTCATAAAAGCAAGCAAGTTATGTTCTTGTGTCCACATGTAAAAGATCTTACTGAAATACTCAATTATCTGCTGAACTGGACGATTAATTAGAGTTTAATATGTGAACATGAAAGGTCTGAAAGGCTTCATGTGGCGTGACTAGAAGGGTTTCCCCTCAGTTTTTAGCTAGAAAGGGGAAAAATTATGAAGAGCACATGGCTGAGCAGCGCTGTGACCCACTTATCACACAAAACAACTCACAGCCGGGTCATTAATGTGCGCTTATATAACCAAAACATTAAAAAAAAAATAGAAATAGCACTACTGAGATGTTTCTGTGGCCTTTTTATGAATCTGTCCCATCTTAAAAATGCCATTCTTCAGACAGTGTGTAGGGATATAACTTAAAAATAAAATCTCCCAGATCCAATTTTGCTGTAATGCTATAATTATTTTCTTGCATTCTTTACTAGAAAAGAAAATTACAAATGACAGAAAATATTTTCAAAAAGTGGTTTTGATTTCTATCATCCCTTCTGTGAGTTGTTCATTTAGGACCAGGCTACAATTTATTTTGTTTAAATACAAGAATATAGCCATAATAAAGAAGGTTTTACCAGAAGAACGTCACAAAATTACAAACAGTTGTTTTGATGAGAAAAAAAAGCTTGAACAGAATTATCTTGATCTGATATGAGTCAGTCCGTGTGGTATTTTCTTCAAAATAGACAATTATTTGCTCAATTGTTTCAAAATCCTGCTACTTCTAATTAGATGCCGATATGTTAAAAGATTAAAAGTTTCCGTATTTGTAAAACTTACACCAAAGTATAACTTCAAAAGATGCTCTATATTTCTATTTTTTTATTATTTTAAGTGGAGTTCTTTTAAGACTACTACTTCATTCTCCTAATATAATATTACCAGAATAATGTCATAATCAGTGTATTTTCATATTATTTTGATTTTATTCTGATAAGACTTTATTTGTGTAATATTATAACTTTATTCTCACAATATAAAACAAATATTAAATCGTAGTCCGGTCCTAATACTGCATTGTAGAACAGAAGCTGTAAAACATATTTCTCAAACAAGATGGCGGCCCGGCATGTGCAGACATCACTTCAAAATATGGAAACCCAAGAAATGCATTGGTACGAAAAAAATCCAGATTTTCCAAAAAATTTTATCTTCAATAACAAAACTGATTTATGAAAAAAGAAGGTAAAAACCATAATAACTAGAGGCATTAACTACATACTGATTGAAATAAATGGTAAAATAAAATGTCATTGTTACTAAATTTTAACAGGTTTCGCGAAGTGATCACCACCAACGACGTACAACCCTGGGAGCTGGCGACCGTCTTCAAGCACATCCTGATCAACTTCCTCAACCAAAGACAATATATTGAAGAAGAAGGTCTATCAATGGAGGTCTGGAGCAGCCAGTACAAGAAGCAGGGCTCGGTCACTCCCATAATGCCCCAGGGTGGAAGTCATGAAAGGGAAGAGATCCCAACGGTCTCTGGGTATGTGGATCGGGCTATGCGCCACCCAAGTTCGTTCACACCCAGCAGGATCTGGGATCTTCCGTACTACTACCCCGGGCCTCTGAGACCCAAAGGAGAGAGTACAACACTGTGAGAAGATACAACCCAGTGTGGAGAAATGTGAAAATGTTCTGTGATATGCCAAGGATCATTTCTGTGAAAGATATTTCTCCCCCAACAACTGGTTTAGGTTCTACTGAAAACCCCTCGTTTGAGTTTGTATTGTACCAGAGGGCTGTAGCAATCCTGTAGTAACTGAGGATAGGTTTGTAAATATGAAGAAAAGACTTTCATTATTAACGTTTGAGATTTTTTCTGTCTCTGTAGTTTTTAATGATGCAAGAAATACAAAAAGTCACACCATTTTCCTCTAAACATTTTTTTAAATCTCCAGGGTCTCGCTTTCATTATCCAACATACCGCAATGACGTAGGACTGGACAATAAATCAATAACGTATATCAGGATAGACAAGTGATCAATATCAATAGATAATGCATCTGATAAAATATTCAATACATAGAATATTCACTGAACTGCACAGCATTCTGGGAGATGTAGGCAGAGGACAGCCTTTAGTCTCTCAGCCTTTCGCAGCTTGGTGGAATCAACTAACTCACTCACTTTTTGGTTACCTAGCAACTCTCATTCTTTGGTTACCTAGCAACAACCTCTTGAGTAACTTGCACAGCAGCAGTTTCAGGTTTCACCACCGTGCCTCAAAACTGCTTAAAAGTGTGGAGTGAAAACTGTGCATAAAAGAGGAAAGGTCATCGGTTTGATAGTATTTCATATATTTACAACTAAAAACCGATCAATAATTTTCAACAATCATTGATACAGACTGATGTGAAAGTCTAATATGGTGATAGGTTTTTCCAGCCCTGCAATAAATCATTAAAAAAATATTTAGTTTAGGCTGTCATGTCAGTGTAGCTGCTTTGTAATACCATTTTAAATTAAAATTTCATGTCCAAGTCTGTTGCAATAATCATTATATCAAATACTCTCATGGTAGATTAAAATGAGCTCGATAATTTCCATTCTGATAGATATTTTTTGAATCTCTTGTTTAGAGATATCAGAATCCATTTTATTTATGGTTTTGGTTGTGTATGGTTTTTATTTTTTGTTTTGTGTTGTAGAGTTGTTGTTTTTTTTGGCTTTTTAAAATGTCTTCCAGTTGCAGTGTGGAGAGTTCTGTACAAAATTAAAGTTTATAAGGGCAAACTTCCACTTTTATTATATTCCTATTATATTAGTTGAAAATGGTCCCAAAACAATATTATTGTTAATCGTGATAATTTCTTGGACAGTTTATCATCCAGCATAATTTGTTATTGTGTCAAGTCGCAAAAAGCTTGATTTCCTTTGACACCATTGACAAAGGAAGCAGGGCTCGGTCACATATTATAAGACTATAAAATGTTTATTTATGTTGATCCTAGACAGAATCATCAGGAATAAAAATGCAATTTTTAAAATTTATGTTCTTTATGACAAAACTATGCTTTGGACCTTTGGTTTATTTCCAATTAAATTCAGAACTTCCTTGTGAAAACCCATGCCACATAGAAAAGTTAACTTATGCTGTACTATAAGGAAATACGGCTATGTGACAACAATAATTATCCACAAGCAGGAAGCTGCTTGTAGTTATTTTGGCTCAATCGGGAGTCACAAGTACCAGTCAAGGGAAAAACTCTCACAAATCTCTAGAAAGGTACAATAAACGTTCATTTTAATGATCAAAATTCACTTCTCAAACAGTTTTAAATATCTATAAACCAAAAACCATCTGATATGATGAGCGACCACTAGATTTCAGCAGGAGCATGTATATCTTCATTATAAAAGTAAAAGATTTTTCTAACAAGCATAGTTTAATGAAGCAATATGAACTCTGTCGCACATTTCATAATTTTTACAAAATAGTAATTATTTGCAGGAACTTTAAAAAAATTTTTATTATGCTCGGGTTTACGGTTTATTACATATTTCAAGGTGAGCTGAGGGGCACAAATTAATCCAGAATTTGGGATGTTAATTAGATATTTCTGGTTTCATTACAAATATTTTAATGGTTTCGCAAATCAAGTTATATTTCTTTTAACACTTTTTTACCAACATCGCTAATCCACGTTCGTTAGTTTAAACGTGAAACCATACATTTTATGCTACAAGCTGTAAATTTAGAGGACAAACAAATATATAATTTATAGTTAGACGTTGAACCATGAGCGGACTTGCCATTTACGTTTAACAAATAAATTTTAAAAAGCGGTCGTCCACTGGCTGTTAATGCTTTGAACAGAGTGCTAGGCTGCTGCCGAGTTACCGTCCGCAATATCCCGGCACATAAAGGAAAAAAGTGTAGGAAATATTGGTGGGGACTGTCCCCTTCATGCTAGAGTTGGTGTGGACATGTTTACACCAGTCTTTCAGGAAGCTACGCCTATTCTTTCTAACTCAACTGGAAGCACAGTAGTTTCTGAAACCGCCGAACCAGACCATGTGCAGATAGCTAGCTAGCTAATGCTACCACCAATTAAGCATAAAAAGTTCGTTGCGCATTTTAATAATTTTTCTACCTGGTTTCTGCCGGAGTAGAATTTTCGGTTTTGGTCTCTTTGAGGTTCAGTGTAGCGAGTGTGGTCCCTGATGTGAACCACTTGGAAATCTGTTCCCCTGTAAAGGTTGGCTTCATGGTGGAAGCGGCCGGTCACTCGCCAAGTTCAGCGCCAGAGAGACAGGACGGATCCAAGACGACTGACGTCATCGCGCAAGTTCAGGTTCGAGTTGCTAAGCAACAGATCTGGGTTTAGATCGGTTGCCAACCGATTTATTTTCTTCCTTTAATAAGGAGAAAAATAACATGATGCGCAGTTTGAATTGATTAATTTTAGATATTTGGTAAATAGTGATTACAAGCCTATATAACACTGGATCCGCGACTTTTTTCCTCCTAACTTTAAGATGTTTTTCCGGTAAGGATTGCTTCTTATTTTCGATATTATGACTATTTTCTTAGGCTGCACAGTGGAGCAGTTGGTAGCACTGTTGCCTTGCAGCAAGAAGGTCCTGGGTTCGATTCCCGGCCTGGGGTCTTTCTGCATGCAGTTTGCATGTTCTCCCTGTGCATGCCTGGGTTCTCTCCGGGTACTCCGGCTTCCTCCCACAGTCCAAAACCATGACTGTTAGGTTAATTGGTCTCTCTAAATTTTCCCTAGGTGTGAGTGTGTGTGCATGGTTGTTTGTCTCTGTCTCTGTGTTGCCCTGCGACAGACTGGCGACCTGTCCAGGGTGGAGATAGGCACCAGCACCTTCCGACCCCACTAGGGACAAGGATGTTAGAAAATGGCTGGATGGACTGTATTCTTGTATTCAACAAAAATAAACAAAAGGAATTCTCGTACCCTGGCCCTAATAATCCATCATACAACTCACAATAGGGTTGATTGAATTAAATAAATATATATATTATTTTTAAGCTGTACCGCCTATCACTGTGGCAAATTACGGAATGGAAGCCATCTTAGAACTGTCCCCTTTTTCAGATGCAGAAAGAACCACTTAATCTTCTATAGAACCCACCTAGCATAGGTTTTTCTTGCAATTTCTCTTTTTTTCAACTAAATCAAAAGATTGCAAGAAGTTGTACACAAAATTTAATGATTAAAAAAAACAGTTCACAAAGATGAAACATACTGGCTGTACATCTTAATATGATAGAACAATAAAATGTTAATTACTGAGGAGATCTGTTGACCATTACAGCACCAGACAACAGTATTTAAACATTTGAAACATCAATAGATGTGCCTGAGAAAAAAAGTGACCAAAATAAACCCAACATGTTTCTATGACAGCTTGTTTCTCTGCAGGATATTGGGGATACAAGTTTATTTCTGCCAGAATTTAGTAAGAAGATAGCTACCACAACTGGAATCACAAAGTTGGATAAAAAAATATATAATTTGATTTGAAAACTTTAAGTCGAGACTTCACATCATGTCCGGCGGCAGGATCGCAGAGTCGTCTCGCATCAGGCTGATCTCCGTTCTGAGTTTTTCATTTTCCTTCAAAACAAAAGCAGTAATTTTGTTGATGCTTTCGTATTTTATCCCACCAAAACTTACATAACAAGAAAGTTTACCTCATGTAGTCTAGTATTGTCCTTTTTCAGTTTGACCAGGTATTCAATCCTCTGTTTGTGGTTCTTATGTCCGACGAGTTTTCCGTTCTCCTCTGAGAGTTTTTCATTCTGCCTACGCAGAACCTCGTTCTCCTGTCAGAAACAGATTTTACGTAATCAGTGATGTTTCTGCTGGTCTTTATGGAAGAAGATATGAGAACACTAATACTTTAAATATTCCCTTCCTCAACATCATCAGTAAAAATCAAATAAGAGCATTTTGATGTGGTGGTTCATTTATGTTTTTGTCTTTTATGCTTGTCAGATAGAGAAACCTACGGAAGACGATTAAGGCCATCGAGGGAAAAAAAATTTAAACTTTTTTTCTCAGAATTTTGACTTTAATCTTCTAACATAAATCAGAATTCGGGAAAAAAAAATTCTGAGAAAAAATTATTCTGAGGAAATTGAGAGGGGAAAAAATAATTCTGGGGGAAACAGAATCCTGAGAACAAAATTATTGAGGAAAAAAGAATTATTGAGGAAAAGGTGAGAATTCTGAAGGGGGAAAAAAATTCTGAATTGTGAGAAAAAATTGTGAGAAAAAAAAAGAATTCTGGGGAAACAGAATTCCGAGAGAAAAAAAAGAAATGAGGAAAAGAATTCTGGGGGAAAAAAGAATTCTGGGGAAAAGGTCAGAATTCTGAGAAAAAAATTATGAAGAACAAAAGAATTCTGGGGAAAAAAGAATTATTGAGGAAAAGGTCAGAATTCTGAGGAAACAAAAGAATTCTGTGAAAAAAAATTATGAAGAACAAAAGAATTCTGGGGAAACAAAAGAATTCTGGGAAAAAAAATTCAACGTGTATTTTTATTTTTTACAGTTTTGCCTTAATTACTGCTTTGAGTATGTTGTTCTTTCAGAAAATTACATTTATTTTTTTGAGTCTATGTCCGCCGTGAAACAATTCATTGATTACCAAATTAATTGACGATTATTGGAATAACTGATTCATTCCGATTAATCATTTCAGTCATATTCAGTAGTGTTACCAGCAGGGTGCCAGTCATTGTGCATGGCCTCGTGAATTTCCACTGTTTTGTCTTCAAACTGATCTCTGGTTCTTACCTGGAGGAGTTTCTCCTCGTCGTGAACCCTCAGGTTTAGTTCTCTCAGCTCCAAGCAGCGGTTCCTCAGCTCAGTCGTTAACTCTTGAATGCAAGTCTGAGACTGAGCAAAGGAAGATTCTTGCTCCTGCAATCTAAGTAACAGAAACGAAAAACAAACCTGGTCAAACATCGAGCATCGTCAAAATATTAAAGTAAAGTCAGGATTCCTTTCACAAATTACTCAGCGCTTACTTTCTTTGAGCAGCAGACAGCCTCTGCAATATTTGGTTCTGGAACAGAAAAATCGTGTTATAAATAAGTCACAATAAATCAATTAATATCATCATAAATTAAAATCAGCTCAATAGTTTTATCAAATAAACAGGCGGCTCTGCTTATTTTCCCTGTCTGAAAACAGTCGTTAATAATTTTGAAGGCTGATTTTGTGTACAGAAATTTCATAATCCATTTTACTTATTCAATAATATTCCCACAGTGAAATTCAGGAACTTTTCAAGCATTTTCAAGGTAAGTTTTCAAACTTTTCCAGCACCACATTGGAGATAAAAACAATCCAAACAAACTAAAAACAAGACAGTTTCATTTCACTTTTATATATGATATGATTTATTACTGCTATAAATATTTTTTGTGGTCGTAACCAAGATAAACTAAAATATGACGCGTTTATATTTTGAAATGTGGTCAGAGAACAAAAAATTCCCCCAAATTTAATAACTTTAATGTATAAAATTCAATATGATCAGTAAATCATTCAGCCATTAGGACTAATAAATACTCACCACATTGAAACAATCAAACTAATCGTGTAGAGGAAAAGGCAAATTTTCAAAACATGAAAAGAAAGTAAAAACAATCTCTATAAAAAGTTATCTTTACGTTCTCTGTCATTTAGGTAATAGAAATAATTTTGGTAATTCTAAGTAACCTAAAACAAGAAAAGTTCAGTCTGATTTATCTTCAGAGTGAGAAACAAAATGAGTCTGTGTATTTTTATTATGTGTTTAAAAATATCTGGCTTCATCTGCAAATAAACTTTTCCAAATTTAGGGTTTTAATAAAATGTTAGATTGTATTTTATTACAAAACCATTCAGCTCTTCAAGGACTTTGTTTGAAAATCAAACCTTGAAAATACTTAACTGAAATTAAATATTTTCAAGGATTTCAAGCACCTGTAGTGTTGGGTAAATTGTATTATTAGTATTATCAAATATTTGTTGTATTATGTAGCCTTGTAGTTACATTTAGATAATGTTTCTGTGTGTTCATTAATTCTGATTTCTTCCTAATCCCTCCTTGGAAGAGGGAGGTGACAGATATTCTCAGCAGGACTCCCTGTGAAGTGGAGGTGTTAGTTGTTCCCAGCTGAGTTTTACAACCCTGGAGGAAACTCTGCTTTGTTCTTTGTGCTACAAAGCCGTTGCTTTGAAGCTATACAACGTGTCCCATTCGACGCCGTGCCTGGAGCAAGAAGGATTTAGATTGTAGATAACATGTGTTTAGTTAGTGATTGTTATTTAGCACTGCAACTAAAATGCTTTGACCCCACCCTTTTAGAGTTGCAGTGCTCTCTGTGATAGGGACTCTGAAATCAATAAAACAGAGGAGCGAGAGATGTGTTTTCAGAGCGGTAGGAGATTTGTAACTGAAAGCATATCTCTGTCTGCTCTCCTCGCGAGAACAAAGAATTTAACTCTCTTGTCTTTCCTGTGTTTGTTTAAAATGGTCTCTAATAGGTATTTAGACCTGACATGTACGTACCTTGTTTATTCTTTCAGTTATGTGAAGGTTTTTATTTCTGTTTTATTTATTGTTTCTGTTTATTCTTTTAGACATTGAAAACTGTCTCAAAATGGCAATAATATCGTTTATCGCAATAATTTCTGGGACAATTTATCTTGAAGCAAAATGTGTAATTGTGAGTGAATAAAGATCCAGACCTTTTCTGCTTTCTCCTCCTCCAGCTGCTTCAGCACAGCCTGCCGAAGGTCTTCACCCAAATCCTCACTGAAAAAACAGGAAGATGTTGTTTAGTTCCTCTGATAAAAGGTGAATAATGGTGAATGTATTCAGTGAAGAAAGCCAACCTATTTTTATTTCCAGTCGGAGTTAGCTGGCGCTCCTTGGTGTAAAACTTTTCAAGCAAACCTTGGATCTCCATTCGAACTATTTCTTTCTCTCTCAGCTCCTCCTGGAGAAATGCACAATATGAATATTGATAGTATTAAAATTCAACCATGATATAAATACATTCACATGGTCAGAAGCTGAAAGGGTAAACTATAAGTAATTTTTTTTTAAAGTAGGTACAGAAATAATTTTGTTTGCACCTTGAGTCTTTGGATCTCCTCGTTTTTGGCGCTCCTCTCACCGTTCAACTCGGCTAGAAGAAGCTCCATGGTCATCATGGAGGATCGCCGGTTCTCCAGCTCTCGCTCCTGGCTCTCCAACACTTCGGTCAGATCTCTGTTAAAGCTCCCAAAACCACAGGGAGTCTGAAGCATGGAAAGCAAAACTTTCAGGAACTGAAATGTCAGACTTTAAGACCATTATCGTGACTAAAATGTACAAACTTCATCCATCCAACCGGCAATAAATGTGCGCTTAGCAAAAGAGCTAGCTAGTAATAGCTTATTAGCATATAGTTAGCGGTAGCCTCAACCACCACAGAATGTAATGAAGATGTCTGAGTGCACCTCAAACTTTTGCCTGACAGAGAAGTTACGCAAGAAAAAAATGTACAAAGAATATACAATTAAATAGTTCTGCCACGATAACATTAAAGACCTGTTATTAACATATCAAAAGCTAACTTACTTTTTTATAATGAATTTAACACATTTAAAGGCCTTAATTTTAGATTAGGGCTCAAATGATTAATTGAATTGATCATGATTAATCAGATTAATCTAAATATTTGCGATTAATCAATTATTGAAATAACTGTCAACTAATTCAGTAATTAATCGCTAACTGTAATATACTGAAGTTAATATGCTAAAAGATCAGAATATCCATAACAATAATTGAGCCAAAATTGCACAAATAATAATAATCTTATTTTGTAGATAAGATTTTAAAAAAACTTTATAAATTTGTTCTACCAAGTGGTATAGTTAAATCCTCACCTGGTTAAAATTCTGTCCAAAACAAAAACTCCTATTAAACATCTGTTGCTGTCCAATTATTAATTGGTTATTGCAAAATTTAGTCAAGTAAAATGCAAATAATAAAACATTCATTAAAGGAATGCTGTTATTTAAAAAGGAACATAATATAATTATAAGGAATGTAATTATTTGTTTATTTGTATCTTTTAATGTATTTCTAATATTGTATAAAAAAAAGCTTAGTGGTTAAATGAAAAATCTGCAGAATATGTACATTTTGTTATCCAATGAATCGATTAATCATCTGAAAATTGTGGCTTTAGTAATTACCAATTATTAAATCTATTATTTTAGTACTTGATTAAATAATAGTTGCATTACTATTTTAGATATATGAATATAAGACTTTGTAAGGATGTGCAGACAACCTGAAGATGCATACGCTTCATCAGCGTATCTATTGGGATGTTAGCGATATAACCAAAAACAAAGAGTTTTTACCCTATTTACTGATTTAGGTGTGACCGTCGCCTCAGTGGGTCTGAATCCTCCATTTCTGACCGTTTTCTCAACAGCCTCTTGCTGTTGTTGCACCTGGTAAGAAAAACATTGTGGTGTTTTGAGTCAATCATGACCTTTTTTGTTTGTCCTGTAATAAAAAGGTTAACAAATAAAGTTTACCGTCTGCTCTAGATTCTTTATGATGAGCTCTTTTTGTGCTGCTTGCTCCTGTGCTGCATTCAGGAGGCTTTGCTGCTCACCGCAGACCTTCGTGAGTCTCTCAACCTCCTCAGTAGCATAAGTTATTTCTTCCTGCAACACCTCAACCTACAAAAAAAAATACAAACTTAAGCAACTGTATTAAACAGAAAATAATTATTAAATAAGAACAAAACAGTGCTGCTTGTCACAGGCGAAGGTAAAGGGAAACTTTCACCAGGTTAAAAGTAAGGCTGGGCGATAAATCGATTTTATCGATTGATGAAATTTTTGATTTTTAAAGATTTATTATTTTGAAAATTAGTCTTTTGTAGGGTTAATAACTCTTTTGGTCTCCATAATTTAGAGTGATGTCAGCAGGTCCAAGGCGGCCATCTTGTTTTATAAGCGTCTTTTACAGCGTTTTTTATTTATTTGGACTTTGAATTCAAGTCAACTCTACGAAAAAATATAAGGGTACGTGTTTTTTATAGCAAGAATAAAGTCTCATAATTACAAAAATACAATCATAGATATACGAGAATAATTTCATATGATGATAAAGTCAAAATAACGAGAAATTAATATTACCAGAATAAAATAAAAAAGTTGTAATGTAAATAAATAATAAAAGTTAATAATCCAAGCGGTTTTGTTTTTTTTATATTAGAAAATCTTTTTTCACATAATTTTAAGACTTTCTTCTGGTAAAATTGCATCTTTATTCTGCTAAATTATGATAATTTATTATCATAATTAAACAGAAATTCTCACATCCTGACTTTAATAGTCTGTCATACAACTCACAGAAAGGATGACTGAAGTAAAACTTACTTTTGAAAATATTTTCAGTCATCTGTAATTTCTTTATTAGAAACAAAAACAGCAAAAAACAATCAATTAAAATCAGAAATTGGCTCTAGTTTGAAAGAAATCTAAGATTTTATTTTTAAGCCGTATCACCCAGCCCTACTTTGCCTCATTAGAGTGAAATGTGTGCGTAAGGCAGATTTCCGAGAGTAAACTTTGCTTCACGCACATTAACAGAATTATAATCTCAGTAGATTACCTCTATCTTGTTGGACGCCATCTTTTTCTCCATAGTTTCTTTCAGTTCACCGATTTCAACCTGCATCTTCTGGTTCTGCTCTCTCATGTTGTCCCTTTCACAGCAGGCAGAATTATACTTAGCCTGGAATAGATTTAATTATCACATTAATTTAATAAAAACTGCCAGAAAAAGCAGTGAAACAATGAAAACTGATTATCTAAAAAGAGGAAGAGCACCATCAGGTCTTCAATGTCTCCAGACAGATGGACGATGTTTTCCTCCTTGTGGCTCAGCTCGGCACGAAGATCTCTGGTTTGGTTCATGAGGTCTAACAGGACATCCTGATGAAGAGCACAGAGACGTATTCGGACACGCAGCAGACATACAGATATCGCATTTTACAGCAGAAGAATTCGGTTTACTTTGTCGTGTTTAATCTCCTGCTCCAAGCTGGTAATCTTTCCGTTTGCAGAGGTCAGATTCTGCTCCAGATCAGCAAGTTTGGATGACTTAAAAACAAAAAAGATGAATTAAAACTGTGGATTATTCTTAAGCCAAATATGTGTTGTTTGCAAACTCTTATTTTGACCAACCAGGTTTTGATTTTGTAGCGTTAAATCTGAGCCTTGTTTTATGAGCTGTGTGTTCTGCTCCATGGTTTCAACCAGTTCCCTGAAGAAAAAGAAACATTCGACATGTTGGTGTTTGAGTCATAGTAATAAAAATAAACACTGAAATTTAAATACTCAAGAGTCAGAAGCTCACTTCGATGTGTTTTCTTTGTTTTCCTTCACTTGCGACATCAGACTGCTGGTGCGCTGCAGCTCAGCTTGCAGCAAATTATTCAAATCCTTCAACAAAAGGGAAAAACCATCAGGAACAGAACAAGAGCTGTGACTAACAATTATATTAGTATTCTATAAATCAATCATTCTGGTGATTGATCAATTAATTAGAGACATTTTTCACTGAAGTAATAAAAATAAAAAGGTAATTCTGTCTCTTTTTAAAATAAGAAGATAGACATTTTATTGAAAAACGTGATTCCTTTAGTGAACACTTAATCAACTGTAGCATCTGCTGCAGCTAAAAATAAAACTTTTAACATCAGAATGTGAAAAGCTCAATCCTTTTTGCTTGACTCAACAATACACAGCAGGAATAATTTGTTTATTTTTGAATTAAGCAAGTATAGCAAAAGGTGCTTAAAAGGAGATTTTTTTTGTTTTTAATGAATTTGCATGTTGTGTAGAACATGTTTAAAGAGCTCTTTTTTTATCTTAAATGCAAAATGCAAATATTTTTTGTGCAATTTAGGCTTATTTATTGCTCTGATTGTGTTCTTTCAGCAAATGGCTGAATTTCTTCAGTCTATATACTCAAGTTAACAATTAATCAATTGCCAAATTAGTTGATGATTATTTCAATAATCGATAAATCACGATTAATTTGATTAATCGTTCCGGCCCTGAACAAAACATGACTGGATTTCAGAAAGATTGTTGTAAAGTTGAGAGTTTCCATTACCAGGATCTCCGCTTTGAGCTGGTCAACCTCTTTCTGCCTGTCGCGCAGCTCCTGTCGCGCCTGATCAGCATCAAACTTGGCCTCAGCCTGCAGCTGGTCGAAGGAATCCTGCAGAGTTCGGTGCTGTTCCAGAAGCTGCTCCCACTCCAGTCTGGAAAAAGGATGCAGCAACTTTTAGCACATAAACACATGAGAGCAGAGAGCACATCGAGCTTCGGCTTACTGGACTTTGTCGAGTTGGAGCTGGGTGCTGATCAGGTTGCTGGAGAGCCGACTCATCTCTTGCTGATGCTCACTCTGAGTTTCTCTGAGCCCTTTCTTCACCGAGGTCAGCTCCTTGTCGGACGACTGCAGGACCAAACGCAGATCTTGGACCTCGCTCCTCAGAACTGAAAGTCAGAGAGGAAGCCATCCTGAGCTGAAGTCAAAGCCAGGGGTTCTGCAGGTTTCACCAACTCAAATTTAAGACTTTTAAAGACCTTTTTAAAACCATTATGAATGGAATTTAAGACCTATTTCTCCAAAGAAGTGTACAAACAATAAACTTGCACTTACCCATGACGGGCGCAAAAAAGCTAGCTAGCTAGCAAAGGTTTATTAGCAGCTAGTTAGCGGTAGCCGCAACTGTCTCGAGTCACAGAATGCAATAAAGATGTCTGCAATTTGCCTGACAGAAAAGTCCGGTGAGAAATAAACAAGAATACAATTGAATGTAGGATTAAATAGTTCTGTCATGACAAAAATTAAGACCTGTAATTAACATCTTTAAGGCTGGTTTACTTTAAGAGCTTAAGATATTTTAAGGCCTCGTTTTACGTACCGTACATGGATTTAAAATTTTTAAGACCACAATGAATTCAATTTAAGACCTATTTCTCCAAAGCAATTTACAAACTTTGTCCAACAAACTAGCAATAAATATGCACAAACGTGCTGGAGTTCCGCTTGGGTTGCTAGGTAACAGGCTGGGCTTCACTGGGGTTGCTAGATAACAGGGCAGTCCCTGCTGATTTGTGACGATACATTCTGAAAGCTTGTGAAACGGCTCATTTTCCAGACACCAAAAACCATAAACTTATTGCCAAAAACCTAGTTTTTTTTAAGCACTTAGGCTGCTTTTAGAAGCAGTTGAGACCCAAACTGAAATATAAAAACATGCAAAATGTGAATTTTGCATAATATGTCCCCTTTAATTTATTTTTGAGGAGATAAGATATTTTACAGCTTTAGTTTTAGACTTTTTAAGCCTCACCGTCTGCAGCTTGTTGTTCAGACTGAAGGCTCTGCTGCAGGGCGTTAACCGTTTCCTGAAAGCTGAGCTGATCTTTGCTCCTACTGGCTCGTTCTGCATGAAGTTGCTGCAGAGGATGCATGTCAGACATGATTTAGAGACACAAAACAAAATTTAAATAACTTCAGGTGTGACTCTTACCTCCCCTTTCTGGCGTGACTCCTGAGAAATCACAGCGATCTGCTCCTCCAGCTTTGCAATTTGCTTCAACAACTTGCTGTTATTCATCTCCTCCTCATTTAACTGTGTTTGGACACGACTCACTTGATCCTGGATGACAAACATTTAAAGGTTAAAGGAGGAGCTCTGACTGCTGCATGTAAAAGACAACCTGCGTTAGCGCACCTGAACGTGACGCAGCTCTTCTGTCAGGGCCATCTCCGTCATGTCTGACGGAGGCTGCTCAGACCAGATGTCTTCTCTGTCGTTTTCAATCCCGTTCAAATGTTCTGGACTGGAGAGCGGAATGAGCCGTGACCGCAGGTTGTATGCTTTAGTGGGCGTGGTAAGAATCTAATAAAAAAAAAAAATAATAATTTTAAAAGATGTTTTAAAGACGACACACAGATTTGGCTACAATATTTTCCAATATTTCACTTAGATAGCATGTCTGATGAGAAGAATCATGAAGTCGAAAACAGATTTTTACATGAATTAAAATATATTTTCTTACTGTCTGACAATTTTTTTTTCTCCATATTTGCTCAATACAAAAAAAGGTTACTTAGTTACATATTTTTAGTTTTGTTGAATCTGGACATTCTACAAATTTTTCATTAAAATATTAGAGCCTTTTAATGCAATATTAGAAATACAAGATGAAAACAAACAAATAATGAACAAATTTGCCAAAAATGCAATAAAATAATATTCCTTTAGTGTTTGTTTGATTATTTGCAGCTAAAAAAATATCCTAACATGTAAAAAGCTCAACTTATCAATACAGTTTATTGATCATTTTGTGGTGATTATTTTTTCGATTAATTAATTATTGGATCGCAAGAAGTGATAAATACAAGGTTGTTTTTACAGAAGTTGAACTGGGTGAGGGGGAGAACATGTTTACAGATAAAGAGGTTTTGTTGTTTGTTTTTTATATCTAATCTGATTTTATCTTTTTTTGGATTAGCAACTGCTCTTGCTGTGTTGTTCTTTTAGTAAGTTCACTTATTTGAGTCTGTGTACACCAGTTAATGATAAATTGGCTACTATATTAGTTGATTATTTTAATAATAAATTGTTTTGACCCTTTTCAGCCAGTATCTTGGACTGATTCACACACTCCCATCCTGTTTATTCTTTTATACGACTGTTAAACATTCCTCTTTCTGGCATTTAGCAAACGCTAAACCTAACTGACATAAAACAGGACAATTTTAGTCTGATTTAATGCCAGACAATGGGACACACAGCTATGTTTCTTCTGATAAAGTGAATGTAAACATTTGGTTTCAGCCATGTCTCTACATACTCACCTTTATTGTTTCTACATGAATCCTGTTGAGCTCAGAGACTTCGTGCTTTTTGCATGCATGAGTGGCTTCCAAAATGTTTTCCAGGTGCCTGTTGGACTTCTCCAGGTATCTTTTGTCAGACTGCAGCTGAGACAGCTGTTTCCTAAAAACACAAACCTCTGAGTCAAACAATGAACAACTCACAGGATTCATAAGTGAAATAAATCATTTCCAAGGCAGAACATCTGCAAATAGAGTCAAAAGATGCTGACTTCTGCATTTAATTACAATATAAAAGTGAAATAATATTTCTCAGTTTATTTTGTAGTTGACAGCAGAATACTGAGTGTAAAATTAAGAGTTTATGTTTGTGAAAAACATAAAACGCAAAGAAACCAAGAAAAATAAATCTATTCTCAGACTTTATTCTGCTACAGATATTATTGATGAGGATTCAACATTAAGCTCATGAAAAGTTCCTTTTTAAAAACAACTGAGATTTAAATACCAGACAATAGTAACACTTATTAATTTATATTATTTGTGAGTTAAATATATTTTTATCCATTTTACTAATATCAATTGTCACTCCAAAAAAGGATTTCTGATTTAACTCGTTTTTAAAATACATGCATCTACTTTGTTTTCTACTTCAATATAAAACTACAATTAATATCAAAATGTTCGCTGCAAAGCTGGTTAGTTTTTTGATTGCTCCTTCATGTAGCACCTCGTCTGAATCAGCCCTATAAGGGTAAAACTTAAGAAGTTCGTCGGTTGCTTATATTTTAGAACAGAATCGCATTAAGTGCAGTTTTCATCTGGCAACCGACTCCGCTTCGACCGTTTCTCTTCCCTATTCTGGACGCCATCTTTGTTTCTGTCAACAGCTCCACTTAAGAATGATCAGGGCGCCCTCTGTTGGACACAGGCCAAACTACAACAAGAAAAGGTCTAAGCACCCGGTATTAATTAATTAAATGGAATTAATTTTAATATAAAAAAACATTAATCGACAATTAATTGTAAATTTGTTAATTCTATTCTTAATAAATACACTTTTTTCAGATCTTGTTTGTCAGTAAAGATTAGTGGGTACACTGTAATCTTTCTTTACATTTGTAATTGACTAGTTTTATAAACTGTCTTTGTGCTTTCATTTTCTAATTAATTTAATTTATTACTTACTTCGTGATATCTTTGTACTCCTCAAAAGCCTGCAGGACAGCTGTGAGGTCCGACTGTTTCTGCAGCAGTTTAGCGTTCAGCTTTTCGATCGTGGCTGCAGACGCAGAATCTGTCGCAGACGAAGTTGAAGCGGCCGTAGAAGCTGTGGAGGAGCAGCAGGTGATTAATAAAACTGGATATAAACAATATTCTCCAAGATATCTGATGCCAAGAGTTTTACCTTCTGTGAGTTTTTCTGACTCCAGCGCCTTTCGAAAGGCTTCCTCCAAATCCGCTGCAACTTGAGTGGAAACTTCTTCACATTTAATCACAGATTCAAGAGATCGCAGCAGACGGTTCTCTTCCCTGAGGCTGTAATTCTCTGCTGCGTATCGAGTCATCTTTGGATGATGGTCAACCTTAAAAGCAACAATCTTTTAGATAATGAAATTATCCACATTAATCCGTATGGGAGAACACTAAAATCTGATTTTTACCTGATCACCTAAGATCTTAACCTCTTTTTTCAGCTGGTCAAGCAAAGCCTGAAACTCGGCGTCCGTCGTTGAGCTTTCTCCCGCCTTCAGCTTCTTCTCCAGACGGGAGATGTGGTCTTCTCTGAACCTGATGATCATTCTGCTGGAGTGGATGAACTTGTCTTTCTGGGTCCAGGCCTCCTCCAGCTGAGCTACCTTCTTGAGCAGGATCTGATAAACGGTAAATGAAGCCGTCAGAACTCGCAGCCCAACAGCTTCCCAAAGTAAATTAAAATCCCTTCACCTTCTTCTCCTCGTTTTGCTTCTTCCACAGACGCACAGCAGCCATGTACTTCCCTTTATACAAAACATCCTGCTGATTTTCAACTGAAGGACCTGGAAGGAGTTTAAGAACCAAAACCCAGTAAGGCTTGAGTGGCATCAATTTGTAAGAACATTTGATTATTAAAATATTAAAACGATTAATCTGATTAATCAATTATCAAAATAATCATCAACTAAATTAGTAATCAATTGTTACCTATTGTATACAGATTCAGGTTATTTGCTGAAAACAATAACATATTCAGAGCAGTAATTAAGCCAAAACTGTACAAAAATAATCCCTACATTTTGTATTTAAAATAAAAATGTAAAAAAACATTTCTGTAAATATGTTATAAACAGAATTCCTCAAGTGGCAAAGTTTTAGCTTAAGGAATGTGTGTTATTGGATTTTAAGCAAAATTTATTTCTGATTCTCATTTAAAAATGATATTGAATTATTTATTTTAATTTTTAATGTATTTTTCATACAAAAATCCGCAGAAAGTGCCAGTTTTCTTATCTGATTAATTGACTAATCATCAGAATAATCAATTACTAAAATAATAATTATTGCAGCTCTAATGCATTTTAAGAAACAAAAGATTAAACCTTTCAAAACTCAATTTTTTTTTAAAAACTAGTGATAACTAAAAATAAAAGCCAACAAACTGTTTTCAGTCTTTTATTATGAGGTTTTTGTGCCATAAACCAATTAGTTTTATTTTGGAAGGGGCTACTTGTCCCTATGAAGTCAGACATTATAAGCAATGAGAGATCTGAACACATACATTAATATAAGAAAAATATGGACACCCCATTAAATGTTCAATTCTTGACCAGGAAATGTTCTTGTATTATTGCATTTTTAAATTTTTAATCTCTGAAAGACAAAATGGCTCAATTGCACCCAAACAAAAAGATCTGACCTAATAGTTGGTGTTAATCAGGCTCTGATTTCATACTTTTGAGTATTGACTTTGAAATTGTTGCTTGTGAAGTTCCTACTTGGAAGGATGCGATTTATTTGCATGTTTTTACCCATGAAAGGCTGAGGTCCTCTTGGTGCATAGTCTCCTGTTGAAGAGGTCAGAGCCTGAGCAAGCTGCTCCTTCAGCTTCTTCACTTCAGCCTGTAACTGCTTCACATTCCCCTGTGTGTCCTCATTAATAACAGCCTGCAGGAAACAAGAATCCCGAAAACGCTTTAACAAAACCACCGAAAGGTCTGTAGAGTTATGAGAGAAGGAATGATGAAACACCTTGTTCTTGATCAGCTTTGCTCTCTGGGCAAACTGCAACGTGGACAACGTTTCTCCAAAACACTTTGAACCAGGGTGAACATTAGCTATGATGTAGGTCTTTGCATTTCCTCCAAGAGAATCCTGAAATAATAAAAAGAAATGTAAACAGATACCATCCTATATGATCATTGAGAACTAGGGATGCAAACAATTAATGTTTTTTTTAATTTAAATTAGTTAAAATCAATTAACTAATAACGTTCGCTTATATATTTTTAGTGTTGTAGTTTGGCCGCCATTCGGCAGAGGGCGCCGCTGGTCATCCTTAAGCGGAGCCGTTTACACAGAAACAAAGATGGCGGCGTGGTCGTTATGAAAGCCTAACGGTCGAAACAGAGTCTGGTTTGGAATGCAAAATGCACTTTAAGCGGTTTAATTTTGAAATATAAACACTCGACGAACTTCTTAAGTTATCACCTTAGTAGCATTTTTATGGTAAATTAAATAGCAGCGTCAACTTGGCATTAAAAAAACTACTGATGTGCTACGATGACAGAGAAGCGGAGGGGTGACGCAGAAAATTTGAAACATTAAGGAAAAAACACGATGCTAATAAACGCGGTTGATTTAATGGAGCAAAGTTTTATCATTTCTCCAACCGCAACTACATACGGTAGTTCTGTTGACGTGGGATTAACTGTTTCACATATTTTATTATTTTAAACTTTTATTTGCCACTCAGCAACTTACAAGGTTTTCTTTTTGTTATATTTTATAACAAAAAGTTAGTCCAGTAATGTGAGAAAAACACAATTTTTGTTTAGTCAGTATTTAATACAGCTGACACAACATAATATTCTAATTTATTTACTTTAATTCAGCTTATTATTTAGCTCTTCATGTTATGGAAATACAGAAGTTTCCTGGTAGAGATGAAAACTTAGGTTTTTAAGAAAATGTCCACTTATCAATTAATCATTAGTTGATTTATAACTTTAGATTAACTCATTAATAGATAACTTGCATCCCTATAGAGAACGCAACACTACAGATGCCTACTTTGAGGAGGAAGGTGAGTTTAGAGTCCCTGTAGCAGATGTGTCTGCTCTTTCCGTTGGACACATCCACCAGGGCCATGATGACCTGACCCAGGCACATGAGGGAGCGATTGATGCTGCTGGCCTCCTGCAGAAGAGGACCAGACGCCATTACAAACGAGATTTAAAAAATAACAACCAGGAGACGATTATCCGACAGAAAGCTGCACCTTGAGTCTGGACCCTTCAGCGTGGGTGTCTTTCTGTCTCTCAGATCCGGCCAGATCCACCAGGTTGAGCTGAGAACGTCGGATGTTCACCACCTCGTTGCGGTACTCCTTGGACTCCAGCGTCATGGTGAACACGGCGTGAGATCTGGAGGACTCGCGGTTCATGGAGGTGGAGGCCACACGCCGGTTTCTCCAGCCCATAGAAAGAACCTGCAGGATTTCAGAAGCAACGCAGGCTTTTTATCCTCCCCAAATAGTAACATTTACATTTTATGGTAAATTAAATAAATACAGAAATGTGGAGCCTATATGACTGCATTTAAATTTTTTTTTTTTAGAACTATCTGTTTTTTGTTTGTAAAAACAGAAATGAACTACATAAAACAAACAAAGGTCAAAGAGATTAACTATATAAGTGTAGCATTATGTGAAACTACAAATGAACATTACAAAAGCTTGAGACAGTGAATAAAGTGGCATCCTCTCTAAATGTTTTATTCTTCATTATAAATTATGTTTACTATGTTTTTCCCATTTATTCCAGAATTTGAAAAGTAAGTTAATCTCTAAATTGACTCTGAATGTTATTTTTTCCAGAATTTGAAACATCTGATACTATCTGAACACATTCTTGGGCGGTTGGTTATTTTTCTACAATCCGGCTTTTTTGTCATTTCCTTTTTTTACAACAGCATTCACCTATTTATTGCATTTCATGAGTTTTGCAGAAAATAGTTTTGAAATGTGGTGGAATGATTAACTGCTTTGTTTACAATATTTTGGGGGAATTAAATCCCCTGAATATTTGATAATAATGAACAACTTTTAATTGTAGCGGTTTAATCTTCCTTCTTGTTAATGAACTTGAAGCTTTACTGTAACCTGATTACTGTCGATGTTGTAATCTGTCCTACCTGATAAGCTTCAGCTGCTGAGTTAACAAACTTCTCCACGGCTCCTTCGACAAACACGCCTTTCTTAATGTTCTCCCTGAGGAAAAGGCTGGCAGACGCTGAATCCAGCAGGTCGTAGATCTGTTCGTTGTAGATCTCAATAAACGAACATTTGCAAAGGAAACTCTTGGATTTTCCAGACTGTTTTAGAGGAGAATAAAGAGCAACGATAAGTAGAAACAATCAGATAAATAGACAGTGCTATGAAAAGTGCCTTGATTTGGATTTTTTATTCCTTTAATAAATTAAATCAACTTTTGCAAACTGCTTTTTGTATACACTTGTGTTATCTTTGAGATTAAAAACTGTTTAATCTAATCCGGAACATTTAACTGAGAAAAAAAAAAAGTTACGCTTGTTCAGATTTCTTCTTCCTGGGTGTTACTACTCACTGTTTCCACTTCTCTGTCAATAAGAAAAAACAGATACTCGAAACTTCGCGGTATGACCCCCCTCAGCTCGTCTGTGAAGTTGTCCAGCTCAGATGGACCTGCAACCAGAGGAAGACAGGTGTGACTTTGGTTCTGTCTGATGTTTCAGTGCAAATAGCGACGGCAGAAAATACACACCGAGCATGGTGAATGTTTTTCCTGAGCCTGTTTGTCCGCTGCAGAAGCAAAACAGGAATCTCATCAACAGCTGAATTGAGGCATTACATGCAGAACTACATGTTTTATTATTTCATAAAGTAAATCATATAATACTTACTAAGCAAATATAGTCCCGTTATATCCATTCATGCAAGACTCAACTATATTTTTGGCCACACTGGTGAAAACAGAATCCTGTTGCAGAATAAAAAACAAACATTAAAGATGTAGATTTATCCTTTATGTTTATGATAAACTGACTAAACATCCCAGACCTGAGATGTGTCCATGTCGGCCACATGGTCGTAGATGAAGGTCCGTGGTTCTGGCTTTGAGAGCAGACGGATGGTGTTGGGTGAGCTGACGTTCAGACACAGACTCTGAGCCCCATCTGTGGTCAGTCCAGTACCCTGGGTCAGAGGTCGCACTCGTACAAAGACTTTGATGGAGTCGCTGTCCCCACTGCAATGCAACAAAATAACAGAGAATCATCCAACGGGCTGGCTGAGCTGCAGAATAGGGTTAACAAGTGAACATTTGATGCTGAGTTGTTTGAATTAGAATCTCTTAGCTGCACTAATTTTTTTTAAAGTGATCACAGAACACTGAATTTCTGTATTTTTTCTCCACAAAAATAAAATTATACACTCAGGCTCAATACGGGTGACAACTATTTGAAGACGATTTATTCTGCATATCCTACTGATGCTTAATTGGACCGAGTCAAGCATCTTATTTCAAACTAGGCCTGTGCAATATGGCTTAAAAATAATAAATAATAATCTCTTCTTTAAAAGAAATTACAAATAAAAAAAAGTATGTTCAACAACTTGCTTTAATTTCAATCATTCCTTCTGGGAATTTAGTATGAACACAAACAAAAATAATCAAAAACAAAACAAAGTGCCCAAAAAGGAGTAGATAGAAAATTTATTCTCACTACCCAATATTTAACATTAAATTAAAAGTATAAAGATGTATTTTCTTTTACATATTTGATACTATTCAGTTCAAATAAACTTCTACAAAAACACTTCATGACTCAGCTCCACACGTTCATTCCAGCTGGATTACTATACATATTGATATATTCCGTTTGTAAGTTCATATAGGTAGATTTTGTTCTTTCTCTGCACGTCTGTAAAAATAAAGAGCTGTATCTGAGTCGTGTCCTGAGCATTTATTACCTGGCAGCAAGAAGAGTTGAATCTCCAGATCCTGAAATGACAAAAGAAAAAATGAAGTCAGTCATATTAAATATTTCCCAAGTCAAGCCAATGAGGAGTTACAACAGATATCCGTGGAATCAGTCAGAAATATTACAAAACTTGTTTAAAACACACAAGTTTTAAGCTAGCAGTGGATTTAACTGCAGTACCGATACTAACAGAGACGAACATTACTATCCAGGTGAGCTAACCGAAAAGAAGGTTTCGAACTCCAATCTTACCTTTTCCGCCGGAACTCATTGTAGCAAACGTTAATAAACCCACACAGAGTGAACCGTATGTTTGTCTTCAAAGTATCTGGAACTACAAAACTACAAGACTTTAGCTAACATTGTTTACATCCTTCAAAATTGGCGGGCGGACTCGCTCGTCTTCTTCTTCTTCTTCTTCTTCTTCTTTAGATTTTAACGGCAGCTTGCATCCATTTACGTTGCACTACTGCCCTCTATTGACTCCTACCATCTACACCTCAAATTCTCTTAAAAATCCCAGTGTTACTCGCTCGTCTTTCTCTTTCGTCGTCGCTATGTACAATCCAGCTGATTGGTGCGCCACTGCCCCCTACTGGCCTCATTTATATTTTTAAAAAGAAAACAATGCAACAGGAAACACTTCACAAAAAATATAATGTAATTTAACTTGTATAACTGAGCAGATTAAAGGAGATGTTAAATTAAAAGAGAGCTTTAAATAAATTGTATTTTGGTACAACACTTCCTTACAAAGTTATTTTACTTTAAAAAGTGTTGAAGTAAATAATTATTACCGTATATTTAACCCTTAACAAATGAACCAACTTTTAACTTTTATCATATTTAAGGTGAAATGCCTTTTGATCTAGTTCTGAAACTCCTTTCAAAAAATATTCATAACGTTTCAAGGGAAAAAAAAAATTTGTTTTGCTCACAAATCACAGGAATTGGTATTTGTTTTTACAAAAGGTTGTTACAACATTAAACTTCATACATAATTTTAAAATCAATTTTGTTTACTTTTGTGAGAGTGGATAGGGAACATATTTGGTCCTAGTGTATTTTTAAAATTTAAAATTTTTTAAATCATAATTTAAAAAATAGAGCTTCTTAACTAAGCCAGAATAGACTGTAATAAGGAAATCAGGATCATCTATAAAAGGAGTTCAAATAACGTCCCGTCATGAAAATAACTGAATGTTTATGAGAATTGTGTGGTAACCGCAACCCCACACCTAGTTGGATCAAACACTATCTTGGAACGTCTGTCATCTTTGGATGAGCCCTTTCATATGATTGGATGGCCAACCCGGAAGCGCATCTTGTTTGAACGTCAGGATCAATTTGATTGGTGCGTTTCATGACTTTTAAATTCCAAACGGCTGCGCGTGCTCCAGACACTGGAGAGGGATTTTCAAATAAGTAGTAATCGGTATTTACTGGTGATACTACCGTCCATACATCCTTAAAAGGTCTTATCGTTTCAACCTGAGTGTCCAGTATTGTTCAGGTAGGTGGTGAATTTTGACCCTATAGTAATTCAGTGTGTAATGGTTTTGAATTGTTTCCTCAGTTTAAACTGGTTGTAGTTTTTCCGTTAACAGTTAGCCTATTGCTAACTGTTCTTGACGATGTCTTTGTTAAAGTAAAAACTTTTACTTTCCGCCGTGTTGAAGCCTAACTTGAATGGGTGTTAGTGGTGAAATGCACCGTAAAAGTATTTATAATTAAACAGAAAGGAAAACATGAGATCGTTCAGCGGATTGATTTACTTTCTGATCACATGCTAACAGCTATACTGCTTCACGAGCTATTTTCAGAGTTTCAGTCTGTAGTCATATCAATACGCCTCTTTATATATAATATAATAAAAACTGTTAAGTATATCTATGGAAAGTGGTTTTTGTTGTGTAGTCTCGTGTTTTTTTTCTGAAATTGAAAGTTGTCCGTTTAGTTTAAGTAATGATTTCGGTGCCCCCTGGTGGTCATATCGTGGCAACGCAGTTTTATTATTTTTAACCTCAACAATTAGTTGAAATTTCACTTTTTGGTGATGTACTAAGTGACATTTTAGTTAATTTCTGTTTTGCAAACAGCTACACTAACACAGCTTTGGTCTTCCAGTGTCTCTCTTGTTTTTGTTTTCTTTATTGTCCTTCTCACATAAACTGCACACCCATACCCCAGGCTATTTTGTGAATCAGTTCAAATGCTTCATAAACAGCCTTCCTTCATATCAAAAACCTACAAGCATCTCCATTTATCTCTACATTCTAACTAAATGGCTTTATATTTACCTTTTTCTAAATGGGTGATACCAAAATATTCAGACCAATTTAAGAAAGGTTACTATTTGCCATTGCACAAAAACATTTTTCTATCTTAACTTGACTATATTTTCTTTCTTCTCCTGAAAACATCTAAGTCAGAGATTGTGTTCGCTTTCATTTCCTTAAAAATAAAATGGTCTTCAAATCAAACACAACAGTGCGGCCTCAGTTTCTTTACTCTGTGAACTACAGGGTCACTCTGCTGTCACGAGCCTCAACAGGAAGAGTCTTATCATCTGCATGCAGCTTTCCGAGTGACGCCTCATGCAGAGTGGCATTAAGTCTCCCATGAAACTTCATTTTGCTTCTTCTTGTCTAACAGGATGAATTCTGTGGATGCCAAAGAGAACTCTGCGGTCATCCCAGCAGGAAAGCACAGCAGCTTGTCTGAGGACATATTTTCTCTGGATCAGCCCACAGGGAGGTCGTCCATCCTGCGTCATATGGAGAACCTGCCCAGTAAGACCGTGCCAAGGGACTCCAAGGTACAAAACTGTTAGTTAATTCATCTAGCACAGCGTATTACTTCAGATCTACGGGTTATTAACACAAGTCAGGTTTAAAATTATGCTTTTTAATAGATTTTGCAACAGGTGATCATACTTCCCTGACTAAATGTCTTTTTCAGGTTTCTTTTCAGACCCCCAGTAGAGATCCAGTGACTAGAAGGATTCTTTCCCCCAGAACCTCCGTCGTTATGCCCAGAGTGGACGAGAACATGAAAGTGATCGGCTCTTTTAATTTGGAGAAATCGGAGTAAGAAACAGATTTTATGCTTCCAATATGTCTTTAAATAAAACAATAAGTCTGCCACAATAACACACTTTACTGGTTGATGATTTGTCCCAGAAATTATTAGGATAAAATTGTAAACTTAGACACTATTTTCAAGTAATATAATAGCATGATAATGGTGCAAATTCACCCTTTTTGAAACTAATAAATTCAAAACTTTTTACACAAGTCTCTGCAGTGGAACTGGAAGATACTTTCAATATCCAAAATAAAACAACCAACCAAAAGCAATAAATAAAACAGAAATGTAAAACACATATGCACCATTATTCTATGCGCTGTCTTAATTATGTTGTTCTTTGCAGGAATACAATACTTTGATTAAAAATGAAGCTAAAAAAACAACTAAAACATAAATAAAACAATGTCTCTATAAATAAAGTTGTCCTTCAAAAATACTTAGAATCATAACGGAAATTACCAGTTCATCTTAACTGATCAATTACGACAGGCTTAAATAACTGTTTTTTTTGGTTTTTTTTCAGCACCTCACCACATGAACCAACTGAACCTCCAAAACAAGGTAATTTATCTGAAAAAATAAACTATTTACCTTATTTTGTCCTGTGTCTAAATCAACCGATAATAAATTTACTCTCCCATCAGATCCGTCATCGTTCCCCGACGACAACATGCCGATTCAGAGCAGAGGCGACTACCAGCTGGATTTTGATAACCTGGACGTCATCAACCCCTTCCAGGGCTCCAAACAGATGGCGCTGTCTCCCTTCAGGCCTGCCGATGATCCCAGTGAGGCCCGGCAGAAGCCCACAGAGGAACCGGGAGCCGAAACCCCGCTGGACGACACGCTGCCCTTCACGCAGTCTGTGGAAAACTCGCTGGCAGACGTCTCCACGGAGAGCAGCGTGGTCATAGTGAATGTGGCGAAGGCAACGGAAGAACAGGACGTCATCTCAGCTACTCCTGATGAAAAGCAACCTGGTGACGTGTCTGCAAGCACAGGTCAACAGGAAGCATCGGGCAGTTTCACCGAGGACGGCTCTCTTCCAGCAAATGGATCCTACAAACTGGATTTTGACAACCTTGACACAATGAACCCTTTCCAGACCGGAGGCTCTAAAATCCAGAACTCGCCTGTTGGAGTTGGAAGAAAGGCGGCAGAGGATGATCCACCTGCAGAGGAAAGCAAACCCAATGATGAGGAGAAAATCCTTCCTCCAGAGGGACCAATCAAACTCGAGTTCAACTTCAGCGACGGCACTGAAGTCAAGCGGAAGCCGCCGCCTAAAAAGCTCGGCAAGAGATTCACCGACGGAAAACGTAAAGAATTAAAGCCGGCGTCTGATTGTAAACCATCCGAAGAGTCCGCTGGGAAAGCCGGACCTGGAGACGCTGCTGTGCCCAAAGCTTCTTACTCCAACTTTGAGAAGTTCGATGATCCGAACTTCAATCCATTCGGTACCAAAACGAGCATCGCCGACTCTCCGAAGGGCAGCGGCGTTCCCAGCCCCGTGCAACAGGAGCCGGACCCCGCAGAACAAACAGGGTTCGTACAGGTCCTGGAAATCCTGGAAAATCCTTGAATTTCAATAAAGTGTTTGATATTCAAATTGCACAGTTTTATAACAAAATGCTATTGTATGTTTGATTAAATTTAATAATTTATTACAGTTATTTACAGTTTAAACCAAATATTTTCATACACCAAATAAAAATTCACCAAATTTTTTTTTTCTTACTGTCTGAAGTTAAATCAGACAAAATTTTCTTTTTATTTTATGCCAGCTAGAATTACCAAAATTATTTATATTTGTTAAATGCCAGAAAACGTACAAAGAAAACATTTTCAAAGATTTTCTGTAACTCTGGACTCGATCTGAGCTGTTATTTTTTAAAAACTTTTTCCCTGCAGGGCTGCAGAGATGTTGCCTCCTGCTGAGCCTCGCGACGCTTCGGTGAGCAGTGATTCAGTTTGCTGCAGCTCTCAAACTTCCTTCTCTCTTTGCTTATTTACACAAACTTAAATTTTCCTGAAATGTCAGATGGGGGATCGCGTGGTTCTGTCAGAGAAAGACCTGGACGGTGAAAGCAGCAGCTGGAAGCCCCAGGTTCCCTTCGAGCATCAGATGAGCCCTCTGGACTCCAATGAAGAGTTTGTTCCTGGAAGCATGTGTGAGTGAACGCTGCTGCTCTCCTGGTGCTGGAAAGTCGTCGGACACATATTTGTTTTTACTTTACTGCTGTTCTGTTCCAGTCATGCCCAACGACTTTGATGAGCAGATTGATTACCTCGAACAGTTTGGCTCCAGAGGTGTAAGTACAGCACCGTAGCTAAATTATCTGCATTTCTGCTGTGAAGATATTTAAAAGGTTTTTTGTCCCTGCGCAGTTTAAGGAGTCCGCACTGAGGAAGCAGTCGTTGTACCTAAAGTTTGATCCCCTTCTGAGAGAAAGCCCAACAAAACCTGCAGGTCCTGATGCTCAGCTGCTCTCTGCTGCCCCTGCTGGCCTTTCTGCACGGTATGCTTGTACTACCATCTTCATTTACGCTGATTTGTTGCCAATGGATACTGGAGGAGACCCTTGCATACAGTACAGACCAAACGTTTGGACACACCTTTTAATTCAATGAGTTTCCTTTATTTTCATGACTATTGACATTGTAGATTCACACTGAAGGCATCAAAACTATGAATAACACGTGGAAATATGCACTAAACAAAAAAATGTAAAACAACTGAAAATACCCCTTATATTCTAGTTTCTTCACAGTAGCAACCTTTAGCTGTGATCACTGCTTTGCACACACTCTGCATTTTCTTGATGAGCTTCAAGAGGTCGTCACCTGAAATGGTTTTCACTTCATAGGTCAACCTGCCCTGTCAGGTTAATAAGTGGGATTTCTTGCCTTATAAATAGTCATGAAAACAAAGAAAACCCATTGAATTAGAAAGGTGTGTCCAAACCTTTGGTCTGTACTATACATTACACCACCCATAAACATCTAAAAATATTGTATTTATCAAGGATAAACACTTGACAATACTTGTAACCTGTGTTTAATTTAAAAAATATAGCCAAACAAACTAAGCTAGAGATGAATAGCCCTTTTTAGTCAACTGCAGTTTGTTTGTCTAGAAAGTCCAGTTTGTTTTGGAAAGTTGTGAACATGAAATCAAACTGATGCGAACTCTGGAACGTCTGAAAACCTCTATCTCGGTTGGGTTGAAGTGAACTTTGGTACGGTTCAATGCCTATGTGAACGCCAGGCCGGCCGGCAGACTGCTCCAAAAGCAGGAAGCGAACTGCAGTGCAGGGCATTGTGGGTAGAAACAACCAAAACAAATGTGAGAGTCAAACGTTGATGGGAGAAATGGTTTTTGCCAAAGAGAAATCGTACAACCACTAAAATCTGAGCCTGCTCCATTATTGTTTACAGTAATGTCTTCTTCAGAGGTTTTTGTGTCATTTTCTTCAGTGGCAGCGCCCCCAGAGGGGGGGAGGGGAACAGGTGTTTCAAAGGGTTTAGTTTGTTTTGACACAGAGAACCGCAGCAGCTGAAAATGTAACAAAAGTTGCAATTTTGGTCTGGAGTCTATTGGACTATCAGGTGTGAAAATACTCCAACTCTGCTGTCAAACGTTATTCCATGTGAGAGGCACATCTGCTGTGGAAATTATCTTTAGCAAAGAGTAAGAAAATTTGTTTCAAAAACCAGAGAACGGATACATTTTCTCTGTCAACATTTCTTCTAAGGCTTTGCAGCGGTTACAAAACGGATTGCAAGCATACACGTTTTCTTTCATACGGGAAATGAAACATTCAAGGACATTCATGGGAGACAAACAAGAAACAATTAAATGACTATTGTAATACAGAGTTCAGAAAACTTTCCCATGAGCAAAAACCATAACACTGTTACATGTTGATTCACTCATATTCACTGTAACCTTAACATTTCCATATGACATCTAAACTGTAACTTTTAGAAGTAGCTAAAGCTTTAGCTACTTTATGTGAAAATCAGTTGCAGTGTTTAGCTGTAAAGGTAAGAGTTTCAACATGTAGGTGTGGTTTAGGTTACAGAAGGTCTGGAATGTCGTAATGGAAGATTTATAGGAACCCTGTGAGTTTCGTCTCTCTGCTATTTAAAGGGAGCCTGCTCCAGCAGGAATGACCCTGACCTTTATAGAGTTATGTGTTGCTAAAATAAAAGCAGAAATGTTGTCTTTAAATGACATGAGTGAAGATTTTGTCAGCTTGTTGAAGCAAAATTGGGATTTTAATGAGCTGGAGCGCCAACATTGTTGGGTTTTTAAGGTGGCAACAGTTTGAAATGGGCAACTTTTTCCAAAAAGGTTAAGATGTATCTGGGAAGGAGCAGTTTTATTGAAGGTTTGGCCAAATTAAACCGGTTTATGTGAGAAAAAGGGAATTAAATGGCCAGGCTAAAAATGCTGCATGATGAAATTTAGATCGGCCTCTGAGGAACAAAATGAACATCAGAAGCATTGTTATGATGTGCTAAAGTGTCAGAAAGAGTAGGAGCTTCTTAAAGAGACGGTGGCCAATTTTAAAACGTCAAATTTAAATTATTTTAAGTTATGTTTGATATCTACATTTTTAACAACTCAACATAATACACTTTTATAGCTCTTCATGTCTGGAAAATCCATGATACCTGTACTTTAACCTGCTAAGTTAGGAGTGAACTTCATCTTCTACCACAACATTCAGTTTCTTTTAGACATTAACATTATAATTATCTTACAGGTTCAGTGAAGCAGAGAAGGAGTCAGCCGAAAGCTCACAGAAAGATGTTTTCAAACTGGTGGAGGACGTAGCAGCTGCCGTGAGTCTCAACCTGAATCTGAGTAAAACAGTTTGGTGTCGGAGCGCCTGACTGGTTTCCGTCCTTCTCTTCTTCTCTGTCTCAGCCTCCAATCCTGCAGAATCTCATCCCTCCGTTCCCCAAACCTGCAGAGGAAGCCATTATTGAGGTTCTGAAGTACAGCCAGAAGGACATGGATGCCGCCATTGCGAGGGTGCAGGCAGAGGTTTGTCTTTTTATGTCACTCTGGTTCTGTTCTCACTCGTTAATCAGATTTAATCTTAAAAGTAAGATGATACTTACTTTGGCCTTTTTCGAACAGGCCAAGGAGAAAGAGGAGCAGTGGAACGCCAAGGTTAAAAAGCTGCAAGGCGATGGTCAGGAAATGAGGTGAGCTTTGAATGCTAACTTTGTTTTTTTGCTATTACAAACTTCCTAAGCTGCTTGGAATTAGTTTTTAATGATATTTAGGTCTAGAAAAATAAAAAATGTTAAGTTTTCCTACTCAAGTCCTTATTCTGCATCTTTATCTACTTTAAAATATGGTAAATACATTGACAGTACAGTAACCACACCATCTATGTACTTCAGTATGAATGAAAAACATTTATAAATCAATATTCATTATTGCTTTCCAAATTTTTTAAATTCAGCTTAAAAATCAGAATAACTAAAAATAACTAACATGATTACTTCTGCCATTTCTCAGATTCCCTTTTTATTCAATTTTAAACCTTATTCTGTTTTTTTAAGTACTTTTCTAACCAAAAGTTTTCTTTTTTTGTGTGTGTGTTTTTAATTGGAACCTTTTGGTAGTTTATTATTTTAAGATATTAATTTTTGGGGGTGGGGAGTAAAGTTTTACAGCATATTATGAAATTGCTCCTCTTCATTTATTTTCTTCACTTTTACGGATCTTAAAGTAGTTATTTTAATTAAGGACCACTTATAAAACCACTGTGGATTTTTTCTTATTTATAGAACATGAAGATAGTCAAACTGAATTATAATCTCAAATTTCAAGTAAAATATTCTTCTTCAATAGAAAAGTAATGGCAGAGTTCGAGCTGCTGATTGCAAATATGAATGGTGAGTTTATAAAGCACATCTGATTTCTTTTATTTTATTTATTTTGCTCTGGTTTTGTCTTCCTTAAAAACCCTAAAAGCATTTTATTTTTCCTCTGGAATAAATTAGCCAGTCAGGAGAAGGAGAGGGAGGAGGCGCAGAAGAAGCTCAGCCAGGCTCTGATGGAGAAGGATCAGGTCTCCGGCGACCTGAACGGCATGGAGCGGTCGCTGGGCGACATGTTAAAGAGGCTGGAGAAGTACAAAGAAGTGGTGGAGGGCTACAAAAAGGTCAGATTCTCAGAGGAAGAACGCTACCAGTTTGGTTCTTGATGGCAGCAAAAAAACAAATAAAATCCTTTTTCTTCCTCTGCCAGAATGAAGAGACGCTGAAATCCTGCGCACAGGATTACTTGGGAAGGATAAAAAAGGGCGACCAGCGCTACCAGACACTGAAGGCTCACGCCGAGGAGAAGATCAACCTGTAAGAAGCCAAGACTTAGATTTGGTTTTAGCTACGGCATTAGCAACCAACACATTTTTTTTTCTGTAGAAAATATTAGAAATACTTTTAAAGATGCAAATAAACATCAATTCCCTTTTTACATAAGAAAATATTATATTGCCTAAAATGCAATAATGTAGCGTTCCTTTAAATAAATACTCTTGTATTTATTTAAAGGTATTTAAATAAATACACTTGTATTTATTTAGTTGCAGATGCGTCCTTTGCTTCAAATAATCTTCTACCATGTGAAAAGTATGATGGCGTATTAGGGCATCATAGATGGAATTAAAAAAGAACAAATTTCTGAAATATTTAAAAAATTTATAAAATTTGACTTTCAAAAGTCACATTTTTTTATTTTGTAGCAAATTTTAGATTTTTCAAACTGAATTTTTCAAGATTTGTTTTGTAGCAGATTTCTGAGATTAATTTCTAAATTTGAGTCTTTTTATTATTTTTTATTTGCAATAACCCTAATAATTGTACTAGTATTTTTTAGTTCTTGATTAATTGCAGCTGTTATTTTTTTATTTTTTACAGCAAATGGCCTCTTTTCAGTTTATAAGGTTTGGTTAACAATTGATTACCAAATTGGTTGGCTATTATTTCAATAGTCCAGTCATTGCTGTTAATCAGATAAATAGTTTTGGCTGTAGAGACTAAAATTTACTCTCTTTTTTTCTTTTTTTTTAGCGCAAATGAGGAAATTGCTGAGGTCCGATCGAAATATAAGGCGGAGCTTTCGGCTCTGCAGGCCCAGCTGCGGCGGGAGCAGCTGAAGACTCAGTCGCTGGAGAAAAGCCTTGATCAGAAGGTGAGTGATCATCAGTGTGAACTGATTTATATGTATATTTTTTTAAATTAAAAGAAAAATTTTAAATCTCCATGTGAATTTGTTTCAGGGAAAAGAAGTGGAGGAGCTCACCAAGCTCTGCGATGAGCTAATATCCAAAGTGCAGAAAGGTTGAACTCAACTGTAAATACTTTTTGTTTCTGCTTCACTTTTCTTTGTTCTGTTTTGTTTTAATAGACTGTATAATAAAGAGAATTTACAAATTTCAATATTTTCTCTTAAGTCTCGTTTTATTTAAAATGGTACCACTAGAGGGCAGTGTTAGGCTTAATTTGTAACATGTATCCAGTAGTTAAGGATGCAGATGTAACATTAGAGCATCGTTATAGTTTTCTGTATTCGCTGTTCTGTCCTGTCATCTGTCTGGAGCCGACGCTCGTTCCTGCAACTAAACAACACAAAGCTCCCCTTCTTCCCCGAGCAATCACAGGCTCCTGTCACATCACTCCCACAGCGGGACAATGCGCTTCCTGAATGGTGAAAGGAAACCCTACCTAGATTGGACCTGAATGAGGCTGGAGGGGGAGAAGATGCTGCCGGCTCGGTCGGTCTACACGTCAGTCATCTAAAGAGCCACCGTGAGACTGGGACCTGTGTCTGGACACGACCGACCCGGCACTCTGCGTCACCCACGGACACTTTAACCCATTCAAAGGGAGACAGGATACTGGGGCAAACCCCCACATGATCTCATTCTGCACCCCTAACCAACAGGAACAGATTCAGAAGCACATCCTAGTTTGTTTGTTTTTTTAAAAAAAAAGCTTCTTTCAGTAATGAAATTTAAAAACTGAAAGTTTGATGATTTGTTACCACAGTGTGACCAGGTCACACGATTATGTTAATTTTAAGGTTAAGCAGTACAAATGATGGGAATTCTGTTTCTCTTGTAATTAGAATAAAGCACAAGACCGATGTAAAAGCTACAGCTAACTTCTACAAACTTAAAACTGTTTCCATAGCTGCGTTTCCATTACAAACGTGTGCAAAACTGTTGATACTCCACTAACGTTGAAAAAACGCAATTCTGCAATTGCAGTGTTTTCATGTTAAACAAGAAATGTAATTAGAATCACACGTGAATAAATTTAAGCAATAACCACTTGCTGTCCTGTTGGTTGTTTCCTCCAGTAGTAACATCCGGTTGTTGATCACATGACTCCTGCGCAAAGGAAGTGTTTCCCGAATTTTGAAACTACTTCACCAGCTGCCAAAAACTTTTTTTTACATTAAGCAAATTTCCTTTTGAAATGTCAAATTCCTCTATTTTAAGGCTAATGGAAATGCAGCTCATGTCACAGTAGTTTCCATTTACATAGTTTGAATTAGGGCTGTTGTAAACAAATATTTTAGTAATCGAGTCCATCCATCCATCCATCCATTTTCTGTTCACCCTTGTCCCTAATGGGGTCGGGAGGTGCTGGTGCCCATCTCCAGCTACGTTCCGGGCGAGAGGCGGGGTCACCTTGGACAGGTCGCCAGTCTGTCGCAGGGCTAGTAATCGAGTGATCTATTAAAATAAAATATTGGTAAATCTAACATAACAGAAGTATTACTATCGGATATCAGTGTCAGTCAAAATTTTCATATCTGAGCATCCCTAACAATAACTTCTGTAGTTTAGAAAAACCCGTAACAATGGCTCACTTTCTAAGTTAACCTGAAGTTATACAAAGATCTGAAATTATATTAAATTTAATGATAAAGAGGCAGGCTCACAAATACGCTTATAAAAAATGTGTATACTCCAGCTTTTCGTTTATATATTCATCTCCAGTCAATTTAATAGATAAACTCTCACCTTGCCCAGACATTTATAGCTCTTGTGTTCATGTTAGCGACGGGATTTGACGCCTTAGTTCGTCACAGAAACTCATCTACCAGCTGCGTTCCGCCACACATTTGTTGCGACCGGGGTAATGTGAAATTTATTTTTCCGGTTCGTCCGTAAAGCTACGCATCTAAAGCACAGCCGCCCGTTCAGTTTATCTGCTCACCTGTATAAATAATCCCGCCGTTCGCTCTGAACCGGTAGAGGAGAAAATCCGCCGTACTCCAAGCATCCCCTCCCCCCATCATTTTAAGGATGCTTATTGGTTCCCCGATAAACGACAAAAACCCAGACATAATCATGTAAATCATAATCAGTAAAATCAGTAATCAGTAAAATCCTCCCAGGCCGAACCTGAAAACTGGACGTTATGCTGCTAACTCTTAGATTTCGTCAACAACTCGCAGGCGGAAGCGAGAGCGATGCGCAACGCAAATAACGGCCCGGCCGGAACACGGAGCGCTGAATAATAAAACATAAATAAAAATAAAACATAACTTAACGAAGCTTCGAGGCAGATAAATTTTCCTCGAGGAATTTTAATAATAGAGGTACTCGAATCACTCGAGGAATTATTTTGAATATCTTTTTGATATTTAAAATGTATTTGACTTGATGCATTTAACTGACAAAAACCCCCATAAAATTAAATAAATTATTTTCAAGTTAATGAACTTTCAGTTAACTTGGTGTAAAATATTTGCAGCTTGTGACTACAAAATATATCCATGACATTTTTTGAGCTCCTTTCAGTTGACCAAAAGTGCTGGAGTTCTCTACTTGGGTTGCTAGGTAACAAAGCTGGGCGTTTGGGGTTGCTAGGTAACCTAGAACACCTAGAAACATTAACAGCCAAGAAACTGCTCTTAAAAAATAATTTTAAAAAAACCGCTTGGGCTGTTCTTTAGCAAAGATTGAGGCCCAAATAAACATTCAAAATGTCCAAGAAAATGAACAAAAATGAAAAATTACATACAGAAAATGCCTGCATACGGGCATAAATTGGTTTAAAATGATGAAATCAAAGGGTACAATACACAAACGGTATACTTTATTAATATTACATAGATACGAAAAATGACTTACTCTGAAAAATAAACCTTTGATACATTTTTAAGAAAATAAATTAAATATTCTGACTACAGCTTAATAAACTGTTGTTGGATAAGGAGGTGGTCTCTGCCGGTTCGTCCCAACATGCTAAAGTCTAATAATGGGAACCTACAGAAAGAAAGTTAAATAATAAAGATTACAGAGGACCAGAACAGTTTATATGGAGGGTGGGAACACAATCCTTCCACCCTTTGCAGTCTTTGGCAACGTCTGGATGCCATAAACAGCTACCAGTGGGAGTGGGATGGAGAACGGTAGTGGTCAGCATTCCTAACAAATGCATCTTTAACAAACACAACCTGAGTCGGAGCTTTAAACCAGCCCTTCTGTGAACCTTTAGTACCCTTTTCGTTTGCATCCTCCGCGCTCGTCGGGCCCAAATATCAGTTTAGGAAAACCCAAAGTCGGCGTAAAAGTGGTGTGAGCTTCTAACAGGTAGAAAAAGCACCAGAATGTGGAAGTTTTGTTGGGTGACACACACTTTTCTGGGTTTTCCAAGCAAGCGTTCTGGAAAGAAGGATGGCAGTTCAGGCTAACACTGAAAATGGATGTGCTGGTGCTGGTGCACCTTCCCGTCCACGTGGGAGTGGGTGTGCGTGTGGATGTCCGTGTAGATTTTGGGGTAGATTTTGGGTGGGACGCTGGGTCCGGCCTGGCTGAGGAGCAGCTGCTGCTGGGCCAGGTAGTCCTCGTAGTTCAGGCAGTCTTTATCCGGGCTGGAGGACGGCACCGGGCAGCCCCGGTCCCGCTCTCGGTACGGCGCGCGGTGGGAGCTCTGTGTCGGCGCGCCGCTGGGAGGCGGGCAGTGCTTCCTGCTCTGGCAGAACCACAGCAGGACCGTGGCGAAGATGAAGACTATTCCAGCCGGGATGCCGATGATGACGGGCCAGGGGAGGGAGCTGGTGTTGGACGGGAGCAGGGACACGGGCGGCTTCGTGTCTGCAAAGGGAGGAAACATAAATATGGAAGATCACAACCTGATTCATGAACTCATGAATAAATGGCTGCTTAAATATTGCGGGTTTGGTTTAGAACATTTACATATGACATTATAATGCCTCAATATTACATTAGAACTACCTTAATATTTAACTCCCTCCACAGATTCAGTGTCAGATTCAAATTCCTCAGAAAAACACAGATTACTTTGAACTAAAATCTGCCTGAGGTGTAAATTTCATGCTTACACTGCAAAAACACAGAATCTTACAAGGTATTTTTGATCTAGTTTCAGGTGCAAATATTTTATTACATATAAAACTAAATTATAACTAACTTTTCAGCAAGAAATACAATTTTCTTATAAGTTAATATATAAGTTAATAATTCCTTATTATTGATTAAAAGATTACTACTTCCACTTACAGTTCATTTTACTTCTAACACTCATAACTTTTGAAAATTTAAAAGTCAATTTTTTTCCTTTTCAATCTGAAAGTTCATTGTTTTTTCTAGCAATTTTCTGAGTTTTTTAGTTCAGAAATTTCAATGTTTTTTTCCCTAGACAATATGAGAATCTCAAAATCTCTGAGGTTTTTTGAAAAATCCTAATTTTGAGATTAATATTTATTCTTAAAAAATCTGATAAATTTCAGAGTATTTTCTTGCTAATTTTAGAGCTCAGTAATTTTCCAGGTTTTTTTCTACTTTTTTTTTTTTTAGCTTAATCTCAAAATTTCTCTTTTTTCCCCCCCACAAATCTTTGACTTTTGGAAATCAGGAATTTCCAAGTTCTTTCTAGAAAATTTCTGTGGCTAATCTAAAAATTTTGGAACTTTTCTCACAAATTTTAAGCTTTTCAAGCTCAGAAATTTACAGGTAAGTTTTTGGGAGGTTTAGAATTTTATTCGACTCTGAGGTTTTTCTAAAAAAAAAAAAAAAAAAAAAACCCCAAAAAACAACTTTTCAGGCTCAGACATGTACAAGTACAGTTTTCTAGAACATTTCTAAGATCAATATCAAATTTTTGAAGCTTTTTGGGTGGAAATTTATCGCCCTAATACTCCGTCTTCCAAAGCAGCCCAGTAATGGAGCAGCATCTCGGCCCTCACCTGGCAGCACCGTCAGGAAGGCGCTGCGGAAGCTGTATCCCATGGTGTTGGCGCCTAAGCAGATGTACATGCCGGCGTCGTCCTCCTTGGCGCGGGTAATGAGCAGCTTGTTGAGGTAGGAGCCGTCGGGCCGGGACCACACCTCCCCGGTGGGCAGCACCACAAACCTGTGGTCCCCCACCTCGATGGTAGAGTTGTAGCGGCTCTCCTCGTGGGACTCCACGCGCTTTAGCCACTGGATGACCGGCTTCACGTCGCTGCGCACTTTGCACTGGAGGGACGTGGTGCCCCCGTAGTCCACCGTGGTGTTTACCGGGTGCGTCCCCGTCAGAACCGGTTTGGAGCTCGTCCTTTCTGCGCAGACGCAACGAAAAGAACCGTCACAAACATTGTTTTAGTCTAAAGTAGGGACGCAAATAATTTATCGTCGACTAACGTTTTATTAGTTTAAATTTAATTCCGATCGATTAGTTAATAACGTCCGTTTAGAGTAGACTTTCTTTTAGTGTTGTAGTTTGGCCGCCATCCAACAGAGGGCGCCGCTAGTCGTCTTTAAGCAGAGCCCCTGATACATAAGAAAAGATGGCGGACAAACTAGAACGGATAAAAGAAATGGTCCAAACAGAGTCCGGCGTGGGATATAAAATGCGCTTTATGCGGTTCTGTTTTGAAATATAAAGACGCAACAAGCTTATCAAGTCACCACATTAATATCGTTTTTATTAAGTAATTACTGAAGGCGAAGATGTGGCAATAGAAAAGCAGAGGGAACATGATGGCACCATGTTGTAAGCTAAAAGAATAAAAATGTCCTTTTTTGTCACACAATCGGAAAAATTCTGTGCAACAGCAACAACATGACAGGAAATATGATTAAATACACTCACACAAAGATAGAATATAAAATGTATAAAAAGACACCAATGAGGAATAAAATAGTGTACAGTAAGGGCAAAATTTAAATATATTTACCATGTAATTATATTTAAAAAAATACTTCATGTTATGGAAAGACAGTCTGCCCTCTTATCCATTAATCGCTAGTTGATCAATTAGATATTAGTTTGTTTATTTTTTGGTCATTTTCAACTCTCCCAGACAGAATATAAAGAAAAAAACTTAAATAAAAAAAAAACAAAACACAAAACTAATACAGAAACAGATAAATTATATTTAAACCCCTGTCAATGGCAAGAAGAAGTAGTGTAGGTAGAAACACAAGCACTGCATCATCAAAATCAAATCAGCAGAATCTTTCCGGTATATTTTTCCTAAGACATATACTGGGGTTCCAGCTAAGTCAGTAGACAAACTCATAAAACAAAAACAATCAAACCTCATTCTATTTGTTTAGCAAATGATTTTCATACTCTTTTATTTTAATAGTGAAAAACACAGTTTTAACTCCTCACAACAATCAACTCATGAATCGATAACTTGCATTCCTCGTCCAAAGTAGCCTAAAGGTAAGAGCTTGTAATTGAGAGAGAGGCAGGAACAGCACATGTAACACAAGAAGTATGTGTGATTAGCTTCCTCTCCGTGCTCCTGGTTGTACAGCGCTGCGCTCTCGGGGGGTTGGAGGGGGCTTTGGCAGACAGCTGGGCTCTAATCAGCTCCAGATTGGCTGGATGGTCCCCTCCCTGAACAAACAGAGGGGCACCAACCCTCACTCTGACTCAATGTGCTTCTCATTGCTGAGAGAACATTCATCCAGACCTGCTGATCACAATCTGACTGCAGTGAAGGAGAGAAGGTTTGTCTGCAGACGCAGACCTGCGGTGGTGCCAATTTGAGTCTATTTCCTGCAGCTACAAGCGCTTTGTGAAAGTATTTACACTTGGGCTGAAACGATTAATCAGATGAATAGATTATCGAAATAATCATCAACTAATTTAGTAATTGATTAATCGCCAACTAGTGTACAGACTCAAAAAAGGCAACATGCTGAAAAAACAACATATTCACAGCAGTAATCAAGCCAAGGATGTGAAATTTTTTTTGGATACATTTTGCATTTAAGATGGAAAAACATTCTTTGTAAATATGTTTTAACCAAAACTCCTCAGGCAACAGTTTTAGTTTCACCCAGTTCAAATTACGCAAACAAAACCTTCTATTAATCAGCTATTGTTGTCTAATTATTCATCAGAAATAGTCAACAGGTCAGCGCTACGCTGTATTGATGTTAAATCAACAGAAAGGGTTGAAGTTAGACGTATTTTTTAAATGCAGATGCTTTGCTACAAATGATCAACCAACGGAATGCTACGTTATTGTATTTCAGGTAATAAAATGTTTTTTTATTTAAAAATGGAATTTAATTATTTGCATTTTCTTGCGTATCTCCAATAGTGAATAAAATAAGTGAAAGTGGTGAAATGAAAAATTGGTATAACGTGCAACTTTTCAAAATTCGAATAATTGATCAAATATTTGAAAACTAAAATAATCGTTAGCTGCAGTCAAAGTCAGATAACAACAAAATCAAACTTTCTGATCTGATACTAATAGATCTGTCATAATAATCAATAAATCAATTAATCACACAATAAGTTATAACAAACTCAATAATGTCCATTTGTATAATTTATGGTTTTTCTCGCTTTTATTTATTTTTTTTTATTACCAAAAACTGGATGATAAATCTCTTCAGTCTGGTGCTTTGGTCTCAAATTGTTTTGAAGGATAATTTTGTTTACAGAGACTTAATTCGTTTTATTTATTGTTTTGTTTATTTATTTTGGATATTTAAAATGTCTTCCGGTTCCAGTTTTAAATGTTCATTAGAAATTAAAGCTTATTGATCTTTGAGAATGTGTTCTTGCATTATTACCTGAAAATGGTCTCAAAGCAACAATATTATTGTTAATCGCTGTAAGTTCTAGGACAATTTATCGTCCAGTGAAATTTGTTACTGTGGCGGCCTAAACACTGCACATCACCTACTCCTCACCTGTCTACTGAAACATGGTGGTGGCAGTATCATGACCCTGGAGCAGCTTTTCTTCTATGAATGACTACAGCTGGTTTGGTTGATACTCACGGATGACTTCGACCTTGTACGTGGCGTTGATCTCCCCAGCCCGGTTGGAGACCCTGCAGGTGTATTTGCCGCTGTGCTCCGGCACCACATTCTTCAGACTCAGAGTCCACTTCCTCTGGCGGCCCTCGCCGACTTCCTGCTCAGTCAGGGGCCGGTCGTCTTTCAGCCACACGATGTCCGGCCGAGGGTTTCCGCTGGCTGAACACTTGAGGCGCACCGTGCTGCCCACGGGACACGCTATCACCCTGCGCCTCATCTTCTCCGGCTGCGTGAAGCGAGGACGAGCTGCCAGGGGGAAATATTTAGTTTGAATAGCCAAAGATTGAGAGGAAATAATTGGGTGGGCATTTATCATATTTTTTAGGATTTATTGTAAAAATGTTTATTAATTGTTGTCATGATAAATTTCAGTTAATGATGTTAAGTATAAAAAAAAATCAAAACGGACAATATGATCGGAAATAGGTTGGTAAATAGATTAGCTTTACTAATTTAGCTTAATTCTGAAGGCAATTGATTTTCATTGGGACTATCAGAGTAAAATACATTCCACAATGTTCAGATTTCTATTAGTAAAGCAAATGAAAACGGCCGTGTATAGAATGATTTTCCTTAAACGTCACACGTACGAAGCCCCTTTGTGTCGGTCCATTGCATAAAATCCAGATAAAACACATTATAGTCTGTGGTTGGAAATTGACAAAATGTGGAGAAATTTGCAAGACAGTGCGGTTTGTTAAAAGCAGGACATTAGACTTGGAGTTCTTACCCAATTTGTCACCACCTGGTTCTGGTTCTGCTCCGTTCGCTGGTCCTGAATTATCAGAGCGAGGGTCATCTGCAGACACAAAAGGAATAGAAATATGTCAGCGCACGACTACATGACAGGAAAAGGCCTTTATTTCTACATGATCAAAAACCGAATACAGTTTTTATAACTTAAATGTGAGACCTATTATGCAAAATTCACTTCTTTCTTTGTGTTTTTATGCTTTTATTTGTGTCTCAGCTGCTTCTAAAAACAGTCCAGAAGCTTAACAAAAAACACTCAGCTGTTCTTTTGGCAATAAGTTAGTGTTTTTTAGTGAATGGAAAAGAAGCAGCTTTGAAAACATTCTGAATGTTGAGTCACATTCTATGTTACCTAGCAACCGCAGAAGAGCCCAGCCCTGTTGCCTAGCAACCCCAGCGGCATTCCAGCATGTGGCAAGTATTTTGCTTTTGACTTTCTATTTAGAAACAACTTTCTGCATTCTTGTTATGTGTAGTTGTACAATTAAGCATTTGTCTGCAGCCATTTTGAGTATAAACGTTGAGTTGGGGGGCGTGGCCACCAGCAGCTTATTTGGATTTAAAGTGACAAGACGCCCTAAAACAGCTCATTCTAAGAGGAGCTAAAATAATTTACCAGACTAAAATGTCATTATCTAAGAATGATTGTGTGGCATAAATGTGATGAAAAATTTTTTTTTGTAGCCCACAGGATAATCTTAACATGTTTAAGGAAGCATAATAAGTCAAAAACAAGCAGCACTTTTAACATCTGACCCTGTTACTGCTACAGAGTCAAGCTGGCCTAGAAATGAGTTTTAAGACTCTCTGCGCAGGCTGCATGCTGGGGTCACACTCTGCTGCATTTGGAAGCAATATGATCGTTTTTTATTAAGCCCTGTTAGAGCGGACAGCTGGAGTTTAGTCACTGGCTGACATCATGCAGCCCAGCTAAGACTGGGCTTAAAGACGTTATAATGACTGAAACTTCATCTACATTTGATGCTCTGCAGACAGAGACATTAAACAGAAGGTACATCCACAGTCAGCTTTTCTAACCAATGCATTCTTAAAATAAAATAAAAAAAATAAGCGAATGTATTCATTGCGACTCAACGTAACTATTTCTACCTTCTGTGACTGATTTTAATTTCTGGCTCTGCTGGATTCTGCCGCATCGAGTCTGACTCACTTTATTCCCTCCTCTTGGTTTGATTGGGTCAGGTAAAGAGGCCAGATGTGACTTCTAACCCCCGCCGCTCTGCCTCCCTCTGAGAACCCTGAAACCGTCGGAGCTCTCCTGGGTTCTCTAGGTACAGGCCCTCCTTTGTTTGTCCCCTGCAGCACCGATCCCAGCCATGATGTCATGGCTATTTGGAGGGGCTTTAACTGGCCAACGATAATAACCAAAGAAATATTTCCCTCTTGCTCACTTGGGCTCTCCACATTCCTGCCGGTTCCTGAACTTCCCAATCCAAACAGATCCTGGTCCCGCAATGCCGGGGTTTTCTTTCTGACTTCAGTTTTTTTTCATTGAATTTGTTTCCTCTCTGCTTTTTGGTGATTTTAGGGAACAATGACGCTCTTTATGCATCTGAGCCGTTAAAGCTATCCCGTGCCACTATTGTTTTGGCACAATGCAGGCTCAGAAAGCTGCAGAGGTGGGACGTTTTGAGGCCAAACATATACATTTAGCTGTTTCAGAGATTAATTTAGTGTGATGGAAAGTAACCAAAAGCTGATTTTTATCACAAATAAAAGAAGCAAGGAGTTTTCTGCTCATTTCTCACACTTTAAGCCTGAATGAATTTTAGTGTGAGACATAAGCAGAAAACTAACTGATTAAGACTAATCAAAAACTTTGTTATGTAGGGCTGCAAGTAACGATTATTTTAGTAATCAATTATTAATCAGATTAATCTGATGATTAATCAACAGAATTGATTAATGATCAATCCCCAAGTAGGAAATGGTTGGGGATTAGGACTGAAACGATTAATCGGATAAACTGTGTTGAATCGATTATGGAACTAATCGTCAATTATTTGAGTAATCAATTATATCGATTAATCAATATAATCGTTGATTAATCTGATGGGTAACCAATTACTCAGATAGAAAAAATTGGCATATTTGTCAGATTTTTCATTTAGCCATTTACATTTTTTATACAATATTAAAAATACATTAAGAGATGCAAAAAAAATGTTTCCTTTATTAAATAAGAAAATAAGTTTTATTGCCTAAAATGGAATTTAGTGAACGCTTGATCATTTGTAGCAAAAGATGCATCTGCAGCTGAAATATAGTTCTAACATCAACATGTGAAAAGTTCAATCCTTTCTGCCTGACCTAACAATACAGTGCACTAATCTTTTAACAACTTTTTCTATTAACCAATTAATGAATAGGTAGCAAAAGGTGCATAAGATTTTTTTTTCTGTACAAAATTTGAATTGGGTGAAGTGAAAACCACTTGTGAAGTTCTGAGGAAAACATTTTTAAGTTGTTTTAATCTTAAATGGAATATATATGTATATATTTGTACAGTTTTGGCTGAATTACATCTCAGAATGTGTTGTTCTTTCAGCAGTTGGCCTTTTCTGAGTCTGTGCACTCCAGTTAACAATTAATCGGTTACTAAATTAGTTGACGATTATTTAAATAATCGATTAATTCACAATTAAAGCGAGTTAGTAAGCCATTATAAAATAAATATATTCACTGATTATGTGTAATTAATTTGAGTCAAGGTAAATAACTATCTGCAACATTTATAGAATCTTATTGCCTTTCTAAACGACTGGTAATAATCACTTGCAAAGTGGAAAAGAAGAATTATAAAACTGATAATTTCTATGCATTTTTTAGTTTAATTGGCTTTTTTGACAGACATAGTCCTGCCTCCATCCGGTAGTTGTTAAAGTCCTGCAATCATCTTGTGACGTGAAGCAGAGCAGTTGAAGTAGACGAAAGGTCAGCTCTGAGGTGCTGGTGCTCACCACATACACCAGTAAACATTACAAGAATCTGGATCCAAATGCAACCTATTCTGAGGCTGAAAACTTCAAGTTTGTTAAAAGGCAATTTTGATCCAACTCGAATTCATTCATGATGTCCCTGCAGTGTTTGTGGTCTGACGCCATCCTTTCTCACTTCATTCACAAAACCAGCCGCAGGAAACGGTTCCACCACACACACTTTCTGCTGGCTGAGGCACAAGAACGAGCCAGAGGAGGGATTTTTATATCAGTGTGGGCTCCGGGGATGGCTTGGCATTAGGACTGAAACGATTAATTGGATTAATTGTGATGAATCAATTATTGATATAATCATCATCTAATTTAGTAATCGATTAATCGTTAACTGGAGTGTACAGACTCAAAAAAAGGCCATTTGATGAAAGAAGAACACACTCAGAGCAGCAATTAGGTCAAAACTGTAATAAAATGTACATATGATTTGCGTTTACGATAGAAAAACAACATTGTATCTAATCGATTAATCGTCAGAAGAATCGATTAATTGATAACTAAAATAGTCGCTGGTTGCAGCCCTTTCGGGTTTATGTGACGTCCAGAGAAAGCTCAGCACTACGGCCTTGCATCACCTCCAAATAGCTAACACATGCGAACATCTGGATGTTTTACTCCAGATGGGAGCAAAATTTTTTTAAAAAGCTTCACGAGAGCCAACAGGAGAACTAGATTTTTATCTAGTTTTACAGTTAAACTAGATTTTAACTGTGGACAGCTGACAGATTATGCTAATCTGCAAAATGGCGACAGCAAACGTTGGGAGAAAACACGTGAATACATTTTCTGAAAATGGTATCTTCTGTTGAGTATTCATTGACCAATCGATGTATACTAATCACTATACAACACTTTGACCTTTTTGAATTATTCACCTAGAAATTAACCAAAGTATGAAAAAATTAAAATCACTAATAAAAACTAACACTATTTAACTAGTAATAACTGATATAAAAACTAGCAAACACACTCTAAAACTAATTAAAATTAACTAAATTAGACAAGCAAAATGTCACAGCAAAATAAAACTAAACTATAATGAAAACCCCAAACTATCATAACCCTATCAAATCTTTGTTCTTGTAATATTATGACTTTTTCTGCTAATTAACTAAAAACCCACAGCCTGGACCTAATATTCAGACAACAAACAAATTGAATCTGCAAAACACAATTGTCAAACAAGAAATATAGAAACACAAGGAGTGAATTAGTGAAAAAAAAATCTACATTTTCCCCAACAAATCAATCAGTAAAATTTGATTGATCAATAACATTCGATTAATCAGTAGAATCTGATTAATCAATACAATTCGATTAATAATTCAAATTTGATTAATCGGTAAAATTGATTTATCTCCCAGCCTCAGATTTCTGTTTCTGCTCTCATGTCCGTCATCCTGCTTCAGCTGCTGGCTTATCGTCTCTCATTTGTTTTTGCAGCGGTGCGTTTTAATCAGATTACTGGGCCTCATTGTCAGAATCCTGCCAGTGCGCAATTATCATGAGCAAAACTTTCCATTAACTCAGCTAATTAATTTAGCTGCCTGCCAGTATGTTTCTCCAGAAGATCTGAGAGGAGTTTATTTATTTGAAGTTGTGTAAATGAGGGGTAGCCGACTCCCTGCGCAGCATCCATCAACCATCATCCATCACGCCGCTTTGTTGTTTCTTTTGACTCACAAAGAGAAGAGCTGCAGTCGGTCAGGACGACTGGAACCTGGCAGCACTTCAAGAGCATTCCTTTGCAAACAGAACCAGCAGAGAACTGAAAGAGGACGGTGAGGAGACGGGGCGGGGGGCATGTTCTGTTCTAGAGAGATTTCTTTCTTCCCATCTGTCCTCCCAAGAGCTATCTGAGGAATCTGGTCCATCAGCGCAACACGGCGCCTCCTCAATCCCTCCAGCTGGCTGTTTGGGCCCTGTTTGGATGGGGAGTCCTGACAACTGGCCCCATCAGCCCCCAAGGACCCCGTCCAGAGCATGCAGCGACTCCTGTGTCCTCTGCAGATTAAGTCCCAGCAGGTTTTATCTCAGCTTTAGCATGGGATTGTCATATTAACATTTACAAGACTGGAGGTAATGTTTATGTCTGCAGGGATGATGTACTGCAGAGCAGGGTTCTAATAATTTAGGGTTTTTCATTATGGTGTAGTTTAATAATGTGTCTTTTTGTTTGTCTAAATTAGTCAGATTTAGTTTTTAGAGTGTTTGCTAGCTTTTATTAGTTATTATTAATTAAATATTGCTTACTTTTAGTTAGGTAATTTTAGTTTTTTCATACTTTGGTTCATTTTTAAGTGCAGAATTAAAAAAGGTCAAAGTATTGTATTGTGATTATATATACAACATTTGGGTAGTAAATACTCAACATATGACACCATTTTCAAAAAATGTGTTCGATTATTGTTGAACGACCAAATGACTGGTGTTTTCTGGCGTTTTCTCCCAACGTTTGCTGTCGCCATTTTGCGGACTAGCATAAACACCGCAAGGAGGAATATTGAATACCATAATTTGGCAACAGCTGACATAAATTTCTTGTATTGGGAAAAAATATCAATTTCATATCAGTTCAAAAGGCTAATAAATAGATTCATGAACACAAAAACAAACAATTTATCTATGATTTCAGTGTGTTTGTTCCATAAACGTAAGATATAGTTCTTGTAATAGTTTTTCCACATTAATTACCGTTTGTATTAATTTTTGTTGACAACAATGTTTTCTCAGTTTCAGTTTTTGTTATTTCGAACTATAACTTTTGTAATCTCAGGGGAATGAAGTTGCAGTTTTATGAGAACTACCAAAGCATCTTTTTAGGTTCTACTTTGGTATCGGGTTTGCAGCTGAGGAAACACTTCATCTTTTAACGTATCAGAATCAAATTATCATCAGTACCAGGACTTTGAAACAACTGAGTTAAGGCCGAATCTTTGAAATAGATTCGGCCTTCAAAGAAAGAACAAAAAATTTCAGATTTTGTTAACTCTAAAACATTTTTACCCAAAATTAGGAGTGGGCATTTATCATATCGTTTATCATTTATTGTGAAAAATTTCTAATCATGATAAGAATTTTGATTTATTGTTGTGACAATTTCAGCTAACAAAACTCACACAGTATGATCTGAAATGTTATTTTCTCTACTGTTTAATCCACTAGAGTGTCAATAAATATCAGCAAATTTGAAAATATGATTAAATGTGGTTAAATCTGTGTGACGTTAAAAGACATAAATCACTTTTTTAAGTAAATGACATCCTGAAGAAACCTATTTAAAATGGGAATCTTTTTTTTTTTTGTGGTTCTATGAAGGCTGTTGAATTTTAGTCATACAGTTTTCTAAAAAATACTAAATAGATTTTTAATCTTTAATGTTATCACAATAGTACCCCAAAATATTGCAATAAAATTCATATCACCCAACTCAAAACTACTTATTCTCACCATTTTAATGTTTTTCTATTAAAATTGCATCTTTATTCTGCTAATATTTTGAATTATGATCAAAGATTAAAATAAAAGCCTCTTTTCAAAAACGTTTTCTCTCCTTTGTAATTTCTTTTTTAGAAAAGAAAATGAGAAAAATAAATCAATCGGAAATCATATCTGGCATTGAAAACAGCAGTGTGTGTTTGGTCTCTCTTTTCGCTCTTCGCCACATGAGGAAGAGGAGGAATTACAGCAGAGAAAATCTGGATTGAGAGGGAAGCCAGAAAGCTTCGATACAACTCCATAAAGGGCAAAAACCCTCCTGATGAAAATCAGAAGAACTGATTTTCTCAGCAGGTCTTCAGTTTAAATATGTGATGCAGCTCATTCCAAAGAAAACCGTAGAGTGTGAGAAGAGCTACAAACGTAGCCGGGTCGGACTGACTGCTTACCTCCAGGTTCAGATTTGGGATGATTTTATTTGGAGTTGGGAAAGTTTTACATTGTGTTTGGGCTGAAAACTATGAATCAGATCTGGCAACTCTGCCGAACGTCGGCATGTCTGTTATTTGTGAGAGTGACATCGGACTTTGATGTTGACGTTTAACGAAGACGCGGCTCGCCACGAAAACCTGCTTCCTGGAATTTATCCACTTTGGAACCAGGTTTAAAAAATTATAATTTTCGGTCTACCAGGACACTAAATCCATGTGGATGCGAAGCCTAAACTAGAGCTGCAACTAACGATTATTTTACTTATAGATTAATAGATTCTGATGATTAATCGATAAACCGATTCTGACAATTAATCAATTAATTGAATAAAAAACTGGCACATTTTGCAGATTTTTCATTTGAGTTTTTAAAATATGCAAATAAACAATTTAATCCTTCTTTTAAATAAAAATGAAACATTTTTATTGCCTAAATGCAACAACATATTACTCCCATGTAGCAAGAGACGCATCTGTAGCTAAAAAAATACTCTTAACATGTGAAAAGCTCAACCCTGTCTGCTCAAATTATCATCAGTGTACGGCTGATCTATTGATTATTTTGATAATTGATTAGATAGCAAAAGATTAGATAGCATTTTTTAACAGAATTTGAACCGGGTGAAGCTAAAGCTGCCATTTGAGAAGATTTAGTTAGACCATATATAGAAAAGTAAGTTTTTTTTATCTTAAAGGCAAAATGTATACATTTTTTGTAGCGTTATTGCTTAATAACTTTTCTGAGTGTGTTGTTCTTTCAGCATATAGCGTTTTTTGGCAATTAATTGATTACTACATTAGTTGACGATTATTTCAGTAATCAATTATCAGGCTTTACCCCAGTATATTATAAGCCTGGCGGGCCACCAGGCTTTACTTGTGCCCCCACCAGGCTAAACATTGTTTATTTAAGACTTTTTAAAATGCATTTTTAAGACTTTGTACTTGGTATTCATGTATTAATCTTCCAATCTTCCAATAACACATAATTATCAAGTGATATTATCAAATTTCCTGTCAACTTTAAAAAAAAATTGACTCAAAAATATGTGGCTGCTGGATGAATGATGTCCTAGCGCCCCAACCACAGGACTAAAGTTTTCTGGGGAAACTTTGCAATTGATCACGATTAATCATTTCAACCCTATAGAAACAACCATATTCTCTCATCATCAAAGATTTCAGCAACGCCTCTCCACTCGGGGTTCATTTTTATTTAAAACAAGAACTGCTCTGAGACCGAGTGAACGGGTATCTGTAACGTAAAAACCCAAAGGGCGATGTCTGATACTGTTTAGCAGAGCTCTGTTGGCAACCCTGGCATTACAGATGGCTGTGCTCCAACATCTTCAGCCTCTAATTTAAACACAATCAGCTGACACCCAGGCTTTGAACTTGCTTAAACCGTGCTCTGTGCACGCCGCGCTGCATCAACCGGCGTTTTCTGCGTTTCCTCTGATGCACAGCCGTCACGAGGTCGGGGTGAAACTCCTCCTGTGAGATACAGCAGACTCTGGGGCTAATTAGGCATCTTAGAGTAATTAGACTAAACACAGCCTTCACGCTCCACTCCACTCATTCATCGTGCTGCGCCCCGGTGAAGAGGAAATGCACTGTACCCAGACTGGGTCAGAGCGTCTCTAATCCTGGAAGCCCTGCGCAGAGCTCTGAGGCAAACCGGCACTTTAACACTGAATGTGGTTCTTATTGTGGACCTCCTGCACACAGGCAGCCTGGGGAAAAGGAAGAGCTCAAGATCCAACTGAGTCACAGAGGATGAAGCAGCATGAAACAATATCCCAGGCTGCTGTTGACTTTGGACAGAGAGAGGTAAAGAGCTGCAACGCAGGCAGAGGCGAGGGGATCAGGCGGTAAAGCGCCAGAAATCTGAATGATGATGTCTTTAACCAGCGGCACGCTCTGCAGGGAAATGATGTCGCATGTCAGAACCACAACTCTTCCTTTTAGTCCGGTAGACTCGGGTCGATTGGGAACAGAATTGCAACATTTGTAAGAATGTCATGATGAATTTTGCTGGACAATAAATTGTCCCATTAGTTGTTGTGATAAACAATAATATTGTTTATCAAGTAATGTAATGGTAATGGCATAATAATGCAAGATTGCATTCATATATTTCAATAAACTTTAAATTCTAGAGAGCATTTAACACTGGAACTACAAGACATTCCAATTTAATTCAATTCAAAAATATTTTATTGATCCCAAAGGGTAATTAAATATAATTTTATTAAATTTAAAATGACATTAAATATACAAAATAAACAAAACAACAAATAAATTGAATTATGGAGTCCCTGTAATTAAAATTGTCATTCAGAAAATGGCTAGTTGAGACCAAAACACCAGTCTGAAGACTTTTGTCCAGTTTTTGATAGAAAGAAAAAACAATAAATTAAGCAAACTAAAATTATTGAACTTGTTTTAATTTATCAGGCGATTAAATTGATTTATTTCTTAAACATTTGTTACATTTTAAACAACCCAAACGAATCAGAAAACCTGTTTACCTCATTATCACTACAGCTGGGCATTACACCAATTTCATCCATTAATTGAATTTTTGGTTTTTGAAGAATTAATTTTTTGAAAAGTTGGATATTTTCCACCAATGGGATTCCATACTTCAGAGTGATGTCAGCGCACCCCGCCATCACATTTTACAGCTTCTATTTATTTGAACTTTGAATTCAGGTCAACTGTACGACAAAATATAAGGGTCAGACTAAGATATTTTCTGATCTTTTTAATTACAAGAATAACGTCTTAATGTTACAAGAATACAGTCGTCGTGATACGAGAGTAAAGTGTTAACGTTAGGAGAATTACGTTCTAATTTTATGAAAACTTAAACATGAAAAACAACCAGACAATTATTTATTCAAGTTTTTTTCTCATTAAAAAACCTCTTTCTCATAATTTTAAGACATTCTTATTGTCATACTTTTGCAGGTATTGCAAATATTCCCAAATTAGCACTGCAAAATCTGTCATTTGGATTTTAAAAAAATCACAAAAACAATTAAAAAAAAATCTGGAAAGGACCGATCAATGTGAAGAGATGTTCAATATTATTTAATTGTAATTAGCACTTATTGAATGCGGCGACTGCCACGTATTTATCTTAACAGTTTGTTAATGGTTTTCATCAACACATTCAGGCACAACCGGCCCATTGAGAACATTGTTCTCAACAAACCAACCAGAGTTTGGCTAAACTGAACCAAACAGGTTTGGTGTGAATGTAAACCGAACACCGTGGTGTGAAAGCACGGTTAGGGCGCGTACCCACCGATAATGATCAGGGTGTAGTTGACGTTGACGCTGCCGAAGCCGTTAGTCGCCTGGCAGTTGAAGGTCCCGGCGTCGTCGGCCTCCACCTCCTTGATCTTCAGGCCCATCCGAAGCACGCGGAAGCGAATCCAGCCGCTGTGGATGATGCGTCCGTCTTTGGTCCACCGGATGAAGGGCGGCGGGTCTGCTTCCACGGGACACGGCAGCTTGATGGCGCTTCCCAAACGGGCCGTTTGTCTGTGGGTGACCCGGTCCGAAACCCGAGGAGGTCCTGAGGAGAAAGAAGAACAGAAATATGACATGATTAGGAAAATGGAAAATTCTTTGGGGATTTGCTTTTATTGAACCACATTACAGTTTTATACCATCATGAAGAGCCACAACATCTCAATCAAATTAAAGTCTAGACTTTGACCAGGTCACTACAGAAGTTTGTTCTGCTGGTTTGAGGCTTTCAGAGGTGAACTTTCTGTCCCGCCTTGGATCATTGAATTGCTAAATATTGTAGAGGTGAACCATTAAACCAATAAATTTACTTAAAACTGGATCATTGTCAGATATTTACACGTAAAACTGATCTTATCTGCAAACATTTAATAATCAGTCTCTGTCTCCTTCTGCTTCGCTGTAAAGTATTTTTTAATTGAGTTGAATTAACAATAATCAACCCTCTGTTGCCAAGTGCAGCCTGAAGTGACCCAATTCAGATATTTTTTTGACGTAATACAGGTCAGTATCTGATCTTTTCATGACAGTCTGAACAACACAGCTCGGATTCTTTTCGAATGCGAACCATGCCGCTTGGGTACCCGATTCAAATGTGACCTAACGTCCGGCTCGCATTCATCTGACCTGAACGTCACTGATACTCGACAAACATCACTGTTCTGCATCCTGATACACACAAGCGAGAAGAAAAGCAACAACCATGACGAACCATAATGAGGATTAAGCCATTACTGTGCTGGCTCCAGTCGGACAACAACTTCAAAATCATAAGCTATGCTCCACCGTTAGCATCCATGTTCACTTCCACAAACACTGAGCACTTCTTCTTTATGGCGGCTGGCAAAACTCTGGACACGCTGATGTTATTGCGCCCTCTATTGTGCATGCGGGACACTTTCAGGCCGTTTGCAGTTCACACTGGAGATCACATACAGGTCGCAAATATTTGGAAGTGTGAACGGCCACAGCAAAAAAAATCTGAATGGACAAAGAATCGTAATTGGGTCACTTCAGGCTGCAGAGTGAACGCAGCCTTAGAAAGCTACATTTAGCAACTTTTCACACAATCAGTGTTGGCCAGTATCATAATTGGCAGGTGAGGCTTCTTAAAGGTCAATGATTGATCAGAAAACTGCAATAGATGAATCCCTAAAATTTTGCATTGTTTTTTTAACTGAAAAAATAACATTAAGATAAATTTTACATTTGAGTCCAGGGTTGTAGGTCGGCGCCAAAAGTTGCTTCCAAATAGGGTGAAGCGATAAGGTCTTAAGGTTTCATCACAATATTTTGTGATAACGATAAAAGTGATGATAAGAAGTTTATTAATTCTTTTAGGTAACTATAACACAAAAATCATAGCCACACAAACACAAATACTGTTTTGGAAAAACATTCCCATTTATAATCCACTTCTCTAGAACATCAGTCACTTAAAAAGCATGATTTATATGTGTAACAAAATTGAAAGTGAAAAATTCCTAAAAGATACTAAAGATAATAATGGGCCGAGTATTAAGCCTTGGGGAACTCCGCTATTGATCAACAAAATGGCCACTGATCAAGAGATAAAAATCTTACCTTTGGTAGAGAGAACAACCAGTACAGGTAGTCTGGCTTTTTGTTTCTCTCTCTAACAGTAGGCAAAGAGAAAGAGTAAAGTTTGTCTATTTTCTGCAGATTAGCCAGAAATCTTGAAGTCAGATTGTAATAATTGGGCAAGCCGTGTGGTTGCTCCGTGAGCAGAGAGGGTAAACTGTTCTGGCTCTCGTTCTCCGTTTGGCATGCAAAGATCAAAGCCATGAGGCGGTTTGGCGGCGGCGGGGGAGCGAAATGGACAGCAGCCATTTCTCCAGCTTTTAATTGGCTCAGGGGTGCTCCCTCAGATCCGGTGCAGCGGACCGGGCCGAAACGCCCTGTGATGGTGTTAGAAAGCCTGAACAGAGCCCCCCAACCCTCCAACACCACTAAAAGCCAAACAAAACCCTGAATCAGTGAGCGGAGCAGACACACAGGAAAAACAGAAGCCTGAAGGGGCGACTGAGGGGGAGGCGAGTCGGCCAGACCCTGCAGCTCCACACAGAGCCCAGTCTGTGCCTCGGAACAAACGGCTGGCTGGATCGCAGTAAAAACAACGCGCAGGGTAAGTACACACTGCCTCTCCAACTCACACAGGGCCGCATTCCTTTGGCGCATTTCATGCATATATGTGGCAAACAGTGTGGTGGCAGGTAACGCCATCCACACACAACGTCTTCAAATCAAACAAAATTGGCGTCAAACTTTTTGTGCAGCAACGATTTTTGTTTGTGCTGCTATTATTTTATGAATATGAATGTTTCCAGAGATCAAAGGTCAACCAACCCCCCGACCCCATATTTATAAAACCACAAATTTGGTCTCAAGTCAAATATTCTAGCTAAATTAACTTAATGTTGATCTCTGGTGACCTCTGGAAACTTTAAAAAAAAAAAAAAAGATGCATTTTCCATGATCATGTGTTACCTAAAAATACTATATATATCAAATATGACAAAAGAAATTCTACTTCCTGGTTTAGCACCTTGGAATTGAGGCTGTCGCTTTAAAAACTCCTCCTCTTTCTAAAACTCCGCCTTCAGGAAGTCATTCAATTTCAAAATTCAAAAATACTTGAATTGATCCCAAAGGGAAATTAAATGTTGTCATATTAGTTCAAATTCTTCAGAGTCACAACATGGCTCCTCTATTAACCCTTTAACAATGTTTTTGCCAGCGTTTCAGTGAGGAGTAGCTCCTATAACAAGATCGGCAGATGTTCCAGCAGATGTTTGCTAATTTCTCCTGACTAGTCTGAAGGAGCTGAATGGGGGAGGGCTGCTCTGTGAGGTGAAAATTTGGAAACTGCAGCCCTGAAGAGGAGCTGTGCCTCGAAGGCGGGGCTAAGGCCACCTAGGCTTTTTGCACAGCTGAATGGTTGCCATAGAGATTAAAGGATTCATCAAACATGCATGAAATAATCAAAGCGTCACTCCAAGTGTGTTTTGGATGAGAAAAGAACATTATAACATGATGTAAAGCTAAAAAAAGTTGATTTTACATAAAATCAATGCCCCTTTGGATGCACAAACTAGCATAGATGTAGTAAAATTAATTTATATCAATTTTGTTTGATTTTGTAAATGTGGCCAGAGAGGACAAGTTGATCTCTGGTGATCAATTAAAACTTTTTTCTTTAAATCTTAAAAATTAAACATTTTTTGTTGCACAAATGTAGCATAAAAGTTTGTGGAGTTTTCTATGACTTTTTATTTTTGTGTTTTTATGATGTATAGCACTTTGAACTGCCTAGTTGCTGAAATGTGCATTGCAAATAAAATTGATTGATTGATTGGTTGGTTGAATGACTCCGTATTTCACTTGATTTTTGTAAATGTGGCCTGGCTGGTTGACCTTTGATGACCTCTGGAATCACTTGTTAATATCTTTAAAATGATAGTGGCACAAACTAAAACTGCAATAATTTTAGTTAAATTACGGGACTATAGACATAATATTAGCAGAAGAAACCGAAATTTTATCAGAACATCTTAAAATTAAAGAAAGAGAAAATTGTTTTAATGAGAAAAAAGCTTCTCGAGATCCGACGTGACCGGCTCGTGATTTTTTTCTTCAAAATAGACTGAGTTGTTTGTACAGTCGGTTCAAAGACCTGATACTGATAATAAATTCATACTAATTTGATAACTTCCCTAGATTCTCAACATTTTTTTGCATTTGTTATTTTTTGTGTAGGAGTTCTCATAAAAGTACAACTCAATTTTCTCAATATTTCGACTTTATCCTTTTGATTCAAAGTCCAAATAAATAGAAGATGTCAAACAAGATTAAATCACTGGGAACTATGGAAGAAAATTCCAGATTTTCCTAAAATAAAATTTTCCCAAACCAAAAATTAGGTTAATTGATGAAATTCCCTAATCGCCCAGCTCTAATACCAGACAAGCTGAGTGATAAAACCCAGAGAAACAAAGAGTTTTATGTGACATTCAAACCAAGCAGCTCATCTCTGAGTCTTTATCAGCCGTGAATTAACAGAGTTTCTCCTCCTCCTCTCCTCGCAGGACGGCCTCTTCTGGTCTGCAGCAAGCAGGAAATTAGAACTGTCACTGTTTCTTTCTGAGGAGACGCTGCAACCGCAGTATTTTTGGTTTGAATTTCACTGATTTAGCGGAAGAGAACGAGAACTGAGGCATTCATTGCTGCTCCTCAGCAGGATCTGCTTTGAGGCCTAAAACGGGTCAGAGTTTGGGCTCAAACTGCTCTGCAAAAATTTATTCCTTCAACAAATCGGCCTCATTCATCTCCTCCTGAAAACACATTGTGAATTAATGTCAGGCTGACAGAAGCAAGTCCTGATTTATGTCCAAGGTCCATCTGGAGCAAACTGTCAGCGCACTTTGACCCCGCTCCAACATTTCTTCTGTTAATGCTGGAAACACGTTCATGACGGATCAAATGTCCTCCTGGGAAACATTAAAAGAAACCAAAAACATTTTTTTCTCCACTTGACAAACCTTTGAGATGTTTGTGGAGCATTTCCCATTGAGTGTTAATTCACACCAACCTGTCAGCAGAAGGCCAAGCATTCAAGAACCAAATCAACATAAAATAACCTCAGTATTTGCTAAGAGGTGGAAATCAGCACCGATTTCAACACCAGGAGCTAGAAATATTTACAAAGTGTTTCTTGTAAGCGTTCTTTCAGCCAGCTCACCAGCAATGTGCAGCAGCATTTGAAGGAGTGTGCCTAACACTCTTCTAGCACTGGTAGAGTTTATGTATAATCAGGTATATTTGGTGTTTGAGCTTAAACAGTTTGAAGAAACTGTAAAAATTCGGACTTGAACTGTATTTATAATAGTGAGCATTTACAGAAACAAACATCTTAAACGTTATTATGCAAATTTAACATTTTGCATGTTTTTTGTACTTCCATTTTGGTCTCAACTGCTTCTAAATATAATCCAAGTACTTAAAAAAAACAAACACCAAGTCGTTTTTTGGCAGTAAGCTAAGGCTTTTTGAAGTCTAGGAAATGAGCCATTTCAAAAACCTCCAGAATGTAACAGCCGTTACCTAGCAACCCCGGCGGAACTCTGCCCATCATCTAACAACCCCAGCAGAGCTCTGCCGTCACCTAGCAACACAAGTGGAACTCCAGCACATTTGGTCAGCTGGTTTTACTACTTGGTGCATTCTTGACGCTCCACTTCTGCTTTCCAAAGACGTAAGGTTGCATGACTGAGCGTCTGTTAGCAGCCATTTTAACGTGAAAGTGTAAATGTTGTGTTGGAGGCGTGGCCAGAAACAGCTTATTTGGATTTAAAGTGACAAGAGCCCATAAAACTGCTGGAAGGAGCTCAAAATAGGCAAAATAATAAACTAAAATCTCATTATCTAAGAATTACTTTGAGCAAAAAATTTTATTAGCATGTTTTTATAGCCCATACATCTGTCCTAACCTGTTCAATGAAGCATTTAAAGTAAAAAAATTAAAATATTCACTGTTACTTCTCAGTGTTTTGAACAGTTTTGCACTAACACACTAAAAACACTCTGGCTGCCGATCCGAGCATCAGGAATGTGACACAAATGATTTCCTCCTTGCCTCTCCGCTCTCAAACAGCTTTTGAAGTTCCTCTCAAAAACAAGGCACGGCGAGTGCTGAAATCAAGGACGCGGACCGAATAACTTAATAAGTATTTGCGTTGCAAGCGTGATTGGCATCTCTTCTTCTCCTCCTCCGGCCTCTCAAGGACAAACTCATCCAGCCTTGGACTTAAAAGCCTTGGAAGCACAACGGAAAAAATCCAGTTGAGAGAAAATTGGAATATTTCTCCCTTATATGTTAGCCTGAGAGATGAACAGTTCAACATGTGCGGCTCCAGTGTGGAGGTAAAACACACTGAAGTCCTATTGTTCAGTCTCATGAGGAGCTCTGCTGGTAGCTGACCTGATAAATGGAAAGCTGACTCATGACCGACTGGTGAGATTTTCTAACTGCGCGCTCGGATTGTTTGAACTGTTAGCTCGCTAAATGGAGAATGATACACATGACCATATGGGCTTTCCCGTACTACTGCGCTGGTAAAGCGCTCCTTATTATAGCCGGGCTCCATGTGTGAAAGGAATCTTTCATAGCTCAGGAAGGAGGAGGAGGAGGAGGCCTGGCGACTCCCAGAATTAGCCGTATTTTTCTTTGCTCAGTTTGGTGATGGATTATTTTTAAGAGAAAGGGCTGCATTCAATAGGAGGCTTTCTCCAGATTGGGTCTAAATACAGACTTTTCTTAAAGCCAGGGTCAGGGAGCGGGTTAATGAGAAGTCGCTCCAAAATAAGGGTATATTTAGGAAAAATGTTCAGAAAGAAAAAGAAGATTAAACCACTAGAGTAAAAATTTACTTTAATCTTTGATTTATGACCTTAATCTCAAAATTTTGATTTTAATCTCAAAATTCTGACATAGGGTTAGGGTCAAACTTTTGGCTTCATTCTCAAAATTCAGACTTTTTCTCTGATCAGAATTGTTTAAATTGTTTATGCACCGTCAGATAAATCTAGTCTCCAAACTTAAATCAAGCAAATAAATTTGGGAGAAATTTTCAGTGTGGATAAAATGCGGATTTATAAATCCTACAACAGGGAAGAAACAGCTGTGATTATTTTGCTAACAACACAGCTGACATACACCAACAAACATTTGGTTATGTATTTGGATTTTGGCATAGATGGAAACAGAATTAGGATTCTGAGATTAAAGTCAGATTTTTTTTTCAGTGGCCCTAATCCTCTTCCGTACGTGAACAATACACAGACGTGCCATTTATTTTCTCTTTTAACTAAACACCTGTGGATTTGTAGAGTTGTGTACCTGCTCTTCTCTGTGGTCTTTCACTGCAAACATCTCAATGAAACGCTGATAGGCGTTCAAACAGAGAACACCTGGAACCGGAGCCGACCACAAAGAGATTCACAGGATAATGCACGCACCGCCGTCTGCTTTCTGACGCTCTTTATGTGACTTTATTCAGAGAATGCACAGGCTACTACAATATGTTGATTTATAACTGGGATAAACATGGTATTTAAATAAAGAAGGAAATACATGGAGAAGACTTCCTGCTACCAGGAAAGAGACGGTTAATGCATCAGGGAACTACGTCAAAAAGTATTGCATTCTCTTCAAAAATAATGTATTTACTAGTCAGTTTATGTAACATCTTGGATACTGGAAGTCTTTCTGCTACAATATAAGGTTTTTGACAACTATGTTAATATTTCTCTTGTGAGATATCTGAAGTTTCACACCTATTTCTTTAGGATATAAACACCCCACTAAGTTAAGTGCAAAATGCTGGAGGCAAAACAGATCAAACATTGGCTTTCTCTCCCTTTTGTGTGAAATGAATATGACAAAAACTTTCTGTAGGAAGGAAAGAAAGACACAAATCCATCCAAACTATTTGGACTATTTTTAAGTTGTTTTGATGTGGTAATATCGCCGTCTAACAGGTTTGGTTGTGTGTTCTTTTGTGTCTGAAGGGTAAATAAAGGGCTGTTTCATGTTTCCCCATCTCCACCCAACACAAACAAACACATGAATACACTGATTTCCAGTCAACAACAAAACACTTGTCTTTTCCAGCAGCCATTGTACAGCAGTAAAACCAGCTGACCAACACTCATGGAGCTCCACTTGGGTTGCTAGGTAACGGCACGGTTCCAATCGATTGGAATTTTTTGGAAACAGCAAATTTTCCAGACACCAAAATATATCAACTTATTGCCAAAAATATATACAACTGGGTGTTTTTTTTTAGTGCTTGGCTGTTTTTAGAAGCAGTTGAGACCAAAATGGAAGTAAAAAACAATTTGAAAAGGGGAATTTCGCACGTGTCCCCTTTAAGGATGTTTAAACATGTTTTCACTGAAGCTCACTAAAGGTGTACATATGCACAATTTTAAATTAAAATTATTTTTTCTTTTTGTACATTGGATTTAAAAAAAAAACTTCAACTGATGTCAAATACAACAATTTGTTATATTATGATTTAATAAAAAATAAATGTAGATATTTCACAAACAAGTGTTTTTAATTAAGTTTAGTAAGTAGGAAAATCAGAAATCCCCAGTTTTGTAGATGGGGCCAACCTTTACCAAGGGTAAAATGCCATCATCTTTTCTTACTAAAACCTCTCTAAATATGCTCTTTTTTAACCTCAGCTGCATCCATATTTGCACAAGTAACTTCCACAGACAGATCTATAGCTTCCAAATGTTTTTAACCTTATTTATAATATTTCTAAAAGGTTTATATCCTGTATAATACAAAAAGAAATCCAAATCATATTAGATTCCATGCTCATTTTGTCTGAAACTGCATCAGCTGCTGATATTCACGCTTCTGATTGAGACTCCCAAGTTTAGCGCTGACAAACATATTACAATATAAGCGTTTCATATCAGTCAATATCAATAATTTTTTATATCAAAAATTACTCATTAGTTTTTTTAGTATCTGAAATACTTCCAAACTGGAGGTGTGACCTTTCCTGTTTTATCCACAGTTTTCACTCCACACCATTGCTTTTTTAATTTTAAACAGTTATTTAAGCAGAAGTGCAAGTTACTGAACAGGTTGTTACTAGGTAACCAAAGAATGAGTAAGTTAACTGATTCCACCAACCTAGCTTCGCTAGCCATGAGAAGTTGCACCGCTAAAGCTTTTCTCTGCCTACATCTCCCAGAATGCTGTGCAGTTCTGGTTTGGAATTCAGTGAAATTATTCAATATTCTATCAGACATATTAACTATCGATGTATATTGTCATTGATTTATTGTCCGTTCCTACCCAAGTTTTAGCTTTATTTTGATACCAAGATTATTGAAACAGAGTTTGTGATTGCCGAGAAAAACTAAACCAGATTGGGTATGTTATTTTAAACATACTTCAGAAAACCCTTAGAGCTTATGAAAGCACAGAAGAAGAAATAAAGAGATGAAAGCTGGAACTCGAGTCCCATGCTAACGTCGAGGGTCTGGTGAAAGGGAAAGGTGGGGCAGACAAAGCAGCTCTGCTTCTGCGTTTCACTATACGTTTCACAAGCGAGAGATAAAAATCAGCATAGAGAGCTGGAGGAAAAGCAGGAGGGGGAGCGTCGGCTGGGCGAGGCGCGGAGTGGCAGGCGAGGCTGTTCTGACAGCAGCGGCGCAGCAGAGGGTGAAGAATGCCTCCTTTTCTTACCCCTCCAGACGTCCTGCCCGCCAGCTTCACCCTGTCAGGTAATCAATACCGCTTATTTTCCCCTCTCGGCTTTCCAATCAATAGATAAGAGCGGGCTAAGACCGGCGGGGACAATGGCTCTTTCTTTGGCACCATCAGATGTGGGCTGAATAGCGCCCGCTTTGGTGGTGGGAATGCTACGGGAGGAGCTATTGGGTGACCAGAAAAACAGCAGGAGGGGCTGGAATAAGAAGAAAAGGGAATAAGATGCTCTGGCTACCGTACATCTATCTCATTAAAGGAGAATCCCTGGAATAACTTTGCCGCCTGTTTGAAGTGAAATGTGCGTCTGCTCCTGAAGGACTCCTGCCGACCGCTCATCAAACGAGCAGCAGAGGAAGAAAGACGAATGACTCCGGCGTCATAAAGCTCCTGGAAACATCTCCATCACGCGGCCAGCCCTCAACAGGCCCTGCTGCGGACGCTTTGAACTCTAAGCTGCTATATTTCATTAAGCCTGGCTGCCTTCTCCTGGCCTCTGCAGGACGGGAAGGGCGTGCACGTGAGCGCCTGCACGTGCACGCCCTTCTGTCGCTTCAATGAAACTAAAACCCAAGCTCCACCTCCAATAAATCAGTCTCCATTCACCTAGAGCTGGGTGATACGGCTTAAAAATAAAATCTGATATATTGGTGGGTGATACAGATTTAGGTTTATTGCGATATTTTGTGGTAGTATTATAATAACGATGAAAGTGATAACAAGGCATTGAATAGCTAATGACCACAGTTATGGCTACCATTGGTTTTAGCTGTTAAGTTGTCAACATATCTGACATATAAAATAAAAAGGGACCCAGTGCCTTGCTGCTAATCGTCAACACTACAACAACTAGATAACAAGGTCAGAAAAAAGTTTAAATTAAATAAAAAAGAGGGAGGGAACATAGTACAGTTATGCTCACTTGACTCTGACAACCTGAACATGTAGATGTGCTGAAATTTATTATGAAAATAATAAATCAAAATCTTACTATAGGAAATGTATCATGATAAACGATACAATAAATGCACACCCCTTTCCCGATTTTTTTGCCCACTTTCTTTTCTTAAAAGAAAATATAGAAAATATTTTCAAAAAGTGGCTTGGCTTGTGTTTCAATCATCCCTTCTCTGATTTGTACAACGGAGAATTTGGGCAAAAACGTAGGGCTGGAGCTAACGATTATTATACCAATCGATTAATCAATTACTCTGACAGTTAATCGGATGAAGAAATGGCCAATGTCATTCATTCACTTAAGCCTTTCAGTACAAAATTAGAAATACATTAAAGGATGCAAATAAACACATAACTAAACACATTTTATTGTCTAAAATGCAACATTGTAGCATTTTTTCCATAAATCTGAACCAGGTGAAGCTAAAACTGCCACTTTTTAGCTAAAACATATTTACGGATAAAGTTTTTTTCTTAAATGCAAAATGTATATTTTTTTGTACAGTTTTTATCTTAACTGCTGAGTAAATGTATTCCTTTCTTAACCAATTTGCCTTTTTTGAGTCTGTATATTCAACTTAATGATTAATCAATTACTAAATTAGTTGATGATTTCAAAAATCGATTCATCACGATTAATCCTATAAATCTTTTCAGATCTTTTCTAGTTCCACCTTCAACAAATCAGACCGCATTCACCCATTTCCCAATAAACATGTTTTCTGTTTATTTGTGAAGTTTGTTCAGACGTGGGTAACTTCCCAGAAAGCTAACCTCAGAACAGATACACATTTCTATCAGGCTGCGTCTGTTCATTCAGCTCATTGTTTTTAAAGGAAACAGCCCAGAAGACAACATGAACGCTCTCTTTCACATCAACCCAACGAGATTTCCCTCAGAGTCTTTACTTTTCCATACTCCTGGAAGTCCTTGGTCCTCATGGAAACCTGAACAAACAGAAGCACGTTTTTCAAAAAGAAGAGCTGAGTTGGAAAGGGTCACTGCTCTTATTTTCCCAGAGCGAAACCGACGTAGCTACTTTATTTTCTTTGGAAAATAGCCAGAAGAGTTTTTAACAGGTAGTTTCTGCTAACAAGAGCAGCATCTGGTTCTAAAAGATGGATTAGATCAACATCATGAAGGGAGTTAAGAAACCGGCTAAGCAATAAATCTGGGATAAGACGATTCTCATAGGTCACACAGATCACTAAGTTATTGAACCCTTTAACACTGCAGAAAACAAGACAATTAAGATTTCAAATGATATTACTTATTAAAAAGGAAAAGATTAAACTAGGACAGCCAAAGATTAATGTAGTAGTTGATTATTCTGACGATTAATCGTAAGTGGAATCAATTAATCAGATAAAAAAAAACTGACATTCTGCAGATTCTTCATTTACCCACTTAAGCCTTTTTATTCAACATTAACAATACATTAAAAGTTGAAAACAAATAATTCAATTATTTTTTCAAATAAGAAAATACAAATTTTATAGCTAAAAGGTTTAAGTAATAAAAGACCTAAACAAAATAGATCTTTATTCTTCTTTTCACCGAATTTGAACCAGGTGACGCTAAAACTTCAGGAGATCTGGGTAGAACATATTTTTAAGGAAGGTTTTTTATCTAAAATGAAGAATATATTTTGGACAGTTTTGACTTAGTCACTGTTTTGAGAGTGTTGTGTTTGAACAAATGGCACATTTTAGAGTCCATATATTCCAAATAATTAATCAATTGCTAAATTAGTTGATGATTGTTTTAATAATTGATTAATCATGATTAATCTGATTCATTTCAATATAACAGTAAATGAAATATAAATCAATAAAATATAATGTATATTTTGCACAGTTTTGGCTTAGTTACAGCTTTGAGAGTTTGTTTTTCAACAAATGGCATACTTTAGTGTGTACAGTCCAATTAATGATCAATTACTAAATTTGTTGATGATTGTTTCAGTAAACGATTAATCACGAGTAATTGTTTCAGTTCTACTTTTAATACAAAACCTGTTCATTGTGAAATGTTATAAATCAATAAAATATCCTAAATGTGAGAAAACAGAGTGTAAGCTGACCCAGACTCATGCTGTCTCAAAGAGAGCTCACAGCGAGTGGCCCTCTGGTCGCTTTATCTCACTCCATTAGGCTAAGGCCTGGTGCAAACACGGGGCTGAGTGTGCGCTCAGAGACACTTATCAGGACAGAGGAAGGCCAAGCAGTGGAGAGAGAGAAACAAAACCAGGCCAAGGAGGCAGAAACGCAGGCCGTGGGTGTGAGGAGATCAGGCTAAGATGGCAGAGAGGCCTCCAATAACATGCAGCTCCTACAGAGAGAGGGGATTAGGGCGGCCAAGGCGGCAGAAACCAGGAATCCCAACAATCTCACACCCCGACTCCTGGCTCAGACTCAGCTTCAGCCACATGACACACTCCAACAGACCTTCTCTCGGTCTCTCAGCAACACCGACCAGCACCTGTTTATTACTGGCCGCCTAATTTGTTTCACGACCAGCCGACCACTTGGTGGTAAACAGGGTGTTGTGAAACAATCATACTCCTCCACTTCAGCTGTGGACAGTTTCTTACATTTCAGAGCACAACTGATGATTGTTTTAGAAATTGATTCTGACGATTAATCACTTATCCTGATGATTAATCGATTATTCTGGTGATTAATCGGATAAAAATTGGCACATTCTGCAGAATGTTTGTATAAAAAATGATTTAACTACTTAATAATTTTTCATACAATATTTCAAATACATTAAAGTGTGCAAATAGACAATTTAATACCTTTTTAAATAAGAAAATAAATATTAAATTGCCTAAAATACAATGACATGGCATTAATTCAGTGTGCTCTTGATCATTTGTAACAAATCTGCAACGGAAGCAATAATTTTTTTTGATTAATCAATTAATATTTGGATAGCAAAACATGCTTAGTAGGAGTGTTTTTTACAGACAAAAATAATAACTGGACTGGGTGAAGCTGAAACTTTGCCACTTGAGGAGTTTTGGGTATACCAGATCTACAGACAAAGAATGTTTCTTGTAAATGCAAAATGTATATATTTTTGTACAGTTTTGGCTTAATTACTTATCCAAATATGTTCTTTCAGAAAGCAACCTTTTTTGAGTCTGTATACTCTAGTTAATGATTAATTGATTACTAAATTAGTTGACAATTATTTACATAATCGATTAATCACGATTAATTGTTTAAGCCCTACTTGCATGTACAGTCTGGTTTATATTTTCACCAACATTTGAAAGAAATAAAGATCTTGGTTTTGACTCAATCCAGGACTTTCCGATTATTAGTTTTCAGGAAGTTTGTTGTGGATTTACAGGATAGTTCTGCTTCAAATTAAGCTATTTTTTCTCCCCCAACACGTGGTCTCACATTTTATACAAGACACTTCAGTCTCTGTGCTTCACAGCTGGTCTGAGGCTCGTTTTTCAGGAATGAAGTATTAACTTTATTTTATAGGATCTTTAGTCACATTGATTACTGCAACAGTAAGATATAAGACAGATGTCTCTGATCCGGAACGTTGCTGCTGGCGTTCTGACTAAAACCAGGAAAACAGAGATCATCACCCAGTTCTGAAGTCATGGTACTGTCTGTTTATTACATGTTTAATCATTGGTTACCGTGTTGTTTTTATAGAGTAAAACACATTGAAATGCCTTCTTGTTGAAATGTGCTATTGATCCTTTGCAGCTACGTCACTTAATCATTCGGGGCCATGATGGACGTCGGAAATGAGGATCAGGAGTGTTGAACAGAGCGACTGAAGTTGTTGCTTTTGCTAGTTCATTCATGTCCTACGACTTTCAAATAAAGGCCACTAGTCAAAACAAATCCAAAAAAAAAAAAAAGAAGAAAAAGAAACTGACCCGTACCTTCTCCCTCCTGACGTGTTGATCAAATTACCGACTTTGCCTGAATTCACGCCACGGTTTACGTCATAAACTGCGTTCCCCAGAGCAGCCTTTAAAAACGTACAGAAGACGAGATGCTAACCCGTTTTTCCTCAAACATGCTAACTGACAGTGCGGCATTGTCTCCATGGTTACTAGTGGTTAGACTCGTACATTCTCTATAATGATATCTTTCTAATCCTCCTTATAAAGTTTAAGAACGTTAATCTTCTTACCGTATAAAAAGTGTTTCCTGCAAATCCGCGGTAACATTGAGGGCTGCCAGTCATTATGATTGACGGCTGCTATCCATGGCTATATTTCTCTTCATTAAAAGTTAAAATGACAAGTTTGGTTTGTATCCTTATCTTTTTCTGCAGTCGACCGCGCAGCATCCTGTGACCATTTTTACTGCGAAATAAACTAAATAAAAGCGATATTAGGCTACCAGATGTCTGTTTTTAGACTACCTTTAAAGGAGCGCGTTGGTTGTTTTGACGTCCATCATGGCGGAGCGGGCCGAGTTATGGAGAGCGTGACGCAAAGGGTCAATACTAACACACTTGACTTGACATTTTGTTGTATTCAGAAGCTTCATTTAGCATCTTGCGGTCTGCTCCCAGGGTGACCTACTCTTGCTCTTTGGATCTCACCATGCTGCTTATTTTCACTTCAACAGTCAGGAGCACAACAAACTAAACATTAGAGATATAAACAGGGCTAACATCCTTCCAAAAATGCTGAGTAATCACGTGTATGCTATAAAACGTCAGAGATTTAAAGTGTTAAAAAATGTGAAAAGCTGGGAAAAAACGAGATCCATTCCCACCACATCTTTACTGTGTTTTTCTGCTTCAGTGTCTTTTAAAAGTCAACAGCTAGGTGTATCCTGCCCCCACCGGCGCCTTCCTCCTCAAACTTTGCTGCATTCCACAGTTTGGGGGAATAAAAGTGTCCAACCTGCATCTGGTTCATTGTGTACCGTGACGGAATGACGCCGGATGTAAACAAGGATGTTTTGAAGCAGCTTTGAGCGGCTCATCCAAGTCTCTGTCTGTTCTGGCCTCTTATTAAATCCCACTGTCTGCAGGAATCTTAAAAATAAAATCTCTTCATTCATTCAGACTAGATCCGATTTAATTATTTTTTTCTTGTTTTCTAAACAAAAAATGTATTTCTGTCAGTTGTATGTCAGAGTATCAAGACCAGGTTACAAGAATTCTTGTTTAGTTGCAATAATATAGTCATTATTTTAGCAGAAAAAAGAAAAACGTCTTACTAAAAGTGAATTTAATGAGAAGAGTTAAACTCTGATGTGACCAGCTCAGTCTGTGATTCTTTCTTCTAAATAAATTCAATTGTCCTGCAACTGATGATAAACTGATGCTGATGTGTTAAAAGATTAAATATTTCCTTAGCTGTAAAACCGAAACCAAAGTATAACTTCACAAGATGCTCAACATTCCTCATTTTCATTTTTGTAACTTTTGTGTTGGAGTTCTCTTAAAATTATGACTTTATTCTGGTATTATTACAAATTTATTCTGTTAATCTTAATGTTTTATTCACGTATTGTTACAACTTTATTGTCGTGTGACTATCCTATTACTACAACTTTATTCTGATAATATTAACACTTTACTCTTGAATTATTACGGCTTTATTCTGGCAATATTAAAGCTTTGTCCTTGTAATATTACAACTTTTTTCTGGTAATACTAACGTTTTATTCTCGTATTATTACAAATTTATCCTGTTAATGTTTTATTCTGGTATTATAACAAATTCATTATAGTAATATTAATGTTTTATGTTCATATTAATATAACTGTCATACAGATATTCTTTTTTGGACTCTACAACTTTATTCTGCTAAGACTAACACTTTATAACCGTATTACTTTGTCGTACAACTTCATTCTGATAATATTTTGCTCTATTGCAGTATTATTATGACTTTATTCTGATAATATTAATGCTTAAATCTCATATCATTTCAACTTTATTAATGTTAACACTTTAAATTAATCCTTGTATTATTACGACTGTTTTATTCTTGTTTTATTGCCATTTTATTCTGGTAATATTAAAGCTTTATTCATGTTACATTATGACTTTTCTGGAAATACTAACGTTGTATCCTTGTATTATTACAACTTTATTCTGATGATAATAACACTTTAATCTTTGATTATTATGACTTTATTGGCCTGTTACTACAACTTTATCCTTGTATTACGACTTTGTGTTATTCTTGTTTTATTACAACTCCATTCTGGTTATTAATGCTTTATTCTCGAATAATTTTGGGTTGATATTCTGATCTATGGACACCTAAGAAATGAATTGGTGAAAGAAAAATCCAGATTTTCAAAAAAAGAAGCTTTCAAAAGCAAGTTGTACATCGAGAATCAACTAATCGCCCATCAGGACAGGAACTTTTCACTGACGATGACTCCGGTGATCAGGAGAAAACTCTGGAGAGCGTTTCACACCGGCGCCTTTGTCGACAAGGTCTTTTCAGGCTGCAGCAGCGACAGACTGAGATGTGGCAGGACTGTTTTGGCAGAATGAAGCAATTCAGACAGAGACAGGAGGAGAGGAGTCAGGGAGGAAAAGAAAGAGCCAAAGACGAGACAGAGGGCAGAACGGGGGGAGAGACGAGGCGAGACAGGCGAAGGTGGGGGGAGGAACTGGGAAAAGCTCCCACTGACAGCAATGGGGCCTCTTAACAATCCAGGAATATTGTCTGAAATCAATCTGTCATCATGGAGCTGTTGAGCCTGTCGTTATGGTGTGCTACTCGCCCTTTCACAGCGACAATTTGTTCAGTGCTCTCCAGTCCGCAGAGGCGGAGGTCACGGCCCGCGATCCGTCTGTCTGCTGAACTACTTTCCGCGCCGGGTTGTACAGTCCTTTAATCTGGACGTCCAGCAGAAGAGGAGCCCGCTGATGGACAGAACAGAACGGCTGCTGGAACCCAGCGTTCCAAACACTGGAAAATATTAGTCTGCAGCAAAGCAAATAACTCTACCAGTCCGCACCTAAAGTCTGCAGCCCCCCAAAAAACTGGATTCATCTTCTGAAATCTCCTTCAACAAACAGCTTGTTTACATACTTCAGTCTGTGCAGACGAACTGTCGGGAATTCCTCGCATAATGCATCATGCATGACTGAAAACAAACCAAACAATAAGAGTCAATTGAACAAATACTCATTTATAAAAGAAACGCACGGATCGGCTCTGCATGCACGAGGTCTGCACACTGACTCCAGCCGTCCAAACTCCTGTGCATGGTGAGGAAATCATATCAGTTCCAGAGCATGATGCAAAGCTTCAGTCTGGTATTTCAGTAGCTCCGTTGTAAAATATGACGGATTACATCGCGGAATGGTTTTTCCTTCCTTACCTCTATTCATTTTGTATTTTTCCACTTTTACAGCAGCAATTCAGATGAAATCAATACTTATTAACTGGAACGTATTATGACAAATTCACATTTTGCACGGTTTAATTTGGGTTTCTACTCCATCTAAAAACAACTCAAGCGCTTTAAAAAAAAAAGCACCCATTGTTTTTTGGCAACAAGTTATTGTATTTTGTTGTCTGGAAAATGAGCCTTTTCAAAAACCACCTGATTTTTAAGTTACATTCAACAGGCGCTGCATCGTTACCTAGCAAGCCGTGTCAAGCATAGCCCTGTTACCAAGCAACCCAAGCGGAACTCCAACACGTTTGATCAGCTGGTTTTACCACTGTATGCAAAAGTCAGATTTTTTTTACGCTGACTTTACCATCCAGAAACAACTTCCTGCATCATTGTTAGTTGTGCAGGAGGCTCCACTTCTTCTTTTCAAAGATGAAAAAGCCGAAGTATACAAAGATATATAATTGTGCATCTTATTTCAGCGAGTGTAAACGTTGCGTTAAGGGGCGTGGCCAACAAGAAGCCCTGAAACAGCTCATTCTGAACGGAGCTAAGAATGATTTTGTCTATTACAAAAGCAGAAAGCAGAAAATAGTGCAGGCATTCTGGGTAAATACAACCAAAACAAACACTTGAGTGTAATGCGAGCGGTAGAAACGACTCGTGGTCTTTTACCAACTACGAAAGATAACTCCTACAACCACTAAAATCTGACACCACTCCAGACTTGTTTACATTTCGTGAAGTAAGTTGCCCTGAGTGTCTTCTTCAGAGGTTTTTGTGTCGTTTGCTGAAGATGCAGCGCCACCACAGGCGAGGGGGGAAGCTGTTTTTTTGAAAGAGTTTGGTTTGTTTGACACAGTGGAGTGTGAAAGGGAATCGCACCAGCTGAAAATGTAACAAATGTTGCAATTTGTCCCAATCAAACTGAAACTACCAGACTATTAGGGTGAAAACATCCTTAATGAGACACAAAATGGAGGCTCTAGAGCCATGTGAGACCCGGAGCAATGTGAGTTTTCCTCCGATTCAGTCGGAGAAAAACTGAGAGGATGTGGGACGGGGGGCCGGAGGCTCATTCAGGGCTCGTTATCCCCTGGCTCGACTTTCTTCAAGCCCAGCCAGCCATCGCTGTTGCCACCACCATAACATTCAATCAACCTTTTAACTCCCAAGCGGGAGTGCCGGTTGGTGTGTGAGGGTTTTGTCAAGGCTCCGAAGAAAGGCAACAGAAGAAGAAAAGAGACAAAACTTTCATAAGCCTGTGAAAAAGCGAGGCGCCGTCGTCTGAATGCCGAAGGAAGCAAAACAATGAGGGGTCTGATGGCGCGCAGACAAACAGAGACAGAAACTTCATCCTCAACTGATATCCAACAGGTACCAGGCGGCCCGATTGGACTTCTGATAAGTCTGCAGTGTGATTTCAGCAGGCTGCGGCAGGTTTTCCTCACACTGGAGGAGCTGCTGCAGTTTAAATCAGCTTTTATTCACCAAGATTACAACAACAAGTCCTGAACGTGTCCGAACCTGCTCAGTCCAATCCGCAGTCAGGGTCATTATCGCATGAAAGAAGCAAAGACATTTTTACATTATGGAGTAAAAAACAACAGAAAAAGTCAAGAACTATTTAAAAGCTGTGTTTAACTATATTAATATACATAATCTGTATCAAGATTCGCATGGAGCAACTTTCATCATGCATCTAAACAAACAAGACTCTGTATATTTATTTATTTAGCAAATTAATTATATCTAATCAAGTATTATATTCACAATCAGGTCTTATTTCTGGCAATTTAATGAAGACTGTAACATTGAAAGACTATTTCTACAGAGTACAAAGCACGTTTTCCGAAGAAGTAGATAAGTTTCTGAATGTTATCTAAGACGGAAAGGGTTTATCTTTAGTCAGAGGTTTACCGTTCTCTCAGGAGTTTATAAAAAAAATGTTGCCTCCAAAAACAAAACAAGAATATGGAAGAAAAAGGGGAAAGCGTTCAACATTTCCAAACCATTTTTGATCTCACACCGGAAAAAACACTATAGATGAAAACAAAAACAATTTACGTTCTGGAAACAAACCCTCTGAGAACAGATTCATAACTTTTTTTCTCAACCCAACTCGACTTCGCTCTGTTCGATTATAAAGGGCTGCGTTAAATTACATTTTACTATTTAGTTTTGGTAGTATGCGCTGCTGACGAATGCCATCTATGGAGGACGACGGCAGAATATTTAGATTTCCCAATTCCACTTTCTGAACCATTTTAAGGAAGGTTTGCTTCAGCTTATTTTTACAGTTTTGACCAAGATAGTCAACCTATTGATTCTGTCAGTTATTTATTTTACATTGGCTGTTTATACTCCTAATTGGACTAACTGAATAAATTAATGTTGTTTTTACACATTTGTCCAAGCTTGAGAATCTATTGGTGTGTTTAAGTCCTTAATGCAAAGTTATCAAATAAATTAGTAATTTACTGCATTTATGTCTGTGTTTAAAAAAATGTTTAAAGTCAGTTTATCACTGTTTTTCCTGCACCGGATCCTATCAGCTGATACTAAAACTCATCTGTATTTGTATCAGAAAGTATTTGTATCACTCAATTACTTGACAGAATTCAATATTCAATACAATAATCCTAATGCTAGTTAAACAAGTTTGGTGGAATAAACTAACTCTCTCACTCTATGGTTACCCAGCAATTCAATCACTCGATGGTTACCTAGCAACGACCTGTTGAGTAACTGGCACAGCAGCAGTTTAAGGTTTTGTCGCTGTTCCTCATAACTGCTTATGAATAAAAAAACAACGAGTTGGAGTGAAAACTGGATAAATCAGGAAAGGTCACGCTACCAGTATGGTAATTTATGGTAACAGAAAATGTGCCACTAATTATTGATATTGATTGATAAGAAATGTTTATATCATGATACCTGTTTCAGCCTTATCGTCCAGTTTACGGCGTCCAAATATAAAAGAAATCATTGTCACTATTATCATTATGAGCAGTACATAGCTCTCATGTGATGTCAACTTTGTAGCTGACAGCCATCTTGGTAGGTACTGAAACTGTCATGACAGTTGCTATGAAGTTGCTATGACAACAATAAACAAGCCACAAGCTTAGAGCTAGCTCTCGTCTCATTTCTATCTAACTTATAAATATTTCAACTATTATTTGATTGCAATTTTTGAGTACTTTACCCACCTCTGTGTGACACTAACCATCAGTGATATAGATGCAGAACTAGCAAAATTAGCTTAGCTAATGTAGCTTTTATCTGCAAGCTACTACCTGTATTTACTCTGCCAGTTACCAGAGCCTTGTTATTCATGTAAAGAGTCTGTACACTGGTTGCAAAGCTTTCCTCTTGCACATAGTCAAGACAAAGGCACCGCAAAGCCTACCATTTTGGTGCTAGCCTACCAAAACGGAACATGCTGCATCCAGTTCAGACCTACGTATCCACTTCCACAAACTTAACGTGACTAATAAATACAGATCAGTGGAGATGAAGCTTCTCGCTGTGGATTGAGCCCACATTAACAAAGGTTTTTGGGTTTCTGCAGCACATGAAACCTCATGATCTGAATCATACGTCAGAGAGCTTAAATATACAGAAAAAGCAGAAACAGTTTTCCTGCAGAGGAATGAACGGGAGCAGAAGTTGGAATCTGATCATTCCACAGTGACCGAGTGAACAGCTGTGGAGGAGGGAGGGAGGACTGAGTGGGAAGCGTCTCCAAAAAAATGGGAGAAATGAGACTAACGCATCAAACTGTGGGTCTGACATGTTATTGAAAAGGCCACTTGTAAGGTCCAACCAGGACCGACGCTCTTTAACACCAAGCAGCTGTCAATTAACCACAATCTGGTATTCATAGATCTGCTAAATGGAGCGAGTTGGGCTTGAGAAAGGCTCAAAGTCAATTATCATCTGAATGGTAATGGCTGCGAAGCGTTCCTGGAGGTTAGCAGGAGCAAACGGGAATTTCATTTAACGGAACGTGATTCCATTCAGCCAGGCAGGAAGAGTGTGTGTGGTCTGAAAACACGCCCAGAGGCAACAACCCAAACAAGCTAATGAGTCTCCCCCCACCCCTACCTACACACATAAACAAAGAGATGCATGGGGTTTCTTAGAAAAAAGTATCATCCAGCTGAGAGCAAAAACTGCAGACAGCAACATGTTGAAATTCCACATGAATGTTAATTGAAGAGCTCGTTAAATGTGGTGAATGAGGAGAGAGAGCCGTTCTCTGGGACTTTATGACCCAGCTAAAGCAAACACGCACACTGACCTCCATTATGACTACTGATCTTTTCCTTTCTGTCCCCTCACTGGGGTGAAGTTTGACACATTCCTCGCTCCAAATGTTTCCTCTGCACTGACAGAGCGTTGAAAGATGGCAACATGGGTTGTTGCAGCTGCGGGAACGTTATTCTAGAAGGATCGGAGCGTGAGGAATATTATTTCCACCTGGTTAGGAAGAGAGGGAGTTGGAGCGAGAGCCTACTGAGGTTTCTTTTATAGGACGTCTCATTCTTCTCACTTTTCTCAGGCTAATTTCAGCAAGCTTAAATGAGACCATTATGCAATATTCACATTTTGCACTTCCATTTGAGTCTAAACTGCTTCTAAAAACATCCCAAGCTCTTAAAAAAAACACCCAGCTACTTTTTGGCAATAAGTTAAATGTTTTTTTTTGTGTCTGGAAAATGAGCCCTTTTAAAAACTTCCTGAATATTAAGTCACAAATCAGCAGGCACTGCCCGTTAACTAGCAACCCCAGCTGAGCTCCAGAACGTTCTGTCAGTTGGTTTTATGCGTCATACAATGGCTGCTGCAAAAGACAAGTGTTTTGTTGTTGTCTTCCCACCCAGAAACAACTTGTTCTACCAATGTGTAACGTATAATTGCGCATCTGTTAGCAGCAATTTTCACATGCGAGTGTAAACACTGACCTGGTGGGTGTGGCTAGCAGCAGCTTATTTGCTTATTCTAAAAGGAGCTAAAAATAGGCATAACTGACCAAAATTTTGACCAAAATTGCAACATTTGTTACATTTTTCTCTGGTGTGAATCACTTTCACACTGAACTGTGTCAAACAATCTTAACTAAAAACCTGTTCCCCTCCTTGCCTGTGGTGGCACTGCACCAAGAACCAAGAACTGCAGGAAATGACAGAATCCTCTGAAGAAGACATGAGTCTTCAGAAAATGTAAACAAAAATGGAGTGGCGTCAGACTGTAGGATTTCTTTTTTGTCTTTGAAAAAAGACAAGTCATTTCTCCTGTTAGCGCTAAACTCTTGCGTTTGTTTTGGTTGTATTTACCCAGAATGCTCTACGCTGTAGCCCACTTCCTGCTTTTGGAGTGGTCTCCGTTCACATATGCATTCAAACTGCACCAGAGTTCACTTCCAAGGTTTGTAGGTGGACCAGAGTTTGTTTCTCTGGTTTGCATTAAAGCTTGATTACTCATTCAGACCTTTGCAAACAAACTGGACTTTCTAGACAAACAAACTAGAGTTGGATTAAAACGGCTCATTATCTAAGAATGATTTTGTGAAATAAATGCAATTAACACATTTTGTCCTATACTAACTTGTCCCAGGAAGCATAATTGGACACTTTTGATCAAATTTGGATCTTGCTCATTCCCCATCAACAGTTCTTCTCGCGCACACATACCCTCCTTTCCATCTGCTAATAGATGGTATATATGAGAATCAGAAGTTTCTTAAAATTAATTACTGCTGCTCTGTCCAACGTGGGGGACCAGCACACACAATAATCCAGCCATTGTTCTCAGGGAGTATGGAGCTGAGAGAGGCTGGGTGGGAGTAAAGGTCAGTCATGCCTTGTTTTAACGACAGCACATTAACTTAACCCACTTCCTCTGGCTTAACACTGGTAATAAACCAGAGGAAACACAGCAGAGAGCAGGACAAAAGATTGAGTTGTGTTGTAGAAGAGAGGCGGGAAAGTTTTGGTGGAAGGCATAGAGACGTCAAAATCAGAGTCTGATAAAATGAAAGGAGCTCAATTTTGGTTTTGTTTCTGAATCTCTAAGCTGCTAGAAGAAAGAAAAAAAATCACTTTTTATTTTTAATAGAGCCTCCACCATCTTACTCCTCAGGAGCTATTTAAAAAATAAGAGGTCTTCTGGGCTTATTGTTGCAGAGAAACAGTCTCATTATGCTGAAAGGAAATGGAAAACTGCGAGCGAGCCAAACAGCTCTGAGATTTTAGAGGTCCTGGCACCGCGTTTATCTCACTGTACCTGATTGTTGGGTGATGTAACTGCCTATAAAATGTAAACTTTCCACAAACAAGTTTTCAGGGCTCCAACTCTCACAGAAAACATCAAAAAACCGAGGACAACAAAAGCGCCGGCCTGTTTGTGAGTAATTCATTAGTTAGCTCAACCTGGTGGAAAACAGACTGTCTCCATACGTCCAGCCAAATGCATTCTGGGAGTTTATTTTTATAGCGATGGAGAAAAGAGAGAAACACCAAATGTAACTTAGACAGAAAACCAATAAATAGGTGTTAGTAAGTCTGTTGTTGTTCGGGCTGATTGCTCTTTGGGCGATTTGGCTGAAAAAGCTCCAATTTCTTCATACTAGATACAATTTTAATCTGTTTTTTTCTTGCTTTCTTTTGTAAAAAAATAAATTATGAATGACTGAAAATATTTTCAATCATTCATTCTGTACACTGTGTGACAGAGTATAGGGCCAGCCTCAATTATCAGGTGACAGTCATAATATTAGAATAAAGATGCAATTTTAAAAAAATACAAGAAAAAAGTCGTTTTAATGAAGAAAAAGTTTGCTTACTAGGATCTTTTGGTTTTTTACAAAATTTGAACAAAGTGAAACAAACTACCACATTTCAGCAGTTATAGGCAGAACATTTTTACAAACAACTTTTTTTTTTATCTACCGTAAATGCAAAATGTACATATATAGAACATTTTAGCTTAATTACTGCTCTGAGTGTATTGTGATTTCAGCAAATGTTTTTTTTTTTGAGTCTGCAAGCTCCAGTTAACGATTAATCGATTACCAAATTAGTTGATGATTATTCCAATTACCAATTAATCAGGAACAGGATTCCTTTAATTGTCATTGTGCACAAAAGAAAGAACAACAAAATTTAAATCACGATTATTCCAATTAATTATTTCAGCCGTAATATTTACAAAGACTTTTTCTCATCTTAAAATACAAATGTATATATCCTTTGTATAGTTTTGGCTTAATTGCTACTCTTGACTGTGTTGTTCTTGCTGCAAATGGTATTTTTTCCCCGTCTCTAAGCTCTAGTTAACGATTAATCGATTACCAAATTAGTTGACAATTATTTCAATAATCGATTAATCACGATTTGTCAGATTAATCGTTTAAGCCCTGATATTTACCAATATTTGTTTTCATCTAAATACAAGTGTAAATATTTTTTGTATAGTTTTGGCTTAATTACTACTCTGACTGGGTTGTCTTTTCGAGTCTGTATGCTCCAGTTAACAATTAATCAATTACCAACTTAGTTGAAGATTATTTAAATCGTTGATTAATCATGATCAACTAAATTAATCATTTAATAAATAAATAAATTATGTGTGTAATCAAAGTGCTGTTTGAAGGTGTCATTTTTGCTAATAAATACTGTTTTGGTCACCTTCACGGACCCGGTAACACATGCCTACTGTATCCTTTTATTATTCTAAATATATGTTTAGGCTGCATTCTGTACTGAGTGCAGCCCAGCAGTCCCTGAGACTGTCACCACATTACTGGTTCTGCTGGGACACATCACTGGCCACCTTCTCCAGCTGCACGAAGGGGTGGGGGGTGTTAGGGTGGCCAATCCCAGAGCTGCAATAGTAAAATAAGAGAAGGACCCACTGTGTTTGTGTGTTTGTGTGTGGGCGTGTGCGTGCGTATGTGTGTGTGTCGGGACTGCCTGTGGTATGAGGGCAGGGCTCTTGTGTCAGATGTCTCCTGATGACTGACAGCAACAGGCCTGAGTTCTACCAGGTACTAATACACTCAGCTATCAGCAGGAAAACAACATTTTTGGAGGTTTTTATGGTCTCACACGCAGGGTGTTCTTTATACACTGCAAAAACACAAAATCTTACCAAGTATTTTTGGTCCACTTTTTAATGAAAATGTATTAGTACACTTGAAATAAGATAAAACTAACTTATAAGTAGCTTACAGGAGGAATACATGAGATTTTTTAAGTCAATAATTCCTTAATATTGATGAAAAACTACTAGTTCCACTGGTAGATTATTTCATTTATAACATTGGGAAAATGTTTTGTTAAAATTGAAACAATCTGTCAGTGGACATAGCACTTTTTCATAAATTAAGGAATTATTTACTTAAAACAAACTACTTACAAGTTACTTATAAAGTTAGTTTTTTAAATTTAAAATCTACCAAGATATTTGTACTAAAACTAGATCAAAAATACTTGGTAAGAGTTTGAGTTTTTGCAGTGTGGATGCTCCTTACTAAGTTTTGTGGTCTAAATCAATATTCCATGTTATGGTTCCAGTATGTTATAAATAAAATAATCTGCCAGTGGAACTTGTACTTTTTTCAACAATATTTAGGAATTGTTTACTCCAAACAAGCTCCTACATCTTGCTGAAAAGTTACTTCCAAGTTAGTTTTTTCTTACTTCAAGTGTACTAAGACATCTGCACTAGAAACTAGACTGGTAGTTGGTAAGATTTTGTGTTTTTGCAGTGTAAATTCATTCAGGACTGTCAGAGACATTCTCAAACACTGTTAATTTTATGGTGACGGTTTTACAGCTTCCCCTGTCTCTAATGCACTATAAAGTTTGCAGTCCAGCTGTTGCTTTGGGACTGTAACACAGAACTCTGTGTATCATTTGGCTCTTCTGGAGGAACTGTCACATATTTACGGTTTATAACTTATCATGTGCTAACCACATCTCTGCCTCGTGTGCATCTGTTTCAGCATCTGCAGCCTCTTCCAGAAAACAGCAGGCTGCCCTACTAAACCGCTCCATCCGCCATGTCACCGGCTTTTCCGACATATGTTCATCTGTAAACATGGAAAATTGCCGGTGTAATCTGATTTGGAGTTGTTTACTTTTGATTCAGTTGTGCCGTGCAAGTCCGGCTGCCAGGCTGTGAATGAGGCATTGTCTGCAGACAATCTCCAATCTCTGCTGCAAGTTCACTACATACAGGTACTGCATCTATCAGACACCCCTTCAGTTAATACCGACACATTGAGCCTGTAGGGAACATGTGTCAGGTAGGGGTGTAAGTTATCAATTAATGTGTTAATCTAAAGCTGATTGACTAGTGATTAATTGATGAGCGATAATTTTCTTAAAAACCTGACTTTTCTCTTGTATCAAGAGGGCCGACTATTTTTTCACAATCTAAATTCTGAAATTAAAAACTGCAAATACACAAAATCTTACCAAGCATTTTTATCTAGTTTCTTGTACATTTAAAATAAGACAAAACTAACTTATAAGTAACTTTTCACCAAGATACATGAGCTTGTTTTAAGTTAATAATTTACTAATATTGATGACAGTGTACTAGTTCCACTGGCAGATTATTTGACTTATAATTGACTTACAATGGGATAAATGTCTTGTTATACAGACAAATAATCTGTCAACCAATACTTTTTCATTAATATTAAGGAATTATTGACTTAAAACAAGCTCCTATATCTTACTAAAAAGTTACTTGTAAGTTTGTTTTCTCTTATTTCAAATGTACAAAAAATTAGACCAAAAATACTGAGTAATATTTTGTTTTTAAAGTAAAAAAAAACAAGCATATTTTTACATTTTGTGTCAACTGTATTAAATACTGACTGAATAAACAGGAAATCTGTAGCTTTCTTACATTATTAAGCTGATTAAGTATAACAAATAAGGAACCTTTTAGATTCTTTTATAGTAAAATAAAAGATCAAAAGAATAAAATATGTTAAACACAAATTCCCCATTAACAGACAAATGTTCATACAGAAGTAGTCTGTTGTTGCTCTTTAGGAATGTTAAAACTTTGCTCCATTAAAGGCATTAACTCACAACAGACCTCAAAATCAACCCGTTATTCCCTCCTCTCCGCCTCGACTTCATAGCACATCAGTAATTTTTAAATAAGAAGCTGAAGCCGCTACTAAGGTGATAACTTAAGGAGCTCACTGAATATTTATATTTAAAAACAGAACCGAATAATGAGCATTTTCAACAAACGCTGGACTCTGGACCGTTTCTCTTTCTGACTCGGTGTTCTGTTCTCTACGCTGTAGAGTAGCATACGTGCAGTGAGTAGTACGCATGCGCATTTAGAAGTCCGCGACATTTAGAGGTGCTCTCAGTTCAGCGTACGCGTAAAGATACGACAAAAATAAGTCAATAAATCGTTTATAACTAGATGAATGTACATACCTTGTCGTGCAGGGTCTAGCTGCAGCTGCCGTGAAATACATAACACGCCCCGTATAAAACTCGCCTCCCTGCTCCTTGATGATGGTCTGACTAGCTAGCCGCTAACTCCGGATCTCTTGCAGTTGTTAATAAAGTGTATGACAATCTAACTTCTACGTCATGATGTTATGTGACTGATTAAATAAAAGCATGTGGTAATGACAGTGTATACTTGTTTGACAGATATAGCCCTCAGTTTGTGCTTCGCGTATGACGATCTGGCAGAACAACGGCCGCCATCTTTGCTCTGTATTAAACGGCTCCGATTCAGTTACCAAAGGCGCCCCCTGCTGGCTGACGGCCAAATTACAACACCAAGAGAAAGTAAGCCGACGTTTAATTAATAGATTGGAACTCATTTTAATAAAAATAAACCATTAGTGGACAATTAATAATAAGTAGATTAAATGTTTCCTTCCGTAGTGCCAGGCATTTGATTTTCCTCTCATCAGGAAGGCAGTTTGAGCTTTGACTCATGCCACAGAGGTTAGTTGCTCACAAAGCAACAGTTTGACAGTGGCACCATTAAACGGTTGGACCGGAGAGTTCCAGTCTGCTCTGTGTTTCATAGTAAAGCCGCCTGATGTGAAGCAGCATGTCTGCAGCCTTCGCAGGGCTGGACTCTGTTCTTTCACCCGGGAAGCTGATGGATGGTGTTTGTTTAGTTACGCTGCAGTTAAGCTCAGGTCAGGGCCAAGCCAGGGCCCCCTCTCCCTCCCTCCGTCCATGTTGACTTTGGGCTCTGCTTAGAATTTTTATTTTTTGTTTATTTATTTTTTTTAAACTCTTGAACTTTTTCCATCCCAGGCTGCTCAGGGGGGAGAAAGCACAAGCGAAACTTTCTTCACACTGACAGGAAACCAGTCAGTGAAGCTGCTTAATGACGAGGACGTTTGCAACTTGCTTTTAAAAACATTCAGAACATTTGTGAGTCATCCCCCTTACCTCTCACACAGTCGGTCAGCAACATGGCCTCAAAGACGAGCAGCACAATCTTCATGACGTCCATACTGTCCAAACACAGATTCATAGTCCCTAAACCAGGAAAAAACACATGAGCAGCTCTGAGATTAATAATCTTGGTGAAGGATATGATTTAAAAAGCACTATTAGCTCTTATGCAATGATTACACTGCAAAAACACAAACTCTTACCAAGTATTTTTGTCTAGGCTTTAGTGAAAATACCTCAGTTTGTTTTAAGTCAATCATTTCCTAATGTTCATTAAAAAAGTATAGCTCTCCTGGCAGATTATAACACTTATAACCAGACATTTTTTACATGTTATAAGTGAATAATCTGCCAATGGAACTAGTACTTTTTCATAAATATTTGAGAATAATTAAGCTCCTATGTATTGCTGAAAAGTTATTTGTAAGTTAGTTTTGTCGTAAGTCAAGTGTAACAATATATTTGCACTAAATAAGGCCAGAAATACTTGGCAAGATTTTGCGTTTTAGCAGCATATTCTAAAACTAAAATATTAAAAATAATGACGATTCTACCAGCATGTATAAACATGTTCATGCCACTAATATACACTCTTTGATTGTTTGTGTCTTTAACAGACATCATGATTACAAAACAACACAACTGAACCAGAATTTCATTTTAAAATAACAAGTATAGCACTGTATGAATATTCTAGGTGTATCCTGCAACATTATGGGGGTTTTCATGTATTTACATTTTTGTGGCAATATTACATACCTCGATAGTGAGTGTAGGAGGTCAGCCTTGCAGCAGTCCCCTGACAGAAACTCTTTCAGCTGAACTTCGCGTTGAATTCATGAATAAAGCTGACAGCGGTCCGCAGTCCGCTAACAGCGCAGCATGGCTGCCTGCGGCGGGTCAATAACGGGCTGTCAGGCGGTAGGTTGGAAAACAGCGACAAAACACAGCAAACACAGCCCGAAAAAGCGTGATAGCTGAGAGGAAAACCACCGCTAGTCCGGTCCGTTGTACGGTCCACACTTCTCCTGGACAGACTGACTGTTGTGGAGTTCAGGGAGCGAAGACTTGTTGACTCTCCCACCGTTTCAGCGGCGGGCCAATCACAGCCCGCAGTCTGGCCAATCACAGTCCGTCAAACCGTCAAACCGTACGTCAACGTCGCCGCCATATTGGGAGTGGCAGTTTCGTTGCAACGTATAAAGCTTTATTACTATTATTAACAAAGTTTAAAAGTTTGACATCCATTAATTAACAAAGATGGGTAGGAACTACCTACATTTACTCAATTACATTTATCTTGATCTTTGGGGAAACAATACTTTAAAGAGTAGTTTTTACACTGCCGCACTTTTTGCTTTTACTTGAGTAATGTTATGAAGTAACGTTACTTTTACTAGAGTAAAATGTCTGGATACGCTACCCACTGTGAGTAACGTCACTGAATGAACAACCAGAAATTCACCACACAATACATACTTGCAGTTTTTGTTAGTTTCATAAGATTTATATTGAAAGAACCTGATTTGAAAAAATATTTGTTTTGCCTAATTTCATTAATAACTATTTATATGAATTATTTTCATTTTGTCTTTAAAATACCACATTTTAAAATATTAAATGACTGAAAATTTGATCAGTTCCTCAGCATCTGAGTAGTCTTTTTATTAAATGTTTCTTTTAAAGTAATTTTTTAGATCATTATGTTTACTTGTGTTAAATTTTTGAAAACGCTGCTCACCACTGTTACTGAATTCACACACAAAAAAATAGCTGAAATAATTACGGCTTAATTTTCATAACTAAAAGCTCAATAAAATTCCTAAATGAACTTGTATTATCGCATGTAAATATAATTCATAAAAATTACTGATTGTAAACAGTAGTATGTTTTTTATTAATAGTTTCCAATCTGTCTCGTGTTGATTTCTAAGAAGAGCTTGCCTCTAACAATATGGCGGACGCGCAGACGTGTCGTGTCTACGGAACAACAAAAGCAACGAGACGTTTCTGTCCGTCTCGCTGTTCATCTTTCAGTGCTTTTCATGTTAAAACCTTTAGTCTTAAGGACGGGTTACAAACAACAGATTTTCATTATAGTACAAAACACAGAGAGTAGAAAAATATTTACATCTTTGACACACCAACCCCCGCCTCAAAATACTGGAATGCACTGCCCCCTTCTGGCAGATTATCAGATTGACCGAAGTTCGGCAGTTGCACCATAACAACCGACCGTTAATTTTCCATCTCCGGTTTAATTTGGAGATGTCAAGTCTTTTAAATACTTAAAAAAAAAATAAAAAAAAAAACAGAGTAAAAATTGATGCAAAATCTCTCAGATTTATTCCAAATCTGTCTTATTTTTTTTCTAACATGTTTAAATGTTTTCTAAAATCCTAATATTAGTTTATAATTTATACACGTCTCACGTTCAGCGGGATCAAATGAGGAATCAAGACAACAGGATCAAACAGAAAAGTTATTTATTTCAATATACATCCCATTTAAAACTATATAACATTATTTATTTGTTGAATATTTTACACAGCTCTTATGGAAACGAATTAAGAGCTTTACAAAATAAGACAAAGCTCTGAAATAATAATAAAAATAACAGAATATCCCACTCTTCACTACTGCATGATTCCTTGTCTTTACATCATAGTAATTACAGTTCCATGTTATCTGCATTCTTTATAAAAGAAAAAATTAGTGTTTCAGAGTTAAGTTTGTGTGTTTTTAGATGCAATGAGGGTCGCAGGGTGATTAAAGCCTGAGAAGCTGCTTCAGGTCAGAGCAGAACGGACAAATTAAAAACTTATCCTTAGCATTAACTGGAGGTTCAAATCAGCATCTTTACTCAGAAAAACACGTGATTTATATTGTTACCAAAACAGAAATGTGTCCAAAATAACAGCAATGTGTTTAAAATTTCCATACAGGTAAATTCATTAGGATTACTGCCCTATTATGAATCAAAAATGAAGAAAAATGTATAAATTTTTTACAGAAATTCAGGAATATTTAATGTATATAAGCCAGAGGTGTTCAAAGTGCGGCTCAGGGGCCATTTCTGGCCTTGAGCTACTTTTTTGTGGGCCCCCAACGGCTGTTCAAGAAAGATACAGATTTATTCTTTAAACTTTTTATTTTTAATCAGGTTTGAATTATTGAATGTTGAGTAAAACACAAATAATTCATATTTTTAGGACCAAATTTCTCTAGTATGTAGAACCACTTTTACTTTTACTGAAAAGTTGACTTTGATGCACCCAAATCAGCATTTATTTATTTTATTAAAGAAAGAAAGTGACCCAAATCTTGCTTTTATAAACAAGAATAATTTCTTTAATCAAGCCCAAAAAAATCTGAAAACCGGACACCGTTTGTTTAATAAAACAAATGTGAAAAATTATTTTGCATTTTTGGATCTGTAATAATAATAATAATAATAAAAGTCTGTCTATTTTGCTTTATTTAATTTTATTTTATTAATTGGGATTTTCACTAAATGGTTTTGGTCCATGTAACAAAAGAAAATTGTACACTCCTGGTACAAATTGAAAACTGCTCAAAGATTTCAATCAGCGAATAATTTCTTTGTTTTTTTGACATTTTTCTTCCTAAAATTAACTTTTATTAAAACTATTTCAACTCACTACAACCTGCTGCTAACATTCAGAATAATCAGCTCTGTGTGTTACTGTTGTTGTGTCTGTTGGTTTATTTTGCTCTGCTGCATTTCACAGTAAATTATTAGTATAATTTCTACCAGAATTAGTTTTTATTTTACTGTTATTTTGAACACAAATGTTTCTGAAAGAAAAATGTCTGCAACCAAAATATCAGAGGTCTGTCTCATCATGTGCAGAAGCGTCGCAATCAACAATATTGCACCAATAAAGCGACGAGGAAGTGAAGAAAGATGGGCAGCCCTGTATTCCTGCAAGGCTGCACCTGAGAGTTTGAGCTCCAAAAGGTCAAAGGTTAACCGCAGTGAAGGGATGCTCTGCAAAATCACAAAATCCTACTGAGTATTTTTGGTCTAGTTTCTACTGCAAATATCCGACTGCATATCAGGGTCAACGTTCTACAATAAATAAAAATGAAAAGAGGAGGAGGAGTAAATTTCCAAGACAAATTCAGAAATTCTGAGATCAATCTCCAAAATTTATGCCTTTTTTAAGCCAATTTCAACTTTCCAAACGCAGAAATTTCAGAGTTTTTCATAGAAAATGTTTGAGATTTCAAACTGAAATTTCTGAGCTTTTTTGTAGAAAATGTCTGAGATTAATCTCAGAATTTGATTTTATTTTCTAGATAATTTTCAACTTTTCAACTAAGAAATATTCAAGTTTTTTTCAGAAAGATTACTAAAATTAATCTCAGAATTTCTGAGTTTTTTTATTTTTTAATTTTCAGCTTTTCAACAAAGAAATTTGCAAGTACTTTTTTCTTTAAAAAATTCTGAAATTAATCTCAAAATTTCAGCTTTTTTCTCGGAAATGTACTCCTCAGTTTTTCGGTCAGTCTTCAACGGCCCTAATCGCAAATATCTTAGTACACGTAAAATAAGACATCAAGTAACTTAGAAGTAGCTTTTCTTCAAGATGTAAGAGTTTGTTTCAAGTCAATAATTCCTTACTAGCAATGAAAAAGTTCTAGCACTACTGGCAGATTATTTAATTCATAACAAAACATTTTCCCATGTTTTAAGTGAAACACTCTGCCACTGGATCTATTATTTTTCATTAATATTAAGGAATTATTGACTTAAAACAAGCTCTTCTATTTTGCTAAAAAGTTACTTTTCAGTTAGTTTTGTCTCACTTCAAATGTACCAAAATGTTTGAACTAGAAATTAGTAAAAAATACGTGGTAAGACTTTATGTTTTTTCTCAGTGCAACAAACTCGATGCTAAGTTACGATCCAGACTTCGTCTCCCAAACACAGTTAGACATTCATCACGTTAGAAAAACTAAACTCCTCACAAAGCTCATATCAAAAGATACCTGTGTTTCAGTTTCAGCCTGCTGAGTTTGTTTAGTGGCTCTGTTGCTTGCAGATAGAATCATTATTTACATGGTGGTTGACTTACATTCGTCTGATCCGACCCGTAAGGATGGGCAATAAATCGATTTGATCGATTAATCGGATTTTTGGCTTTTGAAGATTAATTTTTTGGGAAATCTGGATTTTTTTTACTAATGTGTTCCTGGGGTTTCTATCATTCAGACGTGAGCGCGGCCAGGGCGGCCATCCTGTTTGACAAGCATGTTTAAAGCTTGTATTTATTTGGATTTTGAATTCAGTTTAACTCTACGATGAAATATTAGGGCCAGGCTACAATTTTATTTAAAATTAAGGTCATAATATTACCAGAATAAAGTCGTACAACAATAAAGTTGAAGAATTACCAGAATAAAGATGTCATTTTTAGAAGGATGAATTTGTAATTTAATGAAAACTCTGGCATGAAAAGAAACAAAAATTAAAATGTTCAGCATTTTGTGAAGTTATACTTTAGTATCGGTTTAAGATGTGAAAATAATTTTAAAAAATTAACATGTCAGCATTAAATTAGTATCAATAGCAGGACTTTGAAATTAATGTTTCTATTTAGAACAACAAACTGATCTGCTCATGTCAGATCCTGATAAATAGAAGTCTTTTCTCATTAAAATGTATTTTCCTGTAATTTTAAGATGTTCTTTTGGTAAAATTGTGTTATTATTCTGCTAACATTATTTTATTCTCATAATTAAAAAACATTTTGTAGCCTGGCTCTGATACTCTGTCGTACAGTTTGCAGAAGAGATAATTGAAATACAAATATTAATTTATTTATTAGAAAAGAAAAAAATTGGAAACCAGATCTCAGATTAAACTTTGAAGCCGTATCGTCCAGCTCTACTGATCTGAGTTCTGTTGGAGCGCCAGCACCGGGACACATGTGGGAAGCTCACAGAAGCAAACAGGAAGCTTGATTATTCACACCTGCAGAAGAGAAAAATGTTCTGATTCTGTGAAGCAGACTGCAGAGCGATTGGACTTTCAGTTCTGCTGACGCCTCGGCATTCCTACAATCAGACCCGAGGTTCTGGGCTGGACTCTCCGCTCCCTGCGGCTGAGGTCAGCAACTACAATCATGACCTTTAAGGTTTATCTGGAGCACTGTGGAGTGAATCTGTCCGTTGCATATTATGCTCTTGGAGCAGACGGTGTGCTTTTTGGTTCTGACCTGGGATCAGATGGCGGGCTTGTCGCTGTAGAAAGGCGTGACATGAAACATGTAGCAGTGGGTGCAGACCCGGACGGGCTTCACCTGGCCGTACCGCGGCAGCGGAGCCGAGTGGGATGAGCAGCGGGAGCAGAAGATCTGAGGAGAGAGAGAGTAAAATGCTAAGCCAGTGTTTTTCACAGTGGTGGCCACAGGAGGGCGCTAGAAATTAAAAAAATTAATCTAATACATATTTTAAAAAGATTTTTTACCAGAAAGTTAATCTATATCTGAATCATTACATAAAAACAAAAAAAAAACATCTATCTGTTTTTAATATCTGGAAAATGAGCCATTTCAGAAACCTCCAGAATTCGTTACCTAGCAACCCCAGCCAAGCCCAGTCCTGTTACCTAGCAACCCAAGCTGAGCTCCAGAATGTTTGGTCTGCTGCTTTCACCACTATACAATACTATATAGTAAAATAATGAATATAAATAAAGATAATAAAATTAGGCAAAAGAAACATTTTTCCAAATCAGGTTCTTTCAACGTAAAGCTTCTGAAACTTTTTTTCCAATGGCTGCTGGAAAAGACAAGTGTTTTGTTGTCGACTTGTCATCCAGAAAACACCTGCTGCCTTCTTGTTGGTTGTGCAGGAGGCTCCACTTGTGATTTTCAAAGATGTATGGTTGTGTAATTGCTCATTTGTTTGCAGCCATTTTCATGTGTCAGTGAAAAGTTGAGTTGGGGGCGTGGCCTGTAGCAGCATACTTGTATTTAAAGTGACAGACGTCCTAAAACAGCTCATTCTGAAAATAGGTCAAGACTCTCATGATCTAAGAATAGTTTTGTGCAAACAAAATTAATAAATATGTTTGTATAGGCCATAGACCTATCCTAACCTTTTCAAGGAAGCATTACAGGTCACATTTTAAAAATACAAGTGAAAATAACTTTTTTGTGTATACCACCCCCTCCACAACTAAAACTAGAATGCACGAGGCAGCATTTATGCTAAACAAATGCAATAGTTATTGAATAGTAAATAAAAGTGAGAAAATGTTTTTTTAAGAGTCAATATTTCTTTAAATATTTTGGGTTTGGAAAGGGACATCCTGTCCAGAAGCTAATGCTATTTGGGGTCACTGTTTGGGGACATTAAGCTACACTTTAGCTAGGGAGCTAACAGGAAGTCCTAACCTTTCCACAGCTCCTACAGTGATGCTTCCTGCGAATGACGGTGAAGGGAGCCTTGCAGGTAATGCAGGAGTTGCAGGCGTCGTCGGGGACCCAGTCTGGAGGATCTGCAGGGGAAAGGAAGAGAAAACATGCAGCAGAAATGCCACCAGCTGAGAGGAAGACGAAGAGGAGTGCGCTGACTGTAACACTTATAGTTTGTGGTTCTGCTGACCTTCGAACTGTCCTTCCCGGGCTTTGGCTGCCAATTCTGATGAAGAAATAGTTTCCTGACAGAGAGCACAATCCTCCAGCACCGCACTGCGCAGAACAGGGCCTAGTGGGCATCACAAGGGACACATTTTAAACGGTTGCACTTAGTTCATGATTGAGAAGGCCTACACTGCAAAAAGTCACAAAATCTTACCAAGTATTTTTGGTTCAGTTTCAGTGCAAATACCTTAGTACTTTTCAGCAAGATATAGGAGCTTATTTTAAGTTAACTATTCCTTAATTAAAAAAAAGTTCTAGTTACATTGGCAGATTATTTCACTTATAACAAGAAAATTTACTTGTATGTTAGTTTTGTCTTTTTAAGTGTACAAAGATATTTTCACTAGAAACTAGACTAATGTACTCCTTTGGGAAAAAGGATAAAAACAACGAATCCAAAAATAATCAAATCAATCTCTAAAAGTTGTTCTGAAAAAGCTTTCTGGCATTTAGCAAATAGAAATAATTTTAGTAATTCTAACCAACCTAAAACAAGAAATGTTTGGTCAGATTTAACTTCAGACAGCGAGAAAAAATAAATCTCTTTTTATTAGGTGTATAAATATGTTTGTATAGGCCATAGTTGAAAAATATCTGGTTTCAACTGCAAATAACATTTTCCAAATTTAGATTTAATCAAAGGTTAGGTGGAACTTTATTACAAAATTGACCCTTTGAATATCAAGCACTTTCAAAGTCTTTAGACATAAATCAAGCACTTTTCCAAAGTTTCCTTTTGCCCATCTTTAATATACAAACACATTTTCCTCCACAGCACTGAAAGAAAAATATTAAATCCATTCCTCACCCTTTTTTTGCTTATTGTTGTCTCCTTGCTCGCACTTCGTCGCCATTACTTCAAAGAGAGTCTTCAGGATGCTTCGCAGGTCGCTGGCGTAGTTGGTCTGCAGCTGATCGGCGACGCCTGCATCACACAGAAACATTGATGCATCATGTACAACCCGGAGGCGCGTGCCGCTGCAGCTCAGAGAGGGAGGAACTTCACCTGATATGCAAACGAAGAGACGGTGGATGAGGTCACTGCTGCTGTGAAACCGGGAGCGGATCTTGCTCCTCGCTGCCACCCTGGCGTCCTGCAGGGCCAGCCTGATCTCCTGCTGGTCCAGGTCCTCCGAAGTCCCTGAGCTCGGAGTCAGGCTGCTGACGGGGCTGAACAAGAAATACAAAATTAACTTTTTTAATCTGAAGAATGATCTGATCCTGCATAAATTTGGCTGTTATTGCGTCGGAAACCCCAAAGATACTGAACTTTGACATTTATCGTTTCAATTGGCGACTGAAACTGATTTAGGGCTGAAACGATTAATCAATGATTCATAATTAATCTGATTAATTGTGATTAATCAATTATTGAAATGATCTTCAACTAATTTAGTAATTGGTTAATCATTAACTGAAGTATTCACAGTTAAAAAAATGCAATTTGCTTACAGAAAAACATATTCAGAGCAGTAATTAAAACAAAGAAATGCAAAAAATATATACGACATTTAAAATACATAAAAAACTCTGTCTGTAAATATGTTCCACCCACAACTCCTCAAGTGGCATAGTTCCAACTTCACTCAGTTCAAATTCTGTAAATAAATTTAAAAAATCTTATAAGTAACTTTTGTTATTAATTTATGAATCAGTTGAAGCAACAATTATTCAATCAATCTACAAATAATTGAGCATGAACTAAAGGAATGCTGTGTTGTTGCATTTCAGGTAATAACATGTTTATTTTTTTTTTTTATTTAAAATGGAATTGAATTGTTCATGTGCATATAAAGGCTGAAATGAAAAATCTGCAGATTGTGGTGATTTATTGTCCAATTAATCGTCAGAATAATCGCTAACTAAAATAATCGATAGTAGCAATAAATCTGAGCAGTAGATGCATTTATTTAGCGGGACAGGAAGTCATTACCTTGGAGTGTAAGCACTGCTCGACAGACTACATGTGGTGACCGACACACTGTCGCAGTCACTACCTGACACAGAGCTGAGGGGCGACTTCTGAAAACTAAAAACAACCAAAATAAAACAAACAGAAATAAAGAAGGATACGACTGATAATTGGTCAAATAAACAGAGGAATGTTATAAGTCAAAATAAAAGTGAAATAATAAGACAACGAAAAAGGACAGAAAGAAAAATGTGGCGCCTTATTTATGCACTGCGAAAACACAAAATCTTAGCAAGTATTTTTGGTCTAGGTTCTAGCGCAAATATCTTAGTTTACTTGAAAAAAATTAACTTACAAATAACTTTTCAGCAAGACAAAGAAGCTTGTTTTAAGTCAATAATTCCTTAATATTAATCTTAAAAAAAGTTCGACTTCCACTAGCAGATTATTTTACAAATAACAAGTAGGGCTGGACAAAAAAGGTAATAACTAACTAACTAACTGTTTAGTTACCTAGCAACAGCCTGTTAAGTAACATAAGCAGCAGCAGTTTCAGGTTTCCCCACTGTACCTCATAACTGCTTAAAAACAAAATTGAACAGCTTGGAGTGAAAACTGTGGATAAAACTGGAAAGGTCACGTCACCAGTTTTGTCGTATTTCTGATATTTGAAACAAAAAACTAAGATTGATATAGACTGATGTGAAACCCTTATGTTAAGTTTTTTATATCACTCTGGATATCAGTAGCCTGGACTATTGTTACCCAGTAGTCCAGGCTACTGATATCCGATGAATTCCTTGGGGGAAACCAAGGAACGCATCGGTGAAGTAAAAAAAAAAATACAGATTTTCAGAAAAATTACATTTTTAAAGCCAAAAGTTTGATTAATTGCTGAAGCTAAACAAAATATACTTGGTAAAATTTTGTGTTTTTGTAGTGAGAGTAGTCGAATTATCCTACTGAAACAAACCTGAAGCATCTCCTAATGTCCTCCTTGGGCTCCTTATTGTCTATTCTGTCGTTGTCCAGGTTGTTCTCTCGCTGCCGGGCTTCGCCGGCTTGCTGCCTCCTGTCGTGGCTCAGTTGGCGGCTGAACGTTGACGCTCCCTGGCCTCCTCTGGAGCCCCGACCTGGAGCCACCAGGCACTTGTCACAGAGCAGCGAATCTGAGCGCTCCGCTGGCGGATCCCCAGGGCGGCGGGCGGACGGGGGAGTCTGCTGGGCGAGCTCGCCCTTAGCGAACCGCTGGTGGGCGCGTGGCGGCAGCTGGCAGGCAGCGGACTGGATGACGGCGCTGGACGCCGGCCTCTTGCAGTGTTTGTCCAGACCCAGAGCTAGGCCCAGCTCCAAGCCGGCGGTATCCGAGGCAACGCCGCCGTCTTCATGAGCGTCCTCGCAGCTCCCGCAGCACACGCAGGAGTTCAGCAGACAGTGAGTGGCCACTAGGGGGCCGCAGGGCTCGATCTCAGATGCAGCGGGCCGGGGCAGCAGCAGCTTGTCCACGGCCAGCTCCGTCAGGCTGGGTGAGCGCGGGTTGAAGATGACGGTGGCCGACAGCTTCATCCCGCCCATGCGGTGGGCGATGACCTCCGCCGTTTCCGACGCAGTGCCCTCTAACCCCCTGTCCCAGCCGTTGCTGTAAGGCAGCGGCTCATTGCGGGGTGCGTGGGAGCAGAGGGGGCGTTTTGCCGTGGGACAGGGCTGCTCCGACGTTGTGGCAGAGCTCCATCCGTTGATACCAGAACCGGGTCCGGGTTTCTGCTGCAGTGGAGGCGTCGATCCTTTAGGCAGGGCTGGACAATAAATCAATGATCAATGTTAACACATAATACGTCTGATAGAATATTCACTGAACTTTGATCTAAAACCGCACAGCATTCTGGGAGATGTAGGCAGAGGAAAGACTTAACCTACTCAACCTCTTAGGGTTAGCTAAGAAACATTAGTGGAATCAACTCACTCAGTCTTTGGTTCCCTAGCAACGACCTGCTGGGTAACTGCCACACGTTTTGCCTTATTACTGCTTAAAAATAAAAAATAACGGCACGGAGTGAAAACCCGATAAAACCACCACCAATCTGGTTGAATTTCAGATATTTAAAACAAACAAAAAAAAAATTTATGGATTGATATGAAACGCTTATATCACAATACGTTTTTCACCCATATCGTCCATAATTTTATGAGAACTCCAACATAAAAGTAACAAATTAATTACACAAGTTTTTGTATAATTAATTTACAAATTAATTTAGTAAATTTTTAAATTAACTAAATTTGAAAGAAATTATTATTTCTTTTAGATTAATGAAATTGTTTTTTACTTTTTTTTTTTACATAATTTCAAGATGTCCTTCTGGTAAAATTGCACCCATTGTTGTCAATGTTATTATGATAGAATTCTCATAATTAAACAAAATTTCTCATAGCTTCACCCTAAAATTTACCTGCACAATTTAAGGGACAAAAAAAAAGAAGGGACAAAAAAATGTTTTGGTTTTGTTGTAATTTCTCTTTCAAAAATACAGCAAGAAAAAAAAAAAAATCTGAGATTTTATTTTTAAGATGTATTGTCCAGCCATAGAATAAAGTAGTAATTTTATGAGAAATAAATTAATCTTCCAAGCTTTTTTCTCATTTAAGTTAATTTTTTTTTGTAATTTCAAGATGTTCTTCTGGTAAAATTGCATCTTATTTCTGCTAATATTATGACAGTATTTTTGTAATTAACACAAATTCTGAAACTCAGTCGTACAACTCACAGAAGGACTGAAAATATTTTCTAGAGAAAGAAAATTTGTTTTATTGGAATTGGTGCTGGTAGTTTTTATTTTCCAGCCGTACCTTTAGGAGACACGATGCAGCTGCCGTCTCCTGCCGCGTCGACATCCTCCATGAAGAAAACCCGATCCTCCTCCTCCACGTAGACGCCGGTTCTGATTCGGTTCGCCGCCATCCTGCGTGGCGACGCCTGGGTGCTGGAGGCCCCGCTGGAGCCGGCGGGCTCCCCCCTGCTGGGCCGGCGGGCCGGGGACTGGCCCTGGCTGGGCGGGGACAGCAGCGTGGACATTTCGTCCCCCACCCTGTACACCATCATGTTGAGCTGCTCCAGCTCCTCCTCGTCGTACTGCATGGAGCAGGCCAGCTCCGCCTCCTCCGCCTCCTCGCACAGCAGGCCCTGCTCCGGCTCCTCCTCGCCGTTTTGGGTTTCCACCTCCTCCCAGCCGCTCTCCACCTCCGCCAACTCCTTGTCCTGATCAGGGGAGACGAACACGGGGAGCGGGTCTTCTTCCCCGCTGCCCTGCCCGTTGGAGGCGTCGTTGGCGAGGCTGTGGGAAGACGGATTCTCCTGGACCGGAACCGGGATGCCGTTTGAGGCCAACTCCCCGTCCTGGGAGATGCACAGGTTCTTCTCCAGACTCAGCAGCTCCTCCTCAGTCAGAGTCTTCAGGAGATCTCTGCAGGAGGAACCACAACAAACTTCACACTGCAGCCTGAAGTGACCCAAATACAATTATTTTGTCTTAAAGTCACCTGAATCTGATGTTTTCATGACAGTCTGAACAAAACAGATCGGATTTTTTCCAATGCGACCCAGGTCACTTGGACGCTTATTACCGATTACTGATCTTTAAAAATCCTGACCTGCCGATTCAGATTTTGGCAGATACCAATTCTTTTGTTTGAAATGTTGCTAAATAAAGCAAGAAAGTCGCTGAGTTGGCAAAAGTGGGGTGACTATTATTAACTACAAACATGCAGACATGAGCTGGCGGGCCAGTCTGTTCGTCAAACCTCCAACAAGAGAGCAGAAGAGGACAGTGGGTGATTTTTAGACTTTTGACGAGGTAGAAAAAAATCAGGTTCACATGCAAGTGTCGGCCGATCTCAGATCAGTGCCCTCCTAATGCTTATGCTAGCTAGCATAGCCGCTAAAGAGTTTGATTTTTTTCACAAATTATCTGTCTCACAATATTCTGTCACCACATGGAGACAGTTTTATTAAATATGGAAAAATAAAACATATTTTTGTCAAAGCTATGTACTACAGCTTTAAATGTTCCATGTATTTGACAAACGACTTCTGTCATTGTATCTATGAAACCTGCTCACCACAGTTACCGCAGAAATCTTTTCAGCTAACACCTACTTTTCAAACATGTTGAACATACACGTAAAACCGGGTCTATAAATCTGGCTACGGTTTAGTAAATCACATGGCAGTTTTATCCTCCTCCCAGTATTTTGTACTTTCTAATGATCAACATATGTTTTGCATATCCATGCAAACATATTGATAATAACTATAAATAATCCTAATTTTGCTATGCAATCCTGATGTTTGTAGAAAATGGTTTGCGCCCATCAACACTGCAGAAACACAAAATCTTAAAAAGTATTTTTGTTCAGTTTCCAATGCAAATATCTTAATACACTTGAAATCAGAAAGATAGACTTACAAGTAACTTTTCAAGAAGAAATAGGAGCTTGTTTAGGTCAATAATTTCTCAATATTGATTAAAAAGAACCAGTTCAACTGGCAGATTATTTCACTTATAACATGGGAAAAATGTCTTGTTATAAGTGAAGTAATCAGCCAGTGAAACAAGTTCTTTATCTTCAATATTAAGTAATTATTTACTTAAAACAAGCTTATATTTCTTGCTGAAAGTTATTTTTCTCTTGTTTCAAGTGTACTCAGATCTTTGCTTTAGAAACTGAAGAGAAGTTACTTGTGCTTTTGCAGTGAAATTTGTATCGTTTTTTATATATGCAGGCCTTTCGAAGATCAGGCCCTTAAAGCGCTGTGACAAAGACGGAAGGATCTCTTCATGGATTTACCTGATTTTCTTCAATAAAGTACGAAAAGGCCTGAAGAGCTCCGACATGTCCTCAGATTTCCGGTCGAGGTTAAGAGGTCCCTCAGGATAAACGACCAGCCCGCTGAAAGCATGAGCAGCGTCCTGTGAGACGCAGGTGGGAAGGAGCGGAAAACATCGACGGGAAAACGGGAACGCTTACCAAACAATGGCCAGTCTGGGAATGGTAAACATCAGAGCAGGTTCGTAGTCATCGATCATGTCCTGGGTGAGGTAGCCCAGCCTGAGTGCCCTGAAGGTGACGGAAACACAATCAGACTCTGACTAAATCAAAAGATTATTGGAGGATGTTTTTCTACTGCAAACTCACCGTTCAACAGTTTCACAGAAGAGGACAATCACCTCCTGCTGCACGTCGTATTCTTTGGGACTTTTCACAGGCACCATGGCTGACACATAGCTGAAACAGAAGAAGAAGAAGAAGCGTTAAGCTAAAAATGTTCAAAAATTGGCAAAAATGTTTCTTTAGCTCTGATGGAAACATTTAAAGTGGTAAAAGGTGATACACAGTTGCTGTGTTTGTGCAAAGATTTGTCAATATTCCACTAACGTTGAAAAAAATTACATTTTGCAATTACGGTGTTTCCATTAAATAAGAAACACAATTAAAAATCACACATGAATAAGTTTGTTCATGCAAACTTATTCATGTTTGCATGAACCAATGATTAAAAATCAGGCAGCTCCATCATCTTCCTACCACTTCCTGTTGTCTTCTTCGTCGTTTTTGCCAGTAGTAGTGTGATGCAAAAAAAAAGTGTACCCATTGCAGTTTTGCAAAATACACTAATTTCAATATGGCTGAAAAACCACCTGAAGCATTTTAATGAAAAACAAGTTTTTTTCCGCAATTGCCATGTTTCCTTTAAGCAAATTTATTTCAGTATATCCAATTTGTGCAATTGCATTGTGATTGGAAACACAGCGACTGATTAGGCATGAGTTAGTTACAACATTTAATTTCCCTTTGGGATTAATAAAGTATTTTTGAAATTGAACTGAATAACATTCTGACCACAGAGAAGTAAACTGGGTTCGACTATGTCCAGAACTGCATCTCTTGTGGGGCGTTTCCAGTGTGGATCGATGGATTTATCAAAAATCCACGGCTGAAACAGTTGTTTGGTGAATATGTAGTTTCAGGTTAAACCTGGGAATGCTTGGGTCATTCCTCTGACATCTATTTAAGTAAAACATAGACACAACTTGGAACTTTTCTAGAGTATTTTTACACCCAAACACAGAACATGAGGTGTTAATATGGCTTCTAAATTCCTTACATTTCAATCCAATCATGCAGCAGTCGGATGTTTTGGGCACAGAAGTCAGAATTTGGGAGTTTCTGTCTCCCAAATTCCAGAACTTAATGAACATTTTTGTGCCTTCAAAGGTCTAACAATGTCCAAACCTTCATATAGATCATTTGTTGTGATAAATTTCTTATGATACGAATTTTAATTCATTGTTGCCACAATGAATTGCAATTAATGATGTCTAAAACTGCCCGTATTGTTGCGATTGTTAGTTTTGCTATTTTCTCTACCGTTGGTTCAATGAGAGCATCAATACATGTCAATAAATTTTAAATGTAGTAGTTACTGTGTGCAGCTTATTGATAAAAAATTAGGGCTGGATGATTTGGCAGAACATTTTTTCACAGTGTTAGCATTTTATATCATTTCAGATAAATAATTGTCGATATTGATTATCATTGATACACTTTTTGGTTTTAAATATCTGAAATTCTGCCAAATTGATGGCGTGAATTTTTTTGTTTTTGCCACAGTTTTCACACCACACTGTTTTTTAAATTTTTTTTCTCACTTTTAAGCAGCTATGGAGGCACAGTGGCAAAACTTAAACTGCTACAAGTTTGTTGCTAGGTAACCAAAGAATGAATCAGTTGCTAGGTTACCAAAGAATGAGTGAGTCAGTTGATTACACCAACCTAGCTTAGCTAGCTGAGAAGCTAAAGGCTTTCCTCTGCCTACATTTCCCAGAATGCTGTGTGATTCTGGATCAGAGTTCAATGAAATAATTAAATATTCTACCAGATGTATTATCTACTGATATTGACCATGTGTCTACTGCGATACATAATTGATTTATTGTCCAAGCCCTACTTCAAACCACATTTCTTTATGTGACTGACTGGCATCCTAGAGAAATACATTACAAATTGGAATGTTTTTAAAGACTAGTATTTGTATTTGTGGGGCTGTGATTGATGTGTCACAGTCATACAGTTACCTAAAAATTTTTTATATATTCACTTTAATTGTTACCACAATAGTACCACAAAATACTGTGATAAAACTAGGTAAATATCGCCTATCACTAATGGATTCTGTCAGTAAATAGTCATAATGTTATGCCTAATTTAGGTCCAATAATGCAATATTTATGATCTCTCGTTCACCTGAGCTCAAACTCAGCGAAAAGGCTGTCGAAATGTCGTAAAGCGTCCTTCATGCGGTCTGTGTAGTAGTTGAGGTCTCGCAGTGCCTGGTCTCTGGTGATGCTGCGCACCTCCTCCAGGCTGCGCGTCAGGTCTTTCGCCAGGGGTCTCATGGCGATGCTCTCTATCTCCCTGTTCATGATGATGGAGCCTGCAGCCAAACACTGGACAGGAACCAGTTTACAGCCATGGTGAATTTCAGCTCCACCACTGAATTTCTGCAGGTTGTTTTCATCCCGACTGAAGCAAGAGGGAATTGCCTACCTCAGCTCCGAACCACAGCTGTCCCGCCAAGTTGTCATGGCGAATCTCCTCGGGGAATTTGACGCAGAAGTCTCTGTTGGCGCGGTCGTTGGGGATGCATTCATCCATGATCTGGCTGATGATGTTCAACACGTTGTCCTGCAGAAAAGCAAAGAAACACATTCCGTTTTATGATTGAGACTAGGTTTGTTAGATAAATTCAATTAAAACAAGCTCAATAATTTCCATTTGCATTATTTATAATTTTTCTCTTTTCTCTCTATCAAAAACTAGACAACAAAAGTCTTTAGTCTGGTGCGTTGGTCTCAACTAAGCCTTTTTTGAAAGACAATTTTGTTTAGAGATGCTTCATAATTCATTTGTTTGTCGTTCTGTTTATTTATTTTCAATATTTAAAATGTCTTAAAGTTCCATTGTTAAATGTTTGTTAGAGTTAAAGTGTATTGATATTTGAGAATGTATTCTTAAATTATTATGCCATTACCATTACATTACCTGAAAACAGTCTCAAAACAACAATATTATTGTTTATCGCGATAACTTCTGGTACAATTTATTGTTCATTAGTTGCAAACCCTAGTTGCAACTAATGATTATTTTATTGATTGATTATTCTGACAATTAATCTGATAGAAAAATTGGCACATTCTACATGTTTTATTTAAACTACTTTAGTCTTTTTATACAATGTTAGAAATACATTAAAAGATGCAAATAAACAAATAATTTAATTACTTTTCTTTTTTAAACAACAAAACAAACATTTTATTACCTATAATCCGATACCATACCGTCCCTTTTGTGAATTTGTACCAGGTGAAGTTAAAACTGCCACTTTAGGAGTTTTGGCTAAAACATATTTCCAGACAAATGTGTTTTTATCATATCGATTTTTGTACAGCTTTGGCTTAATTACTGCTCTGAATATGTTGTTTTTTCAGAAAATTGAATTTTTTGAATTAACGATCAATAAAGTAGTTTGTTTAACTTTCTCCTTACTTTTAAATTTTCCAAATTTTCTTAGGCAATAGAAGTCCCAACTTTAAACTTCTGAGAGATCCATGAAGTTTTGAAGTTAAACTTTCCAACAGCTTGGATATTATTATGAATCTTCAATCTCTAATTCAGAATATCTTTTTTAATCTTTCTTAATTATTTTTTGTTATGTAAGTAAGACATTATAAAATAAATACCTTCGCTGATTACTTGTAATTAATTTGACTGAAGGTAAATAAATATTTATCTGCAATTTGTGCAGAACCTTGTTGGCTTTTTAAATGATGAGAAAGTGATGATAATCACTTTCTCAGGGAAAAAGAATTATAATATTTATTATGATTTATTTGATGCATTTTGTAGCTTAAACTAGCTTCATACAGTCCTTTGCTGATTGTGATTATAATTCAACTGTTTATTTTGGAAACAGTTGAATTATTGAAAGGTTACAAAAGGAAATAAAAGAGTTTATAAGAATCAACGTTCTCCATTTGCTCTGCAGTTGAAACCAGAAAAAATACGGAATAAAAAGCTCCTTTCTGAACTTAATATTTGTAATATTTCACCAACTGCAACTTGGCTGGAATGCATTAACGGCTGATTTAATATGGCTACTCACTAATCAAATAAAACATTAAACTGACTGATGCTGCACAAGGCGACAGCTCAGCAGAGTGAAGGAAACCGAACAGTCGGGGATCAGGTGATGACCTTATTAAGCGTTTTCTCCCTGAGATCTGCTGCTGCTGCAGGTAGGAGGCACAACAAGCCACGAGGAAAACCTCCCTCACAGCACAGGCAGTTCAATAGTTTACCATGATTCAAATCTGAAAACTCCTCCACATGATGCTGAAATTCTGGTTTTGGCCCGATCTCTTTGTCTAAACATAGAATAAAATCTGTGGCTATGAAATCATTAGCTATAAAAAGCTTTCTTCTTCTGCAGCTACTGACGCAGAGTCCGAGATGAGAGACGGCCGACGCTCGCAGACGGATCCAACTTATCTCATCAGTGGAAGTGCTTCATACAGGAATTCAGCCAATCAGCTTCCAGTAAATCACTCATATCACCCAGCCTGCATCCTGGGATGAATAAGAAGCACACCGACTGTTCTCATCGCGGGAAGCAAACTCTCAGCAGGTGATTATGTGAATGAAAAAATGGCTCAGAATGAAACAAGCTGGGGGTCAATTTATCTCCACGCCAGCTTTGCTCCACTTAAAACCTATTTTTATGCCTCGCTCTGGAACCCAGAGGAAGATTGGACTCCATTGGTGGTTTGCACTGACCTGGCAGGACCGGAACTGGTTGACCAGCAGCGTGCATCTCTGAGGGTCCTTCCTGCCGTCCAGGCTGTCCAGCTCAGTGGCCACCTGGTTGAGCTCTTCGTCGGCATAATAGAACTGGGCCAGAAGCTGCGGGTCCGTCCTCTGTTCAGAGGGAAACACAGGCAGAACAACCGTTTACAACACAACACCACAAAATTCTGGTTTTAAACTCAGAAATCAGACAAATCTTTTCCTGTTTAAAGGTGGCCTATTATGCTTTTGCTTCATTTAACAGGTTAGAATTGCTCTATGGAGTCGACAAAACATGTTCATCACATTTTTTGCACAAAATAATTTTTAGATTATGAGATTTCAGTTTGCTCAGTTCTGCCTATTTTGAGCTCATTTCAGAATGATCTGTTTTAGGGGATCTTGTCACTTTAAATCCAAATAATTTGCTGACGGCCACGCCACCAAGTCAACGTTTACACTCGCACATCTTTGAAAAGCAGAAGCAGAGCCTCCTGCACAACCAACAAGAATCCAGCAAATGATTTCTGGATGGCAAGTCAACAACAAAACACTAGTTTTTTTCTAGCAGCCATTGTACAGTGCATAAAATAGTAAAACCAACTGAGCAAATGTGCAGGAGCTCTGCTGAGGTGGCTAGGTAATGGGACTGGGCTTGGCTGTAGTTGCTAGGTAATGGAATGTAACTTAACATTTGGGAGGTTTTGAAACCCCTTGTTTTCAAGACACCAAAAAACAGCTTAGTGGGTTTTTAAGCATTTAGGCTGATTTTAGAAGCAGTTGAGACCCAAATGGAAGCATAAAAACTTTCAAAATGTGAATTTTGCATAATAGGTGTATTCTAATAACTTTAAGACTTGTAGAGGATGCGCCGACACACTAAAAACGACAACATCGGAGTGTTGACTGTAGCTCACTGCTGGGCCACGTTACCACATTCACGCCCAAATAGTGAGGAACACACTGGTTCAAGTTGGATGTACCTCCATTAACTGGCTAGAATGAGATTGTACTGTGAAGAAGGAGCTAAACAATGGTAACATAGTGTAGATCAGCATTACGTTTAGCGTCTGAACTTTTTAATGTGGCATCTGAATATCTTAACAACTCTGAAAACAATGAACACTTCAACACCAGATACATGGAGAAAATGGAGTTCATAACTTCTGTTTTGTAAAAAAAATAAATAAAAAGAACAGGTAAAGAAAAGTTGGACAAGCAGTCAGCCTTTAAACATGCAGGTACTGCAGTTTAATATAAAGAGTGGCTGATCTGTAGAGACCTACATATAATCAGGGAAGTGGGCCAGTGTATAGGCCATTCTCCATAACAACGGGCTGCTGGGGAACTCTGCTGATTTATGAGCAAGAGATCCTTTTCCAACAAGTATGCAAGAGGATTTAGGAGGAACAATTATATTAATCCTAACAAGAGGAGTTAATTAGAGTTAATACACTATGAACACCTCCCAGAAGAGTTTGGATGTCTAGTCCTAAGACAGGATTTGTGTCTTTATCTCTCACACTGAATGACAGTGTGAAGAAAGAGAAAGACAAAAAAAACACTGAACAGAAGATTAGGGGGTAAAAAGTATTATTACTAAAAAGCTAGTTACAACAAGTTATTGATTATGAGTTGATATAAAACGGATTGGTGAGTCATTGATGAGCGGCCATTTTCTTAAAAACTTGAATTTTCTTTTGTAAAGTGACGATTGACCCGACTTTGGGACCCGAATTTATTCTAAATTCACCTATGGTATGTTGGGGGTTTTACGGGATTTTCTTCTGGAATCGGTTCTTGTGTGGTGTGTTGTTCCTGCCGTGTGGCTGGACACACGAACCGACCGAACCTGTTGGACTTTTATCGGCTCGTTTGTGCTCACAGAGGTTTGGGAAATCGGCCGAAAATCCTTAAATCGTGCCGTGTGAACCAGACCTAAAACTCACAAGCTACTCCTCTCCTCTCGTCTCGACCTCTGCCCTAACGCTCTCCGACTCTGGTCGCTATGGTAACGTTTAAACATCCCTTCAAAATAAGATACAAATGCGCAACAAAAACGAACAATTTACTTTCGTAAAAATTTTTTACCCACAATAACGGCAAAGTAATGGGAGCCCTGAGCTCGTTTCTCTGCAACAAGACGGTCCCATCTGGGAGACAATGACACCCGAAGTGTTGCTTCTGTACAGGATGCTTGGTCTCTATGTGGCGAAGCATTTTAAGCTTCATTGCCTCATTAACGAGCCGATCGTCGCGTATTATTTCGAACCAGCTTGGAATGTGGGAATCACCTTCCGGTCCGGGATAAATTCCTTCTCTTGTCTCTTCTCTGGGCCTTTTTTCCTTCCCAAAGAAACTTTCTAAATACATCTGATCTGTTTCTTACTCATTTTGCTGCTTGTGGGCTCAATGTTGGCGCGCAAGACGTAACCGAGAGAATCCGGTTAAAGGATTTTCAAAATAAAAGATCCTTCAGACTCAAATAATACATAAAACGAAAATATTTAATTATTTCTTGTGCGGCGAACACTGTTGTAAAAGATAACATCAAAATACCTTTTAATGTCAACATTAAAAGGCCAATTTAATTTAGATTGAAATTAGTTTGACTGGAACTAATTTCAATCTAATAGACCATTAATCGATCCAACCATCTCCACTAAAAACTGATTTGAGAATTACAGGACAACAAAAATACCTCAAGGTGACCTTGAAAGAGTCTGATGTCTCTTAAAAATGGGACAAAGATGCCAAAAGGCAAACCACAGAGTCACAGTAATGACCTGGGACCTTTACAGGACAGTCTGACTGTGCTGCACACTGAACACTGGAGTGCTGCACCAATAAACTGGCTCATCTCACTCACAATCATTACTCTTTCGGGCGGTTTTCCTCGAACATGCTGGTGTTTTCCTGAAACCTCTTGAGTCTTTTTCCCTGAAGTTTGCAGTGTTTCCTGTAGCGTGACACCCCACTACCCACCCCTACACTGATGCTTGCTTTTCTCAGTGAATATGATATACGCTGCACTTCCCTCCTTTCCTCTCATCAATAATGAAACAAACAGAAAGGAGAAAACATGGAGATTCGACCAACAGCTGCCACATTGTGAGGAGGAAACAATGATGATCACGCAACCTTCAAAAAGGTTGTTACTTAAAGATGACATACCTAATCTTGTATTATTTTTCCTATTTAATTGATTGCACACTGAATTGAAAAATAATTAGCACGTCTAAAGGCAACTCACACAGGCAGATCAGAGACGTTACAAAACCCAATTTCTTTTCCTGTTCAAAGACCCTCAGTGGGTTTCATTCCAGGCACAGCTTGCCATAAAAAAAAATAAAAAGCTCAGCTTATTTCCCAGCTCAGCACTCAAACTGGCATCGTTTTACCAGCAAACCTCAATCACACAGAGCAAATCATTAAAACAGCATTACGTTCTGTTCATGGGTGAATGTTGGGAGTTGTGTTTAGAAAGATACAATGGAAGTGGGGAGCAGAAAAGGGGTATAAAAGTGAATCAGTAGCTGCATTTCCATTGACCATATAATTGTGTAGTTTGTCCTAGAAATCTGTTTTTTGGGGGGACCAAAATTGCAACATTGGTTATATTTTTAGCTGGTGCGGTTCGCTTTCACTGCACTGTCAAATGAACCAAACCCTTTGAGGAACCTGTTCCCCTTCTCGCCTGTGGTGGCGCTGCACCAACAACTACTGAAAGAAACAACAAGAAAACCTCTAAAAAGACATGACAGCAACTTCATTTTTCACAAAATATCAGCAAAAATGGAGTGGTGTCAGATTTTAGAGGTTGTAGGTTGGTAAAAGACCACGAGCCATTCCTCCCGCTAACTCTAGACTGTCAGGTTTGTTTTGTTTGTTTTTACCCAGAATGCCCTGGGCTATATCACTCCTGCTTTTGGAGCAGTCTCAGGTTCTCTTGCATCCACATATGTATTCAAACAGTGCCAAAGTTCACTTTGATTGAACCGAGACAGAGTTTTGTAGACGGACCAGATTTCGCTTTTTTGGTTCAATTAGGCATTCACACTTCCCCAAACAAACCAGATTTTCTAGGCAAATGAACCGTAATTGGATTCATGTGGACGAAACAAGACTGGTGTGAATGAACCAGTTGGCTGTGTCCACCACTGGTGGAAACCATCTTGAACATTTACAATAAATCCCTTGTGTTTTTGTGATTGAATGAATGCGAATGGCTAATGGGAGAAACCAAGATAACCACATCTGGCGGTCTTTACATTTACATCTAAACCCAACCTCTGAGCATCATTAAACTCAGTGACATCAATTAAAGAAGAGGCTGATTTGACTGGACATCTCTACAACAATGAGTGAGTGTGTGGTACAGAATAAATGCCACGATGACTAAACAGGAAACAGGAGTGGGAGACAGTGAAGAACCCTCCTTCCAGCCCAGAAACAGCCCACAGACTGATGGCATGTTGGAAGCATAAAGGCGGACACTGAATGAGGAAGAGGAGTTGGAGACAGTTGTTATCCTGTCGTCTCCTCCTGCTGTATTCCTCGCGCAAGAGGAAACATTCCTGCAGCATTGAATCATGGTGGGGGAGTCAAAGACGGGCAATGTTCTTGGAGAAAGATCTGGTTGAAAGCTGCATGCTTAATCTACATTGGATGTTTGTCCACCGTGGATTTGAAAAGAAATATGTTTTTCACCCCCAAGTCTACGGCTCATGTGATCAACCTGCAGCCTGTTGCACCAGCTGTTCAAACTTGGCCTAGTTTAAGCTGGAGCAAAGAAGAAACAGACAAACACTGAGGTGGAGCTCCCTCATCGCTACAGGAGTATCTGCACCAAATAAATGATAAAAAGGCCTTTGAAATCCACGGCCTGTCTCGACATTAAGCTGATAATAAAAAAAGACTTGTATAAAAGTAAAACATTAAAAAGAAAGTTGTCTTAGTCTAAACTGTCTGGGCTCCATAAACAGCTTTATTTGCAGTCCATTTTGATTAGTTTTGACAAATGCAAAACAGAAACCGCTTAATAACTTAGCTGGATTTCCAGGCCAATGTCAGAAAGTGCGGGTGTGAGGTGGTGAGGCAGAGGCAGCGGACCCAGGTAAGATGAAAATGATGATTTTAATGGTAAATAAGTCCAGCAACAAGTAGCAGGCACAAGGAAACACTGACCACGACTAGACTGAACATTGACAACGACAACTAGACTCGACATTGACGAGGACCCGACGAGGAACAAGGAACACCGGTGGAGTTAAATACACGGGAGGGTAATCACAGAAACGAGACACACCTGGGAACAATCAAGGGGAGGACAGGACAACGAAGAGACTTAAGGACACAGAAAACTCTAAATAAACACAGAAAAACACAGATCCTGACAGCCAAAGGGGACAAGTCTCTGAAAGTGACTTATTATGCTACCTTGAACAGGGTAGGAGAGGTTTGAACTATGCAAAACATGTTCATTACATTTTTTTCCCCACAAAATTATTCTTAGACAGTATTAAAAAAGAGGATCATTTAATGCTAGCTTTGGACAAAAAGTTTTGGCTCTTTCCTCTTTTCTCTCCCGAGTCCTTGGCGAGTGGCGGCGTCCTGCTAAAACGAAACAACAACAAAGCGTGTTGACGTCACAGATCACAGAGTTTAATCTCATACAAAGCAATGAACAACAAAGCTGCAGAGGAACAGAGATATGCATTTTTCTCATAAGAATAAAGACACACAAGGGGAAGACAAACGAACACAAAACACAAAGACAAAAAAAGGCAAAAATAGCGGCCGCTCTCTCTCTCGGCGTGCTCCGTGTACGTAATTTTATACCAAATAGGTGTTTCCCTATTTAATATATGCAGTCAAGGCGTTCCGTTCTTTGACCAATTAGAAACTCCCTCAGGGACTCAGAAAAACTTGGAAACTCCCCTCATTATGGCAAAGGTGTCTGGTTTTTGTCTAAGTAAAAGGGCGGACCACTTCGCGTTCATCTCCGTCTGGTACGGGGAGAGGCGCCAAGAAGTCTCTTGCCCCCTATCGGAATGTAAATTTATTACTCTGTCTTCAGCGGGGGAGGAAAAAAGGGCCCTGCTTCGGCCTGCTTATACAGCTGAATTCCCAAATGCTCAACAGAAAACTGTTCCAAATAAGAGTGTTGGCTATACCTTTACACATGTCGTAGATTAGCTGTATTAAACACTAAAATTAATCCTTTTTCTTAACAACAGTAAAAATTTAGTCTACCGATTTTGAGCTTCTTTCAGAATGAGCTATTTAAGGTGTCTTGTCACTTTAAATCCAAATAAGCTCTTGCTGGCCACACCCCCAACTCAACATTTACATTCGCATGTGAAAATGACTGCAACAAAAGCACAATCATACAACCGGACATTTTCGCAAAGCATTAGTAGAGCCTCCTACACAACCAACAAGAATGCAGCAAGTGGTTTCTGGATGGTAAGGCAACAACAACCAATGCAAACCGATGTAAACCAATGTAAAGCGGTAAAACTAGCTAACCAAACATGCTGGGAGTAACGCCTGGTTTGCTAGGCAACAAGGCTGAGCTTGGCTGGGGTTGCTAGGTAATGACACTGTGCCTTTCGAATGTGATTTGACATTTAAGGTTTTTGAAACAGTTCATTTTCCAGACACCAATATGTAAAATCAACTTTTGTAAACTTTACATCATGTTATGTCATTCCTCCATCAAAAATATACCTGCGGTGTTGCCTTGATTCTTTTATACATGCTTGAGAAATCCTTTAATCTCCATGGCAACCATTTAGCTGTGCCAAACCCCTGGGTGGATCTAGCTCCACCTTCGGGATGCAGCTCCTCCTCAGAGCTGCAGTTTCCAAGCTTCCAAACGTCCACCTCTCTCATTGGCGCCTTCAGACTAGCCAGGAGCAATTAGCAAACATTTGGTGCTGAGCTCATTATAGGAGCTACTTCTCAGTGCAACACAAGTATAAACGTTGCTAAAGGGTTAATAGAGGAGCTATGTTGTAACAACTTCATGAAAAGAAAGTGTTGGAAAGAGCAAGACTTCTTAAAGAAACAGAGGCCCAATTTCAAGACGTTAAATTACAAAATAAAATTTATTTTCAGTCATATTTGATATATATAGCATTCTTACAACAACTGAAGTTAACATGGTTACTTGATTGTGGTGCAAAATGGCATATTTTGACTGGAAAATACATAATACTGACCTAAAAACGGCTGGGTGTTTTTTAAAGAACTTCAGCTATTTTTAAAAACACCAGAGACCAAAATGGAAGTATAAAAATGTGCACACACAATACAAATTTTGCATAAGATCCCCTTTAAAAGTAATAATAGCATAGCCCCAACTCGGATGTTCAGTTTCATGGCCTTCCCCCACTGATTATAGTCGCATTATTCCATGGACTTGGCCAGCTCTCCAAGTTTAATAACAATTTGAAGGTAAAGCTGCTGACATTTTACAAATGGTTTCTGGAAGAGATGCTTAAAAAAATGGTTATGACTTCCAAAAGACTGTGTAAAAGTTTCCTGAATCCTGAACCGTCAAGGTGCATCATCATCCCCACCGATGACAGCTTCACCTCACATTAGAGGTGAAATGATTCAGCAGATTCGGCTCGTGTCTGCTGTGGCGTACCAGTCGTCCAGGGTGACCTCTTTCTGAATCTCCCTCCTCTGCGGTCACAAACCCTTCATTTCAGAAGGCTAAGAGCCCACAAGTTCACCCAAAGTGGCAATTACAGTTGAGCCCCCTCAATAACAAAAACTCACAATGACTCAGTGAAACATTTTGCGCCTTTTTTTGTTTCAAATCAAGAGAGCAGGAGCCTCTCTCTGCTGTACGATCGAGGTTTTCATCATATCGACCAGCTCTTCATCCGCGCCACTGATTTGGGGCTTCATTTCCATTCAGACTGCACAGACGATGACGGCTGTCAGGCTAATGCTTCCTGAGCGTCCGCTGCAGCGCCGCATGCATACTGAGCCCACTTAAGGGACTTATGAGAAACCTTGGCTTTGCCCTCCATACTCTATTCCAGGCTCAATTTGCTGCTTTCTGGCTTCCTTCCAGAGATCAGAGTCAAATATTGTGTAGGGAAACCAGTTATCTCTGGCAGTCAGGCTAAAAATGAAACGCTGGGTTCAGCCAGTTCGGGGTTTTTTGTTATTTAAAGCATAAGACACAATTTCCTTCATCATTTATATTCAGTTTGTGAGAAAACTCTGAGAATGCAGGCGTTTGCTGAAGCAGTTGTGTTGAGTCGCTCCTTTCAAGTTCAGCCTCCATCAGGGCTTTACCTCCTACTGCAGAGCTATTGTTGGTGATTCTTCAACCAGAAACTCTGTACAAAAACCTTTCAATGTAGATATCTTAAATCCATTATTTGAATGTGCTTCTACGGAAGGTTGAAGCACATTCTCTTTGACCATTAATGCAACCATTAAATTGGTTTTCCGTTTTCCAGATAAGATACAGTTGGTCTTCTAACTATTTTTTTAAGAAAGTACTCCTGGCTGAGGGCCTGTATTTAGTTAATACTCTTTCCTGGATGAAGCCAGGAAACTAAACTATATGTGTTTTACACCCCTGACTCAGTTAGATTGAGGTACAGAGTTGCAACATTTGTTACATTTTTAGATGGTGCGGTTCGCTTTCAAACTGCACTGTGTCAAGCAATCCGAACCATTTGAAAAACTTGTTCCCCTCTTTGCCTGTGGTGGCGCTAAAACAAGAACCGCTGAAGGAAACGACCTGAAAATCTCCAAAGAAGACAACGAGTGCAACTTCCTTCTTCACGAAATGTAGTTTGAGAAATGTCCTTCTTCTCAAATTACGGTAGAGAACTCTGGTTCACCTATAAATCTAGCTCACAGTTTATGTAAAGTGAATTCTGGTGTCGTTTAAACGCATATGAACACCAAGCGGACTGGAGAGCGCTCCAAAAGCAGGAAACGTACTACAATGCAGAGCATTCTGAGTAAATATAACCAAAACAAAATAACGAGTCTGGCGATAGCCGGAGAAATCCCTCGTAGTCTTTTACAAAAGAGAAACAACTTCTAAAATCTGATACGTCTCCATTTTTGTTTACATTTCATGATGAAGGAAGTTGCGCTCAGTGTATTCTTCTGAGGTTTTTGTGTCGTTTTCTTTGTTGGTTTTTGATGCAGCGCCACCACAGGTGAGGAGGGGAACAGGTTTTTCAAATGGTTTGGTGTGTTTGACTCAGTGCAGTGCGAAAGAGAACCGCACCAGCTGAAAATTTAACAAATGTTGCAATTTCAATCCCCGGTTGAACCGAATCTAGACTATCAGCTGTGAAAACACTCTAATCTTGGACCTGGACTGTTTGTCTGGAAAGTATTGTTAGAGGAGATTTGTTGTAAACTTGAATTTTTTAAATACACTGAACTAATCTGGAATGAAAGCGGAGACTGGAGACTCGATTTAACTCATTGACTTAATATTGTGAGCACGAGCTACCCATCTGGACTGATGGCATAATCTGTGCGATCGCCGTCTGATCTCTGACAGCTGACCTAATCTGCTGTTTGGACCACAGCAACGACCCAAGCATGTGCCCGTCTCATCATACCGCAGACAGGGGTAAAATAAGTGTCCGCAGAGGATTTAGATGGATAGAAGTCCGGGACCTCCTGGCGGTTGTGGGACAACCCCCATTTCCAACAACCACAAGGACGTTCTTATGCAAGACGTAATCTGGTTATACAATCCAGAATTGATGCTGGCAGCGCAGGAAAACCACAATTTTAATCTAAAAAACCTCCCCAAAAAATCTAACGGCTTGACACCTTTTATATAATCACTCAATGCATGAACAAAAAGATGATAAATTGTGACTAAACTGAAGGAAGTGATTGAATTTAAACAAAAATATGGATCTGAATGATTCATAACGGAGCTATTTCTGTCCACAGCGTCCACTGTCATGAAAAGTGACAGAGTGGGCAACGTCCAGGCTGTCCAAACTCAGACACACTGACAGCCAAGATTAGCACTGAAATGTGTGTGTGACTGCTTTCCGTACAGGACGGCTGCAGACAAATTGGTGTGTTTGGTCCTTAATACTTCAGAAGGATCCACACTTTTTCTAAACAAGTTGTCCAAAAGATAAAGTGTCTTTTGAGTTTGTTTGTTTGTTTACTTACTTACTTACAATCTGATGTATATATTTTATTGCAAAACAAAAAACACCAACTTTCAATTTGTTATTTTGTTTTGTTTAAAGAAAGATTACATTTTATTTCCAATCTTCTGAGAGGAGCCAAATTACATGTGTGTGTGCACAATGCATGACACTATTACATTGCTCATTGCAATGAAACAAAATCAGGGCTTTTTGGGAAGAGTTTAGTAACATAACAGCAAAACTTATTTTAAAAAATAGCATTTTAATAGGCCACGCACCATTTATCTTGGGATTATATAACTTTTTGATAGATATGTGTCTCTTGCAGGCCAAACAAAATATTGCACTGTTTTGGAAAACAACAATCGTTCTTTTTGGCCCAAAATAAGCGCAGAGACAGTTTTTATATCCTGGCTGCTTCTCAGACAAAGGACACCTTGGATTAATGCTTTATCATCATCAGAGACCCAACAGGGGAGGCTTGAAGCACCTCTGATCAAAGAACGCAGCAATTACTATCAGTGGAAACAAGGTGAAGAAGAAGAGAGCAAAGGTCAGAATATCGCACCTTAACTCAGGGTTTGTACACTACTACCGTAAAATTCAAGCACTTTTCAAGCATTTTCAAGGTGAGTTTTAAAATTTTTCCCAGCACCAAATACAAATAAACTAAAAATATACAGTTTCAATTCACTATAATATGATATCTGTTACTGTTATCAGTATTTTGTTGTGGTAATTTTATTCATTCTACAGCAGGGACAATGTAAACTAAAATAAAACCTTATGTTTTGAACAGTTTCAAATGTTTCTAATCACCTGACTGGTCTGAGAACAAAACACTGATTTAACAGAAAATAAAAAGCCCACAATTTCAATAAGTAAATCAAGTCATTACGAATAAGAATTCATTATATTAAAACATTCAAAAATAAATTGTGTTAAGGTAAATGACCTTCCTTCTCAAATTAAATGCTTAATATGGGGGCATTTTTCTGCCATCATTCGAGAGTACACGTTCTCCCTACATCCAGTGGGGGGCGCAGGTTGCTACAATCGATAGTAGCCACACAGGCACATCTGCTAGCAGGAAACAAACGCACCCAGTAGAACACTTTCATTCTATTGGCTGAGAGGTTGCCAGGCGACGGTACTTTTTTGTTCCAAGTGTGAGCAGAGAGGTTTGGAAACAGATGTGATCCTAGCAGAGACAAGTTTTGAGCGCAAGGAGTAAGACTTGAGAAAGCACAGTGAATATTTGAAAGAGAGCAGAAGTTTGGAGTACAAGCATTACAAGTTTGGAGAACAAAAGACACGAAATCCTGCTTTCAAACGGAAAATGTGTGCTCTCAAATTATGGCAAAAAAAAGGCTTAAACACAAAGAGAGTCATAAGAAAATCTCTAAAAAAGAAGTTTCTTGCATTCAGCAGATAGAAAAGTTTTTAGTAATTGTATCTGACATAAATTAACAAAGGTTTACTCTGATTTAACTTCAAACAGTGAGAGAAAGTGCATGAAAATATCTGGTTTCAATATTGTTTCCCAAATTTAGGCTTTCAATACGTTAGATTTCACTTTATTATAAAACCGTGTATTTAGCATATCAAGCTGTTGATACAAAAATCAAATTGAAATTGAAGCATTTGTAAGGTTTTCAAGCAGCCATATGAATCCTGTTTACTCTTCTTCTAATTTATCTTGGTTTCCTTCAGTCCCCACCCTGGCACGCCTCGGACAGTAGAGGTCCATCCGTCCTGCGGTAAATTTAAAACTGGTTCTCAATCGCCAGATCCGACTCAGTCTGTGCTGGGATCAGCTCTGTAAATCTTTGCAGCCGAAACCAAATCAATTACCACACGGCCAGTGGGTAAGCAGAATGGGAACTGCAGAAACTGTCCTAAATATGAAGCCACAACGCTCATTCTCCCCCATTGTCTCCAGAAACCAGAACCAGAACCAGCTGAGAAGGACTTACTCAGTTAAGTATTGTAATTATCCAACAATCAAGGCAAGAACTCATCAAACTTCCTACAAAATTAATCAGAGCTGCACCTGGAAACTGTTTTCATATTAAATGATGTTTCAGGCTAAAAACGTTTTTATCTAAAAATCATCAAATTATCAGTAACACTGATGCCATTTCTTTTCTCAATCATCTAAACAGCAGAATATACAGATCTGTAAAAAGTTAAGTGCCCAGTACACTGAACCCCATTGAAAACCTCCTGGTTATTCCACCAAGTATTGATTTCTGAACTCTTCCTGACTTAAAACGTCAGTATTGTTGTTTCTAAATGAATATGAACTTGTTTTCTTTGCATTATTTGACATCTGAAAGCACTGCATCGTTTTCGTTATATTGACCATTACTCAATTTCTGCAAACAAATACAAAATTTTTGCTTTGAATTTTAGAGACATGCCATCAGTAGTTCATAGATTAAAATAACAATGTTCATTTTACTCAAACATTTGCCTATAAAGAGTAAAATCAGAGAAACTGATCATCTTAAGTGGTTTACATTTTTTTCAGAGTTGTATTTGAAAACTAGACAATCAATTACGGCTGAAACGATTAATCACAATTATTCTTGAGTAATCTTGATTAATCTGTCATTATTCCAAAAAATTACAGAGGATTTAATTTGTGAAAAATCTGTATTTTTTCACCAATACTCTCCTTTGATTTTAGTCTACCAATCGTTTTGTTTTACAAGCATATTTTACAGCTTGTATTTATTTGGACTTTGAATTTAGGTCAACAACAAGAAGGGATGACTGAAGTAGAGGCAGGTGTTTCAAAATATCTTACGTTATTTGTCATTTCTCTTCAAGAAAGAAATACATACCTCAGACGGAAATTAAACTCAGAGTTTTTAGCGACTGCTAAATTAGCTGGCGACTACTTTAGTAATCAATTAATCACAAATGAGTTGATTAATCGTTTCAGCCGTATTGCTTTAGATCTGATTTTTTCGTCATTAGGTCTGAATATCTGTGCTTAATCGACTTTTTGCTAAATTGTATCTTTATCTATAATTTAAACTCCAAAAAATGGAAATAAAATGGTAGTTCTCTAACAATAAAAAGAAATTTCTTGTAGTAGATATTTATCTAAAATTAAAAAACAAATTTTGCGGCTCAAAAAAAAAAAATTTGATTTGGCTGCACTGATGGTAAAAACGTCTCTTTAGGTTGTAAAGGTTGCAGGTTCTGAATTCATGGAGCACTTCCTGTTTACAATGTGGTTACCATGGGAACCAGCGCCTCTGGAACTCCGTTCCACCTGAGTTAAAAACTCAAACACACCACCTCCTTTTTCACACCCAGCCTGTTCAAACTCTGGTAATCTGCTTATAATAGTTTCAATAACACGTTTTTAAAAATGTCTTTGATACTTTAATAGGAATAAACTGTGTGATAATAATAATTATAATAATAATAATAATAATACAGGTGGAAAGAGGAGGAAACGTAACTTCCTGCATGCTGCTCTCCCAACAGTCTGAGCCGGGATTATGTAGCAGGGGGGTTCAAAACAAAAAAAGCCTTTCACCGCGGGACTTATCCAGGGTGGAACTGAGCCGCTCTGGAAATATCAATATCCCTGCTTCAGTCAACTGCGAGTGCTGATTCAGCACTTTTCTATCTCCAGGAGTACGTAGTTCAGAGATAAACTGCTTAATGTTGATTCGCAGCGACTAAACCACAGCCTTCAATAATAAAACATAAAAAAAGGGAGAATATGACGGGATGGGTGTAGATTGCTCGGCACTCCTCTCTCCCAACTTTTTGGTTTCTTCACTCCCACAGACAGATGCATGATTCTGGTAAATCGGAGGGAGGAAGGCTGTCGTTTGGCAGAAAGGAGGGAGGCTGATGTAAACTCCCAGGAGTTATTACGCAGGTTAACACTGATGACCGCTAAAGAAAACATGACTTAGCAGTAGAAACTAACTGACGCAGGTGTGTGGTCAAGAGCAGGTGGATAATATGTAATCAGAGCTCTTTTTTATCTAATCCTGCATGACATAACTTCTGCAATATTTATTTAATATCAGCTTGTTTGTCTAATTGATGTTCATGATCAGAGTAAATAACTTTTATAAATTCTGATTTAAACCTCTGCAGTGTCGGTATTAAAATTGTTATGCTGCTTCCAGCTCTGACTGTGTGTGTCGAAATTCCACACGGCCTAAAGTTAACAAAACGTTTAACAAGAATTTGCGCCCTGGAGAGACGTCCACACATTCAGCCAAGCTTCCCTGCTGTAGTTGGAGTATTATTGAACTGTTCGCCTAACGAGACGACCAAGCCTTTAACACTTCCTCTGCTGTGTCAGGTGGGTTTCTGAGTCATGCTAATTCAACTAAAAAGTTCACATCTAAAAGGTGTTCATATATACAGTAGGTATGCAACAATAAGCAATAAATCAATTAATCGCATGATAAATTAAAACAAACTCAACAATTTCCATTTGCATGATTTCTCTTTTCTCTCTTTTTACCAAAAACTGGAGGATAAAAGTCTTCAGTCTGATACTTTGGTCTCAACTAGTAAATTTTTTGAAGAACAACTTTGTTTATAGACAATTTATTATCCATTTTATTTGTTATTTCTGTTGTTTTGTTTATTTATTTTGGATATTTAAAATGTTTTCCAGTTCCAGGGTCAGATGTTCATTGAAATTTAAAGTTTATCAATCTTTAAGAGTTTGTTCTTGCATTATTATGCCATTACCAATACTTGAAAACAACTTCAAAACAGCAATATCATCGTTTATCATGATAACTTATGTGGATAATTTATTATCCAGCATAATTTATCATGACAGTCCTATTTATTAGGCTGAATGTTTTTTTTTTTAAGTTTTGAATGTACCATTAATTTTAAAAAATCCATCCCTAATTTTTGGATACTCATTTATTGGTTTTATAAACTTATTACAAGTGATCGAGAAATTAACAGTTCCAGATATATGAAATCCATCAAAAAATCTCCACTGTTCTGCATCTTTTGGGTGCGTCCCTGCTCCAATGCCTCAATTCAAAAGGACTCAATCAGGAAGTTTATCAAAGGCCTGCTCATTAACCGTTCCTTTAATTAAGGTGTGTTGCATCCAAAAGTTGCAGATAATATGCAGAATAGAGGTACTAAGTTGGAAAAAAGTAATGAATGAGGGAAAACAAACGAAAATTATACATTTTGAGCTTTAACTAAACATTTTACTGAAAGCCTAGCTTATTTACTGGATGACAATATTTTTAATCTGTTGAATTTTGCTGCAGATTTTGTCTTTATAGCCTGAAGAGTTAATTGGTTACATAAAAAAGTAAGTTTAAATCAATGCAAATATTTATAAGATCTAATGTGCTTCTGGTAGTAACAATTTCGGAGATATAGTTCACATAATTCCGTTGTTTTAGGTTTCAGTTGATATTAATGTTTGATAATTACATGTTAATTAATGTCAAACTGATAAATTATTAAAAGAGAATCTAATCAGCTTTCAGTCAGCTGCTGGATGAGGTGACTAAACCAGTTTGAGCTGTCAGGCTCCAACAATGAGACAAAAACATCTCACCAACAACAATAAAAGCAACAACAACACCAACAAAGGGACAGCAGCTTGTCAAACATCAGGATCACAGCTAATGTTAGCCGGTCTGCAGCAGAATCCATCGGGATGAACCGCATCAGAACCGGGTCGGGGCAAGGCTGAGATGGCCTGACGGTCCGCAGAAACTCACCTTGGGTTTATAGAGCCACTTTCTGAAGCGGTTCATGGCTCCTTCCTTTGTCACAGCCCCTCCTCAGCTCTCCTCTGCCGCCCGCCCGGTCGGTCGGGAGCCTCACGGTGACGGCGGGCTGCTAACCCAGCTAGCTGCGGCGGATCCGCTGTCAGCCGGAGAACCAGACACGGTGTACGGTTGGTTCTCCGAGTCTACACCGTGGATGTGGACCGGAACAAAGCACATCTACGGGGAGTTATTCCCATTTTTCCTCTTTTCCGACGCTCAGTCTGCCTCGTTCCCCCGGACACTAACCGACTGACGGATCTGCTCCGCTCTGTTCTGTTCTGTCCCCCCGTTAACGTTACTTCATGACGGTCACGTTGACAACAGGCCCCGCCCTCTTTCCCTGCGATGGTGCCTTCAGGGACCGCTTCGACCAATCAAAAGCCACCTGTGACTCTACCTGTACTGTACCACCCAACAAACCTAAACCGAGCTAACAGGTTCTACAGGGTTTTGTTTGGATCAGGAAATCCATTATTCTGCCATAAAAACTGCGTCTTTTTGACAAAGGTGGGCAGAGTACCTAAAAATTATACTCAAGTAAGAGTAGCACTACTTCAACATATTTTTACTGAAGTAAACGTAAAAAGTAGCCATCCAAGAAATTACTCAAGTAAGACTAAAAAAGTATTTGGTAGAAAATATATACTCAAGTAATGTAACTGATCAAATTATCAATGATTTAATATTTAAAAGTTACATAACTAGACACACCGAAATATAAAGTTAAGTGGAAATTTTGGTATTTTATGGACGAAAAATGACAATAGTAACAAAAAATAACAAAATCAGGCAAAATATTATTTTTTCTCAAATCATTTTCTTAAAAAAACTAAACTTATGAACTTTAATAAAACACAGATCAGGTGTGTGTGTGTGTGTGTGTCTGGTGAATTTTTGGTTAAAACATGTTTGCTTTTCATTCAGTGGGTAGAAAATCCAGAAATTTTACTCAAGTAAAATTAAAAAGCAAAGTGTACTAAAAATACTCCTAAAAATGTTTGGTTTTTTTTTTCAAAAAAGTTATTCAAGTAAATGTAATTGAGTAAATGTAAGTAATTACTACCCAACTCTACTTTTTGATAATAGAATGATCAACATTTGCTATGTCTTACACACTAGATTGAATGTTTATTTGGTTTAATTTGGATCTCTCTATTACATCTCAATAAGTGGTTCAGAAGATGGTCTAAAACTGAAGTGTCGTAAAATCTGACTACTTTGTGTCAAAGTAGACAAACTTTTGGCAATTTTGCTTGTTAGTTTTCTATGCTAAAATACATCTTATTTCATAGTTCTCATGTGATGTCACACTTCTGGAATCTTTGTAGCTGGCAGCCATCTTGGTAGGTATCTGTAACTAACTGTCATGACTGTTGCTTTGGAGTTGCTATGACAACAATAAATAGGCTACATTCTCTGTCTCGTACAAGTCGATCCTGACAGCAGTGATTTTGTTGATATATCTTTCTCTTGCACATTGGTCAAAATGTTAATATATTTATTTTTGTTAGTCTCAAAGCCATGGTCCATCTATGCTTTGTGCTGCGTTTGCCTATCAAGATGATGGTTCTGTAGCACAGGTCACTTTCGGTTCGGACTTGTGGGAACTATGTATATTTATCCCTTCTTTTTTGTGTTTTTAAGTTTTAAAAGTTCTTTAAACGATTGTCTATAGATAGTTTACATTGGGTTTGCACAGATTTTACACATCACAGACATTCAGTACATTTTCTTTATTGAACATTGTCATCTGTATAAAACCTTAAGCTTTGGAGAAAAAAATATGTTTACTTTACTTATTACCCTACTAATTTATTAATTTATTTTCCTTTTTATATTATTATTATTCTGTGGTTTTGAGTGACTCAGTTGGTGCCTAATATCTGTATAATAACAATAATAATAATAATAATAATAATTGTATTTACAATAACCACTAGGTTCATCAAAGTGCTTTACAATGGTTAGATTAAGATAAAACATATAAAACATAAAACATGAAAGGTTGACGGAAAATAAAGTTAAAAACATGTGTTGAACGTATATATCTTCAGTCTTGACTTGAAGAGGCCCAGGTCAGAGGTCAGTCTTTTTTCAGAGTTTATTCCAGAGTTAAGGAGCTGCCACAAAGAAGGCTCGATTGACCCAGTGCTTATATATTTAGACCTGGGTTCTGCCAAACGGCCCTGATTTGAGGACCTTAATGTCAGTCATTGCACACAGGTGAAAGATCAGATAAATAGAATGGGGCCTGACCATAAAAGCCAGAGGTGGGGACTCGAGTCACATGACTTGGACTCAAGTCAGACTCGAGTCGTTAAAATCACGACTTGAGACTTGACTTGAAAAAATGCTCAAAGACTCGGACTTGACTTTGACTTTCATGCCATTGACTTGGGACTTGACTCGACTTGAAGCTGTTTACTTGAAAAGACTTGATATTTTTTACTCAAAGTCTTAAAATTTAAAACACATTATTTATAAAGTGGCGTCATTAATTAATGTCACTCATTCCGTATCAATATGCGCAGACCGTCACTATGGTTTTCCTCTCTCCTTATGTATGTATGTGTACGTAGCTGCAGCACAACCAATCAAATTAACAGGATTTGGACGTTTAAAAAAACGCGGCAAAGCTACAGAGCTCAGGGAACGAAATACGAAATAACCGCTCGAATATGCTTCCGCGAGTAATTTCTTTTGGCTACGTAGGTTATGAACTTTCGACTAAAAACCGAACTGCAACTTGTAAAACATGCAAGAAGAGAATATCGGATGGAGATGCCACGACGTCCAACTTTGTCCGGCATTTGAAGCTTCACAAAGATCGGTAGGTGGCGCTTTTCTTTTGCTGTAAGATAGCTGACTTTAGCTAACTTCGTGTTAGCATGTGTACTCCGGGTTAAATTGGTGATTATTTACCATAAATCCGGTCCTTCAAATGCCTCCACAAATAATGTGCACCGTGTTAGCTCAGGAAGCCGGTGGATAGTGAGCGGGGCTCCGGAACAGAAAGCAGATTCTGGACCTGAACACACGGAACAGAGTCTCTCTGTCCCATCATGATGATGAGCCGGGTCTAGTATCATCTAAGGATGGTTGGTGTATTTGAAGACATCTACGTTGGGAAATTATATTGACAATATATTGTTTTGACAGGTCAGAGAAAGAGGAAAAAAACTGCTGTTATGGTTCTTTGTATTGTGCTGTGGAAATGTCAGCATTTTCGTCTTTTTTTATTGAATATCAAGTTTAACAGAACTGTGCAATAAAGTGGTCCAATTTAAAAATGTTTTTTATACTTTGTGTTCAGCTACACATGTTCTATCATTTGAGATAAATACATATTTTAAAACGAACAAATGGTCTATTATTTGAATTTTATGTATAATTGCAAATAAAAAAATAAATAAAATAAAAACGACTCGAAATGACTTGAAATTAAAGGTTCCTGACTTGAGACTTGACTTGGACTTGAGGACAAAGACTTGAGACTTACTTGAGACTTGCAACACAGTGACTTGGTCACACCTCTGAAAAAGCTATCAACACTAACATAAAAAATTTAAAATCTTAGCTAGCTGCCCGAAGCCACTAACATCTACAACAACTCTTTGAACAATCTTTGATAAAAATGAGCTAAAACAAAATGTAATTTCCGTGTTGTAGAAAATCAATTTGAATTTCCAGCAGCACGTGAAGGCAGCACCCAACTCGCACTGACGTCAGCTCGTTTTAACTGTTATGGCGGCCAACAAAGGATCAGGATGCCGCGATGATAATCAGCGTGTTGTAAAACTGCGAGTGACTTTTAAAGACTGTAACAAACATCTATACTATAAAAAATTACACCTCTCCATATCAGACAGAGCAGGCGGGTTCCTGCTGGGTGTCACAGCGCCGCTGTTATGCCCAGAAATGCATGCCTGCCGAGAATTGCATCCCCTGTCGCGGGAGCGCGCATCTTTCTAAACTCTCGCATTTTAATGAGGAAACGGACTGAAATATGACCGAAGACGAAACTTTTAAAGATATTCGTAACAATATCACGTTTCTTAAACATGTCAGCCTTAAAACGGTGGGTTTTATATCGCAGATTAATTGAAATAAATACGGTTTTTACACATTTATTGAGACAAATGAGTCGAACGTTTTTCAGTCCGTGTCTGAAGAAAATGTTCTCCGCATTTGGTTTGAAATTTCCCGATTTTTCTTTTAACATCATATTAGCTTAAAGTATTACAAAACAGAGGCCCATTATGTAGAACATTTTATATCATGCTTAACTGTCTAGCATATTAATGTAGAGGGGATGCATTTTAATGACTGAGCCTGCCAATATTTGTATCCCCTGTCTATTGTTGATATGAAACGTATAGCAGTTGCACAGAGAATAAGTGTCATTACGTAGAAAAGGTGAAGTCCCTCTTAACTCTTCATTTCTTCAAGTTAGCAGAGGGATGCATTTTCTGGCATAGCAAATTATTACCTTGCCAATACATGTAGGCCTTATATATTTTCCACAAATATAATTCTACTGATACAAAATGTATACCAGCAGTTCATAAAACAAGTGTGATTGTATAGAAAAAGTAATTTCACTCTTGACTCTTTATTTCTCCATGTAAGCAGGGGATGCATGTACAGCAAAGCCTATTATTAGCCTGCCAAAATATGCATGGCCTCTCCATGTTCTTCAAATATTATCCTATCGATATAAAACCCATACCAGTAATTCATAGAACATCTCTGATTATGTAGAAAAGGTGAAATCCCTCTTTAATTCTTTATTTCTCCATGTTACCAGGGGAAGCATTTTTTTGGCAATATGGATGTCGAGCCTGCCAAAATATGCATGCCCTACCTATTTTCCTCAAATTTTATCCTATTGCTATGAAATTCATACCAGCAGTTCATACAACTACTCTGATTATGTAGAAAAAGTTATTTCACTCTAAACTCTTTATTTATCCAAGTTAGCAGGGCATGCATATTTTGGCAGGCTAATAATAGGCTTTGCTGTACATGCATCCCCTGCTTACATGGAGAAATAAAGAGTCAAGAGTGAAATTACTTTTTCTATACAATCACACTTGTTTTATGAACTGCTGGTATACATTTTGTATCAGTAGAATTATATTTGTGGAAAATATATAAGGCCTACATGTATTGGCAAGGTAACATTTGCTATGCCAGAAAATGCATCCCTCTGCTAACTTGAAGAAATGAGGAGTTAAGAGGGACTTCACCTTTTCTACGTAATGACACTTATTCTCTGTGCAACTGCTATACGTTTCATATCAACAATAGACAGGGGATACAAATATTGGCAGGCTCAGAAATTAAAATCATCCCCCCTACATTAATAGACTAGACAGTAAAGGATGATATAAAACGGGCTTCTGTTTTGTAATGCTTTAAGCCATTGTGTCAAAAGATAAATCGGGGAATTTCAAGCCATCTGCGGAGAACATTTTCATCAGACGCTGACTGAAAAACGTTCGACTCAGATGTTTCAATAAAGCTATAAAAACCGTATTTATTTCAATTAATCTGCGATATAAAACCCACCGTTTTATGTCTTACATGATTAAGAAACGTGATAATGTTACGAATATCTTCAAAAATGTCCTCTTCGGTCATATTTCAGTCCGTTTTCTCATCAATATACGAGAGTTTAGAGCGATGCGCGCTCCCGCGACAGGGGATGCAATTCTCGGCAGGCATGCATTTCTGGGCATAACACCGCCATATTCACAGACAGCTCTGTGTACGTCAGTTGCTAGGCAACGGCTGGAGACGCTTTCTATCCAAACCTTGAATTTTTCTTGTGGTGGCGAAAAGCTGTTCTTGAAGCAATGTCTACTGAAAAACAGGCAGTTGGAAGAAAAGTTGACGGTCTTCCGGTGAACCAACTAGCAACAGACTTATCGGATGATTTAAAAATGTCATCCGGGTTCGGGTCTCTAGTGAAAGTAGCATGCATGCTGCTCGATAAGTTTTCATCGGACCCACGATGTGTGGACGAGTTCGTAGAGGATATTTCCACGGATCTACAGGTGGTACATAAAGTTTAAACTCACACTAATGCTGGAGATTATTTCTACGACGGCATATTAGAGCCATTGTAGATAGAAAGGAGTAGCACATTTCTGTAAAAAAAAAAAAACTCAGAAATTTTTAGATTAATCTCAGAAATTTTCGAGAAAAAATATTGGAAATCTTTTTTTATTTGAAAGGCAGAATTTTTTGCATTTTGGAAATTTTCTGAGTCTCAAAAGTCGAACATTTTAAGCTTTTGTCCAGATTTTTTGTAGAAAATTTCGGATTTTAATCTCAAAATTTTTTTATTTTTTATTTTTTTTATTTTTGACTTTTCAAACTCAGAAATTTCACTGTTTGTTCTTGAAAATTTATTAGATTTATCTAAATGTTTCTGTTTTTTATCCTAACAAATGTTTTACTTTCCAAACTTGGAAATTTCCAAATTTTTTCTAGAAAATTTCAGCTCTTTTTGTTGGAAATTTACTTCTTTTCTTCTATCTGTTATCTGTTGCAGAGCTTTGATCCTCTGGAGAGGAAATTCATCCTGAAAGTTGTTTCTGGATGTGTTGAGTATGAAAAGCTGCTTGATATTGTTATCAATACTTTCTATGGTCAGCATAGAAAGTGGTTGTGCAAAAGTGACCGCAACCAGTTCATCAGTAAGTAAACTTTAATATCATCCAGTGACGACCCCAATGAGGGGCCGGGGGCCACGGCCCTCGCTTCAAAAATGTTGGCCACCCCACTGGCCATATTAAAAGTAATTATTTCTTCAATAAAGAGATAAATGTAGAACCAAATAAATGAAGAAATGTCTAAAATTAAAAATTAAATTTTCACTGGCCTGCTCTGGCCACCCCATAAAGATTTTCTGGGGGAGTCACTGGTATCATTGACTGCAATAATAATAATAATAATAATAATAATAATAATAATAATAATAATAAAAGGACCTCTAACATGTTTGTTATGTGCTTTCAGTTATCTGCTACCTCTGCATGTTTTGTCTTGATGAACTTGGACTTGAACATTTTAGCACCATAATTAAATCTCTGGGCCACTGGAAGATGCACTTCGTAAGTGTCTGAACCAGAAAACAAAAATATTAGAGTGATCAGCAGATCAGCTATGCTTCTCTCTGTCCGTTTAGTTTCTAGACTTTTTCTTCTCAAGCATCACCACCTGGGTACAAGCAGAGTGGAACACATTCTATGAGCCTGAATTTGTGGAGAAGCACTTAATCGCCAATCTGCTCAGGTAATAGAACCTGAGAACTACGGAAGAGTGTGAGGGTCAAACAATATTCTCCAGATTCTGATTTTAAACTGAGAATTCTGACTATAATCTCAGAATTCTGACTTTTTTTTTTAGAATTTCTACTTTTTCTCAAAATGTTGACTTTTTTTTATTTTTTAGAATTCTGACTTTTTTCTCAGAATTCTGCCTTTTTCTAAAAAATTTTATGTTTTTCCTCAAAAAATTTTTTTTTTCAAAATTCAGACTTTTTCTCAGAATTTGGACTTCTCAAAATTCTGACATTTTTTTTTCCAGAATTTTTTTTTTTTTTGCAGAAATCTGATATTTTTCAAAATTTAGATTTTTTTCATAATTTTAACTTTTTCTCAGAATTCCGCCTTTTTCTAAAAATTTCGACTTTTTCAGAATTTTGACTTTTTCTAGGAATTAAGACTTTTTTCTTAGAATTTTTACTATTTCTCAGAATTTCTACTTTTTCCCTCAGAATCAGAATTGCTTAAATTGTTTCTGCTATCAGGCAAATCTAGTCTTAAAATTGAAATCTACCAAATAATTTGAAAAGGCTTTCCTATAACAAGGCAGAAACAGTTATGGGATTATTTTCACGTACAAAAATACATACATTTTAGAATGTTTATATTTTTTGGATTTTGATAGAAATTGACACAAAATTAAAATTCATATTTTTAAGTCAGAACTCTGAGAGAAAAAAAATCAAAAGTTTGAGAAAAATTTTGATTTGGTGGCCCTAATTCTCTTCCATCGTTTACTGACGAGAATTTAGATCAATTTACTTCAAAGTCAAAGCAACGTGTCTGTGTGTCCTGCAGGTGGCGCCCTGAGATCAATCATCTCATGGATCAGCTTTCAAAAAAAGAAAGGAGAGCTCGAACTAAACTCACCCAGTGTCAGGATTTCATCCTCTCCAAAAATAAACTGCCAACCCCACCCAAAGAGGAGCTGAGCCCTCTGCCAGACAAGTTCACACCAGTCAGGATCACATTTATTCTAACAATATTCAAACATTTCCTTCAGCAGCTCAGTTTAACTGCTAGGGTTTGCATTCTGATACCAAATAGGAAACAAATGTCTTAAATGTTGATATAGGCAGAATAAACATCCAGGTAGGCAACAAATAATGATGCATGTGTAAAAAAATAATGTTATTTTTTTTAACTGTGAACTGCAATAATTTCATAAACAATGCATCCCATTTTAAATTTAAAAGCATTATAAAATGTTGCCAACCGATTAAAGCCCATCATAATGTTTGTGTTTTTAAAAACCAACATTCAACAACTTTTCAACAATGTCATTTGTTACATTCTTAGTTTATTGTTGAATAGGTCATAATATTTAGGTTTGGTTTTTTATAGCCATCAAGCCTTTTTGACTTGACACTTTTGGTCCATGAGAAAAAAAAAGTTTGATTTAGAGAGTATATGTTTAAGTTATTTGCACATTTTAGGCAAATATCTCCCAGTGCATTAAAAGTTCTGCTTTGCTTCTGTAGGTACCAAGCAGTACTTACATGACTCCAAGAGAACTGCAGAAAATACAGGAGTGTAAAGAGAAGAACCAAAAAAAGGCCGAGGTACAACGTCCGCTTGTCATTTTGAGATCTGATGACAAAATATGGCAAATAAATTACAATTTAAAAAGTATTTTATAGAACCCAAAGGGAAATTAAATGTTGTAAAAACTCACATTCATTCAAATTCTTCAAAATTATTGTTGATAGTATGAAAATGTAAGTAAAATTATTAATTTTTTTACATTTTGTTATGATTATTGCTTATTTAGACTGAGATACGTTTTACAGAGTAGCAGCATCACGACCCAGAGAGAAACAGTCCAGCTAGTAAACATCTGCAGCAGATGTAGAGATTATTTTACAGACTTCAGTCTCACTTCCACATCTGCATCTTTCCAACCCCAGGAACTTCTGCATGCGATCCACTTCACATGTAGGGATCCGGAGAAATCAGACGAAACGGAGGTACAGTCACCTTATTTTACTTTATTTTTTATTTGTTTATTTGCTATTTTATTTATTTACTTATTTATTACATTTTTTCTTATTTATTTATATTGCTTTCTTTTCTGAGCATAGAAATGACTAATGACAGAAAATATTTTCAAAAAGTGGTTTTAAAATACAACACATTCTGAGTTGTACGCCAGAGTATTAGCCTGATTCATTTTTGATTAACTGGGAGAATATAGTCATACTATTAGCTTAAAATTAAGAGAAAAAAGTCATTATATGAGAAAAAGCTCCTAGAGTTATTAAGATCTGACATGACCAGATCAATAATTTCAAACTCATGCTAATTTGATGCCGGTGTGCTAAAAGATTAATAATTTTGTTATCTGTAAAATTCACAGCAAAGTTCACTGAAATGCTCCACATTACCAATTGTAATCTTTTACTTTTTGTGTTGGACTTCTCAAAAAAATTACTATTCCATTCTCCTTTATTATGGCTTTATTCTTGTAATCAAAAGAAAAAGTAGCCTTAATATTCAAAGTCCAGATAAATGGACGTTGTAAAATATGCTTGCCAAACAAAATGGCCGGATGGGGCGGCCAAAAAACCTAGATTTTCCACAAATTAAATCTTCAAAATGTGATTAATTGATGAAATTGCTAACATTGTACATCGTAAAGCAGAATAATTAATGTCTGCTTTGTTTTCTTTTGCAGAGTGTGATTTCCCAGATTAAGGCAGAAGGCAACGCCAAAATGAAGTCTGAGTCTTTTCAAGCAAGAAGAATTTCTTGCAGTTTTAAGGTAGTAATTAAATTACCTGTTACACCTGCTGCACTCCATCATCGGTGTGTAAGCCGTCCACAAGGATATTTCTCTGATTATTCCAGGTGGTGAGCCACCCAGTCAAGCTTAATAATGCAGCTATTTGGAGAAGAGAGGCTTTGCATGACCGTCTGGTGAAGGAGGAGCTGCACAGGTAATGAAAAACATCCAAAAATGTACTAATGACATAGATAGATTCAGTTAGCTTGTATTACAATTTTTCCCAGTCGCTTTGTGCGCATTTCTCTAATCATTTTTGACATTTGCAAAACAAAAAGTCTCTTCTCAAAACAAAACATTATGGATTACTTTCCTCAAAATCCTTTGTGCATCTTTCAAAACTAAATGTCAGTGTCAATGAACATGTAAGTCCTTGTTTTGTTGTGTAAAATATTCATCAACAAGCAGCTGCAGATTAAGGATTTGTACATCATCTGTTGCATGATGTACAAAAGCATTTCCAACTTGTTCACAAATATGAGGAAAAATGTTTTGAAACACAATGATTTTAAATAGTTTTGCGAATTTCAATTGTGTTCTGAGAAATTCACCTGAAAAACTAAAAATATCTGTACCTAGTTATAAATATATTTTGGGCCTCTTTGAAGTTGAATGTAGCTTCATAAAACAATACATGAGGGAAGAGTAAAATAGGGATGAATCGATTAATCGTGATTAATCGATTGTTGAAGTAATTGTCAACTAATTTAATAATTGATTAATTGTTAATTGGAGTATATGGATTTACTGAAAGAACAACTCAAAGCTTTAAAAATATAAACATTTTGCATTTAGGATATAAGAAAAACTTTGTTTGTAAATATTTTTGTTTACCCAGAGCTCCTCTAGTGGCAGTTTTAGCTTCACCTGGTTCAAACTCTATTAAAATGTCTTTTGTTAAGCATCATTTGCTATCCAATTATTAATCAGTTATTCAAAAAAAATAAAAAACAAATCAGCCCTGCACTGTACTGAAGCAGGAAGCTCAGAGCTTTTCACATGTTGATGTTTTGAGGCTACAACCGATCAAGCGTTCACTAAAGGAATGTTGTATTTTTTAAATTTTAGATAATAAAATGTTTATTTTCTTATTTAAAAATGAAGTTAATTATTGTTGATTTGCATATTTTAATGTATGTCATTGTATAAAATATCTGATTAATCGTCAGAATAATAGATTAATCAATAATTAAAATACTCATTAGTTGCAGAACTAACATAAAACAAAACATACAGCATGAGTCAACTTGTGGAGTAACTTTAAATAATTCTGCAATTTACCCAGTAGCTGTTTGTTTTAGCTGGTTTAGTTTGGTTAATCAGCCTTTCTGACTCTTCATAATCAGATATAAATGATGTTGCTTCGCTCACCTGATTCGAAGGAAACGACTGTTTTAACAGAATAGAGGAACTGGTGCAGGGATCGACAGACCTGTCGCCTTTCCTGCAGCGGCAAAAGGAGCTGGAGGAGCGGGAGCGCCAGGAGAAGAGGCAGAAAGAAGAAAGGACCCGTCTGGAGACTCAGATCACCGAACAGGAGATAGCTCTGAATCGCAAACGGATTGCTGAGCAAAAACATGAAGCTGTTCAGCGCAAGAAAGAAGAGGTGCGTAATGATCATTTCATGGAGTTGAGAAAATGTCTTTATTAGGGCTGCAACTAATGATTACTTTAGTAATTGAATATTCTGTCAATTATTTTGACGATTAATCAATTAATCAGATAGAAAATTGCCACTATATACAGATTTTTCATTTAATTACTTAAGCCTTTTTTATGGAATATTAGAAACACATTAAATTATATACAATCATACATAATTCCTTTAATGAATTTGAACCAGGTGAAGTTAAACTACATCACTTAAAGATTTCTGAGGAGAACGTATTTCAAGACAAAAGATTTTTATCTTGAATTCAAAATATATATGTATTTTGTACCGTTTTGACTTAATCACTCCTCTGATTGTGTGTCTTTCAGAATATTGCTTTATTTTTAAGACTGTATACTTCAGTTAATGATTAATCGATTACTAAATTAGTTGGCAATTATTTCAATAATTGATTAATCGCGGTTAATCTGATTAATCATTTCAGCCCTAGTTTTTACAGAAGATTACACGGCACCTTAAAGCACGAAGACACGCTGGGGATCAATTACACAAAGCAGTCAATTGTTTATAACTCTTTGTCACAGATGGTTTTGTAAATAAGTTTTAAAATATCTTCTTGCCCCCCAGACTGCTCGCATCATGCAAAGATATGCAAAAAAGCGGCTGAAGGAAGAAAAGGAAGTGAGACACTTAGTGCAACAAGTGATGGAGGACAGGATTAACTTAAAAGTAGCTCAAGAAAGGAGCAAGAAAATAAAGCAGAAAATCGGTACGCCTTGTCCTTTGATGACATAAAGAGAGCAAGTTTGTGATTCGTCACTAATTAACTCTGGTGATCTTAACGCACATTTCACAGTGAAAGAAGTATCAGAGGAAAATCAGGAGCTGCTTCGCCAAGCCCTCGAGGAACAAGAGGAGGAGCTCAGAAAAAGGTTTCAAATCGTCCACGAAATTCGCGCCATCAAGTCGCTGCATATCGTCAAACCGAACAACTTCAACGACACGGAGGTAAGTGGATTTCAAAGCCAGCGTGGTGGATCCCCGTGGGACCGCTGAGCCGTCTGTCTGTGCCAGACTGCAGGCTATGAGCTGCTGGGTGAGATGTCGCTGGCCGAGCTGAAGGAGAGGCTGGCGCTGCTGAGGCAGAACCAGCAGAAAGAGGAGGAGGAGCGACGCAGCAACATCCTGCAGGAGAAGCTGAAGAAGCAGCAGCAGATCCTGGAGACGCTGGACAACATTGACCTCTACAGGCAGCTGCTGACGAAGGAAGCAGCCGACAGGTTGGCTGACATGATTCATCAAATTAATCGTGATTAATTGATTATTAGAATAATTTACTAAATCAGTTTATTTAGTAATAGATTAATTGTCAACTGGAGTATACAGATGCAAAAAAAGCAATATACTAAAAGAACAACATATAGAGAGTAGTACAAAATATGAATACATTCTGCATTTAAGAGGAAAATTTTCTTGTCTGTGAATATGTTCTACCCAGAACTCCTCAAATAGTTTAATTTTAGTTTCACCCAATTCAACATAGGTTTAAAAATCGCAGATTAAGCATTTTTTGCTATCCATTTATTAATTGGTTAATCCAAAAATAGTCAGCAGATCAGCTCTGTGCAGTACTGGTATTAAGTCAAGCAAAAAGGTCTGAGTTTAAGAAGTATTTTTAACTGTAGATGCATCCTTTGCTACAAATAATCAACTATTCACCAAAGGAATCCTATGTAATTACATGTTAGGGAATAAAATACTTATTTTCTTATTCATTTTTATTTGCATCTTTTAATTTGTTGCTAAAATTATGTAAAAAATATTAGGAATATAAATAAAAATCAACAGAATGCGACTGTTTTTTAAAAAAATCGATTAATCGTAATAATTAAAATAATTATTAGTTGCAGCCTGAATCTGAACATAAATGCACATTAAATTATTCATGTTTCATTAAAATTTTCACTTATGGGTCTTTTGTTGTTCATATATTTATAAAGGGACAATACAAGTAACATAATATGAAAATTAATCATCAGAATAGTTGATTAATTAACAACTAAAGTAATCATTCGTTGCAGCCTGAATCTGAACATAAATGTGATACATTACAACTTGCACTTATGGGGCTCTTGCTGCTCATTTATTTCTAAACTGACAATGCATTATATGCCAAAGTTAGCCATAAAGGCTAGTTTTCACCTGTAGTCCCTCAGGTGAAATGTAACACATTTAAGTGCAATACAACCGTTTTGGCACCTTGCAGGAAAGAGGAACGGCGTGCCCAGCAGGAGCTCCTGAAACAGGTGGTGGCTGAGGACAGCACCATTGTGGCCCTGAAGAAGAAGCTGGAGGATAAGAAACAGGAGTTACACAAAGTGAAGGAAACTGAGAGGAGCCGGGCCAAACTCAGACAAAGGTTCGCCAGCAGAGCGTCTATTCAGGTGAGTTTCCTGCAGGGATCCATCAGTCTTCCTGCTTCGACATCAGTTGTTCTCCTCTCCTTCCTTCCCCCAGAGAGAGTCAAGGGAGACAACATGGGAGGAACTGGAGCAGAGCTTAGCCCACTACGTTCAGGACGCTGAGTGATTCAACCTCTTTGGAGAAAAACACGTATAAACATGTGAACGATGCTCCCTGATATGATTCATGTTTAATCTTATCATCATTTTAAACCATTCTGACTCTTTTTCAATCCATTAAATCTGATTAAAAACATCCCAGTGTGCCTGAGGTTTGTTCACAAAACCACAAGTCGTTGCACCATTTTTGTTTTAAGACCATGTTTTTGTTTCAGTTCCTCCAACAGCTTCAAGAAGCAAGAAAAGGTGAAAACAGGAAGTGAACCTTCAACCTCTGACTCATGGGATTTTTCCAGAACACATCGTCCACTAACGTTACTCAGAAAGAACAGGATCATCCTGACTGCTCACTGTTTCCCCACCAACTTAGAGAAACAAATCGGAATTATGTTAACATATGTGTTGCCATACAAAGACAATAAGCTTTATCTATAACGGCTTTCCATACAGTCAAGGTTTAAACAGAGAAACGTTAAACTACTTGAAACACAATCAATTAAATGATCAAGTCAAGAGAACAGACAGTTAAAACAAGCAAATATTAATAATAAAACATGAAACAAATAACAGTAAAATAAATTAATCACTTCCAGAGAATGAGGAACTGTGAAATAAGGAACTGAGCCGAGGTCACAAGATGAAATACCAAAATATGTTTTTTGCTCATTTTAGGATATCATGTATTTGCTTTGGTTCATTCTGTCTGTTACATAATGATGTCAAGAAAAATATGTAAATACTTGATGAGTAAAAAGATTTGTGTAAATAAAAAAATCTACATCATAAATGATTGAAATGAATAAAAAAAATTTTGCACTACATGAAATAAACAGAAAAATGTAAAAACAAAAAAAGAGATAAACATAAAATATATAACATGAATGTCTGATTTGATCTGAACAGGGTTGGATGAAAAATTATGGATCCATACAGAAAATATATAACATTGGAAATAATTTATGTAAATAACAAGTATGTTACATAATAAATTACTGTTGTGGAAAATAATATAACATTAAAGATTTTGATGTCTGATCTAAATAAACTACATACATAATTATTTTAAAATGTTGCATAGTAAATTACTGATGCTAATAAAAAATATCTCATATAATAAATGGATGGTCTAAATGAAAAAATATTTAATACAATAAATAATTATTTGAAACAGTAATATTTAACGTAAGAAATTACTGACGTGAATAAAAAATATGAAACATAAATCATTGAAGAATTGCTGAGTGTCTTTTGGGGCAGCGGCGCCCCTGCTGGCCGCTGCCTGTAACTGCAGCAGCTCCGGCTCCTGCCCGCTTTCTCTCGGTTTTAACCTCCAAAGTAAAATCACATGACGCGCATTTTGTCATATGACAGCGATGAGAGAGCTGATTCTTGGCTGAATAAGGTTCTGGTGTTTTCAGAGCCTCTCCGGGATGAGATGCTGCAGACGGACCCAGGCTGGAGGTTCGGGCTGACCCGCAAGAGGATGGACCGTCTGCGGCTCCTGTCTGCCCTCACCGCCGCTTGTTTCATCGGTGAGTTTCAGCAAAACAGGGGAAAAAGCAGCGGATTATTTTTGAAAGAAAAATAAATGAAACTCTAGATTCGGAGACAAAGTAATTTAACCCAGATTCTACAAAACTCTGATTTTGTTGCGAATATTTCTTCAGATATTCCTTTTATAACTTGCTTAAAACTATTTTATCTGACTCTTTTTAGGTTTTAATCACAATATTATACATCTAACTGCATAGTTAGAGCCTTTTCTTTTGTTTTACTCACAGTAGAATAACTTTATACCCCTAAACGCTCTTATCTTTTAGTCGCTTTTACAATTGCTTGAATATTTTTGGAGGTTTCTGACCATCACATGACTCCCCGCTGCTGAATAATTGAATTTTATGAGGACGGTGGCTCCTATTCAAGAAATCACTTAAGCACATGCCTTCTGTGATTAGCGCCACAATATGGGCTCTGTTTGCGTTTCTACCTGCTCCCTCCACTTTAGCACGCAAGATGGATTTCCTACGGAAGTTATTCACCGCAAACATTTATCCGGGTGGTAAAGTTAGATCTGGCCATTTATCATTGAGCTCGAGTCATCTTTAGTCTAAGTCAGGGCTTTTCAAAGTGTGGGGCGTGGATCTCCTGGGGGCGCCTGAACTCTTCAGGGGGACATGAGATGAGGAACAAAAATGAAAAAAGAAAAACTAACCGCAATCATTTAGCCAACTTCACCAAGCTAAATAGACACAAAATTACTAGATTTTTAGTACAGCTATGGTGAGTAAAGAGAGTCTGGAAGATGCTCCACTATGGTTGTGCCATTTGTAAAGTTATACAGTGAAAAATAAGCAGGAATATGTTTTGTTATTTAGCCTGTCATAAGAGCAAAAAAAATGGTGATTTATTTTTCAAAGTCATACTTTTTAATATCTTTTTATAAAGGTTACAGTTAGCAACAATTTGCTAACTGTGAGTTAGTTAGCAAGGTATATGTTTAGCTTAAAACAAATATGTTATTAGAAAGCTAGCTATTTAGCTTAAGACAAAATAATTAGATCGCTAGCTATATATTTACTTTGAAGCTAAACATGTATTTAACAAGCTAAATATAGTTAGTTAGTAAACTAAATAGTTAGCTTCAAACTAAAAATTTATGTAGAAATAAATATTAAGTTTGGAAGCTACATATTTAGTCAGGAAGCTAAATATGTAGCTTCAATCGAAAATCTTTATAAGCAAAATATTTATTTTGACTAAAACAAATATTTAGTGTGCAAGCTAGATATTTAGCTTTAAACTAAATATTTACATAGTAAGTTTAAGAAGCTAAATTTGTATTTAGCTAGCTCCATATTTAGTTAGCTAAATATGTATGTATATATTTAATTAGCTAGCTAAATATTTAATTTGAAGCTAAATATTTAGCTCACCAGAAAGTAGTTTATAATCTTAGAACAGTAAATGACAAGGCAGGTGAAGCATCATATCTTGTGGCGCTACGCTTAGCTAAACCAGGTAAATCTCAACAATAGTGAAATGTGTCTGACTGCAACATCAAGTACAGCAACAACAAAACGTTTATATAAATTTTAGCCATAACATATTGAAAACCAAGTTTAACTGAGTAGATTTTTGGTCGTTTATTGAAGACCAGGCTGAATGATGCAGACCAGTACACATCATTCCTGTGGGTTTTATAGGTTGGGTATTCATGTACTGGTCTTGTCAGACAGCTGTTTGCCGATGGATGACCGGGTTCTTCTCCCTCAGGCTTGGTGCAGAGCCAGACCACGCTTGCCCCTGCTGTGATGAACACCACGGTGGTGCAGAATGCCACCGTTGTGACTCCAACACCCGTGATTTTCAGCAGCACCACCCCAGGCTGCTTCAGTTTCAACGCTTCTACTTGTGAGGCCTGTGCGCCGGGGTCACAGTACGACAACAGTGAGTCAGTGGTTCTGAATTTACATCAGTCATCTGCTTTTTTCAGACTAACAGTGGGCAATTATTATATCGTTTAACATTTATCGAGAAACATTTATTATTGTTTTCATGCAAAATTTCTGTTATTTATATTGAAAATGACCTAAAAGGCTTCCTCGAACAGGTTATGATGGGTCTATGGGCGATAGAAAACATGTTCATTACACGTTTTACACCAAAATAAGTCTTTGATAATCAGATTTTAGTCTGCTCAGTTCTGCCTATTTTGAGCTATTTAAGGGGCCACGCCCCCCCGTGGCTGAAAACGGCAACAAACGGAAACACAACTGTCTCTGAGCATTATACAAACATTTTTTTCTGAACAGTAAGTCAACAACAAAACACTTGTTCTTTCCAGAAGTTGTTGTGAAGCACATTCAGCAATAAAACCAGCTGACCAAACAAAATGGCGCTCCACTTGGGTTGCTAGGTAACGGCTCTGGGCTCGGCTCTGGTTGCTAAGTAACGATTAAGCATCCACAAATTGTGACATAACAATCGTGAGGTTTTTGAAACGGCTCACTTTCCAGACATTAAAAAAACATTAACTTATTACTCAAAAGCAGTGGTTTTCTGAAGCGCTTGTGGTAATTTTAGAAGGAGCTGAAATCCAAATGAAAGTACAAAAACGTGAAAATATTTTTTTGTCATCATAATCCTTGTTATTGTCACAATAATATCACAAAATATCTAAATCCATATCGTCCACCGCCATCTTCTACATTTGTAACATGTTTTCTGTCTCAGTTCTCTGTGACGGCCATTTTATACATAAAAAAAAACAAAGTAGTAAATTTCTGCCAAAAAATTCTCAGGAATTTCCTGAAAATCATGGAAATTTTTCAATTAGAAAAGTTGGACATTTGCTAGAAAAATAAAAATATTAATGTGAGATTCATCTCAAAGATTTTCTAGAAAAAGACTCGTAGATTAATCTCAGAAATTGTCTAAAATTTCTAAAATATTTTAGAAAATTTTAGATTTTTCTAATTTGTAGTAAATTTTCTAGAAAAATCTGAAATTAAAAATTTCTGAAAGTCAAATTTTGAATTTTGAACAAAGTTTTTCCTTGCAAAGTTTCAACTTTTCAAACTGAAAAATGTCCAAGTATTTTTCTTAAAATTTTCTGAGATTAATCTAAAATTTATTTTGTTTAACTTTTCAAACTCAGAAATATTTTGGCATTAAATTTACTCCTCTTCTCTTCCTATCTTCAACAGCCCTGTTACGCGGTCGTAGATTTCTCCCTAAATGAAGAGTCTTTTCTCTGCCTCCTCAGACACGCTGCTGTGTACATGCTGCCCTGATCCTGGGCTCTGTATATTTCCTGGAGCCTGTCTTTCATGCAAGACAGGTTTCTATCAGCCACTGGCAGGACAGCAGCAGTGTCTGGCTTGCAGTCGGGGCTCCTACACAAAGTAAAACCTCATATCGCTAAAACTAACCCCTAAAGTTTTATTTTTTATCCTTTAGCTTGTTTTTCTCCTTCCTTCCAGTTTCACCGGGAGCCCATTGTGCCACCCCTGCCCTGCTGGGTCCTTCAACAACAACACGGCTGCAGAAAGCTGCACAAGCTGTTCCCCAGGTATGTGTTTTACTTTTTTATCTAAAAGTCATTCCTGTGTTATAAATCAGTGACGGAAAATCAATATGAAGACGAAAGACACACAGATTCACTTTGAAACCCAGCTCAAATATGTGAAAAACATGTTTACAATACTGCAATCTAAAATCAGATAGAAACCGTGACTCAGACATGTTATTTTCCACCTTCTGCTTTCAGGTTTGTT